>NC_134354.1:359042028-359702528 GCF_048569485.1 Anomaloglossus baeobatrachus | reverse complement strand
CTCACTGGGAAGATATACACTAGACTCCCATGTAGGAAGGAGTGTAGTAGACTACGCCATTACAGATATGGACCCGGCAAATATTAGCGCCTTCATAGTCACCCCACAAACGCACCTGTCAGACCACAGCCAACTTCTCCTGTACATAAAATCTACAGAGAAACCATCCACACAAAAGCCACAGCAGAGCAGCCTCTACAACCGACCTCCATCCTATAAATGGTCCAAGACGTCAGAAATAAAATATAAAGAGGCTCCCAACAGACCGGAATTACAAGAGATGCTCCACAACTTCTACAGCTACAAGTACAAGTCAAACCCAGAAGGAGTGAATCAAGCTGCAAAAGACCTCAACAAAATATTCCACACCATGGCCAAATTGTCCGACCTCAAACAAGTCAACTACAAGAGGCCAAAAGAAAAGCAGATCAATGGTTGGTTTGACAAAGAGTGTAAAGCCGTTCGAAAGACCCTGAGAACAGCCTCAAACAATAAACACAGAGACCCCAACAACCCAGACCTGAGGGAAGCCTATGACACCATACAAAAGCAGTACAAAACCATCCTCAGGAGGAAGAAGCAGAGCTACATCTCTACCAAACTTAGCCAACTCCAAGACGCCCTCCAAGACAACTCCTTCTGGGAAATATGGAGCCACATGGACACAAAGAGCAAGAAAAAGACTGATACCCATATCCAAAATGGCAACATCTGGCTCCAGTACTTCAGAGACCTCTACAAAGACATCCCAAAAGAAGGACTAAGCCAAGAGCAGGAAAACATAACATCAAAACTAAAGGCAATGGAAGAGAAAATCAAAAACTTCCAAAACCCACTGGACACACCAATTACATTACAGGAAGTTGCAGAGAAAATCACTTCCATAAAGTGTAAAAAATCTAGTGGTCTGGATGGAATCCCCCCAGAGATGTTGAAGTACAGCCCACCAGAAATTCAAGCTGCAATGGTTAAACTGTTCAACATTGTGCTGAGTGCTGGCTACTTCCCTCGTACCTGGAACCAAGGACTCATTACACCGATCCACAAGAGTGGGGACAGGTATGACCCTGCCAACTACAGAGGCATATGTGTCAGCAGTAACTTGGGAAAACTGTTCAACAGCATCCTAAACAAAAGGATCATCAGTTTCCTTACCGAGCACAATGTCCTGAGCAAAAGCCAAGCAGGGTTCGTGCCAAACCACCGCACCACGGACCACATCTACACCCTGCACAGTCTCATTCAGAGCCACGTCCACAATACAAAGCATGGGAAGATATACGCCTGCTTTGTAGACTTTAAAAAGGCCTTTGACTCAGTGTGGCACCCGGGCTTGTTCTTAAAAATGCTGGAAAGCGGAATAGGAGGAAAGACCTACGATGTCATCAAAAGCTCCTACACCGAGAACCTCTGCAGCGTGAGTGTGAACGGTAGAAGAACGGCTTATTTCCAGCAGAGCCGAGGAGTCAGACAGGGCTGCAGCCTAAGTCCAACGCTCTTCAATATTTACATCAATGAGCTGGCTGCTGCTCTGGAATCTTCACCTGCTCCAGGTCTCACACTCCATGACGCCCAGGTGAAATTCTTGCTCTATGCAGATGACCTACTGCTGGTGTCACCAACCGAGAAAGGTCTCCAAGACAACCTACAAATTTTGGAGAAATTCAGCTCCACATGGGCACTACCGATCAATCTAAAGAAAACCAACATCATGGTGTTCCAGAAGAGAAAAAGATTTGACCAGCATCCTTCATTTGTCGTAAACGGCTGCACTCTAACAGGAACAGACAAATACACCTACTTGGGCCTGGAAATTCACCAGTCAGGGAGCTTTAAACAAGCCATAGAGACCCTGAAAAACAAGGCCTGCAAAACCTTTTATGCCATCCGAAGGAAATTGTATCATCTGAAGCCACCAGTGAGGGTCTGGCTAAAAATCTTCGATTCCATCATTGCCCCAATCCTCCTGTATGGCAGCGAAGTCTGGGGCCCTCACACTTACCCAGATTGGTCAAGGTGGGATTCCAGCCCAACAGAAATATTCCACCTGGAATTCTGTAAGCACCTTCTCCAGGTCCATCGAAGCACCTCCAACAGCGCCTGTCGAGCTGAGCTGGGCAGATTCCCTCTACACCTAGCAGCTCTGAAGAGGTCACTATCATTTCAGGCTCACCTACAGAGTAGCAATCCAAGCTCCCATCACCACAAAGCTCTGATACATATACGTGGGCCAGATGAACCAGGACCCCTGGCACAGCTCTCCCAAACCCAACTGGACAAAATAACCAATCACAGCAGCCTGACAAGAACCAGAATCAGGAAGATGGTAGACGAGGGCCAGGAGAGGTATGTCAGTGACTGGAGGACCGACATCAACACCTCACAGAAACTGACCACGTACCAGAGTCTACAGAGAGACTACAGACTGGCCCCGTATCTGGAGAAAATCCCGGACCCCAGAGACCGCAGGACCCTGAGCCGATATAGACTCAGTGCCCACAGTCTAGCCATCGAATCCGGTCGACACAAGCAGAGCTACAAGCCAAGGGAGGACAGACTGTGCCAACACTGTGACCTGGAGGCCCTGGAGGATGAAACCCACTTCCTGCTACACTGCACCAAGTACTCAGCAGTGAGGGACACTCACTTCAGGAGACTCTCCCATCTCTTCCCGGATTTCAGCTCCATGAAGGAGGAAGAGAAAATATATATCCTGCTGGGGGAAGAAGAGAGCGCAGTGGAGATAGCAGCGCGGTATGTGAGCGAATGTCATAGACTTCGAGAAAGAGAACTATGATAAGCCATGGACTTCCATAGCCCCCCATCCCAGATGTGGCCCCCCAATCCCCACCCTGGATATGCCCCATCCACCGTTACCACAGTCCCCACCGTGGATATGCCCCATCATAAGCCATGGACTTCCATAGCCCCCATCCTAGAAGTGCCCCCACAGTCCCCACCCTGGATGTGCCCCATCCATCCTTCCTACAATCCCCACCCACCATCCCCACAGCCCCAGGCCCTAATGTACACTTGCTTTGGCAAAACTAATTTGTATTTGGTCCTGCCAATAAAGCTTATTTGATTTGATTTGATTTGATTATATACACATACACATATATATATATACACATACACATATATATACACACATACACATATATATACACACATACACATATATATACACACATACACATATATATATACACATATATATATATATATATATATATATATATATATATATATATATACACACATATATACATACACACATATATACATATATACACATATATATATATATATAGATACACACATATATACATACACACATATATACATATACACATATATACATATATACATACATACACACACACACACACACACACACACACACACTTTAACCCCTTCAGTCCCGGGGCACTTTCCGTTTTTGTTTTTTGCTCCCCTTCTTCCGGGAGCCGTAACTTTTTTATTTTTCCGTCAATCTTGCCATATGAGGGCTTGTTTTTTGCGGGACAAGTTGTACATTTAAATGAAACCATAAGTTTTACCATACGGTGTACTAAAAAAAAGCAAGAAAATTCCAAGTGTGGAAAAACTGCAAAAAAAGTGAGATGGCACAATAGTTTTTGGGAGGTTTTATTTACGGTGTTCACTATATGGTAAAACTGATGTGTGGGTATGATGCCTGAGATCGGTTCGAGTTTGTAGACCCCAAACATGTATAGGTTTACTTGGATCTAAGGGGTTAAAAAAAATTCTCAAGCTTGTCCAATAAAAGTGGCGCACATTTTGCGCCATTTTCCGAAAACCGTAGAGTTCTCATTTTTTGGGATCTATGGCTCAGTGACTGCTTATTTTTTGCGTCTCGAGCTGTCGTTTCTAATGGTACCATTTTTGCGCAGATGCTACGTTTTGATCGCCTGTTATTGCATTTTGCGTTAAACTTTTTTTTCACTTTTTTTTTTTTATTTTACTAGTCCCCCTAGGGGGCTACAGCGATCAGCAATCTGATCGCTCTTATCTATCTGCTGATCACAGCTATAAACAGCAGATTCAGTCACTTCCTGTTTCTCTCTGCTCTCGGCCGAGGGAAAACGAAAGTGAAACTTCGTAGCTGCAGGCGTCATCACATGACCCTGTGCTACAATGGCAACCACCGAAAACCGAAAGTCATGTGATCACGCACGTGACTTCCGGTGGGGGAGGGCGGTAAGTAAAAATCATGGCCGCGCGCATATAGATCTCGCTGCCAGACTTTGGCAGCGAGATTTAAGGGGTTAAATGTTGCGAGTGGAAGCGATTCCACTCGCAACATGCAGGCACATGTCAGCTGTTGAAAACAGCTTTTGTGTGCCGACCGCCGCCGCCTGCCCGCGGCAGGGGGCGGGGCTTAACGGGACACGCTCCATGACGGATATATCCGTCCATGGTCGTGAAGGGGTTAAAAGTGCTTTCACGCATTATTGTGAAATGTCTGAGTGCTAATTTTTTTTTCTCATCAGACCGCACATAGACCCAACTGAAAATTGGTCAGCGCACAGACATACCCATAAATGCAAACGCTGTTCAGCTCAGAAGCAACATGAATCAGATCCAGGCTGCAGGACTGAAGCCAAGAGTATACTTCTCTGAAAACCTTGAGCAGCGGATCTTTAGACAACATGCACATGTTGAGTATTTAGTGAGTTTTTCACCTCCATATGCATAAGCCAAAACCAGGAATCGAATAGTCAGAGGAAAATGTGACGGAAACACTGACACCGCTTCTTTATTTTTCTTTTTTTTTACCCAATATTGTTTTTGAATAACAAATCATGAGATGCAAAAACTCACCAAATACTCAACATGTGCAAAAGCTTTAGAGTATAAGGCTATGTGCACATGATGAAGATTTTTTTGCAGACATTCTGCAACCAAATCTACATGTTCTAGCAGTAAAAACGTGCGGCAAAAAAGTGTGTGTTTTTGCGGCAATTTGCCACGTTTTTCATTGCTTTTAATGTTGAAAACGCAGCAAAAAATGCAGAAAGTTGATATGCAGCAGATGTTTTCTGCAACCAAATCTGCAAAGAAAAAATTCTGAACTTGTGCACAATACTTTAGGATTTGCATAGACTTTGCTGGCATAAGGATTTCCTTGTAGATTTGAGAAAATCTGCAATCAAAAACCCATTAAAAAGGAAACATGTGCACACAACCTATATTCTATGACATCCTGCAGGGCTTGGGCTTCCGACATTGTATGCTTCGCTGCGACCGTGCAGGCAGGATCGGATTCATGCTGCCCGCAGTTTGAGCAGCATAAATCAGACAGGTTCCCTTTAATATGACCGTTATTCTCTGCAGCAGTTCTACTCTGGTTTAAGGCAGAATTCAAATGTTGGTAAAACATGGTCAGAGAACAAACGATCTCCAGACCAGGCCGCAGGCCTCCTCAACTGAAGAGCTTTATATGCATAAACTTGGAAAATGTTTCACTATCATCTGAACTTGGCCCTGAATACATCAGAACAGCTCAGAGGCCAATTGTGTAAAGTATACTTTTACGTTTTTAGGGGGAAGGTGGATAAAAAAAAAAATATATAAAAGTTTAAAAAAAGGGTAGATAAGTTGTACGGCCTATTGTCCTAGGAGCTTTTGAGCCTACTTATAAAAAGGGAATGCATCATCAAAAAAAGTTATCTATTGTCTAAATCAAGTCTTTGTGTTAAATGTAATCTTTTTAAAAAACTATTTAATATCACATTTTGTATGTAATGTTTTAGAAATCCTACAAATTTTCACTCTTGCCACTGCCGCTATTTTAGACTTATACTTCCTTATGTAATCTAGAACTCCACATTTATAATGGCAGTATAGGCTGACTCACATCCAAAATCCACATCTACATTCACACCAATGACTCAGACCGTGTTTGTAATCTGCTGTGGATAGTAGAGTCATGGCCAGTTTTTGTAATCATGCCTGTGAGGATAACGAGACTTTAGCAAACTTGTCTAGAAAAAAAAAGGCAGTATGAGTCAATTTAGCCCCAGTGTCCAGTGTGAAGAATGCAAGCTTTCTAATGCAAATTGTGATATGGAAAAAAAAAAGCTGCAGAAATTTATAAAATATATATCTATTTATTTACCCCCCCCCCCCCAAAAAAAAAAAATAAATGTCGAGTTCAAGTGGTTGATACACGCTCATAAACGGAGCAGCCAGGATCTGCTTTTAACAGCAGCAGGTAGAGCAGTTACATTCTCTACTATTAACCACTTAATTGTTATCAGTCTCTGACAGTAGCATTTCAAACATGAGGGCTGGAAACACAAATCAGGGGGCCCATTTGGGTTGCTATAACAGTCAAGGGTGTGCTAAAGACCCCCTATGCCTGTCATGATGGCGCTCCCATTAAATCCAAACTTGTGGCTGATGTTTATAGGAGACTGTGATTTTCATAATATACTGCAATACTAGTAATTGATACACTGCCGATTTTGCACGTTTTTCCCACCTACAAAGAAAGGAGAGGGCTGTAATTTTTTATCATAGATACACTTCACCTGTGACATACGGAATAAAAAAAATCCAGAAAATCACATTGCATGATTTTTAAATAATTAATTAGCATTTTATTGAATGAAATAAGTATTTAATGACCTACCAACCAACAGGAATTCTGGCTCTCACAGACCTGTTTATTCTTTAAAACGCCCTCCTACTCTGCACTCATTACCTGTATAAGAAACATCTGTCTACACACACACACACAATCACACTCAAATCTCTCCACCATGGAAGAGACCAAAGAGCTGTCTAAGGATACCAGGGACAATACTGTATACATATACAAGGCTTGTATAGAGTAAGGAGGATGAGTACAATGCCAAGAACACTGTCCCAACTATGAAGCATGGTGATGCAAAAATCATACTTTGGGGCCCTTTCTGCAAAGCAGACAAGATGACTGCACCATATTGAAGAGAGGATGGATGGGGTCATGTATTGCGAGATTTTGGCCAACAACCTCCTTCCCTCAGTAAGAGCATGGAAGATGGGTCATTGCTGGGTCTTCCTGCATAACAATAATCAGAAACACACAGCCAGGGCAACTAAGGAGTGGCTCCATAAGAAGCATTTTAAAGGTCCTGGAGTGGCTTGGCCAGTCTGCAGACCTGAACTCAATAGAAAATCTTAGGAGGGAGCCAAAACACAGTGTTATCCAGCGACAGCCCCGAAACCTGAAATATCTGGAGAAGATCTGTAAGTAGTAGTGTGCCAAAATCCCTACAACAGTGTGTGTTACCTTAACCCCTACATTCTTTGTAGGTGGGAAAACTTGCAAAGGTGGCAGTGTATCAAATACTAGTTTTCTCCACTGAATGTGTATAAATGATTGTAGCTTTAAGTCCCCTACAGGAAATAATAAGCTAATAAAAAATGTTTTGATAAAAGTTCAAATAACCTCTCCCCCCACCCCCATTATATATATTTTTAATAAACATAGTACTTCTCAGTGTGCAAAATTGCAATCAAACAATCAAAATAAAAATAGTAACCAAAATCGGTAAATGCAATAAGGATGAATCAAAACAGAAGTTGCATGGGTTGGGGGGAGGGGGCTTGTCATACCGATATGAAAAAGAATGCAACAGGAGGTGAATAAAAAGTCATATCTATTCCAAAATAGTACCAATAAAAATGGTAGTTTGCCTTACAAAAATCAAGCCCTTCCACAGCCAGTTCAACCAAAAACTGAAACTGTTAAAGGTCTCAGAAAATGACAAAACAGGCTTTTTTTTTTATTTTAGCAAATGCGAATTTGTTGTTTTCATAACCATACAAGTTTGGTATACCTATAATTCTAATGACCTAAAGAAACATACTGCCAGGCCATTTTTAGTAAACAATGAATATCATGAAATTCAAAACTGTAAAAAAAAAATAAATAAATAAAAATTAATAATAATAATAATGGGAAAAAAAATTCTAAGTGCAGTGTATTTGCGAGAAAAAACAACAAAAGACATTTTCAAATACAATGAATGGTACAATTAAAATACAACTTTTCTCACAAAAGTACTAAAAACCATTAGAACTCTTGTCGACAGAAAAATATAAAAAAAAGTATTATGACTCTTGGAAGAAAAGGAATTGAAAAAACCCTCTACTAAAATGAAAAATAGTATAGTCAGGGAGGGGTTAATACCTTGTCACAGAACAGTGTTACCCATCACCTGTTTGTGGCTGCCCTTTTTAATAAAACAATGGGCAGCCAGCCACAGGTGGATTTTACTAAATCGATATATTAAGAAAAGACCAGAAGTGTCCTTCATGCCACCTTAAAGGACCTGTCGTCCTAGCAAAAGTTTGGTCTGAATTTCCACGCTGAGATCCTAAGGCCGAGGCCACACGGGGATTACTGCGATCCTCGCATTACACTCGGCACACGCTCGCAGCACAGCGGGAGCAGAATGTTATGCGACTGTGGTCTGATCAGACCACAGTTGCGGAGGGGATGGAGGGATTTATCTCCCTATCTCCTCTGTTGCCGGCTGATGCGAGAATCGCACTGCTCTCGCATTACACCGGTGTAACACGAGTGCAGTGAAATGTGTCTCTCACCCCATAGACTTATATGGGTGCAAGTGGAACAGGATCGCGCATTCCACTCGCAGCATGCTGCGACTGTTTTCTCAGTCCGATTAGGGCTGAGAAAATAATTGCTCATGGGAGCTGCCCCATTGAGTAACATGGGTCCGAGTGGAATGCGATTTTTTTATCGCATTCCACTCGCACAGTTTTTCTTGCCGTGTGTCCTAGGCCTAAACATGCAGAGTGTGATTCATCAATCCTCCACGCTAAATCAGTTCTGCCACACTACATACACACCAGTTACCAATCAATAACTGCTGTGATCAAAATGTGACAGTGTGGTTTTAGGTATAAGCACAAGATCTCATCTCATGTGTTCCCAGTAATGGAGGTGAGGCAGATTGTGAGATCAGAAGCTTGGACCCAAAAGTTTGAGTCAAGACTGATTTAGGGACAATTCTGAGCTTTTTTTTTTTTTTTTTTTAAGCTCAGATTTGAGCTTTATTTAGTAAAATCACCTCTTAGCAGGTGTTAACTGGTTTCTTAAAAGACGCAGTAACAGACATGCGATGGGTACTCTTTGGTTAATCATTTAAGGGGGTTGGTAGAGTTTGTTTTATTTTGTTCTTGTTGTATACAGTCATAATAAGGATGCCGTAGGGGTTAAGGAGGCCTCTACTGTACCTTTGATGTTCTCCAATAAATATGGAAGCTTTCAGAATCCAATAGAAAATAATTTGTAATCTGCTCCGTTGGACTCCAAATGTATGGAAACGTTCTAGTCTGAAGAAGCATGCATGACAATGCAAGACGTCTCTACCATGTGTATGAGCCCTTTACTGTTAACTAACGTATCATTTTTATGACACGTTCAACTCATGATTTATTTTAAAGTATGTTTACACCTAAAAAAAATTAGTCCATCAATGTTCTGTTCTCTGCAGTATTTGACTTGCAAAACAGCTATGCTAATGTACTACTAGCAACTGGGAACAAAAATCCAAGAGTCAGCCTTTTTAGGTTTTTGTATTTAGCCACACACAGCATATATGCTTACAATGTTGTTTCACTGCTCTGTTATACAGTGTCACAATAGTGTATATGTTACATACCAGATCCATAAAAGGGGTTGTGACATGCATACATCCGGCCACATTACAACTAGACATGCACAACCTCACTCAACTTGAGCAAGGCGGGACACGTCTAGTTGGAATGCGGCCGGAAGTATGCATATCACTGCCGACAATGGGGAATCCTGACAGCACGTTCTGCGAGGATTCACAAAGTGATGCAGACTTGCATGACACCTAGACAACCCCTTAAATGGGATCTACTAATGAAAACTTCTACTTTGAAGGTTTACTTTTATTTCAATTAAGTAACAACCTTTGCAAAAAGAGAACAGAAACTGAAAAAAGGTGTGTTTTCAACATTTTCATCAATATATTTTAAATGAATTATTTACAAGTGCATCTCAATAAATTAGAATATCCTCCTAAAATTAATTTCAGTAATTCAAATATAAAAAGGGAAACATATGTTATATGGTTATTGCAGAGTAATCTATTTCAAGTGTTTTTTTCTGTCAATGTTGATGATTATGGCTTACAGCCACTGAAAACTCAAAAGTCATTACCTTAGAAAATTATAATAATTACCACAGAACACCTGCAAAGGCTTCCTAAGGCTATGTGCCCACGGGAGCTTGCCATCTGCGGATTTTGCCGCGGAAAACCTGAGGATTTTTCTGGATTTTCCAGATAAATCCGCAGGTTTTATCATGTACAGTCACTCCCCATGTTATCCTATGGGACATGGGGAGTGCTGTGTCCACGCTGCGGAAAGTGCGGCTGCCGAACATGCTGCGGATGTAGGCATCCGCACGTATAATTGCATGTCAACTATTCATGTGGAATTACCTGCGGATGTTCGGCCCTCCGCTATGGAGATAGAGGCCGGGATGTCCGCAGGTAAGCCGCATGAATGTCCGCATGTTTCCTGCAGCTAAAAATAGCTGCGGACGCTGGCGGGCAGCTGCGGGAAACATGCGCTCGTACCTGCGGATACATCCGCAGGTACGAGCGCCCGTGGGCACATAGCCTAAGCATTTAAAATTGTCCATTAGCCTGGTTCAATAGGCTACACAATCACGGGGAAGAATGCTGACTTAACAGATGTCCAGAAGGCAGTTATTGACACATTCCACAAGAATGGGAAGCCACAAAAGGTCATTGCTACAGAAGCTGGCTGTTCACAATCTGTATCCAAGCATATTAATGGAGAGTTGCATGGAAGGAAAGAAGGGAATTTTGTTTACTTACCGTAAATTCCTTTTCTTCTAGCTCCAATTGGGAGACCCAGACAGTGGGTGTATAGCTACTGCCTCTGGAGGCCGCACAAAGAACTACACTTAAAAGTGTAAGGCCCCTCCCCTTCTGGCTATACACCCTCCCGTAGGAGTACGGATTCCTCAGTTTTAGTACCAAAGCAAGAAGGAGGAAAGCCAATAACAGTTTCAAAAACAAATTCAATCCGATAACTAGATCGGAGAACTTAAGAAACAACGTGAACAACATGTGCACCCGAAAAAACGAAACCCTAAAAACAGATAGGGCGGGTGCTGGGTCTCCCAATTGGAGCTAGAAGAAAAGGAATTTACGGTAAGTAAACAAAATTCCCTTCTTCTTTTTCGCTCCTAATTGGGAGACCCAGACAGTGGGACGTCCAAAAGCAGTCCCTGGGTGGGTAAAAAGATACCACATGAACGGGCTGTCATACAGCCTCTTCCTACAGGTGGGCCACCGCCGCCTGAAGGACCCGTCTACCTAGGCTGGCGTCTGCCGAAGCGTAGGTATGCACTTGATAGTGTTTGGTAAACGTGTGCAGACTCGACCAGGTAGCCGCCTGGCACACTTGCTGAGCCGTAGCCTGATGCCTCAACGCCCAGGACGCACCAACGGCTCTGGTAGAATGGGCCTTCAGTCCAGATGGAATCTGAAGCCCAGCAGAACGGTATGTGTGAAGAATTGGTTCCTTGATCCACCGCGCCAGGGTGGATTTGGAAGCTTGCGATCCCTTATGCTGACCAGCGACTAGGACAAAGAGCGCATCCGAACGGCGTAGAGGCGCCGTGCGAGAAATGTAAATCCTGAGTGCTCTCACCAGGTCCAACAGATGTAAACCCTTTTCAAATTGGTGAACTGGATGCGGACACAAAGATGGCAAAGTGATATCCTGATTGAGATGAAAGGAAGAAACCACCTTGGGAGAAAACTCTGGAATTGGACGCAGTACTACCTTGTCTTGGTGAAACACCAGGAAGGGAGATTTGCAAGATAACGCCGCCAGCTCGGACACTCTTCGAAGAGATGTGACCGCTACAAGAAAAACTACCTTTTGTGAAAGCCGAGAAAGGGGAACCTCTTTCAAGGGCTCGAAAGGCGGCTTTTGAAGAGCAAGGAGAACCTTGTTCAGATCCCAGGGTTCCAATGGCCGTCTGTAAGGAGGAACGATATGACAAACTCCTTGGAGAAACGTGCGTACTTTAGAAAGCTGTGCCAAGCGCTTCTGAAAGAATACGGATAACGCGGAGACTTGACCTTTAAGCGAGCTAAGGGACAAACCTTTTTCCAACCCAGACTGCAGGAAGGAAAGAAAAATTGGCAATGCAAATGGCCAGGGAGAAAACCCTTGAGCCAAGCACCACGCTAAGAATATCTTCCACGTCCTGTGATAGATCTTAGCTGAGGATGGTTTTCTAGCCTGTCTCATTGTGGCAACAACTCCCTGAGATAAACCTGAGGCCGCTAGGATCCAGGACTCAATGGCCACACAGTCAGGTTCAGGGCCGCAGAAGTCAGATGGAAAAACGGCCCTTGAGACAGCAGATCTGGACGGTCTGGTAGTGTCCACGGTTGGCCTACCGTGAGATGCCACAGATCCGGGTACCACGACCTTCTTGGCCAATTTGGAGCGACGAGTATGGCTCGCTGGCAGTCGGACTTGATTTTCCGGAGAACTCTGGGTAACAATGCTAGAGGTGGGAACACATAGGGGAGTCGGAATTGCGACCAATCCTGAACCAACGCGTCTGCCGCCAGCGCTCGGTGATCGTGAGACCGTGCCATGAAAACTGGGACCTTGTTGTTGTGCCGTGACGCCATCAGATCGACGTCCGGCGACCCCCAGCGGCAACAGATCTGTTGAAACACGTCCGGGTGAAGGGACCATTCTCCTGCGTCCATGCCCTGGCGACTGAGAAAGTCCGCTTCCCAGTTTTCCACGCCTGGGATGTGAACTGCAGATATGGTGGACGCTCTGCTTTCCACCCACGTCAAAATCCGCTGGACTTCTTGAAAAGCTTGGCGACTGCGTGTTCCCCCTTGGTGGTTGATGTACGCCACCGCCGTGGAATTGTCCGACTGAATCCGAATCTGCTTGCCTTCCAGCCATTGTTGGAAGGCTCGCAGGGCAAGATAGATTGCTCTGATTTCCAGAACATTGATCTGCAAGGTGGACTCTTCCTGAGTCCACGTCCCCTGAGCCCTGTGGTGGAGAAACACCGCTCCCCACCCTGATAGGCTCGCATCTGTCGTGACCACTGCCCAGGACGGGGGAAGGAACGACTTTCCCTGTGACAATGAGTTGGGGAGAAGCCACCAACGTAGAGAGTCCTTGGCAGTCTGAGAGAGGGAGACAGTCCTGTCGAGGGACGTCGATTTCCCATCCCATTGGCGCAGAATGTCCCATTGGAGAGGGCGCAGATGAAACTGCGCGAACGGGACTGCCTCCATTGCTGCTACCATCTTTCCTAGGAAATGCATGAGGCGCCTCAGTGAGTGCGACTGGCTCTGAAGGAGAGATTGCACTCCAGTCCGTAGCGAGCACTGCTTGTCCAGTGGAAGCCTCACTATCGCTGATAGAGTATGAAACTCCATGCCAAGATAAGTCAGAGATTGGGTCGGGGTTAGATGAGACTTTGGAAAGTTGATAATCCACCCGAAAGTCTGGAGAGTGTCTAGCGCCACCTTCAGACTGTGTTGGCATGCTTCTTGAGAGGATGCCTTTATAAGCAGGTCGTCTAGATACGGAATGACCGAGTGACCCTGCGAGTGCAGAACAGCTACTACTGCTGCCATGACTTTGGTGAAGACCCGGGGGGCTGTTGCCAGACCGAAGGGTAACGCTACGAACTGTAGGTGCTCGTCGTGTATGACGAAACGTAGGAAACGCTGATGCTCTGGTGCAATCGGCACGTGGAGATACGCATCTTTGATGTCTATTGATGCTAGAAAATCTCCCTGAGACATTGAGGCTATGACGGAGCGTAGGGATTCCATCCGGAACCTCCTGACTTTTACGTGTCTGTTGAGCAACTTCAGATCCAGGACGGGACGATACGATCCGTCCTTTTTTGGGACCACAAACAGATTGGAGTAAAAACCGTGACCCTGTTCCTGAAGAGGGACGGAGGTCACCACCCCTTCCGCCTTTAGAGCGGCCACCGCCTGCAACAGAGCATCGGCTCGGTCTGGTGGTGGAGAAGTTCGGAAGAAACGAGTTGGCGGACGAGAACTGAACTCTATCCTGTACCCGTGAGATAGAATATCTCTCACCCAACGGTCCTTGACGCTTGCTAGCCAAATGTCGCCAAAGTGGGACAGCCTCCCACCGACCGCGGGTGTGGGCATCGGAGACCGCAAGTCAGGAGGACGTCGTTTTGGCAACGGTTCCTCCGGCTGGTCTTTTTGGGCGTGACTGAGACCTCCAAGAATTTGAACGTCTCTGGTCCTTTTGAGTCTTTTTTGACGAGGCGAATTGGGACCTGCCCTGTCCTCGAAAGGACCGATAACCAGACTGACCCCTCCTCTGTTGGGGCTTGTTTTGTCTGTGTTGCGGTAAGGAAGAGTCCTTACCCTTGGAGTGTTTGATGATTTCATCCAAACGCTCTCCAAACAATCGGTCACGAGAAAAAGGCAAATTGGTTAAGCACTTCTTGGAATGAGAATCTGCTTTCCAATGTCTCAACCACAGAGCCCTACGCAAAACAACTGAGTTGGCTGACGCCACTGCCGTGCGGCTTGTAGCGTCCAGAACAGCATTAATCGCGTACGACGCGAATGCCGCCATTTGCGAGGTCAATGGTGCTACCTGCGGGGCAAATGCACGTGTGACTGAGTCGACTCGCGCAAGCCCGGCCGTGATAGCTTGGAGTGCCCATACGGCCGCAAAAGAAGGCGGTAATGACGCTCCAATCGCTTCATAGATGGATTTCAGCCAGAGCTCCATCTGCCTGTCAGTGGCATCTTTAAGTGCCGCTCCATCTTCAACAGCAACCAAGGATCTAGCTGCAAGCCTGGAAATTGGAGGATCCACTTTTGGACACTGGGTCCAACCCTTGACCACTTCAGAGGGAAAAGGGTAGCGTGTATCTTTAAGTCGTTTAGGAAAACGCCTTTCAGGATAAGCGTGGGGTTTCTGGATTGCGTCTCTGAAGTCAGCGTGGTCCAGAAAAGTGCTTAATGTACGCTTAGGGTATCTGAAATGGATTCTCTCGTGCTGCGAAGCTGACTCCTCTACAGGAGGAGCTGGTGGGGAAATATTCAACATCTTATTGATGTTAAATATAAGATCATTAACTATGGCGTCACCATCTGGTGTATCTAGATTGAGAGCGGTCCCAGGATCAGAATCCTGATCAGTTACGTCCGCCTCATCACCCATAGATTCATCCCGCTGGGATCCAGACCATTGAGATGAATGTGAAGGGCCGTCATAACGAGCCCGCTTAGGCTGCCCGGGGCCATCGTCCGAGTCAGAGTCTTCACCCTGAGGTGTAGATGCCCGTCCCGGAGCTAGGAGCTGAGGGGGACCAGGGGGCAATACATGCACAGTGTCCGTGGTCTGAAGTACAGGCCTAGCTCGCAATGTGTCAAGAATTTGTGACATAGTGAGAGACATTCTGTCAGCAAAAGCTGCAAACTCAGTTCCTGTCACCTGGACAGCATTCACAGGTGGTACACCCTGGGACACGTCCAGCAGAGGTCCCGACTGTGCAAGCGCCGCAGGGGCCGAGCACTGCACACAATGAGGGTCCGTGGAGCCTGCCGGTAGAAAAGTCCCACATGCGGTGCAGGAAGCATATAATGTCTGTGCCTTGGCACCCTTGCGTTTTACGGGCGACATGCTGCTGGCTCTCTGCATGTGAGAGAGTCTATAGCCAAAGGGCGACCAGCGCTATGTAATACCAAGTATTTGTAACAACAAAATACTAAGAATACTACGAGCACAAGAGGGGGTGAGCCCTGAGGGCTGCTTACCGCCCGCTGAACAGCGGGTAAGAGGCTGCAGAATGCCTTGTCTGGGTCTCCCCGGCTCCCCTCTGCAGCTCAGCGTGTCAGCAAGAATGGCTGCCGGCTTATGTGGAGAGGGGCGGTCCGTGGGAGTTCCCCAACAAAAGTGCGGGAACAGTGTCCCCTCTGTGCTGACTGTGAGGGCTGGAGTATGTAAAAACGACTCCAGCCCTCAGCGCTGATGCACTGGCCAGCGTCCCGCCCCTCTCCTGACTGGCAGGTCTGGGGGCGGGAACGAACGAAAGCAGGCCGCAAAAGCCGGGGACTCGAGTTATCAGCGCGGCCGCCGTAAAAGCGCGGGCCGCGCTGAAGTCCCCGGCGCACTACAAGTGCCAGCCGCGCCGCTGTTCCAGCGGCCGGCGCGACCGAGTCTAGACGTGGGCAGCGCCCCGCCCCTCTCCTGACTGGCAGGTCTGGGGGCGGGAACGAACGGAAGCAGGCCGCAAAAGCAGGGGACTGTAGTTATCAGCGCGGCCGCCGTAAAAGCGCAGGCCGCGCTGAAGTCCCCGGCGCACTACAAGTGCCAGCCGTGCCGCAGTCCCAGCGGCCGGCGCGGCCGATTCCCATAAGTGTGCCTGCTTCAGCTAAGCTGAATGAGGCCATGGCACAGGCGCCGCAGCGCTGATGTCCCCCGGCGCACTACAACACCCAGCATGCTGCGGTGTGAGCGCCAAATGCACGGGGACACAGAGTACCTTAAGGAAGCAGGGCCATGTCCCTGATGTACTCCGCTCCATCCAGCATCTTCTCCAGGGGCTGTAGATGGAGCACGGTCTCAGTGCCTGGAGACCGGTAAATCCCACTTCACCCAGAGCCCTGTAAAAAGGGATGGGGAAGGAATCAGCATGTGGGCTCCTGCCGCCGTACCCGCAATGGGTACCTCAACCTTACAAACACCTCCGACATAAGTGGGGTGAGAAGGGAGCATGCTGGGAGTCTGTATAGACCCTCTTTTCTTCCATCCGACATAGTCAGCAGCTGCTGCTGACTAAAAACAATGGAGCTATGCGTGCGTGTCTGACCTCCTTGCGCACAAAGCTAAAACTGAGGAATCCGTACTCCTACGGGAGGGTGTATAGCCAGAAGGGGAGGGGCCTTACACTTTTAAGTGTAGTTCTTTGTGCGGCCTCCAGAGGCAGTAGCTATACACCCACTGTCTGGGTCTCCCAATTAGGAGCGAAAAAGAAATGTGTGGTAGAAAAAGGTGCACAAGCAGCCGGGATAACAGCAGCTCTGATAGGATTTTTAAGAAAAGGCCATTAAAAAATGTGGGGAAGATTCACAAGGAGTAGACTGCTGCTGGAGTCAGTGCTTCAAGAGCTACCGGACACAGACGTATCCAGGACATGGGCTACAACTGTCACATTCCTTGTGCCAAGCAACTCAAGACCAATAGACAACACCAGAAGCGTCTTACCTGGGCCAAGGAGAAAAAGAACTGGACTGTTTCTCAGTGGTCCAAGGTGTTTTCAGATTAAAGTAAATTTTGCATTTGGAAATCAAGGTTCCCAGAGTCTGGAGGAAGAGTGGAGAGGCCACAATCCAAACTGCTTGAGATCTAGTGTGAAGTTTCCACAATCATTGATGGTTTGGGGAGCCATGTCATCTGCTGGTGTAGGTCCACTGTGTTTTATCAAGACCAAAGTCAACGCAGCCGTCTACCGGGAAATTTTAGGGCACTTCCCTGTGCAAACAAGCTTTATGGAGATGGAAATTTATTTTTCCAGCATGACTTTGTACCTGTCCACACTACCAAAAGTACCAATACCTGGTTTAATAATCACAGTATCACTGTGCTCGATCGGCCAGCAAACTCGCCTGACCTAAACCCCATAGAAAATCTATGGGGTATTGTCAAGAGGAAGATGAGATACACCAGACCCAACAATGCAGACAAACTGAAGGCTGCTATCAAAGCAACCTGGGCTCCCATAACACCTCAGCAGTGCTACAGGCTGATCGCCTCCATGCCATGCCGCATTGATGCAGTAATTCTTGCAAAAGGAGCCCCAACCAAGTATTCAGTGCATTTACTGTACAGACTTTTCAGTAGGCGTTAACATTCCTGAGTTTAAAATCATTTTTTCAGTTGATCTTAAATAATATTCTAATTTGAGATAATGACTTTCTGGTTTTCATTGGCTGTAAGCCATAATCATCAACAATAACAGAAATAAAACACATGAAATAGATCACTGTGTGATGACTATATAATGTAGGGGTTTTTTTTATATTAAATTTCAGAAATAAATTAACTTTTGGAGGATATTCTAATTTTATTGAGATGCACTTGTATATTAAAAGGGGTTGTCCATGACTAGATAAACATAACTGCTTCCTTCTAGAAACAGAACCACATCTTTTAATGCTTTCTGTCTATATCTGCCTAGCTATAGGTTATCTGCAATACCATGTGACTATGTGGGGAGTCGTTCAAATGAAGCAGTCATGTTCATCTAATCCCGGACAATCCTTTTAACGTTTAATCTAATCTATCTATACACACACAAACAGTATATAGTTGATCATTTTTCAATAGGTGCTAAGATCTCAAAGCTAAAACTTCTCTATTATAATTAAACATCACAAGTAGTAAAATATATGTACATACACAAAAGTAAAATCACACAAACTAGAGAGGGGGGGAACAAAAAAAAAAAAAAAAAAAAAAGGAAAAATCCAAAAAGAATAACTGTAATTTTGAGTGGCATACAGATCAGTGTCACTATATGCAAGTGAGCTGCTGGGTCCGGGAACAGTTCATTCCATATGTGCTACACTGACAGCTGTTATATGCCCTAAATGGTGCACGAAATATAAGGAAGACGGGAAAAATAGCTTTCACATTTTTTGCAATATTTTGTGAAGGGATTAGATCATGTTCATATAAATTACAATTTTCAATATTTTCTTTTGCCCCACAAAGTCTGTCATTGAAAAACAATTTGAATACATTGAAGACACAAATGGATTTTTGTTGAAGAACTCAAGTCCACTTCAAAATTAGAAAAGAAGTAGAATGCAGTTCAATTGAATTGGTTTTTAGAACAATTTTTAAATTTTGAACAGGAGAAATTTCATTTGATTCAGTTTCAAGGATAAAATCACTTTATTTGCAAAAGGAAATTGCACGATGACAATTTAGATGGAAGATTCTTGATGTAGATCTTGAAAAAAAAAGAATCCACGCTCAGTATAGTTTTGAGATCTGTAAGCTGACTTTGTGTCCTCTGCTCAGACCTGTTTGAAATACTTATTTGATATCTATACAGAATAGAAAAGACAAAGTTGGTTTTATTGTGACTGCTTTAAATGAGTGATCAAATACAATTTGAAATCTGACTAGCTACAGTAGTTTTTTTGAAGATACCTAGATCAAGTTAAAAAGCTACAGACATTTATTTTCTAGTGTTAATGGGACAAATGTTAAAGGGAACCTGACCGCTAACACATGCTGGGCAATCCGTGGTTGTCTGATCTTAGCCAGGTATGTTTGACAACGTTGCGACATTTCAGAGGGAACAAAAAATAAATAAAAAAAACACAATTTAAACAGCCACTGGGGACTGAGCCGCACAGGACCCTAGCCAAACAGCAGGGTCCCCAGCCACTGCCCTGGATTCACAGGTCTCTGCCCACAAGCGTATGTAGGCAAAGACCTCTCAGTCCTAGGTACCATGTGGAGAAATGCCACTGGGGGCCACACAACGTTTCACAGTCAAACATACCAGGCTGAAATAATACAGCCACGATCTGATACAAGCTGCCCACGGTTTGACCGTCTTGTATCAACTATCAGCTTCCCTTTAAGAATTACTGAAAAAAAATCCCCATATTTATAAACATAAGAATTTTTTTTTATAAAATGTCAGGTAAAACATTCTAAATTAGAGGACTATAAAACTAAGTGCAATTTAAAGATTTTCAACTTGTGTTCATTACCTGCAACCACAAACAATTTTTTCTAGCACATGGAGCATGCGTTGTAAAGACATTTTAAAGATTTGTTTTCATTTCATCCATCAGTCATTTTATTCATTAATAACATCAATATTCATGGTGGATGACCTGGCTCTAAGTCTCCAGTATCTTTTTGATTTTAGCACAAGATTGACTTCGAATAATTTCAGAACTACTCCAGTTTCATTGTTTTTAATAAACAAGTTACAAGGATTTAGCACAGGAAAAATACAAGATTTAGCACAGGAAAAACTAACTAATATTAATTTGTGTGAAAACACTAGAATTACTTCAATTTTTATCCAGACGAAACATATTTGGAGGCATTACAGTTTTTCAAAATAAATTTTTGGGGCCTAGAGAAGTACAAAATTGTTCATCACAAGAGACAATCAAATAATCCCTACAAGGTCAGCAATGACCAGATTTTTTTTTCTCTACATATAGTTCTTCTGTCTACTAACAAGTGATTTTACATGTATATGAGGGGTGAAAAGACAATTGCATTTTTAGGTTCATTGTAAATGTGACAAACAAGTTTAAGCAAAAGGCTGGTGTCACATTTGCGAGAGACTTGTGCGAGTCTCGCATCGTATCACCCGGCACGGCATGCAGGTCTAAGGACTAGAGAGTCTCAGCTGCACAGAAATACACAGAGCCGCTCCGCTCCAGTCAGGAGAGAGTGTGGCCGTGCCGGGTGACGCAATGCAAGACTCGTACGAGTCTCTCGCAAGTGTGACTCCAGCCTTAAAGGGAATCGGTCAGTAGATCAACCCACCTAAGCTATCAATATGGGCACACGGGTCATAGAAAGCTTAATAAATGATACCTTGATATCTTCAAGCTGATGTTTAATTCCAGAGAAATCCACGCTTTTCTTATTATGTAAATGAGCTGTTAAAATCAATGAGCCAGACACTGATCTGCATGAGAATCTGGCTCCAGAGCTTATATTGAAGGGAAGGGGCATTAGCAGTGTGAACATAGTAATGACTAACAGTCCTCTCTCCAGATCTCACTGCCGAGCTGTCTGTGATAACACAGAACAGCAGAACTGAACTTTGTCTCATTACAAACACATTTATTGTGGTACGAGAAGGGCAGCACAGCAGGGTTGACAGCTCTGTGAGGACACCTGCAAATGTCTTTGTACATGAGACCGTTCAGTTCTGCTGTACTGTGTTAGTTCTGAGCTCACTGCACTGTATGAGCAAACAGTCAGTCATTACATGTCTTAAATTCGTAATGACCCCACTCATAAAATAACCTGTGGCTGTGAAGGCAGATGCTCATAAATATAAATTTATATATATATATATATATATAAATATATATATATAATGTATGTGTAATATATATATGTATATATATATATATATATGTGTGTGTATTTCTGTGGAATAAGGCATTGGATCACAGATGTCAAGGAATCTTTTTATTCAACTTTCTCTGACCTGCACGCAGTTTAATTTGTCTAAACTGCACTGCAAAATTTAACATGGAGTCCTTTTGGTTTCTACAGACAAGAAAGCTTGTTTTCTCTAGGACAGCTTTTATACATTGAACATCAGAGAAAGAAAGTGGTACGAATCGAGATTCAATAAAATATAAAAACTTTATTAATAGTACATTAAAATAATATAGCAAGGAGTCCTAAATGGGATTAACAGAACTGTATGCGAATTGGTTCACACTTGTTATGGTCAAAGTCTTACTATATGATGCACTTAGTACAGAGTGTTACAAAGGGTCATATGCAGTTTAATTACATAGTGCATACATGTATAGCCAAAATACATACATGGTGTATACATAGATGGTAATTAGATATATATTAGACACTTACTGTGACTCAATGTTACATACACCATCACCATGCAGTAACCATGTGACAGAGGTCACTACTTCCTATTGTTGTTCCCTAGTAATTGACATCCAGTTATGCACCATTTACATCTAATTACCCATGTAATGTTTTGGTATCGAGAATAAAGAGCCCTGTATCACATACATCTAGTACTTTTCTGTGGGCAAATTTCCAACCAAACTAATTAATCACTCCAGTATCATAGTGCAGTACTGACCTATTCCGCAGCAGCTCTGGATATCCCACCTGTTCCTACGCGCGTTTCACCTCTTCTTCAGGGATCGTCCCTGCACTATGATACTGGAGTGATTAATTAGTTTGGTTGGAAATTTGCCCACAGCAAACTACTAGATGTATGTTATACAGGGCTCTTTATTCTCGATACCAAAACATTACATGGGTAATTAGATGTAAATGGTGCATAACTGGATGTCAATTACTAGGGAACAACAATAGGAAGTAGTGACCTCGGTCACATGGTTACTGTATGGTGTATGTAACATTGAGTCACAGTAAGTGTCTAATATATATCTAATTACCATCTATGTATACACCATGTATGTATTTTGGCTATACATGTATGCACTATGTAATTAAACTGCATATGACCCTTTGTAACACTCTGTACTAAGTGCATTATATAGTAAGACTTTGACCATAACAAGTGTGAACCAATTCGCATACAGTTCTGTTAATCCCATTTAGGACTCCTTGCTATATTATTTTAATGTACTATTAATAAAGTTTATATTTTATTGAATTTGGATTCGTCCCACTTTCTTTCTCTGATGTTCATAGTATTATAGTGGTGTCCTGGCATTCTCAAAAAGGTTGGGGAGTGACCAATATTAAAATGAATAACAGCTTTTATACATGCAGGCTATTACATTTGGTTTTCTCCTTTCTTCCCTTGAGACTTTAAAACATAGGTTGTATTATTGAACTTCAAGATACAATTTTACATCCTGGATATGCCCAATGAAACTTCAATCAAGAGCGAACTTTGGATGTCCAAGCTGTCCCAGGTCTCCCATCCCATGTAAATAATGAGTACAGATTTAGAGATTATATATATATATATATATATATATATATATATATATATATATATATATATATATATATATTATATTATATTATATATGTGCCCTTTTATTTGGACCCCCTCTGATTGCTCAACAAGCCCTTTCCTAGATATGCGCAGCTCAGGAGACATTAGTGCACAGCTCCTGCCTGAGTGCGCACACAGCAGAGTCCAGATACAATAGGAAGCATAGGCCGCCTAGTGTATCTGTACTCACTCTGCTCTGTGTGCACTTCTGTCTTTTGAGAAGCGCACATTTCAGGGGCAATATGGTGGGGTTGAGGAGGGATTAAACAACTGGTGGGGCTTCCAATTAAAAGGATACATACAGTATATAACAAATGGTATCAAAGGTTTACTTACTCTTTAGCTATACAATCATCCCAAGAGGATCTTGGGCTTCTCTTCTTTCTAGTAGTCAATGGCCCCTGTCATTGAACCTTACAAATAATATTTCCTAAAATGACTCAGAGGCATGTCACAAAAATGTTTTAACATGAACCTTTTAATTTAGTTTTTTGCTTTTGTTATTTATAGTCAATCAAATGCAGTAAACTTTAGCTTTACAATTTCCATTCATATTCAATAACATTGCAGAAAAACCAAACTGGCAATTTATGCCACCTGTTCTGTACACGGAATGATGAAGCAATCCTAGTCACACGTATGGGTAAGCTAAGAGATTATACCAAATAGGAATGAGTGCAACATCAATTTCAGATGCTCGAGTCTCCACTTTGTTGCCTCATATCTAATGTTTAGAAATTTCGATTGAAACACAGATTTGATCACTCACATATGCAGTCCAGTCTTGAATTGTGTTTGTTTCAAGAATTACAACTCAATTTGTTGTTTTTTTTCGTTTGTTCTTTTTAATAGGATACATCCAAGTTTGGAAAAGGATGAGGTTTTATTTTTTTTTGCAGTGGAATTCTGTTTTAATTTTATTATAATTTTTTATTTTTTTTTGAAGAGTTTTATTGAAATTGCACATAAACAAGTAAACGGGAAATACAGTCACAGAACATATTGCAGAGGCGTCAAGAGCCAAAGCGAAACAATTTGGTAGGGCATCTTTTTTCCCTTCCAAAAAATGTGAAATAATAACAATAAAATACAAATTAACCAAGTCTAGAAAGTCAAAAACAGCAAACACATGAAATCCTAAAATGTTTAATTATAAAGACTACCTTTAAAATTACTAAAGACTTCAATACTGTTTACATTTATGTACAACAAAATGCTACTGGAGATACCGCAAAAATTAAAGGAAACCTTCCAGAAATGCAGCATTTCTGCTCAAATGGTTTCATCCAATCCAAAAATATCAGATACAGTCTATATATAAAAAAAAAAAAAAAAGAAGAAAAGAAAAAATACAATAAAAACAACGGTATCTGGCAGTCTTTGTCAGGGAGTGACTAAAACAGAAATTAGAATAACTGCAACAAGCAGAAGAACCATAGCATCACAATCTAGAAGCACATAACAAAAACCTAAATAGTAAATCTAAAAACAAAAAGTAAACCATTGGAACAAAAATACTATTACAAAGCTCCCATTAGGCTTGGTTTTCGGCATGGCTTAAATGTTAAGTAAACCCCAACTTAAATTCCCATTGCTATACTGGGGCAAATTTGGAGCACACCAATAGAAAGTAAATAAAATAAGTAAACTATTTACAATATAGTGAAGAAACAAGTACAAATTACAGGAAACGGATACTGAAGCCTCTATGTGAGTATGTAAATGTAGGTGTTTGGGGGGGGAAAAAAAAATTAAAAAAAAAATCAAACCTTTCTAATTGTTGACTTTCCTATTTCCATTGCTGACCATAAGAATCCTGATAAAACTCCTGGTTGTCATTACTGTAACCATAGTTACCAGTATAATCACCAACTTGCTGCAAAGGCTGTTGCGCTATAGGCTGGGTTCCCCAATTTTGCTGATTGTTGGTCTGGCGACGCTTGGAGTCTGGCTGGCTGTACCCATCTGCCTTTCTTTTTCCACCAACATTCCCACCTCTACTTCCACGGTTACCACGTGAGTTGCGACCTCGTTGGGGCTGAAGTGATGGCCCACCTCGTCCACCTCTGGATCCTCTAGGAGGGCCCATGGGAGAACCTCTTGGTACATAACTGGAGCGCCCTCCACGCTGAGGAGGAGCTGATCTGCCTCTAGGTGGTGGAGGCCCGCCTCTGCCACCTCTTCCTCCTCTCCCACGCACAGGGTATGCATCATCATACCCATAGTATGGATCATCGTAGCCACCACGATAGTCATGATAATCATATGCATAATAATCATCATAGTAATCTTCATAGCCATAATAATCTTGCGGATATGAATAGCCACCTCTGCCCCCACGGCCCCTGCCTCTGCCTAGAGGCGGCATCCGAGGAGGGGGATAATAGTAATAATCATCATACCTAAGAATATAAACGAAGAATAAGCATGTGCATGGTGAAAGCACAAAATTTCAAGAAAATAACTGAATTCAGCTCTAGATATTGAAATAAAAAGATATTTGAAAGGAACCGGTCAGCAGGAAGTTACATTCCTAACGAATGCCGTGTGTGAAGGCCCTTTTATGCTTGTTAAATCCTCACCCTGCATTTACAATTTCATTTGGAAGCTTAAAAGGAAGGAGTCGCGCTTTTTATTTTTGTATTAATAATAGTGATTATGAAATAAAGTATTTTTAATACAAAATTAAATTCACTGATTATTTATTTTTCATTTAATTCTAGTTTTACTGACGCACCGGAGGCTGCCATCTTGGATTTGCTGTGTGTAACGACAGGCAGCGGTGATTGCACTGTAACTGATCTTGGCGTGCTGCTCCCCATCCCTCTCCCTCCGCTCACCCCCCCCACTCTGCCACTCACTGCCCCTCCCCACCTGTGCTCACCTCGGGCCTCCGCTGCTCACTGCTATGTACTGTGATCACAGTCAGTGGGTCACTGGGACCCAGTCAGTGGGTCACTGGGACCCAGTCAGTGGGTCACTGGGACCCAGTCAGTGGGTCACTGGGACCCAGTCAGTGGGTCACTGGGACCCAGTCAGTGGGTCACTGGGACACAGTCAGTGGGTCACTGGGACACAGTCAGTGGGTCACTGGGACACAGTCAGTGGGTCACTGGGACACAGTCAGTGGGTCACTGGGACACAGTCAGTGGGTCACTGGGACACAGTCAGTGGGTCACTGGGACACAGTCAGTGGGTCACTGGGACACAGTCAGTGTCATAGTGCGGTGCGGGATACAGTGGAGCACTATGCAGCTGGCCTTAGTGACACTTTAGACATATTAGCATCACTTTGCGGCCACCAACAAAATGGCTCCGCACTGTGATCCTAAACTTTATTCTCTGTTATCCTTTTGGAAACACCCAGATTTGGAGGGGCAGATGTGACATCGTAACATCACACACAGGAGAGCAGATTCTGCCCACTTTTACTGCAGTTGTAATGTGAGCTAGTTCTACAGTAGCTCTACAGCAAGAGTTCAGCAGCTGCTCCCCCTAGTGTTTAAGAGTGGAAAATATCAAAGCTTAAGTTTTTTTTTCTATATTTTTCTCAATTAAAAACAAATATTATTTAAACAAAACATTAATACTTTATATTTTTCAGTTATTGAAAAACATTTTTTGACGACACCTTCCCATTAAGAGAAATCCAGCGTTTAAGTTTTAGCCGCTAGTACAGCAGGGATGGCACTGCACTTACAGCTCTCCAGCCTCGCTATCTATTCCCCACCAACCACAGGTCTGTGGCTTGTCTCAGTTACCTGCCTGACATTTTGCACAAGGGCCATCATTGCCTGGGATCGTCTCCTCGGGCAGGGTAGTGCATGAGAAGATCGACAGTACAGCTCTGGCAACGTAATAAGGAGTTTCCTGAAATCTTCCAAAAACAAGGTGAGCATCGTTTAATAAGCATTGCAGGGCCTTAACACATAGCATTAGTTAGGGTTATAACATCCTGATGGGTTCCCTTAAAGGGGTATTACCATCCCCAGGAAACTATTCTAATATGTAGTAGGTGTAAAAATATTAGCAAATACCTCTATATCAGGAGAACTAGTCTACATTTCTAATTAGCCATGTCTCTTACCTCATGTGCAGGGCATTGCAGCTTAGGTATCCATAGTTATGTCCACTCATATAGTGTAATTTAGTTGCTTGTAACACAAACCAAAAGAAAAAACTCCTAAAAACAGTTATTTATTTAGATCAATGTTAAAAGATTATAGGTATAAGCCACTGCTTATCTAAAATAACTACAGTGATATATTACAGTGAGTGTAATAGGGTGATAGACTTAAGTATATGGTAGTTTTGGTTAGTTGCTTGTAACCATGGATAACTAAGCTGCAATGCCCAGCACATGAGGTAAGAGACATGGCTCTATCAGAGGAACTATACAACATTTCTAATTGGAGGTATTTGCTAATATTATGCCTACTATATATTGGGATAGGGTCTCTGTAATGGGAATAGCCCTTTAAACTAAACTCAATTTGATAGGAGCAACAAATATCACAACTAACCCTGTAAGCCATATAAAAAAAAAATGTAGTTGACAAGTTTGTATTCAGAAATAAAAACCTTTAACCCCTTAAGGATGTGCATATTTTAGGAAACAGAATTTATTAATTTTTTTTTATCAACATAGCTGTATGATCATTTGTTATTTTTTTTGTGGGATGAGTTGGTTTTATCAGGGCACAATCTAGCTTTTATATTTAAAAAAATAAATTAGCAATTCTGATTGTCGGAGGTTGTAAATTTTAAGCTACTCGCAGTGCTGCACAAAGTGTTGTGTTTAGTCTTCAGTCACCCCAATTATAGCGACACCAATTTCTATTGATGATATCATAAATTGGACACGGGAGAGCACTTTTTAACAGAGTGGGGAGGGAGACAGAGGGAGAGTTTGTCGCTTGTTTGGTTATCATTTTTGGATATGTACAACTCTATTTGAATTTTTCTTTTTGTTAAGCCAGATGAACAAAAATTATTTTTGAGAAAGCAAATTAATCATAATAAATGTCACCATTGTACTCAATGTGTTTTCTAAATAATATACTTTAGTGGCTTCAGATAATTTAATGTACATTTACAGAATTTTAAAACAGCACTGCAGCAAAGCTCCTGCCTATGTAGCACAGCATCCGCTATCATAGAATAATGTAATGGTTCTTGTATTCGATTTTTGCCATTTATGGGTTAAGTTTTTTCCTTTTTTGTTTTTTTTTTTAACTTGCTCCTCTGTACTGCAGAAATCACAATCTCATATGAATGGCAGTTTGTAGCCGGCATTCACAGGAGGATCGTAATGAGACGTGTCATCAGCCGACGTCTGGCAGTCATGACAAACCAACGGCGCCTCGCAATCAAGTCACAGGGGCGCCGATGGGACCAGAAAGTGGCATGCTTCAATGCCAGCATGTGTTAAATCCTGCGGTCAGACAGCAGAATTTAACTGGTTAATTGCAATGGGCAGATCGCCGATCCACGCGTCACTGTAAAGCGGGCTTTACACACTACGATATTTCTAGCAATTGCTAGCGATATCGTACGGAAAAGCACCCGCCCCCGTCGTGCATGCGATATCGTGTGATCGCTGCCGCAGCGAACATTATCGCTACGGCAGCTTCACATGCACATACCTGGTCGGCGGCGTCACTGTGACCGCCGAACAATCCCTTCCTCAAGGGGGAGGTGCGTTTGGCGTCACCGCGACGTCACTAAGCAACCGGCCAATCAAAGCGGAGGGGCGGAGATGAGCGGGACAAACATCCCTCCCACCTCCTTCCTTTCTCATTGCGGGCGGGACGCAGGTAAGGTGAGGTGAGGTTCTTCGCTCCTGCGGTGTCACACACGGCGATGTGTGTTGCCGCAGGAACGAGGAACAACATCTTTAAACAACCATTAACAATTTTTGGTTTTAGGACGACCTCTCCATGATGAACGATTTTCACCACTTTGGAGGACGTTTAAGGTCGCTGGTGTTACACGCTGCGATACCGTTAATGACGCCAGATCTGCATCACTAACGACGTGACCCCAACGATAAAACATTAACGATATCATAGCGTGTAAAGCCCCCTTTAGAGTCACATGATGGTTGATTAAATCAGCAGTCGTGTTGGGAATAATGTTTGATGCTGGCTCGCACGCCGAGCTAAGGCAGAGACATGTCAAAAGTCATGAAGAGGTTATAGGGAACCTGTGACCAGGTATCTGCTATGCCACCTGGGAGCGACCTGATGTACGGACAGAGATCCTGATTCCAGGGAATTATCGCTTACTGCAGTTTTGATAAAATCATTGTATCTGCTGCAAATGTAACATTTCTCTGAATGCTGAGCTCTGTAAAATTATTTGTCACAGGACTTCTTGATGGGTGTTTGATAAAATCACTGTTTTATCAGCAGTAAACTTGCTTCCATGTAGCCCTCCATATTCATGATCTCTGTATAACACCGCCCCACCACTGATTGACAGCTTTCTGTGGTCACCGAGCAATCAGTGGTGGGGCGGGGTTATACAGAGATCATGAATATGGAGGACTACATGGAAGCAAGTTTACTGCTAATAAAACAGTGATTTTAGCAAAAACACAAGGAGCCCTGATAAGTGACAAATAATTTTTACCTTTACACTATTGTGTACCTACATTACGTGCCAAAACCCTGGTGACAGACTCCCTTTAAGAAATCTGCAGTTAAGAAGTGAGCTGACTATATATAATATATATTCCTGCAATTCTGCTCCCTTTGATGTGTCAGTAATGTGATCTTTAGCAGCACTTTATTCAAGGGATTACATACAGGAATAATGAAGGGTGGCCTGATGGAGAGGAGTAAGCTGCGATGCTGCAATCCTGTAGCTAAGACTGGATTCAGACAAACGTATAGCATCCGATGCAATATGCTAATGACCCTCGGCTCCCGCTGTATTGCTAGTGTTAGCCGAGTGTCAGGCGACTGTGACCGATCCTGCAGCTGCGGAGGAGATTGAGGGACTAATATCCCCATCTCCTCCATTGTCATCTGATGTGATTCTCGCACTGCACTATATCATCCGAATGCAGTCCAATGTTTCACTTTCACCCATAGACTTGTATGGGTGTGAGTGACACGACTCTCGCAGACAATCGCAGCATGCTATGACTTTTTTCTCATCCAGAATCTGGATGAGAAAAAAAAGCTGCCCATCTGCTCTGCCTCATTGACTAACATTGGCCTGAGTACAATGCGAGATTTTCTTGCATTGTTCTGATCAGATTCATATGGTTGTCCTCCACACAGACTGGCCTACATTGTGACAGGCAATCAGGGATTGATTGCTGGTAAGCAAATGACAAACCCAAGATGAAAGTTCAAAATGTATGGATAAAATAAAACTACACTGCTCGTAGAATACTGCTGGTCATTCAGTATTATAGCAAAAATAGTAAATTTGCTGAAGTGCTGCTTCAATAAAAAACTGCCCATGCAACGTCGAGAAATCAAGATATTTAGGTTTCAGAAGATAGCTAGGGCTTGTAGGCTTCTGTAAAGTCCATTTCTATACATAACAGTGCCACATCATATTCAACATGATGCCACCGAGTGACCCAGCTGAGGGTAACTGAAATGTATGCTGCAAATAAAGTGTCAGTTCTGTCAGTGTAGGCCTAAAATATATTGGCAAAGACAGAGCACCTTTTTCTAGCTGTGACACATTATCGATGCATCTTACAACTACTTGAAATTAAAAAGCAGTAAAAAAAAACCAGAAAATTACTGCACACAAAGCTCCATTTAAGTAGGTGTTGACTTTATACAGTTTAGAATGTGTAAACAATGCAAACTTTACCCACCCTTCAGAAAATGCCCTGGTAGCACCAGGTCTAAAGTGGACAGATTTGCGGCAAGCCCGAATTTTCAAGTTTTTTGTGTGGCTTTCCTTTATTACTCATGAATCCTCGGGTGATATTCTGTGCTTTCGTTTTTGTTTTGTTTTTTTTGGGGGAGGGGGGGGGAGGGAGGGGTTGAGGGTGTTCTTTTTTGCTCCCCTTCATTGAGAGCCGTAACTTTATCTTTCCGTCAATCTTGCCATATAAGGGCTTAATTTTTGCCAGACAAGTTGTACTTTTATACGAAACCATAAGTTTTACCATATAGTGTACAGGAAAACAGGAAAAAAATAATTCCAAGTACGGAAAAATTGCAAAAAAAAAACAAAAAAAAAACCTGATTGCACAGGGTTCACTATATGGTAAAACTGATGTGTCGGTTAGATGTCTCAGGCGGCTGCGAGTTTGTAGATACCACACATGAATAGGATTACTTTTATCTAAGGGGTTTAAAAAAAAATCATAAGTGTGTCCAAACATATGTAGCACTTTTTGCGCCATTTTCCACAACCCGTAGCATTCTAATTTTTTCGGGATCTATGGCTGTGATGGCTTATTTTTTAACGTCTCGAGCTGACGTTTTTAACTACAATTTTTATGCAGATGCTACCTTTTGATCGACTGTTATTGAATTTTGCAGCAACCAAAACACGTAATTTTGGCGTTTGGAATTTTTTTGCCACTATGCTGTTAACTGATCAGGTTGACTGATTTTATATTTTGATAGATCGAGCATTTCTCAATGTGGTGATACCAAAGATGGTTCGGGGTTTTGTTTAACCCTTTAATTGTCAATAGGGTGAATGGGGAATGATTTGAATTTATTTTTTTTTATTTTTTTAAAACTTAAAACTTTTTTTTAATTTTTTTTTTTACTAGTCCCCTTAGGGGACTATAAATATCAGCAGTTTGATCGCTTGCACAGCTCAGATCAGCTGAAACGCTGCTCTCCTCTTACAGACGGCGTACTGCCGGCTCTAACAGGAAGTGAGAGTCATGATAGCGACAGAAGTCATCCTATGACCCTGTGGTACCATGGCAACCATCGGCTCTCCGTAATCACGTCACGGGGCTTCCGATGGCGGCGGGGAAAGGCGTTCCCCGCTGGGGCTATTTACATTGTGCTGTCACATTTTGACAAAACGATCAAAGGGGTTAACAGCTGACATGTGCAGGGATCACCACCGGCTAACCGCAGCAGCCAGCGGTGATTATACGGACATGAATTAAAGAGGTTAATTTACCAACAGTTCCAAAGATATAGGCCTCTTTATAGCCTTTATCAAAGGGACGTTTCTCATAGGCTTAGCATGCAGAAGAAGGGAATTTTGTTACTTACCGTAAATTCCTTTTCTTCTAGCTCTTATTGGGAGACCCAGACGATTGGGGTATAGCTACTGCCCTCCGGAGGCCACACAAAGCACTACACCAAAAGTGCAAGGCCCCTCCCCTTCTGGCTATACCCCCCCGTGGTATCACGGGTACTCCAGTTTTAGTGCCAAAGCAAGAAGGAGGAAGCCAACAACTGGTTTAAACAAATTAACTCCGATTAACATCGGAGAACTGAAAAACCGTTCAACATGAACAACATGTGTACCCGCAAACAGCAAAAACAATCCCGAAGGACAACAGGGCGGGTGCTGGGTCTCCCAATAAGAGCTAGAAGAAAAGGAATTTACGGTAAGTAACAAAATTCCCTTCTTCTTCAGCGCTCTATTGGGAGACCCAGACGATTGGGACGTCCAAAAGCTGTCCCTGGGTGGGTAACGAAATACCTCATGTTAGAGCTGCAAAACAGCCCTCCCCTACGGGGATGTCACTGCCGCCTGCAGGACTCTTCTACCTAAGCTGGCATCCGCCGAAGCATAGGTATGCACCTGATAATGCTTGGTGAAAGTGTGCAGACTCGACCAGGTAGCTGCCTGACACACCTGTTGAGCCGAAGCCTGGTGCCGTAATGCCCAGGACGCACCCACGGCTCTGGTTGAGTGGGCTTTTAGCCCTGAAGGAACCGGAAGCCCAGCAGAACGGTAGGCCTCTATAATTGGTTCTTTGATCCATCGAGCCAAGGTAGCTTTAGAAGCCTGCAACCCCTTGCGCGGACCAGCGACAAGGACAAAAAGTGCATCGGAACGGCGCATGGGCGCCGTGCGGGAAATGTAGATCCTGAGAGCTCTCACCAGATCTAGCAAACGCAAGTCCTTTTCATACCGGTGAACCGGATGAGGATAAAAGGAAGGCAAGGATATATCCTGATTAAGATGAAACGAGGATACGACCTTAGGGAGAAACTCCGGAATGGGGCGCAGCACTACTTTGTCCTGGTGGAACACCAAGAAGGGAGCCTTGGATGACAGAGCTGCCAGCTCAGACACTCGCCGAAGCGATGTGATCGCAACAAGAAACGCCACTTTCTGTGACAGGCGAGAAAAAGAAACTTCTTTGAGAGGCTCGAAAGGCGGCTTCTGGAGAGCAACTAGTACTCTGTTCAGATCCCATGGATCCAACGGCCGCTTGTACGGGGGCACAATATGACAGACCCCCTGCAGGAACGTGCGCACCTTAGGAAGACGTGCTAGACGCTTCTGAAAAAACACGGATAGTGCCGAGACTTGCCCTTTAAGGGAGCTGAGCGACAAGCCCTTTTCCAACCCTGATTGCAGGAAAGACAGAAAAGTGGGCAATGCAAATGGCCAGGGAGACACTCCCTGAGCAGAGCACCAGGTTAAGAAAATCTTCCACGTTCTGTGGTAGATCTTAGCAGAAGTTGACTTCCTAGCTTGTCTCATTGTGGCTACCACTCCCTGGGATAAGCCTGTTGACGATAGGATCCAGGACTCAATGGCCACACAGTCAGGTTCAGGGCCGCAGAATTCTGATGGAAAAACGGCCCTTGAGACAGCAGGTCTGGACGGTCTGGAAGTGACCACGGTCGGCCGACCGTGAGATGCCACAGATCCGGATACCACGATCTCCTCGGCCAGTCTGGGGCGACGAGTATGATGCGGCTGCAATCGGATCTGATCTTGCGTAATACTCTGGGCAAGAGTGCCAGAGGCGGGAATACATATGGGAGGCGGAACTGCGACCAATCTTGCACCAAGGCGTCTGCCGCCAGAGCTCTTTGATCGCGCGACCGCGCCATGAATGCCGGGACCTTGTTGTTGTGCCGAGACGCCATTAAGTCGACGTCCGGCACCCCCCAGCGGCGACAGATTTCTTGAAACACGTCCGGGTGAAGGGACCATTCCCCTGCGTCCATACCCTGGCGACTGAGGAAGTCTGCTTCCCAGTTTTCTACGCCTGGGATGTGAACCGCGGAGATGGTGGATGCTGTGTCCTCCACCCAATTCAGAATGCGCCGGACTTCCTGAAAGGCTTGCCGGCTGCGCGTCCCTCCTTGGTGGTTGATGTATGCCACCGCTGTGGAGTTGTCCGACTGGATTCGGATCTGCTTTCCTTCCAGCCACTGTTGAAAGGCTAGTAGGGCAAGATACACTGCCCTGATTTCCAGAACATTGATCTGAAGGGTGGACTCTTGCGGAGTCCACGTCCCCTGAGCCCTGTGGTGTAGAAACACTGCTCCCCACCCCGACAGACTCGCATCTGTCGTGACCACTGCCCAGGATGGGGGCAGGAAGGATCTTCCCTGAGACAATGAGGTGGGAAGGAGCCACCATTGTAGAGAGTCCTTGGCCGTCTGGGAAAGAGAGACTTTCCTGTCTAGGGAAGTTGTCTTCCCGTCCCATTGGCGGAGAATGTCCCATTGAAGTGGACGCAGATGAAACTGCGCAAAGGGAACTGCTTCCATGGCTGCCACCATCTTCCCTAGGAAGTGCATGAGGCGCCGCAAGGGGTGCGACTGGCCCTGAAGGAGAGATTGCACCCCTGTCTGTAAGGACCGCTGCTTGTTTAGCGGAAGCTTCACTCTCGCTGCTCGAGTATGGAACTCCATGCCAAGATACGTTAGTGACTGTGTCGGTGACAGATTTGACTTTGGAAAGTTGATGATCCATCCAAAAGTCTGGAGAGTCTCCAGCGTAGCATGTAGACTGAGTTGGCATGCCTCTTGAGAGGGTGCCTTGACAAGTAGATCGTCTAGGTAAGGGATCACCGAGTGTCCCTGAGAGTGCAAGACTGCTACCACCGCCGCCATGACCTTGGTGAAGACCCGGGGGGCTGTCGCCAGACCGAATGGCAGAGCTACGAACTGAAGATGGTCGTCTCCTATCACAAAACGTAGAAAACGTTGATGTTCTGTAGCAATTGGCACGTGGAGATAAGCATCTTTGATGTCTATTGAGGCAAGGAAGTCTCCTTGAGACATTGAGGCAATGACAGAACGGAGGGTTTCCATCCGGAACCGTCTGGCGTGCACATGTTTGTTGAGCAGTTTTAGGTCCAGAACAGGACGGAACGAGCCGTCCTTTTTTGGCACCACAAAGAGATTGGAGTAAAACCCTCTCCCTTGTTCCTGAGACGGTACAGGAACCACTACTCCTTCCGCTCTTAGGGAGTCCACCGCCTGCCGCAGGACATCTACACGGTCTGGATGTGGGGAGGTTCTGAAGAACCGAGCTGGAGGACGAGAACTGAACTCGATTCTGTACCCGCGAGACAAAATGTCTGTCACCCACCGGTCTTTGACCTGTGACATCCAAGTGTCGTAAAAGCGGGAGAGCCTGCCCCCGACCGGAGATGCGGAGGGAGGGGACTGGAAGTCATGAGGTAGCCGCTTTGGAAGCGGTTCCTCCATTTGCTTTCTTGGGGCGTGAGTGAGCCCGCCAGGAATCTGAGTTTCTTTGCGTCCTCTGAGTCCCTTTGGACGAGGAGAATTGTGTTTTGCCCGAACCTCGAAAGGACTGAAACTTCTGCTGCCACTTTCTCTGCTGAGGTTTGCTTGATCTGGGCTGGGGTAAAGAGGAGTCTTTACCCTTGGACTGTTTAATGATGTCAGCCAATGGCTCGCCAAACAGTCTATCTCTAGATAAAGGCAAGCTGGTTAAACATTTTTTGGAACCAGCATCTGCTTTCCAGTCCTTTAACCACAATGCCCTGCGCAAAACTACCGAATTGGCAGACGCCATTGAGGTGCGGCTGGTAGATTCTAGGACCGCATTGATAGCGTAAGAGGCAAACGCAGACATCTGCGAGGTAAGGTGCGCCACTTGCGGCACCGCTGGATGTATGATAGCATCCACTTTTGCTAAACCAGCTGAAATAGCTTGGAGTGCCCATACGGCTGCGAATGCTGGAGCAAACGACGCGCCGATAGCTTCATAGACAGATTTTAACCAAAGGTCCATCTGTCTGTCATTGGCATCCTTAAGTGAAGCGCCATCCTCCACTGCAACTATGGATCTAGCTGCAAGCTTGGAAATCGGGGGGTCCACCTTTGGACACTGGGTCCAGCGCTTGACCACATCAGGTGGGAAAGGATAACGTGTATCCTTAGAACGTTTAGAGAAACGCTTTTCTGGATGAGCGTCGTGTTTCTGGATTGATTCTCTGAAGTCAGAGTGATCCAACAGAGCACTTAATTTACGCTTGGGATAGAGGAAACGAAACTTCTCCTGCTCTGCCGCTGCCTCTTCTGCTGAAGGGGCTGGGGGAGAAATATCTAACAGCCTATTGATGGCTGAGATAAGATCGTTTACCATGGCGTCCCCATCCGGGGTATCCAGATTGAGAGGGGTTCCAGGATTAGACTCCTGATCACTCTCTTCAGACACATCACATGGAGACTGATTGCGCTGAGACCCTGAGCAGTGTGATGACGTTGAGGGTCTTTCCCAGCGAGCCCGCTTGGGGTGGCTGGGGCAATCATCTGAGTCATTATACTCATCCTGAGAAGCCGGGGACCCCCTTGCAGTCTGGATTAAATCCAACTGCGGAGGATTAGAGGACATAGACCTCGCCATGTCCATAGACTGAGCCCCAGGCATGGATTGCAAAGTTTCCAGGATTTTTGCCATAGCCACAGACATATTATCCGCAAAAACTGCAAAGTCTGTCCCTGACACCGGGGCAGGACTTACAAGCGTCTGAGCCTGGGTCACTACCTCTCCGGACTCCGGCTGGCGAAGCAGCACCGGATCTGAGCATTGCACACAATGGGGGTCATTGGAGCCTGCTGGTAGAGCAGCCCCACATGCAGTACACGCAGTGCACACAGCCCTAGCCTTGGCAGCCTTGCGTCTTGTGGATGACATGTTGCTGCCTCCTCAGAGCGATCTGGGGTATTCAGCCAGGAAGCGACCTCACAGTGCAAGAAATCAATAAATATCTATGTCCAGTGACACAGTACACTAATACACAGTAAGGCACTAGAGGGGCCAGCTGAAAAGCCGCTTACCGCCCGCTTAAGAGCGGGTGTGTGGTCTCCCAAAGCCCCTCAGTCTAGGTCTCCCAGAGCCTTGCGTCCTTCCTCCAGCCAGACATGCATGTAATGGCTGCCGGCGTCCTGAGAGAGGAAGGGGGGCGGGCCCTGGGCGTTCCTGACCAAGAGCGGGAAGCCTGCTTCCCTCTGTGCATAGTGAGAGGGCTGGAGCATGTAAATCAGGCTCCAGCCCTCGTCGCTGCCGTGAAACAGCGTCTCTCCCCTACCCTGATTGACAGGGTGGGGGCGGGAACGATCGGAGCTGCCGGCGTCCTAGGCCCAAAAGCCGGGGACTAGCGTTATAAACGCCCCCGCCGTAAAAGCGCGGTCGGCGTATCCCCGGCGCACCACAAGTCACAGCAGCGCCGCCGGTCCAGTGAGGGTCGGCGCTGCGTTCCCAGAACACAAAGTCCCCCAGATAACTGTAGGAACACCAGCTCAGTGTACGGTCCCCGGCGCACTACAACGCCCAGCCAGCCCGGAGTGCGTCTGTGCCTGCCGGGGACACAGAGTACCTGTATGATGCAGGGCCCGGTCCCTGATGGTACTCCTGCTCGGCATCCACCAGGTGCTATGGGTCTGTGGATGGAGCCCGGCGTCAGAGCTTTGAGGCCGGCAGGATCCCACTTCCACAGAGCCCCCAAGGGGATGTGGAAGGAAAACAGCATGTGGGGCTCCAGCCCTGTACCAGCAATAGGTACCTCAACCTTACAACACCATCCAGGGGTGAGAAGGGAGCATGCTGGGGGCCCTATATGGGCCCTCTTTTCTTCCATCCGAAATAGTCAGCAGCTACTGCTGACTAAAATCTGTGGAGCTATGCATGGAATGTCTGACCTCCTTCGCACACAAAGCTAAAACTGGAGTACCCGTGATACCACGGGGGGGTATAGCCAGAAGGGGAGGGGCCTTGCACTTTTGGTGTAGTGCTTTGTGTGGCCTCCGGAGGGCAGTAGCTATACCCCAATCGTCTGGGTCTCCCAATAGAGCGCTGAAGAAAAGTCTAAAGAAAATTCCGTTAACCACGAACTTTGGTTAAAAAAAAACAAACAAAAAAAAAAACAACTCAGTGGGGCAATGGCAAAATGGTCTGCTTTTCACCCGTTGAAAAGGGTCAAAAGTGGGGAATGGGGAAGGGCTAAACATAACTCAACACACCAGTTATTTTAGGACCTTACAGTTTTTCAGTTCTCTTTGTGCCATTTGTCCTACATTGAGCACCCCTTCAAATTTGTTTTGTCATGTTTTTTGCTCTGTTTCCCAATCTCCCTCTACATGTCTATTTTTTTATTTATTTTTTTTTAACCTTTTTTTAGGGGGGGGGGGGGTGTCTTCAAATCAAAATCTGTATTAAAAAAAAAACAAAACTAAACAGAAATGTTGCAATTTTCACACTGGCCATTGGGGATATTTTATTGTGATATTTCCAATCCTTTCATAAACATTTTTCGCAGGCTCATTATCATCGCGGGCAGGATTACAATGACAGGTCACAGCAGATAACTCAGCATCTACCATGCACAGTAGGTGATGTCCGAGCTGACCATGCACCCTTAGGCCTGTTTCATACGTCAGTGATTCTGGTACGTTTGTGCTTTTTTTTTTAAACATACCAGAATCACTGACATACGCAGACCCATTATAATGAATGGGTCTGCTCACACATCAGTGATGTTTCACTGACCATGTCTCCGTGCAGCGTTCACGCGTGTCCGTGATTGCCGCACGGAGACATGTCCATTTTTTTCTGGCATCACTGATGTCACACGGACCACGCAGTGGTGTGATCCGTGAAACACGTGCCAGAAAAAAACGTGCTTTTAAAATAAAAATCATTTTTACTCACCCGACTTCAGCGGCGCTCTCTGCAGCCCGTGCAGTCTGCTGCTTCTGAGCCGGCTCATTACTGTCGCGCATATTCATGATGCACGACACAGCCGACACGGAAGCAGCTGCTGCGGGGGTCAGAGCCGGCCGGATGCTGCACCGCGGAAGCCATCAGCACCATGGAGAGCGGGAGCACGCAAAGGTGAGTTGATTTCTAAGTGCAATCACGGGCCACGGAGAACGGAGCCCGGATTGCACTTAGACAACCCACGTGTGCCGTGATTCATGGCACACGGAGGGACATGTGCGTGTTTTACACGCCAGTGAAAAACGTCAGTGTTTTTCACTGACGTGTGAAACGGGCCTTAAGGCTACTTTCACACTTGCGTTCAGTGGAGTCCATCACTATGGAGAATAGCGCAGTCCGTTAACGCACTGCGCTATTCTCCATAGACTTGTATGGACGACGCACTGTAACGCAAGTGCCAGCGTTGCATCCGCCGGACGACGCAGCGTCGTTATTTTGACGCTGCGTCGGGCGGAAGGAACGCAGCTTGTAACGTTTTTTTGAGCAGCGGAATCCTTTGGATTTCACTGCGCATGCTCTCTCTGGCTCCCTGCACCCGTAACCAGGGTACACATCGGGTAACCAAGGAACCCTGGTTACGTGTGCCGGGAACCCGACACTTCTCCGCCCTGCTCCGCCTCCTCCCGCACTCCGTTTGTATACACACACACACTTACTCACCTGTCCCCCAGCGATGCAGTCCCCGCGGCACTGACGTCCTCAGCCATGGCCCCGCTTGGCTCCATCCACTTCGCACTCCGCCCGCCACTCCCGTCCCCCGCACACATTGTCGGCGACCGAACGATCAGCTGATCACCCGGCGGCCGGCTACTGTGAGTGATCAGCTGATCACCCGGCGGCCGGCTACTGTGAGCGATCAGCTGATCACCCGGCGGCCGGCTACTGTGAGCGATCAGCTGATCACCCGGTGGCCGGCTACTGTGAGCGATCAGCTGATCGTTTACAATAGTCTGCCGACGGTAAAACTGTAAAAAACCCAAAACGGATTGCGTTGTTTTGCAGCATCCGTTGCGCCACTATATGCAACACATCCGTTGCATCCGTCACACAACGCAATGCAACGGATACCGTTCAATGCAAGTGTGAAAGTAGCCTCACTCTTCACAATCACCTTTGCACAAATTCATTAGATGCTTCAATACAAAAAAATAGAGTGAGTCCGTCTACTGTTGGCTAAAGTACATTTGGATTTCCTGAAACAAGAGCTATTAATCTAGAATAGACCCAGCGTGAAAATTGCAAGCTTCATTCTATTTTTAATACAGATCGAGATAGGACTTTTTTTTTATAGACAAAATACTTTTGAACACAAAAACCTGATGTAAACAGTAGTTGATCTTCTGATGACCTTCCCCTTTAAGAATTGTACATAATATGTAAAAATACTCACAAAGTACCACGAGACGCCTGTCTTGCAGCTTGTCGCTCTTTTCTCTTTTTATCTGGGGGTTTTGCCAGTACTATTTCAATTTCTTCACCCTCCAGGTCAGTTCCATTCATTTCATCTATAGCCTGCTCAGAAACAAGAACATTTATAGACTTTAGCAAGCTATGTAGCCATCATCACAAAAATGGCATACAAATAGTCAAAAAAGCCTTCAGTCTCTAAAAAATAAAAGGGTTTTTAATCTTTTAGGCCTAAAACACACTTCCGCAAAAAAAACGTCCGTGTGACACGGTCCGTTTTTCGGGTCCGTGTTCCGTTTTTTTGGGGCGTTTCTCCGGTACGTATGGCATCCGTGTGATGGCGTATGCGAGCCGTGTGTACGTGTAAAATGTCCGTGTGTACGTGTAAAGAAGGGAATTTTGTTACTTACCGTAAATTCCTTTTCTTCTAGCTCTTATTGGGAGACCCAGACGATTGGGTGTATAGCACTGCCTCCGGAGGCCACACAAAGCAATTACACTAAAAAGTGTAAGGCCCCTCCCCTTCTGGCTATACACCCCCAGTGGGATCACTGGCTCACCAGTTTTAGTGCAAAAGCAAGAAGGAGGAAAGCCAATAACTGGTTTAAACAAATTCACTCCGAGTAACATCGGAGAACTGAAAACCGTTCAACATGAACAACATGTGTACCCGCAAACAAACCAAAAATCCCGAAGGACAACAGGGCGGGTGCTGGGTCTCCCAATAAGAGCTAGAAGAAAAGGAATTTACGGTAAGTAACAAAATTCCCTTCTTCTTCGGCGCTCTATTGGGAGACCCAGACGATTGGGACGTCCAAAAGCTGTCCCTGGGTGGGTAAAGAAATACCTCATGTTAGAGCTGCAAGACAGCCCTCCCCTACGGGGAGGCAACTGCCGCCTGCAGGACTCTTCTACCTAGGCTGGCGTCCGCCGAAGCATAGGTATGCACCTGATAATGTTTGGTGAAAGTGTGCAGACTCGACCAGGTAGCTGCCTGGCACACCTGTTGAGCCGTAGCCTGGTGTCGTAATGCCCAGGATGCACCCACGGCTCTGGTAGAATGGGCCTTCAGCCCTGATGGAACCGGAAGCCCAGCAGAACGGTAGGCTTCAAGAATTGGTTCCTTGATCCATCGAGCCAGGGTGGCCTTAGAAGCCTGCGACCCTTTGCGCGTACCAGCGACAAGGACAAAGAGTGCATCCGAACGGCGCAAGGGCGCCGTACGGGAAATGTAGATTCTGAGTGCTCTCACCAGATCTAACAAATGTAAATCCTTCTCATACCGATGGACTGCATGAGGACAAAACGAAGGCAAAGAGATATCCTGATTAAGATGAAAAGAGGATACCACCTTCGGGAGAAACTCCTGAATGGGGCGCAGCACTACCTTGTCCTGGTGGAAGACCAGGAAGGGAGTCTTGGATGACAGCGCTGCCAGCTCAGACACTCTCCGAAGAGATGTGATCGCTACCAGAAAAGCCACGTTCTGGGATAGTCTAGAAAGTGAAACCTCCCTCAGAGGCTCGAAGGGCGGCTTCTGGAGGGCATAGTACCCTGTTCAGATCCCATGGATCTACCGGCCGCTTGCACGGGGGAACGATATGGCAAACCCCCTGTAGGAACGTGCGCACCATAGGAAGGCGTGCCAAACGCCTCTTGAAAAAAGACGAATAGCGCCGATACCTGACCTTTAAGGGAGCCGAGCGCCAAACCTTTTTCTAACCCAGATAGCAGGAAAGAAAGAAAGGTAGGCAATGCAAATGGCCAGGGAGACACTCCCTGAGCAGAGCACCAGGATAAGAATATCCTCCACGTTCTGTGGTTCTTAGCGGACGTGGGCTTCCTAGCCTGTCTCATGGTGGCAACGACCCCGTGGAATAATCCTGAAGACGCTAGGATCCAGGACTCAATGGCCACACAGTCAGATTCAGGGCCGCGGAATTCCGATGGAAAAAACGGCCCTTGGGACAGCAAGTTTGGTCGGTCTGGTAGTGCCCACGGTTGGCCGACCGTGAGCTGCCACAGATCCGGATACCACGCCCTCCTCGGCCAGTCTGGGGCGACGAGTATGACGCGGCTGCAATCGGATCTGATCTTGCGTAGCACTCTAGGCAAGGGTGCCAGAGGTGGAAACACATAAGGGAGCCGGAACTGCGACCAATCTTGCGCTAGGGCGTCTGCCGCCAGCGCTCTTTGATCGCGAGACCGTGCCATGAAGGTTGGGACCTTGTTGTTGTGCCGGGGCGCCATTAGGTCGACGTCCGGCCTTCCCCAGCGGCGACAGATTTCCTGAAACACGTCCGGGTGAAGGGACCATTCCCCTGCGTCCATGCCCTGGCGACTGAGGAAGTCTGCTTCCCAGTTTTCTACGCCGGGGATGTGAACTGCGGATATGGTGGAGGCCGTGGCATCCACCCACATCAGAATCCGCCGGACTTCCTGGAAGGCTTGCCGACTGCGTGTCCCCCCTTGGTGATTGATGTATGCCACCGCTGTGGACTTGTCCGATTGAATTCGGATCTGCTTTCTTTCCAGCCACTGCTGGAAGGCTAGTAGGGCAAGATACACTGCTCTGATTACCAGAACATTGATCTGAAGGGTGGACTCCTGCTGAGTCCACGGACCCTGAGCCCTGTGGTGGAGAAAAACGCTCCCCACCCTGACAGACTCGCGTCTGTCGTGACCACCGCCCAAGACGGTGGTAGGAAGGATCTTCCCTGTGATAATGAGGTGGGAAGAAGCCACCATTGCAGAGAGTCCTTGCCGTCTGTGAAAGGGATACTTTCCTGTACAGGGATGTTGACTTCCCGTCTCATTGGCGGAGAATGTCCCATTGAAGTGAACGCAGATGAAACTGCGCAAACGGAACCACCTCCATTGCCGCCACTATCTTCCCGAGGAAGTGCATGAGGCGTCTTAAGAAGTGCGACTGACCTTTAAGGAGAGTCTGCACCCCAGTCTGTAGTGACCGCTGCTTGTCCAGCGGAAGCTTCACTACCGCTGAGAGGGTATGAAACTCCATGCCAAGATACGTTAGTGATTGGGTCGTGACAGGTTTGACTTTGAGAAGTTGATGATCCACCCGAATGTCTGGAGAGTCTCCAGCGCAACATTCAGGCTGAGTTGGCATGCCTGTTGAGAGGGTGCCTTGACAAGTATATCGTCCAAGTAAGGGATCACAGAGTGTCCCTGTGAGTGCAAGACTGCTACCACTGCCGTCATGACCTTGGCGAACCCCCGTGGGGCTGTCGCCAGCCCGAATGGCAGAGCTACGAACTGAAGCTGGTCGTTTCCTATCACGAAATGTAGAAAAACATTGGTGCTCTGTAGCAATCGGCACGTGGAGATAAGCATCTTAGATGTCTATTGATGCTAGGAAATTTCCTTGAGACATTGAGGCAATGACGGAGCGGAGGGTATCATCCGGAACCGCCTGGCCTCCACGTGCTTGTTGAGCAGTTTTAGGTCCAGAACGGAACGGAAAGAGCCATCCTTGTTTGGCACCACAACCAGATTGGAGGAAAACCGTGTCTTGTTCCTGAAGAGGAACCGGGATTACCACTCCTTCTGCCTGTAGAAGAGCATCTGCTCGGTGGGGATGTGGGGACGTTCTGAAGAATCGAGTCGGAGGACGAGAACAGAACTCTGTCCTGTGCACGTGGGCACACTGTCCCTCACCCACCGGTCTGTGACCTGTGGCAGCTAAATGTCGCCAAAGGCGAGCGAGTCTGCCATCAACCGCGGATGCGGAAAGATGAGAGAGCTGAGAGTCATGAGGAGACCGCCTTGGTAGCGGTTCCTCCGGCTGCCTTCCTTGGGCGTGATTGAGCCCGGCCGGCAGCTGAGCCCCTCTGAGGCTTTTCAGCCCTTTTGGACGAGGACAATTGGGACCTGCCCGAGCCTGGGAAGGACCGAAACCTCGGCTGTCCTTCCAGGACAGCATTAATAGGGTAAGTCGCAATACAGACATTGCGAGGTTACGGACGCCCCTGCGGCACAGATGTACTTGTGCTCAAGACCAGCTGCACAAGAACAGCTGAAAAGCTTAGGGTGCCCATACGGCTGTGAATGCCGGAGCAACCGACACGCCGATAGCCTCACAGACAGATTTCAACCAGAGTCCATCTGTCTGTCAATGGCAACTGTAAGTGAAGTCCCATCTCCACTGCAACTGTGGCTCTAGCCGCAAGCCTGGAGATTGGAGAATCCACCTTTGGACCCTGGGTCCAACGCCTGACCACGTCAGGGGGAAAGTGATAACGTGTATCCTTAATACGTTTGGAGAAAACGCTTATCTGGTAAGCGTGGTGTTTCTGGACTGCTTCTCTGAAGTCAGCGTGGCCAGAACACTACTCAATATACGTTTGAGTTTGAAATGGGACTTCTCCTGCTGTGAAGCTGACTCCTCCGCTGGGGGAGCTGAGGGAGAAAAGATCCAACATTCCATTGATGGACGCTATAGGATCATTCCTTATGGCGTCACCATCCGGTGTATCCGGAGTGAGAGCGGTGTCAGGATCAAAGTCCTGATGAGCTACGTCTACCTCATCATACAGAGAGCCTCCTGGGACCCCCCCGGAGCACCGATTTTTAATCCAAGTGAGGGTGGCCAGGGAGCAATGATCCAGATTGCCCATGGCCTGTCCGGACTGCAAGTCTCTATCCCATTGCAACTCCGTCCCTGTCCTTGGACAGGGTTGAGAGGTGGTTCTTTTGGCCACGTCAAGTAGAGACCCCAGCTGACCAAGTGCTACAGGGGAGCATTGCACCCAATGGGGAGCAGTGCCGTGGAACAGTATCACATGCAGCAAAAACAGCATCGAAAGCCTGTGTTGCTTATATGCTGCTGCCGACTTATAGAGCCAAGAATGGCGACCGTACAGTGCAATGTATATCATACAAGCATAAAGTACAAATGAACACTGCAGCACATGCAATACAAGCAGCATAGAAAGCCTGCTTTTCTGCTGCTGTAGACTAGCCATCTAGGGGAATAGAGCCCAGAATAGCGACCATACAGTGCAATGTATAGCATACAAGCATAAGTACAAATGAACACTGCAACCCCTGCAATACAAGCAGCATAGAAAAAAACCTGTGCCTCAGCACCCTTGCTTTTCTGCTGCTGTAGTCTAGCCATTCTATGGCGAATATAGCCAAGACTAGTGACCGTACAGTGCAGTGTACAGCATACAAGCATAAATACACATGAACACTTCAGTACGTGCAATACAAGCAGCATAGAAAGCCTGTGCCGTAGCACCCATGCTTTCCTGCTGCTGATGTGTCGCCATCTAAGAGGGCATATAGCCCGAAATAGTGACCTATGCAGTGTACTTAAATACAAATAGACAAAACTGCGGTATTTAGTGTCAGCACCCCAGGTGCCGCTTACCGCCCGCCTATAAGCGGGTGTGTGGTCGCCCCATTCCTGTTGGTTGCCCAGAGTCCGTTCTCCCAGCTCGGGCTGCAGGAATGGCTGCCGGCGTCCTTCCCCAGCTTGTGTGAGTAGGGGCGGGCCGTGGGCGTGCCCCGAGTCAGAGCGGGAAACCTGGCGTCCCACAGTGTCTAGTGAGAGGGCTGGAGCATGTAAATAAGGCTCCAGCCCTCGGCGCTGCTGAGTGTACAGCGTCTCTCCCCTACCCTGATTGACAGGGTGGGGGCGGGAACGAAGCTGAGTTAGGCCGCAAAAACCGGGGACTGGATTTATGAGCGCCGCCGCCGTAAAAGCGCGGTCGGCGCTAAGTCCCCGGCGCACTACAAGTCCCAGCCGCGCCGCCGCTCACGGAGCGTCCGGCGCGGTAGTTCCCAATAAATAAAGTCACTCAGCTAGGCTGCAGTGACTGTAACCCTTTACTGTCCCCGGCGCACTAGCACACCCAGCAAGTCTGGAGTGTGCTGTGCCTGTGTGTACGGGGACACAGAGTACCTGAATGGTGCAGGGCCATGTCCCTGAACGGCACTCCCGCTCCACATCCAGCAGGTTCAATGGGTCTGTGGATGGAGCCCGGCCTCAGGGCTTTGGGGCCGGTAAGATCCCACTTCCTCAGAGCCCCTCAGGGGGATGGGGAAGGAAAACAGCATGTGGGCTCCAGCCGCCGTACCAGCAATAGGTACCTCAACCTTACAAACCACCAGTGGGGTGAGAAGGGAGCATGCTGGGGGCCCTATATGGGCCCTCTTTTCTTCCATCCGATATAGTCAGCAGCTACTGCTGACTAAACAGTGGAGCTATGCGTGGATGTCTGACCTCCTTCGCACAAAGCCGAAAACTGGTGAGCCAGTGATCCCACTGGGGGTGTATAGCCAGAAGGGGAGGGGCCTTACACTTTTAAGTGTAATTGCTTTGTGTGGCCTCCGGAGGCAGTGCTATACACCCAATCGTCTGGGTCTCCCAATAGAGCGCCGAAGAAATGCCCGTGTATGTGTACGTGGAATGTCCGTTTGTGTGTTGAACAATGTCGTTGATACATGTCGGCTGACAGCAGACAGAGTTGCGCGATGAGAATGAACTCGGGTGAACGTCACCAGACTTCATTGTCATGCCGCGGCTCTGTCTGTGTGCCGCGTACTGATTAGCGGTCCCCTGTGAAGGATTCACCAGTGACTGCTAATCCCCCGAGTGACTGAAGTGAGCAGCCCTCTCTCATACTTACCGCTCCCCGATCACCAGCGCGGCGAGGAACAGCTGTGCAGAGAATACGCGGCAACAATTACTTTGAATATGCCGGCCGCTCAATCAATCTCGTATTCCCTGCTTTCCCCACCCACAGACACCTGTGATTGGTTGCAGTCAGACACGCCCCCCCCACGCTGAGTGACAGCTGTCTCACTGCACCCAATCACAGCAGCCGGTGGGCGTGTCTATACTGTGCAGTAAAATAAATAATTAAAAAAAACGGAGTGCGGTCCCCCCCAATTTTAATACCAGCCAGATAAAGCCATACGGCTGAAGGCTGGTATTCTCAGGATGGGGAGCCCCACGTTATGGGGAGCCCCCCAGCCTAACAATATCAGTCAGCAGCCGCCCAGAATTGCCGCATACATTATATGCGATAGATCTGGGACTGTACCCGGCTCTTCCCGATTCCCGATAAACACACACACCCGAACAATCCTTTATTAGAAAAAAAAACACAAACATATACCCTGGTTCACCACCTTAATAAGCCCCAAAAAGCCCTCCATGTCCGGCGTACTCCACGATGGTCCAGCGTCGCTTCCAGCTGTGCTGCATGAAGGTGACCGGAGCTGCAGAAAACACTGCCGCTCCTGTCAACTCCACGCAGCTAATGAAGGGAATAGCGCGATCAGCTGAGCTGTCACTGAGGTTACCCGCGGCCAACGCTGAATACAGCTGATCGCGCTATTCCCTTCATTAGCTGCGTGGAGGTGACAGGAGCGGCTGTGTCTTCTGCAGCTCCGGTCACCTTCATGCAGCACAGCTGGAAGCGATGCTGGACCATCCTGGAGTACGCCGGACATGGAGGGCTTTTTGGGGCTTATTAAAGTGGTGAACGAGGATATATATGTGTGTGTTTTTCTTTCTAATAAAGGATTGTTCGGGTGTGTGTGTTTATTTACTGTAATTTACAGATTAATCATGGAAGGTATCTCGGGGAGACGCCTGACATGATTAATCTAGGACTTATTGGCAGCTATGGGCTGCCAATAACTCCTTATTACCCCGATTTGCCAACGCACCAGGGCAAAATCGGGAAGAGCCGGGTACAGTCCCAGAACTGTCGCATATAATGTATGCAGCAATTCTGGGCGGCTGCTGACTGATATTGTTAGGCTGGGGGGCTCCCCATAACGTGGGGCTCCCCATCCTGAGAATACCAGCCTTCAGCCGTATGGCTTTATCTGGCTGGTATTAAAATTGGGGGGGACCGCACACCGTTTTTTTTAATTATTTATTTATTTATTTTACTGCACAGTATAGACACGCCCACCGGCTGCTGTGATTGGGTGCAGTGAGACAGCTGTCACTCAGCGTGGGGGGCGTGTCTGACTGCAACCAATCACAGGCGTCTGTGGGTGGGGAAAGCAGGGAATACGAGATTGAATATGCCGGCCGCTCATTAATCAAAGTAATTGTTGCCGCGTATTCTCTGCACAGCTGTTCCTCTCCGCGCTGGTGATCGGGGAGCGGTATGAGCCGGGGGAAGAAAAAAACCGAGCGCCAATGTAAGTATGACTGAGAACAGCAGGAAAAAAGATAAGTATACTGAATTTAATTTAAAAAAAACCCCAAAAAATAAGATCGCTAGTGTAAAAACGCACGAAACGTGCTGAACACGGACATACTCTGTGTGCGGTACGTGCAGACACGGACCCATAGACTAAAGCGGGTCCGTGCCTGCGTGCTGCCAGCCAAAAACGGACATGTTGTCCGTGTAGAAAAGCGCACACACGTACTTACCACACGGTCACACGTTCCGTGTGATTTTACGTGTGTGTGCCATCTACCATTGAATAACATGGGTCTCCGTGTGTACGTGTCTCCGGTACGTGCAAATACGTACCGCACACGTGCAAATTAAACGGCTGTGTGTTGCGGGTCTTAGTGACATTACTATTGATATCATTAGGATAGTTCACCAAACTTTGATTTGTGGGGTCAACACCCAGGAAAAACGAGTCCAGCAAGTACAGAGTTCAGCCAGTCCCACTTGCGAGTGCCTCGCGTGTAACTCGTTTCGAATCACTCGGCAGCACCTGACACTCTGCAACATGCAACCAACCTGCTCCTGTCAGGCTGTGTCGGGTAATGCGATGTAAGACTTGCGCGAGGCACTCACCAGTATGACTCCGGCCTAAGGCACAACATATGGCTTGATACTGCTGTTAGCAATCACGAGATAACGAGTACCAGGCACAGTCACAACAATATGCATAGTGTTGTCTCGTGTAAGTGTTCAGCAGAAATGCTACAAGTACAACCTTATTCAATCAAAATCAAAGTTCCACAAAACCCATTACAATAGTATATAGGCTTAGTTGTGTAATTTGTTTCCCAATATGCAAGGATGCTGATCTGAGTCCAGTTGTGATATAGTAATAACAAAAATCATTATTGGGCACTTTGAACTGCAAGTAATGCAGACTATTCAGGTTTACATTTTTACACTTGAGCTGTTTTTTCCTCCCCTTCCTTCAAGAGAATTGCTGAGAAGGTGACATATGAGGGCTGGATTATCACAAAACAACTTATTTTGAATGACTGTTTACGCTGCCTTATAATTTATTGAAAAACAGACAATTCCTTCCAAATGCAGGAAAAATAATGCAATTCTGGCTTTTTATTTTTGGCTGTTTTGACAATGTTAATCATTGTGGGGTAAACCGGACATGTCCATATAATTTTCCAGATCGGTAAGATGACGGCAATAATAAATGAATAGTTTTTATTTTAATTTATATAGAATCCCTCAATAGGATTGTGAAGACACAGACCTGTAAAATTTCCGTTGAGGTTTAATATTCTAAATTGGCCAAACCTAGATCCCTGTGGTTTGTTAACTCGTGTTTGTTGAGTCATTGGGTTCCCCAGGACTATCAGAAATCCTCATTCTCAGACAATGGGAGGCTCCAAGTTAATTTAACTTCCCCCAGCCTCTCTGTCTACCTAACTCAGATGAGAATCCTACAGAATTAACTATGCAGATTGGAATGCCACCCAATAAGAGCACAGCCTTATTCCACCAATCCGGTGAGACCACATACCCTGGAATGAGTGCCCCGGGAGATATAAAAGGGACTGTGAGTCACCAGGGTTGTTCTTTGGATTTCAATCTAGGGGTTTCGATCCTGATTGGAAGTCTATTACCCAGCCTTGACACTTTGGCGTCGGCTAGGGAATCAAACTGGATTATATTGTGCAGGAGTACCGCAAAGGATCCTAGGTTTCGACTGGAAGAAACCCAGGTTTGGACGATACGGTTACCTGGCTATGGACTTTGCTCTGCACATGAAGCGTCCTACGCTTGTTACTATCCTATTCTGGGTGGGTGCCTGCCAAAAGCAGGGTGCTGCTGGTTTGGGGTATGTGGCCCTGGAAGCTGCAAAGGCATGAATAGTCTACTCCCTGCTGAGCCAGCGGAAGGGTGAGACTCTATTGCCTGTTACATTGTGTGGTTTGCATGACTTTGGGTTATATGCCTTTGACTGTTGGGGTTCCAATACAGTCTAATTATTGTGATTACCGCACCCTGTATTGTCCGAATAGTGTTCTGCCCACAAGTAAGGAATTCGGGCTTTCAGTTGGGAAGAGCCCTAGTCCATAAGGTCTTTCTAAAGGCGTCCAGGCCAGCAGACGAGAGCACCCACTGACCCTCTTGTCTCTCTCTACAAGGATACACCCTCCTAAGCCATCTATATGGGCATGTAGGTCATATATTATCTGAATAATATGATACCTGCAATTTGATGTCTTATTCCTAAGAAACCCACGTTATTCTTAAATGTAAATGAGCTGTTCCAAACTATGGGCAACATACTGGTCTGCATTAGAATCTCTCTCCAGAGCTTATATTAAATAGAAGGGGGCATTACCAGTGTGATATGTAATGGCCACTCTTTGCTCTCACTGCAGAGCTGTGAGAGATTATAACTGACACATCTGCAGGTTCCTCAGAGCTTCAGCCTCCATCTCACAGGCAAGTAGTGTGATATGTAATGGCTGCTCTCTGCTCTCCTTATCTCACTGCAGAGGTGTGTGTGATGACGGACACCTGCAGGTTCCTTTCACCTTCAATCTCAAAGGCACAGTGTGATGTGTGATGGCAGTTCTCTGCTCCCCTGATCTCTCTGCAGAGCTGTGTGTGATTATAACTGACACATCTGCAGGTTCCTCTCAGCTTTCATCTCACAGGAAGACAGGGTTACAATACAGCACAGCTGTAAAGCTGCATGTCGACTATCAGTGTTCACAGTGTTTTGGACGCAGCAGGTCTCAGTTGCATCCAAAACGTTGCGTTGTACAGTGGATGGGATTTCTAGAAATACCATGCACTGTGTGTGTGTGTGTACTGCCCGCAACGTAAACAGACATGTGGTGTGGCTTCCCGAGCCGCAAGCATGTCAATTGTTTGTTGCAGAGATGCGAGAGAGAGAGATGCGAGAGAGAGAGATGCGAGAGAGAGAGAGAGAGATGCGAGAGAGAGAGAGAGAGATGCGAGAGAGAGAGAGAGAGATGCGAGAGAGAGAGAGAGAGATGCGAGAGATGCGAGAGAGAGATGCGAGAGATGCGAGAGAGAGATGCGAGAGATGCGAGAGAGAGATGCGAGAGATGCGAGAGAGAGAGAGAGAGAGAGAGAGAGAGAGAGAGAGAGAGAGAGAGAGAGAGAGAGAGAGAGAGAGAGAGAGAGAGAGAGAGAGAGAGAGAGAGAGAGAGAGAGAGAGAGAGAGAGACTGCCCGAACCCTTATCATGGGCACAGGCAGCTGCAGTCTCCTCTGGAGGAGACTTGCGGCCCCGCAGATCAGAACCTGCCACACCCAGAACGCAGCAGGTCCTGATCAAGGGCACGTACCCTAAGAGCTACAGCAAATGTGTTTGCAAGAAGACAAAGTTCAGCTCTACTGTTCTGTGTTAGTTACATGTCTCACACTGGTAATGCCCTCTATTTTTTAAAAAAATAAACTTAAAAGTGTAGATCCTCCCTCTGAGCTTATACACCCCCTGGTAGCCAGTCCTAGCCAGTTTAGTGCAAAAGCTGAAGGAGAATAGCCATCCACAAGTAGAACCGAGAAAGAACCGGAACAACCGGAGACTCTGTCCACGACAACAGCCGGTGATAACACACGGAACAAGAAAATTGCCAACAGGCAACAGGGAGGGAGCTGGGTCTCCCAATACGGAACTATAAGAAAAAGAATTTACGGTAAGTAACAAAATTCTCTTTTTCTTTATCATTCCTTTGGGAGACCCAGACCATGGGACGTTCCAAAGCTGTCCCTGGGTGGGAATAAACAGAAAAGAAGGGAATTTTGTTACTTACCGTAAATTCCTTTTCTTCTAGCTCCAATTGGGAGACCCAGACAATTGGGTGTATAGCTACTGCCTCCGGAGGCCACACAAAGCATTACACTAAAAAGTGTAAGGCCCCTCCCCTTCTGGCTATACACCCCCCGTGGGATCACGGGCTGCTCAGTTTTAGTGCTAAAGCAAGAAGGAGGAAAGCCAATAACTGGTTTAAACAAATTCACTCCGAATAACATCGGAGAACTGAAAACCGTTCAACATGAACAACATGTATACCCGCAAAAAAACCAAAAATCCCGAAGGACAACAGGGCGGGTGCTGGGTCTCCCAATTGGAGCTAGAAGAAAAGGAATTTACGGTAAGTAACAAAATTCCCTTCTTCTTTGTCGCTCCTAATTGGGAGACCCAGACAATTGGGACGTCCAAAAGCTGTCCCTGGGTGGGTAACTTAATACCTCATGTTAGAGCTGCAAAACAGCTCTCCCTTACGAGGAGGCAACTGCCGTCTGCAGGACTCCTCTACCTAGGCCGGCGTTCGCCGAAGCGTAGGCATGCACCTGATAATGTATGGTGAAAGTGTGCAGACTCTACCAGGTAGCTGCCTGGCACATCTGTTGAGCCGTAGCCTGGTGACGTAATGCCCAGGACGTACCCACGGCTCTGGTTGAATGGGCGTTCAGCCGTGATGGAACCGGAAGCCTAGCAGAACGGTAGGCTTCAAGAATTGGTTCTTTGATCTATCGAGCCAGGGTGGATTTGGAAGCCTGCGACCCTTTGCGCTTACCAGCGACAAGGACAAAGAGTGTATCGGAGCGGCGCAAAGGCGCCGTGCGGGAAATGTAGATTCTGAGTGGTCTCACTAGATCTAACAAATGTAAGTCCTTTTCATACCGATGAACCGGATGAGGACAAAAGGAAGGTAAGGAGATATCCTGATTAATATGAAACGAGGATACTACCTTAGGGAGAAACTCCTGAACGAGGCGCAACACTACCTTGTCCTGGTGGAACACCAGGAAGGGAGCCTTGGATGACAGTGCTGCTAGCTCAGACACTGTCCGAAGAAACGTGATCGCTACCAGAAAGGCCACTTTCTGAGATAGTCGAGAAGGTGAAACATTCGTCAGAGGCTCGAAAGGCGGCTTCTGGAGAGCAAGTAGTACCCCGTTCAGATCCCATGGCCGCTTGTACGGGGGGACGATATGACAAACCCCCTGCAGGAACGTGCGTACCTGAGGAAGTCGTGCTAGACGCCTCTGAAAAAAACACCAATAGCGCCAAGCCTTGCCCTTTAAGGGAGCCGAGCGACAAGCCCTTTTCCAACCGAAATTGCAGGAAGGAAAGAAGAGTAGGCAATGCCAATGGCCCGGGGGACACTCCTTGTACAGAGCACCAGTATAAGAAAATCTTCCACGTCCGTGGTAGATCTTAGCAGACGTGGGCTTCCTAGCCTGACTCATAGTGGCAACGACCCCTTGGGATAATCCTGAGGACACTAGGATCCAGGACTCAATGGCCACACAGTAGGTTCAGGGCCGTAGAATTCAGATGGAAAAAACGGCCCTTGGGACAGTAAGTCTGGCCGGTCTGGTAGTGCCCACGGTTGACCGACCGTGAGATGCCTGTCGCCAGAGCTCTTTGATCGCAATGAAAATCGGGACCTTGCTATTGTGCCGATTCTTGACACCCGTCCGGGTGCAGAGACCATTCTGCTGCGTCCACGCCCTGGTAACTGCGGATATGGTGTATGCTCTGTCTGCCACCCACAGCAGAATCCGGCGAACTTCCTGGAAGTCTCGCCGACTGCGTAGTCCGCCTTGGTGGTTGATGTATGCCACCGCTGTGGATTGTCCGACTGAATTCGGATCTGTTTGCTTTCCAGCCACTGCAGGAAGGCTTGTAGAGCAATATACACTGCCCAGAGCTCCAGACAATTGATCTGAAGAGTGGACTCCTCTGAAAAGAGTTCTTGATCGTCTGAGAAAGAGGGACGTTCCTGTGTAGGGACGTCGACTACTCCTCCCATTAGCGAAGAATGTTCCATTGAAGTGGACGCAGATGAAACTGCGTGAAAGGGACTGCCTCTGGATGAGGCGTCTCCTTGAAAGAGAGACTGCACCCCCGTCTGTAGTGAACGCTGTTTGTCCAGCGGACGCTTCACTATCGCTGAGAGAGTGTGAAAACTCCTTGCCAAGATATGCCAGCGATTGGGTTTAACTTTGAAAGTTGAAGACCCACCCGAAACCCTGGAAAGTCTCCAGCGCCATGTTCAGGCTGTGTTGGCATGCCTCTTAAGAGAGTGCCTTGACAAGTAGGTCGCCTAAATAAGGGATCACAGAGTGACCCTGAGAGTGCGGGACTGCTCACACTGCTGCCGTGAAGTCGGTGAAAACCCGTGGGGCTGTCGCCAGACCGAAGGGTAGGGCTACGAACTGAAGATGCTCGTCTTCAATAACGAATGGTAGCAAACGCCGGTGTCCTGGAGCAATCGGCACGTTGAGATAAGCATCCTGATGTCTATTGATGCTAGGAAATCTCTTTGAGACATTGAGGCAATGACGGAGCGGAGGGATTCCATCCGGAACCGCCTGGTTTTCACGTGCTAGGTGAGCCGTTTTATGTTGGCACTACGACCAGATCGGAGTAAAAAGCGTATCTTGTTCCTGAGGAGGAACAGGGATTACTACTCTTTCTGCCTTCAGAAGAGCCTCGGCTCGGCCGGTGAGGAAGTTTTGGGACAAACTGTCTCTCATCCACCGGCCTTTGACCTGTGGCAGGTAAGTGTCGCTAAAGCGGGGGAGTCTGCGACCGATCGGGGACGCGGAGTGAGAGGGCTGAAAGTCATGAGGAAAACGCCGTGGTAGCGGTTCCTCCTGCTGCTTTCCCCGGGCGTGATGGAGCCCGCCAGGAATCTGCGCCCCTCTGAGCCTTTTGCGTCCTTTTGGACGAGGACCACTGGGACCTGCCCGAGCCTGGGAAGGACCGAAACCTCGACTGTCCATTCTCCTGTTGGGTTTTGTTTGATGTGGGCCGGGGTAAGGAAGAATCCGTACCCTTGTACAGTTGAATGATTACATCCAACCACTCACTAAACAGTCTGTCACCAGATAACGGCAACCTGGTTAAGCACTTTTTTGGAAGCAGCATCTGCTCCAATCCCTTAACCACTAGTCTCTGCGTAAAAACACGGAGTTGGCGGACGCCACTGACGTACGGCTCGTAGCGTCCAGGACAGCATTAACAGCTTGAGTCGCAATGCCGACATTGCGAGGTTAAGGACGCTACTGTGACAGCGTCCCCCTGCGCAATACTAGCTGAAATAGCTTGGAGTGCCTCTACGGCTGCGAATGCCGGAGCAACCGATCCGCCGATAGCTTCATAGACAGATTGCAACGAGAGGTCTATCTGTCTGTCAATGGCATGTTTAAGTGAAGTCCCATCTTCCACTGCAACTATAGATCTAGCCGCAAGCCTGGAGATTGGGGGATCCACCTTTGGACACTGGGTCTAGCGCTTGACCACGTCAGGGGGGAAGAGACACCGCGTATCCTAAATATGGTTGGAGAAACTGTTATCGGGATAAGCGTGGAGATTCTGGACTGCTTCTCTGGAGTCAGAGTGACCAGAAAAATACTCAATATACACTAGAGATACTGAAAGAGGGATTTATCCTGCTGTGAAGCTGACTCCTCCACTGGAGGAGTTGAGAGGGAAATACCCAACTTTCCATTGATGGACGCTATAAGATTATTCACTATAGCGTCACCATCCGGTGCATCCGGATTGAGAGCGGTCTCAAGATCAGAGTCCTGAACAGCTACGTCTGTCCCCTGATACAGAGAGTACTCCTGTGGTGACCCTGACCAGTGATGAAGTCGAGGGCCGTTTCCATGGAGCTCGCTTAGGCCGTCTGGGACTGTCGTCCGTGTCAGAGCCTGCACCCTGGGATGTATGGGACCCCCCTGGAACCCTGATTTATTCCAAGTCAGGGTGGCCAGGGGCATTGAATCAACCTTGGCCAAGGTCTATCTGGACTGCAAAGTCTGTAAGCTATTAGTCATAATCACAGACAATATAGCAGCGGAAACTGCAACTCCATCCCTGTCCATGGACAGGAATCACAGGTGGTCTTTTGGCTACCTGTAGCGGAGACCCCGGTTGAGCAATTGCACATACTGGGGGCCCTGGAACCGTATCACGTGCAGTACAAGCAGCATAGAAAGCCTGTGCCTTGGCACCCCTGCTTTTTTGCTGTTGTTGTCTAGCCATCTAGGAGCATTAGCTAAGAATAGCGACCTTACAGTGAAAGCATACAAGCATGAAGTACAAATAAACACTTCAGCACATGTAGTACAAGCAGCTTAGAAAGCTTGTGCCTTGGCACCTTTGCTTTTCTGCTGCTGTTGTCTAGTTATTCAGGAGCATTAGCGAAGAATAGCGACATACAGTGAATGTATAGCATACAAACATGAAAATAAACACTGCAGCACATGCAATTCAAGCAGCATTGAAAGCTTGTGTCTTAGCACCCTTGCTGTTTGCTGCCGCTGGCTAGCCATCTAGGCGGGTAGACAGCCAAGAATAGCCATTACAGTGCCATGTATAGCATACAAGCCCAAAGGACACATGACACTTCAGCACATGCAAGACAAGCAGCATAGAAAGTCTGTGCTTTAGCACCGCTGCTTTTTAGCTGCTGTTTCTAGGCCTGCATCCTGAATAGCGACTTTACAAAAGTACAGCAGGAGACTTCGGCATTAGTGGGTCAGCACTGCAGCTGCCGCTTACCGCCCGCACAAAAGCAGGTGTGTGGCGCCTCCTGTGACTGCTAGCTCAGCGCTTGTCTCCGTTTTCCCGCTCTGCGTGCCGGAATGGCTGCCGGCGTCCAGAGAAGAGGGGCGGGCCGAGGGCGTGCCCGAGACAAGAGCGGGAACCCGGCGTCCCACTGAGTCTAGTGAAGGGGGCTGGAGAATGCAAAGCAGACTCCAGCTCCCTGCGCTGACTTACTGTACAGCGTCCCGCCCCTTCCCTGACTGGCAGGGCTGGGGGCGGGAACGAAAGGAAAACTAGGCCGCAAAGCCGGGGACTCGAGTAATAAGCGCGGCCGTCCTATGTGCACGGCCGGCGCGGAAGTCCCCGGCGCACCACAAGTCCCAGCCGCGCCACAGTGTAAAACACCCAGCAGCGGCCGGCGCGGCAGTTCCCAATACATAAATTCACTCAGCAAAGCTGCAGTGAATAATAGCACAAGCGCTCCGCGCTGTTGTCCCCGGCGCACTAACACTCCCAGCAATGCTGGTGCGTGTGTGCGCGATGTGTACGGGGACACAGAGTACCTTAATGTCGCAGGGCCCTGTCCCTGAGGATACCCAGCTCCAAATCCAGCAGGTTCTCTGGGTCTGTGGATGGAGCCCGGTCTCAGTGCCTGGAGACCGGTAAGATCCCACTTCACCCAGAGCCCTGAGGGGGGATGGGGAAGGAAAACAGCATGTGGGCTCCAGCCTCCGTACCAGCAATAGGTACCTCAACCTTACAAACCGCAAGTGGGGTGAGAAGGGAGCATGCTGGGGGCCCTATATGGGCCCACTTTTCTTCCATCCGACATAGTCAGCAGCTACTGCTGACTAAACAGTGGAGCTATTGCATGGATGTGTGCCTCCTTCGCACAAAGCTTGAAAACTGAGCAGCCCGTGATCCCACGGGGGGTGTATAGCCAGAAGGGGAGGGGCCTTACACTTTTTAGTGTAATGCTTTGTGTGGCCTCCGGAGGCAGTAGCTATACACCCAATTGTCTGGGTCTCCCAATTAGGAGCGACAAAGAAAACTAAGAAGTAGGCGGAGCCTAACTTCACAAGTGGGCGACAGCCGCCTGAAGGATGCGTCTGCCCAAGCTCGCATCTGCCGAAGCATGAACATGCACTTGGTAGTGCTTCGAAAAGGTATGCAGGCTAGTCCAAGTGGCAGCCTGACAGACTTGTTGAGCCGTAGCCTGGTGCCTAAAAGCCCAAGAGGCACCGACAGCTCTGGTCGAGTGTGCTTTGATCCCCGGCGGGGGAGGCACCTGAGTACTCTGGTAGGCGTCCGAAATGGTTGATCTAATCCAACGGGCCAAGGTCGGCTTAGAAGCAGAGAGACCCTTGCGCCGCCCTGTGGTTAGCACAAAAAGAGAGGTGCACCGCCTAAGCGCAGCGGTGCGAGACACATAGATCCGGAGAGCACGCACCAGATCTAGAGTATGCAGCGCTTTCTCAAAGCGATGAACAGGGGCCGGACAGAAGGAAGGCAAGGAACTATCCTGGTTAAGGTGGAAGGGAGAGTCCACCTTAGGAAGAAAGTCCGGGGTCGGACGGAGAACTACCTTGTCTTGGTGAAAAACAAAAAAGGTGACTCCGAGGAGAGCGCAGCCAAATCAGAGACTCTCCTGAGAGAAGTTATGGCAACTAGAAAGGCCACCTTTTGAGAAAGACTATACAAAGAAACCTCCCTAAGGGGCTCGAAAGGGGGTTTCTGCAATACCGTGAGGACCAAGTTAAGGTCCCAGGGATCCAAGGGCCGCCGATAAGGCGGAATGATGTGAGACGCACCTTGCATGAAGGTGCGGACCTAAGCCAGCCGGGCGAGACGCCGCTGGAACAGCACTGATAGAGCTGAGACTTGTCCCTTGAGAGAGTTGAGGGACAGTCCTAGCTGCAGACCGGACTGTAAAAAAGACAGAAGGGTCGGCAACGAAAATGGCCAAGGAAAATGGCTGGAAGACCGACACCAGGACAGGAAAATTTTCCAAGTCCTGTGATAGATCTTGACGGAGGAAGACTTACGGGCCCGAGTCATAGTGGAGATGACTTCAGGAGGAATACCAGAAGCCGTCAAAATCCAGGACAAGCCGTCAAAATCCAGGACTCAAGAGCCACGCCGTCAATTTGAGTGCCGCAGAATTCGGGCGGAAAAACGGACCTTGCGAGAGCAGGTCTGGACGGTCCGGAAGATGCCACGGCATCTCCACGGACAGTTGGAGCAGGTCCGGATACCAAGCTCGCCTGGGCCAGTCCGGTGCAATAAGGATGACTCGACAGCCCTCCATTCTGATCTTGCGCAGGACTCTGGGCAAGAGAGCTAGAGGGGGAAACACGTAGGACAGACGAAACTGGGACCAGTCTTGAACCAGAGCGTCTGCGGCGAAGGCCTGAGGATCGTGGGAGCGAGCCACGTAAACCGGAACCTTGTTGTTGTGACGGGATGCAATTAGGTCCACGTCCGGAGTGCCCCACTTGCGGCAGATTGACTGAAACACTGCTGGGTGCAGGGACCACTCGCCACCGTCCACGGATTGACGGCTGAGATAATCTGCCTCCCAGTTTTCTACGCCAGGGATGTGGACTGCGGATATGGTGGACTTGGAGTCCTCCACCCATTGAAGAATGCGTTGGCCCTCCAACATTGCCAGGCGGCTGCGTGTCCCGCCTTGGTGATTGATGTAGGCAACCGCTGTCGCGTTGTCTGACTGGACTCGAATGTGCCTGCCCGCCAACAGGTGGTGAAAGGCTAGGAGAGCTAGAAGCACAGCTCTGGTTTCCAGCACATTGATTGAAAGGGCTGACTCGGACGGAGTCCAAGTGCCCTGTGCTTTGTGGTGGAGATGTACCGCTCCCCAGCCGGGTAGGCTGGCATCCGTGGTGAGAATCACCCAGGACGGAGTCAGGAAGGAGCGCCCTTGGGACAGGGAGAGGGGTCGAAGCCACCACTGAAGAGAGCTCCTGGTCCGTGGCGACAGAGCCACTAACCTCTGTAAGGAGGAAGGCCGCTTGTCCCAACAGCGGAGAATGTCCAGCTGCAGAGGACGCAGATGGAACTGGGCAAAGGGAACCGCCTCCATGGAGGCCACCATTTGACCCAGCACCTGCATCAGACGCCTGAGGGTATAACGGCGGGGCCTCAGGAGAGAGCGCACCCCCAACCGGAGTGACAGCTGTTTGTCTAAGGGCAACTTCACAAGTGCCGGCAAAGTCTCGAACTGCATCCCTAGGTACGTGAGACTCTGGGTCGGAGTCAGAGTGGATTTGGGAAGATTGACAATCCACCCGAATTGGGCTAGGGTGGCGAGAGTGAGCGAAACACTCCGCTGACAGTCTGCGCTGGATGTACCCTTGACCAGAAGGTCGTCCAGATAAGGAAGCACTGCTAACCCCTGGAGGTGCAGGACCGCAATCACTGCCGCCATGACCTTGGTGAATACCCGAGGGGCCGTGGCTAACCCGAAGGGGAGAGCCACGAATTGGAAATGATCCTCTCCTATCGCAAAACGTAACCAACGCTGATGTGACACTGCGATTGGCACATGTAGATAGGCATCTCTGATGTCGATGGACGCCAGGAACTCCCCTTGGGTCATAGAGGCAATGACTGATCGCAGAGACTCCATGCGAAAATGCCGCACCCGGACATGCTTGTTGAGAAGCTTGAGATCCAGGATGGGCCGGAAGGTACCGTCCTTTTTTGGAACTAGGAAGAGATTTGAGTAAAAACCTCTGAACCGTTCCTGAGCGGGAACTGGGACAATCACTCCGTTTGCCTGCAAGGACGCCACGGCCTGCGAGAAGGCGGCGGCCTTGGAGCAGGGGGGAGTTGAGAGAAAAAATCTGTTTGGAGGGCTGGAAGAGAATTCTATCCTGTAGCCGTGAGATATGATGTCTCTCACCCACTGATCGGAGACTTACTTTAACCAAGCGTCGCCAAAGTGGGAGAGCCTGCCACCGACTAAGGACGTGGCTGGAGCGGGCCGAGAGTCATGATGAAGCTGCCTTAGTGGCAGAACCTCCTGCGGTCTTCTGCGGACGCGCTTTTGGGCACCAGTTGGATTTCTGATCCTTGGCTGAGTTAGCGGACGAGGCGGAAGGCTTAGAGGATGACCAGTTGGAGGAATGAAAGGAACGAAACCTCGATTGATTCCTACCCTGGGCGGGTTTCCTGGTCTTGGTTTGTGGCATGGAAGTACTCTTCCCGCCAGTAGCTTCTTTAATGATTTCATCCAGCTGTTCACCAAACAGCCGTGAACCAGCAAAAGGGACCCCAGCAAGAAACTTCTTGGAAGAAGCATCTGCCTTCCACTCTCGAAGCCACAAAATCCTGCGGATAACAAGAGAATTAGCTGAAGCCACCGCAGTGAGGTGAGCAGCCTCTAGCATGGCAGACATGGCATAGGATGAAAAAGCTGAAGCCTGAGCAGTTAAGGTAACCATCTCAGGCATAGATTCCTTGGTGAGGGAATGCATCTCCTCTAGAGAAGCAGAGATGGCTTTGAGAGCCCACACTGCTGCAAAAGTCGGGGAAAACGCGGCCCCCGCAGCTTCATACACAGATTTGGCCAGAAGGTCAATCTGACGGTCAGTGGAATCCTTAAGTGAGGTGCCGTCAGCCACCGACACAACGGTCCGGGCTGATAGCCTAGACACCGGAGGGTCTACCTTTGGGGAGTGAGACCACTCCTTGACCACCTCAGGTGGAAATGGAAACCGGTCATCAGAACCACGCTTTGGAAAGCGTTTGTCAGGGCAGGCCCTGGGTTTGGTCACAGCGGTCTGAAAACTAGAGTGGTTAAAGAACACACTCTTCACTCTCTTAGGCGAGGTAAACTGATGTTTTTCTGCCAAAGAGAGTTGCTCCTCTGACACTGGCGGATTGAGATCCAGCACAGAATTAATAGAAGCAATCAAATCACTAAGATATGAGTCACCCTCAGAGAAATCGATGGGATACATAGCCTCCGAGCCCCCAGTGAGGGCATCCTCCTCATCTTGAGAGTCAGCTCTTGAGACAGAGCCGTGGGATGGAGAGGGGGAGGAAACCCTGCGCCTTCTCTTAGAAGGACGGGGTCTGGGATCAGATGATGAATCCTCCGTGAGCTCCGATGGACGGAGGTCAGAGGATAGGAGTCCTCTGTCAAGAGTATTAGAGGCACCCTGTGAGGGGGGCTGATGCATATTCAAAGTCCTGGACAAAAGCCCCATGTACTCCGCAAATGACTGGGATATGGACCTAGAAAAGGACTCTACCCAGGCCGGGGGTTCAATCACAGGTGCAGAAGCAGCCTGAGAGACCACTGGGGGTGAGACTCCAGGCTGTGGCACCGCCAAGTTAGAGCAGACATCACAGTGTGGATAGGTGCTCGGCTCAGGCAGCAGGAGCTTACATGCAGTGCATGCAGAATAAAGGTTTGGAGCCTTGCTCCTTGTGTGAGACATGCTGCTGGAGTGGGGGCTTTGCAGAGAATGAACCCCAGGGAGAATATACAGAGGTCCACAACCGGAGACCGGCTGTGGCTTACCAGACCGCTGAGCGCGGTGTTGTGTGCCCTCCAGATCCCGAAGCCCGGTCCCCCAGTCGCAGCACCTCAGCAGAGATGCAGAATGCAGGATGTCCCAGAGCAGAGTGAACTCTGCCTGAGAAGAGGGCGTTCCTATAAAAGAGCGGGAACTGGAGGGCTATAGAGACCTGCAGGGAAGGAGGGACGCCCCAGCAGTGGGGAGTGTCCCTCCCCTGTGTAGAATGGCCGCCGGGAGGAGCCGAACCTGTCCCTCTGCATGAGTGACATGCGAGGGCAGGAAAATGAAACTAGGCCTCCGGCGAAGCCAGGGCCTAAATTTAAGCGGCGAGGCCGACAAGCAGGCACCATCGGCGCGGTTCTCAGGCAAAAGCTAGAGAACCCGCCGGAAAAGTTAAAACAATCACATACAGCATACTCTCCCCTTACAATAAAGAACCGGGACCCCCAACATAAACGTCTCAGGTACTTAGCTGCTCAGACGCAGGGCCATGTCCCTGGGGATGAGTGCTCCGGTCCAACAGAATCCTCAAGGGGCTGTGGATGGAGACCGGACTCCTGCCAGGCATGGAGACCGTGCTGGCTCCCACTTCAAGCCAGAGCCCAGAAGGGATGGTGAAGGAGCGCGGCATGAAAGGCTGCAGCCTTGTAAATCAACCTTAACAACACCGCCGACACAGTGGGGTGAGAAGGGACATGCCGGGAGTCCAGACATGGACCCGCTTTTCTTCAAACTCTTTCCAAAAGTCAAACAAATCAGATGAGAATGCATGTGTGGATGAATGCCTCCTGACACAAAGCAATAAACTGGCTAGGACTGGCTACCAGGGGGTGTATAAGCTCAGAGGGAGGAGCTACACTTTTAAGTGTAGTACTTTGTGTGTCCTCCGGAGGCAGAAGCTAAACACCCATGGTCTGGGTCTCCCAAAGGAACGATAAAGAAAATTATTTGGAATCTTTTTTAAATAAAACGAAAAAAAAAAAAAGAATAAACTTGAGACCATTTTCTGAGACCCATAACTTTTTTTGTTACGGATAGGACTGTGTGGGAGCTTGATCACTGTATGGCACACTGATTGCTGTTTAAATGCATCATGTGATCATGATGGGCACTGATGTGTAAACACACCATCAACCATGCAATTTAAAGGAGGCTATCGGTGATGGAGGGTGGCAATTAAATAAATTATCAGCAGTGAATGGGTCAAGCTCTGGTCACTGCTGTTACAAGCAGATATTCATGAACTTGTTCCATTCATTCGAACCAGAGGTAGGACATAGTATTAACTTCTATATAAGAAAGGGGTTAAAATCCACAGTAGTATATTCAGTGTAAGGCTATGCTCACATAATGTTTGAGCACACATTTAGTGTCTCCGTCGAGACTCATATTGGAAATACTGAAAAAAGAGAATTTTGTTTACTTACCGTAAATTCTTTTTCTTATAGTTCCGTATTGGGAGACCCAGACATTGGTGTATAGCTTCTGCCTCCGGAGGACACACAAAGTACTACACTAAAAAGTGTAGCTCCTCCCTCTGAGCATATACACCCCCTGGATAACCAGATCTAGCCAGTTTAGTGCAAAAGCTGAAGGAGAATAGCCACCCACAAGTAGAACCGAGTAAGAACCGGAACAACCGGAGACTCTGTCCACGACAACAGCCGGTGATAACACGCGGAACAAGAAACTGCCAACAGGCAACAGGGAGGGTGCTGGGTCTCCCAATACGGAACTATAAGAAAAAGAATTTACGGTAAGTAAACAAAATTCTCTTTTTCTTTATCGTTCCTATGGGAGACCCAGACATTGGGACGTCTCAAAGCAGTCCATGGGTGGGAATAAACAGAAAAACTGAGAAGTAGGCGGAGCCTAACTTCACAAATGGGCGACAGCCGCCTGAAGGATGCGTCTGCCCAAGCTCGCATCTGCCGAAGCATGAGCATGCACTTGGTAGTGCTATGAAAAGGTATGCAGGCTAGTCCAAGTGGCATCCTGACAGACCTGCTGAGCCATAGCCTGGTGCCTGAAAGCCCAAGAGGCACCGACAGCTCTGGTCGAGTGTGCCTTGATCCCCGGCGGGGGAGGCACCTGAGTACACTGGTAGGCATCGGAAATGGCCGACCTAATCTAACGAGCTAAGGTCGGCTTAGAAGCAGAGAGGCCCTTACGCCGACCTGTGGTTAGCACAAAAAGAGAGGTGCACCGCCTAAGAAAAGCGGTGCGAGACACATAGATCCGGAGCGCCCGCACCAGATCCAGAGTATGCAACGCTTTTTCAAAGCGATGAACAGGAGCCGGACAAAAGGAAGGCAGGGAAATGTCCTGGTTAAGGTGGAAAGGAGAAACCACCTTAGGGAGAAAGTCCGGAGTCGGACGGAGAACCACCTTGTCTTGATGAAAAACCAAAAAAGGTGACTCCGAAGAGAGCGCAGCCAAATCAGAGACTCTCCTGAGGGAAGTTATGGCCACTAGAAAGACCACTTTCTGTGAAAGACGAAACAAAGAAACCTCCCTAAGAGGCTCAAAGGGGGGTTTCTGCAAGGCCGTGAGGACCAAATTGAGGTCCCAGGGATCCAAGGGCCGCCGGTAAGGCGGAATGATGTGAGACGCGCCCTGCATGAAGGTGCGGACCTGAGCCAGCCGGGCGATACGCCGCTGGAACAGCACTGACAGAGCCGAGACTTGTCCCTTGAGGGAATTGAGGGATAGTCCTAGCTGCAGACCGGACTGTAGAAAGGACAGAAGGGTCGGCAAGGAAAAAGGCCGGAAGAGCGACACCAGGACAGGAAAATTCTCCAGGTCCTGTGATAGATTTTGGCAGAGGAAGACTTCCGAGCCCGAGTCATAGTGGAGATGACTTCAGGAGGAATACCAGAAGCCGTCAAGATCCAGGACTCAAGAGCCACGCCGTCAATCTGAGAGCCGCAAAATTCTGGCGGAAAAACGGACCTTGTGAGAGAAGGTCTGGACGGTCCGGAAGATGCCACGGCACCTCTACGGACAGATGGAGCAGGTCTGGGTACCAAGTTCGCCTGGGCCAGTCCGGAGCAATGAGGATGACCCGACGGCCCTCCATTCTGATCTTGCGCAGAACTCTGGGCAAGAGAGCTAGAGGGGGAAACACGTAGGACAGACGAAACTGGGACCAATCTTGAACAAGAGCGACCTCTGCAAAGGCCTGAGGATCGTGGGAGCGAGCCACGTAAACCGGAACCTTATTGTTGTGCCGGGATGCCATTAGATCCACTTCCGGAGTGCCCCACTTGCGGCAGATTGACAAACACTGCCGGATGCAGGGACCACTCGCCACTGTCCACGGTTTGACGGCTGAGATAATCTGCTTCCCAGTTTCCCACGCCTGGGATGTGGACTGCGGATATGGTGGACTTTGAGTCCTACGTCTATTAAAGGATGCGTTGAACCTCCAACATTGCCAGGCGGCTGCGTGTCCCGCCTTGGTGATTGATGTAGGCAACCGCTGTCGCGTTGTCTGACTGGACTCGGATGTGCTTGCCCGCCAACAGGTGGTGAAAGGCTAGGAGAGCTAGAAGCACAGCTCTGGTTTCCAGCACTTTGATCGAGAGGGCTGATTCGGACGGAGTCCAAGTGCCCTGCGCTCGGTGGTGGAGATGTACCGCTCCCCAGCCGGATAGACTGGCATCCGTGGTGAGGATCACCCAGGACGGGGCCAGGAAAGAGCGCCCCTGAGACAGAGAGAGGGGCCGAAGCCACCACTGAAGGGAGCCCCTGGTCTGTGGCGACAGAGCCACTAGCCTGTGCAAGGAGGAAGTCCGCTTGTCCCAACAGCGGAGAATGTCCAGCTGCAGAGGACGCAGATGGAACTGGGCAAAGGGAACAGCCTCCATTGACGCCACCATCTGACCCAGCACCTGCATTAGGTGCCTGATAGAATGACGGCGGGGCCTCAGCAGAGAGCGCACCGCCAGATGGAGGGACTGCTGTTTGACTAAGGGCAGCTTCACAAGTGCCGGCAGAGTCTCGAACTGCATCCCTAGGTACGTGAGCCTCTGGGTCGGAGTCAGAGTGGATTTGGGCAGATTGACAAGCCACCCGAATTGGGCTAAAGTGGTGAGAGTGAACGAGACACTCCGCTGACAGTCTGCGCTGGATGAAGCCTTGACTAGAAGGTCGTCCAGGTAAGGAATCACTGCCAACCCCTGGAGGTGCAGAACCGCAACCACTGCTGCCATGACCTTGGTGAATACTCGAAGGGCCGTGGCTAACCCGAAGGGGAGAGCCACGAATTGGAAATGTTCCTCTCCGATTGCAAAACGTAGCCAACGCTGGTGTGAAACTGCAATTGGCACATGCAGATAGGCATCTCTGATGTCGATGGATGCCAGGAAATCTCCTTGGGTCATTGAGGCAATGACTGATCGCAGAGACTCCATGCGAAAATGCCGCACCTGAACATGCTTGTTGAGAAGCTTGAGATTCAGGATGGGCCGGAAGGAACCGTCCTTTTTGGGGACTAGGAAGAGATTTGAGTAGAAACCTCTGAACCGTTCCCGGGCGGGAACCGGTACAATTACTCCGTTAGCCTGCAAGGATGCCACGGCCTGAGAGAAGGCGGCGGCCTTGGAGCAGGGGGGAGTTGACAGAAAAAATCTGTTTGGCGGGCTGGAAGAGAATTCTATCCTGTAGCCGTGGGAGATGATATCCTGCACCCACTGATCGGAGACGTGTTGAAACCACACGTCGCCAAAGTGGGAGAGCCTGCCACCGACTAAGGACGTTGCTGGCGCGGCCAGATAGTCAAGAGGAGGCTGTCTTAGTGGCAGCAGCTCCTGCGGTCTTCTGTGGACGCGCCTTTGTGCGCCAGTTGGATTTTTGGTCCTTGGCTGAGTTAGTGGACGAGGCCGAGGGCTTAGAGGATGACCAGTTGGAGGAACGAAAGGAACGAAACCTCGACTGGTTCCTACCCTGGGCAGGTTTCCTGGTTTTAGTTTGTGGCATGGAAGTACTCTTCCCGCCAGTAGCTTCCTTAATAATTTCATCCAGTTGTTCACCGAATAGCCTGGATCCAGCAAAAGGGAGCCCAGCAAGGTACTTCTTCGAAGAAGCATCTGCCTTCCACTCTCGAAGCCACAAGATCCTGCGGATAGCGAGGGAATTAGCCGAAGCCACCGCAGTGCGGTGAGAAGCCTCCAGCATGGCAGACATGGCATAGGATGAAAAAGCTGAAGCTTGGGAAGTTAAGGCAACCATTTCGGGCATAGATTCCCTGGTGAGGGAATGCATCTCCTCTAGAGAAGCAGAGATGGCTTTGAGAGCCCACACTGCTGCAAAAGATGGGGAGAACGAGGCCCCTGCCGCCTCATATACAGATTTGGCCAGAAGGTCAACCTGGCGGTCAGTGGAATCTTTAAGAGAGGTGCCATCAGCCACTGATAGAACTGTCCGGGCTGAGAGTCTAGACACCGGAGGGTCTACCTTTGGTGAATGAGCCCACTCCTTGACCACCTCAGGTGGAAAGGGAAAACGGTCATCAGAACCACGCTTTGGGAAGCGTTTGTCAGGACAAGCCCTAGGCTTGGTCACAGTGGCCTGAAAACTGGAGTGGTTAAAGAACACACTCCTTGTCCTCTTAGGCAAGGTAAACTGGTGCTTTTCTGCCAGAGAGGGTTGCTCCTCTGATACTGGCGGATTGAGGTCCAGTACAGAATTAATGGACGCAATCAAATCACTAACATCTGAGTCACTTTTGGACAGATCAATGGGCACATGGAGGTAGCCTCCGAGCCCCCAGTAACGGCATCCTCCTCGTCCTGTGAGTCAGCTCTTGACATAGAGCCGCGGGACGAGGAAGGAGAGGGAGCCCTGCGTCTCCTTTTAGGAGGACGGGGTCTGGGACCAGATGAAGAATCCTCTGTGAGCTCCGCTGAGAGAGCCCTAGCAGCAGAGGCGCCCTGAGAAGGGGGCTGATGCATGTTCAGCAAAGTCCGGGACAGCTGTCTCATGGAGTCGGCAAAAGACTGGGAGATTGACCTAGAGAAGGATTCTACCCAAGCCGGGGGTTCAGCCACCGGAGCAGCCGGAGGGACCACTGTGGGTGCGATTCCAGGCTGAGGCATTGTCAGGTTATAGCAGGCATCACAATGTGGATATGTGCTCGGTTCAGGCAGCACGAGCTTACATGCAGTGCATACTGAGTACAGCCTTGCTCCTCGTGTGAGACATGCTGCTGGAGTGGGGGCTCTGAGCCAGAATGACCCCCAGAGAGTATATAAGAAGGTCCACAACCGGAGGTTGTGGCTTACCAGACCGTTTGTGTGCCCTCCAGATCTCACAGCCCGGACCCCCAAGCAGCTTAGCAGGGATGCTGCAGCCAGCGCCGATCACAGAGAGAAACGCTGATAAAATGACGCCGGAGCGAGGAGAGGGGGCAGGACCTGCTCTGAGAGCGGGATCTGGAGGGCCAAGGAGATTTACAGGGGAGGGGACATGTACTCAGAGAGGAGTGTCCCTCCCCTGTGCCGAACGGCCGCTGGGCGGAGCCGCACTGTCCCTCTGCATGATTGACATGCGAGGGCAGTGAAAACGAAAGTAGGCCTCCGGCGAAGCCGGGGCCTAAATTTGAGCGATGCGGCCGGCGCGCTGGCACCATCGGCGCGGTTCTCAGGCGACAACCAGAGAACCGGCCGGAAATGTCAGCAAAGTTACACAGCACACTCTCCCATCATAATATAAACGTCTCAGGTACTTAGCTTGCTGAGACGCAGGGTTCCAAGTCCCTGGGGATGAGTGCTCCGTCCAGCAGGATCCTGAAGGGCTGCGGATGGAGACCGGTCTCCTGCAAAGCATGGAGAACCGTGCTGGCTCCCACTTCAAGCCAGAGCCCGGGGGATGGTGAAGGAGCGCGGCATGTAAGGCTCCAGCCCTGGAATCAACCTTAACAACACCGCCGACACAGTGGGGTGAGAAGGGACATGCCGGGGGTCCAGACTTGGACCCGCTTTTCTTCAAAATCTTTCCAAAAATGAAAAATCAGATGAGAATGCATGTGTGGATGTATGCCTCCTGAACACAAAGCAATGAACTGGCTAGATCTGGTTATTCAGGGGGTGTATATGCTCAGAGGGAGGAGCTACACATTTTAGTGTAGTACTTTGTGTGTCCTCCGGAGGCAGAAGCTATACACCAATGTCTGGGTCTCCCATAGGAACGATAAAGAAAACAGGATTCGAGTGTATGCACAGACTGTGCCATTTACTATAATGATGCACATGTCTATGTGCTCTGTAGGACATAATTTTCGGACGTATATGCCTACTTGAAGGAATTGAGACAGTCACCGTCATCTTCGTGCCCACGTCAACAAAATGTATCTTGCCAAAAATGAGGTCTGTCAGAGTGCAATGTGATGCCATCTGCATCATTATATTCAATGGCACAATAGGCATTTACACCTACATACTGTTTTATTGGGCTTCAGATAATAATAATAATATTTATTCATTTACATAGCGCTGTTAAATCCACAACGCTTTAGATACATTACATATATTGGCAACATTGTCCCCATTGGGGCTCACAATCTAGGTTCCCTATGAGTATGTTTTTGGAGTGTGGGAGGAAACCGGAGTACCTGGAGGAAACCTACGCAAAGACGGGGAGAACATACAAACTCCTTGCAGATGGTGTCCTTGGTGGGATTTGAACCCAGGACCCCAGCGCTGCAAGACTGCAGTGCTAACCACTGAGCCACCGTGCTGCCCAGATGCAAGCTAGAACACTATGTGAACATGGCCTAACATGCTTCTAATCAATACAGACAGGGAAAGCAAACAATATAATTGTGATAGCATTGTAACTATGCTAGGACAATGGACAGGCTGCTGGCTTTATCTCTTAAGACCCATATTCTATGTACAAATGTATGTAGCTATACATACCCAAATACTGTACATAACTTCTTTTTTTTTAAAAAAAAAAAATAATGTTTTTACAATGTATGAAATGGGGTTGGCGCTTCTAAGTATTTAAGTTTGGCGCACGATAGGGTATTACAATATGTGGATACTTAAAGGGGTTATCCGGCTTATTGACTTATTCTTGTCATTACACTATTGGGCAACATTGGGGCAGGTAAGTAGATAGCAGGGCAGGTAGATAGTTACTGTCAGCCCCTCTCTCCCAGCAAAGAGCGGTCATGGGACCACTTCTGCCGGGATTTTGCCGCTTCCTGTGATGTCACGACGACAGGGCAGGCGCTTATGCTCACCTTGTCGACGGGCATCCCAGCCAATGTCCTGTATCCACCCTGTTGGGCGGGTACATGGCGCCTGAGTCCCCGCCTCCTCCCTACATTCCATAGTGCAGGGGTCTAGCTGCCTGAACGCTTCATGCAGCCCCCATGCTGCAGGCAGTGGCCCCCTTGCTGAACGCTGCCTGTGCTGGGGCCGTGCAGTCAGCGCTGTATATCAGATGACTGATTCACTGGCGCTGCGCAGATGGGAGCGCTGTATACAGCTATGATCAGCTGCCGGCCAATCAAAGGCCAGCAGCAGATCACTGCAGTAGCTGTATACAGATATAAAACAGACAAGAAAAACAGCCAAAATCCAATAAAATATATATTCCTTTATTAATAATGTAATTAAAACAGCAATTTATATGCAAGGTTAATGATGACAGGAGAGACCCACAACACAGTACAATTATGTATAAAAATAAATAAGAAATGTAATTACATGAAGAGGCCACCAGATGGCAGCAAGAGCCCAAAGCAGGCGAGCACACATGAAAATCAAGATAGCCACCTGGGGTAAATCCACAATGCCAAGTCAAAGTTGGACTATATAAAAGTGCAATGTGCAAGCAAACAAATGTAAATACATTGAATTAGATGGATATACCTGAAGCCATGTGGACCGTGTATAGGGAGCCTCCAACCCACCCTACACGTGTTTCGGCGTACCTTCGTCAGGGTTCCACATTCAACACATTCCCCTGACGAAGGTACGCCGAAACACGTGTAGGGTGGGTTGGAGGCTCCCTATACACGGTCCACATGGCTTCAGGTATATCCATCTGATTCTAATTCAATGTATTTACATTTGTTTGCTTGCACATTGCACTTTTATATAGTCCAACTTTGACTTAGCATTGTGGATTTACCCCAGGTGGCTATCTTGATGCTCTTTGCATGTGACCTCACATGGAACTGTCTGCCATAGTACTACTAATTATAGTGCACTTTTTCACTATTATACACGTTATTATTACTGTTGTGCACTTTATGTATAATTTATAGCATTTGCACTTTATATATATATTTATTTATTCTGTGGCATTTTTTCATGTGTGCTCGGCTGCTTTGGGCTCTTGCTGCCATCTGGTGGCCTCTTCATGTAATTACATTTCTTATTTATTTTTATACATAATTGTACTGTGTTGTGGGTCCCTCCTGTCATCATTAACCTTGCATATAAATTGCTGTTTTAATTACATTATTAATAAAGGAATATATATTTTATTGCATTTTGGCTGTTTTTCTTGTCGGTTTTATATTTATATGAATAGCCTATTTATTGGAGTAGGGGTGTATTTAATATATTTATATAGTGATAGTTTTTTAAATACACTATATTATACCCCCCACCTTGGCATTAATCTGTTTAGCTGTATACAGAGCTCAGTTCTGCAGAGCGCCCGGGAATCTGTCATCTGATATAAAGCGCTGTAGGCTCCGGCCCCTGATGCTGCTTGTGGCGTGCAGGCCCCTTGCTGATCGCGGCCCCTGCAGGGGACTGTGTAGTCAGCGCTTTACAACAGATGACAGATTCATGGGCGCTCTGCAGAGTCGAACTCTGTATACAGTTATGATCAGCGGCTGACCAAACAGAGGCCACTGGAGAAGCTGCACAGAGAGCGCGTCCCTGCACAGCGCCTGGAAATCAGTCATCTGACAAACCGCTGTCAGCAGTGGCCTCTGCACCAGAAGCGATCAGCAAGCAGGGGGCTGCGGCCGCAAAAGGCAGGAAACGGCACTGAGGGAACGAGGACAGGTGAGAAGGATGTGTGTTTGGTTTATTTTTTTTGTGTGAAGAATTGCAGATTAGGGGGCAATTCTACAAGACAGAGCATTGCTACAAGAAGAGGAGCCCAAGGGGACATTACTACAGGATGGGCACAAGGATGTGGCATATTACTAAATTATGGGGACAGGGATGGGCACAAGCATGGGGCACATTACTATAGTATGGGGACAGGGATGGGCACATTACTACATTATATATGTGGTGGATGTGAGGTGATTGTGCTGTCACAGATTTGAGAAGCAGGATTACTGCTCTGTACTACCATTGATTGGAAATACAGAGTAGTGATATCTCATCTGTGACAGCACAATCACCTCACATCCACCGCACATATAATGTAGTAATGTGCCCATCTTTGCTGGAGCGATGAGAGGTCAGTTCTGAGCAGAATACTGACAGCCAATGAGTGTGCAGAGGGCGGGGCTGGACAGTGAGGCCAGGTGGTGCCAGCTCTGACTGTGTCGTTTGGTATGAGGAAGATGTCATGTTAGGTTGAGCTGCAGGTAAACAAAGTGTGTGCAGAGAATAAAGGGATCATTCAAGAGGAACAAACGTTTGAAAACAAAAAAAACTAAATAAAAATGTAGGGGTGTTTTATATGACAATACAGCACAGATTAGCTTATGTTTTGGGAGTTTATGTCGGACAACTCCTTTAATTAGATTGTATACTCGTGCTATCGTGCTATAAATAGAGAGCTTAAAATGTCCACTCAAATATCACAATGCCATACTTTACATACCCCTGTTGAAGACCACCAACTGAAAATAGAAGCATACGCACTAGAAAATCGCTGACAATAGCTTTTAGCTGGGTGTACGTACTTACAGATTACTGAATTAAGAAAGCAAAAAAGTAACAGCTTATCTGGAAAGATATCTATAGATACATAAATATTTATCATTTTACAATTATCCGGTGCTTTGCTGAGCAGAGACCGCAGCATCCTTGTCCAATAGTTTTACTTTGATAAAACAGATACCCTTCTCACCCTAACTGCTGAATCCCGCTCTTCAAAGTGCACAAAAGCATAATCCTTCAGTTTCTTCACCCGCTCCAACTTTCCAAACACTGAAAAGCTTTTTTCTAGAATCTCCTCTGTTACTGTAGAAGACAAGTTCCTAACAAAAAGTACTTTAACCTAAAATGCCAAAAAAAGAGAAAAAACTCAAGGGGATTAATTCAGATAAATAATTATGAATCACCAACACCATTTATGACCCCTTCACATGCCGTCAATTTTCCGTTTTTTCCTCCCTTTCTTCCAAAAGACATTTTTATTTTTTCATCAATATTGCCATATGAGGGCTTGTGTTTTGCTAAACAAATTGTACTGTTGAATAAACGTGAAGATGTGAACAGCTCACCAGACTGTTGTATGAGGGTGCGGTGCCCGGAAGCATGACCGGCAGTCAGGTGGAACTAGAGAAAAAAGTGAAGGAAAATCCAGCATCCGCATATAAAATTAATCATGACGTCATGATTAAGAACAGGTTAACTGTTTGAAACGTGTAGGACGGACTATCTAGTCTACTTGGAATATTGTCATGGTTTTTTCTAGTTTTTAATTTTTTCAATAAAGCCACGTTTTAATTTTATACGCAGATGCTGTATTTTCCTTCACTTTTTTTTCTCTGTACTTTTGAATGACACCATTTATTTTACTATATAGTGTACAAGAAAATGGGAGAAAAAATTCCAAGTCCTGTGAAATTGCAAAAAAAAAAGTGCAATTACACTATTGTTTTTTCCCATGTACCATATGCTTACTATATGGTAAAACTGATCTGGCATTATGATTCACCAGGTCATTAAAAGTACATAGATACCAAACATCTAGTGATGGCCCTGGTAAAGCTTAGTTCTAACTGTACAATTTGTACTTTCCTGTACAATTTGTTTAGCAAAACACCTATTGTAACTGCATGAATTGCATCTACTTTACTAATCACTTTAAAAATTGCTCACCTTTGCCATTATTTCTGGATCTGGCTCCTCCACTGGATCTGCCCATTCTACAGTTACAACATTGCCCCAAACCTTCACCTTGCCACTCATTAACCTCCGTCTAGCCTGTGCTGCAGTTTTGTGGTCCTCGTATTCCAAAAAACAAAATCCACGGTTCTTTTTCTTATCGTCAGGTTGATGGTACAGAATCACATCCACCAGGCCCTCTAGAGATTACACAATTATAAAAGTGAAAAAAGTTACTAAAAACACGGGAATATACAGCAGCTAGGGCATCAGAGACCCTAAACTGATAGGCCACGTGCCTACAAGTCCAATTAGAGGCAGGCAGTGCATTTCTCTTACATATAATAATATGGCAAGTAATGAAGACTAGAGAGCACTGTACCCTTGGTGCAAATCAGAGTGAATACATTGAAGAATGGACGCTCAATGGCAGTTCTAGCTCATGTCATTTAATGATCGTTTTGGTCCAGATAGGTGAAGCACTCTTGGCATTAAATAATATACCTGTGACTTTACTAAACTCTTCCAGAATATTTTCTTTAGTTTTATTTTTGGGGATGGATCCAACAAAGAGTCTGTTGTTAGCAACAGATATGCACACTCCAATATGTTTCCCAGGGCGTATTTCATAGTTGTCACACTGGGGAAAACAGTTAGAAGAGAAGCAAAATTATAAAAATAATCATATTTCAGTACATAATAATATAATGTGATAATAGAACTAAGCTTAAAAGAATACATGCAATGTGTAAATTGTACCTCAGCCAGTAAATGATAACACAAGTGATGAGCAGCCAAAAAGTGCAGCAGTAGAAGCAGTGGACATACAACACCTGGAGTGAGGGCATGACAGCACCTATATGATATGATCCATGATACTAACCCATTTATGAGCAGTAGTTCACACACTAACATGGAAAAATAAATTCTTATGGGTCCCAGAAACCTTGTGTAATTATAACAGACGAGCAGCCAAACAAATTCTACCTCTTATTTTTAGACGTGCACTGAAAAACTAAAAGGGGTTGTCCAGTATTTCTTAAAGAGGTTGTCCACTACTTTTACATTGAAGGCCTATCCTTAGGATAGATCATCAATGTCTGATCAGCCGCGGTCCGACATCCCACCCCCCGCCGATCAGCTGGTATTGGTGCCAGTGCCAGCAGCAGTTGGCCGTAAATGCTCAGTTCCAGAGCTGTTCTGTCTTCTGATAGTGAGTGACCACGATCGGGTACTGCACATCCACCTCCCACTCAGACCAATAGGAAAAGGATGTGTAGTATCCGGCCGCAGACACTATTAGAAGACTGAGCAGCTCCGAAGAGGAGCATTTCAGTCTTACTGCTAACGCTGCCAGGACCAAGAACAGCTGATCGAAGGGGTAAAAGTAGTGGACAAGCCCTAGAATTTCTGCAATCTGCTGCAGAAAACAAAAGTACATATTTACCTCCTGGACTGGCAGCACTCGTACAATCAGTGTCCTCTCTCCTGGTGGTTATGTGATCAGCTGCAGCCTTCTCTATCCTGGCACACGACCGACGGGAGAGACAGCACAAGAATCATAGGAGTGGCAATCGTCAGAGGTAAATGCAGCCTTTTTATTTTCTGCATCAGACTGCTGCAATGAAAAAAAAAGCAACCGCCCCACGTTAATCTTCACCTCCACTGGACCTGTCGAAGCGTGATTAGATGCGAAACGGTCGTCGTCCGTGAGGGGCCCCGCACCTAGCTCCTCTCCTGCTTTTTACCTTGCACCGATAATTTAATAAAGAAGATTTTTTGGCATACTCCAGAGAGTGCAGTCTCATCTCTTCTATGGACTATATATTGATTTGATTTATAATGAGCTCAAAGGACTAGTGATACAGTAAAAACACTTCTTCCTGTCCTAAAACAAACCGGCAGGGCAATGTGTTCCTTCACACAAACAAGCAGTTGTGAGACCCTGCTGTGTCTATATACTCACAGGAAAATCATTTTAACATATCTAATTATGGAAATTATGTCAAGACCTATTATTGATTAGACTGTACTTTGTGTATTAAGGAAATTGCTGCAGTGTATGCTGCACTATTCTTGTTAAAAAGTGACAAGCCCCAAGTAACTGCCAAAAGAGGCTTCAAATGGCAGTGTGAACAGAGCACTTATTTATTATTTACCAACTTGACAGCCTCCTGTGCTCCATCTTTGTTACAGAAAGTGATAAAGGCATAACCGCGGTTTTGCCCGGAGAGAGGATCCATCATGAGACGAAGATCCCAGATGGGGCCTGCTTTTTCAAAGAGAGGTACTAGCTCATCTTCATACAAGTCTCTGGGTATCTTTCCAACGAACACCTGTTTAACAAAAAAAAAAAAAAATAAATCATGAGCTATTCATAATTTAAAGACTTTATTCACCACCCTAACTCATTTAATTTTTTATTCATCAATCGTGCTTTTATGTGCCACTAAATGTATCCATAGTAATATAAAATCTTTTGTCATGCAGAAAGCATTACTTGGTGCCTGCCAGCTGCAGCTCTGATGTTTACATCAATCTCTTCCTCTCCCCAGGATTACTGTATGCTAATACTACAAGGTCCATCATGCATTGCTGCACCCTGTGAAGCAGCAATTAGCACTAGAGATGAGCGAACCTGAGGGTTCGGGTTCGAAGTTCAAGTGAGTTACAACTACAAACCACTCAAGTGAGCAGCTTGGGTATGAATGATGCTCAGCAATGTACAGTATTTGAACGGCTTGCACTGGAGGTAAAATCACCAAGATCTGATTTAGTGTGCAAACACAAAAACCTTACCACCCTCACCCGGAAGTGTTCAGTTTATGGCTGGCTGAATGTGCGCGGAGACATGAACTGCCGAATTACTGACTTCCATTGAGGTTTGGATCAAGCCTGGGTCACAAATCGAACCTTAGCTAAGGTTCGAATGTACCCAGCGAACCGAACCTCCAAAAAGGTTCGCTCATCTCTACTTAGCACGCCCCCTCCATTCTCCATCCTGAACTGCTGAATATATTGGGAGATACCAAGTGTCAGCGCAGCCCAGGTTAGGTACCAGCCCATCCTGCAATTGCCAAATGGCCAGTACAGCCCTGTCACTGTATATGTTCTGCAAATTTCAGTACTTTTCAGCTGTCCATGACATGGATTGGATTACCTAAACCCTTTACTTTTGAAATGCAGATCGCAGCAGTGCTGTTACTGCAGAATGAAACTGTCAATTCACCTTGGTGAGACAGTGAGGCAGAATAATTGTGTTTCACGCCAAAACGCTCACACCCACTATCAAGAGGCCAGTGACAACTTCCTTTCGTTTTGTCTGATTTTTCTATTGGAAAAGGAAGTGTCAGACATAACAGAGGAGGAAGAAGAATCTGCATAACAATCCACTGCTATGTGATCCCTGCTGAGATGCGTTGATAGAAGTTATACATTCAATACACAAATACTACAAAAGGTATTGTTTAGAAGAACTAGGAGATATAGTTAGTGGTGAAAAAGTAGTGGAACACCTCTTTAAGGAGGTATCTTTTTGTGAAAGACATTTTTTTTATTTAAGTACATTTTACTCCTGTTCTTGTGCAAATAGAAGGACAAAAGAAAACTATTCAGGCATTTTTCTTTATTTTATTTTTATTATGTTCACAGCACAAAATTAATAAAATGTTCTCTTGTGGTCTAAGTTATAAGTACAACAATACCAATTAGGTGTAGGTTTTTTTTTTCCATTTATATATTTTTTATATTAAAAAGGAAAAAAAAAGTTTTAATAGCCCAATTGGTGGACTTAACCTTGTGATCACTTTAATAATTCACTGCAATATTTTTGTATTGAAGTACATTATACCTATCAATGTTACCTGGCAGATTTTTAGGTAACGTCCAGCTGTTATGGCAACTCATTAGCCCATATCAAATACCACAATTTAAGAAATTCTTTTTTCTGTTTTGTTAATATTATCCTATACATAGAAAATGTACATGAGAAACTTGTGCCAGTACAAAATCTGACAGACCTCTGTTCCAATGCCCGGCTGTGCACACGAGGAAACAGATTCTGGAGGTGGTCCACCATATTTTCTTTGCCCCGTTGTTACATCCAAACTGTAGCCAGTTCTTTCCAGTAATGCCTAAAAACAAATAAAAATTATACTGCAGCTTAAAGGGGAATTCCAGTTAAAACAAAATTATCACCTATCCACTAACCAGATGGGTCTAAACCAGGGGTCTCAAACTCGGCTGGGTGTATGGGCCGCACAGAGGAAAAAAATAATTTGGGGGGCCACATTCTTTGCGGGACAAAGTGACTTTTTTTGGTACCATATATATATTTTTTACACACCTTTGGATCACTGATTTTCAACATTTTTCACTTTTTTATTATAACAAATGTGCACATTCTTTGGTTAAATATATAAAAAAAAAAAAAAAAAAAAAAAAAAAAATTTTGATGGTAAAAAAAAAGTCATGTTTTATTTTTTTTTTTTTTTACATTTTATCCCTTTCTTGTAACTAATAGTCTTACAATTATCCCTATATAGAAATTTTGGCCAACATCTTTTAGTAATGTTCCCCATCCCATAGTAATGACCCCAGCCTTGTCCCTATTCTATAGTAATGTCCCCATCCAATAGTATTATGCCCATCCTTGTAATGTCCCCATCTTTTAGTAATGTCCCAAGCCTTGTCCCCATCCTATAGTCATGTGCCCACCTTGTCCCCATCCTATAGACATGTGCCCACCTTGTCCCCATCCTATAGACATGTGCCCACCTTGTCCCCATCCTATAGACATGTGCCCACCTTGTCCCCATCCTATAGACATGTGCCCACCTTGTCCCCATCCTATAGACATGTGCCCACCTTGTCCCCATCCTATAGACATGTGCCCACCTTGTCCCCATCCTATAGACATGTGCCCACCTTGTTCCTATTCTATAGTAAGGTGCCCACCTTGTCCCTATTCTATAGTAATGTCCCCATCCTGTAGTAATGGGTGGTGGGGGCAGTGGCGGCGGCCTGTGAAAGGGGGCGCTATAATTTACCGATCGCGCTCGGCTTCCACCCACGGACGCTGGAGTGAAGCTGAGGGAGCGGTCTCCAGCCCCATATCCACAGTGATTGGAGAGACCGGCCTTGTGACCGATCTCTCCAATCAGAGCTGGGGGCGGGTGAAAGAGATCACCCAGCTCCAGCCAATGATCAGTGCTACAGCTGCACTGATCAGGGCTGGATTTCAATGTTACAGCCATTTTCAATGGTTGAAACATTACGGTGGCTGTGATTGGCTGTGCAGCATTCGTCAGCCAATCACAGCCTCCGTAGTTCCAGGGAGGAGACACCACCCCTCGTGAGGCTCCCTCCTCCACGAATCTAAGGTATATTTGCTATTTGCAATGCAAACAGCGATCGTAGCCACCAGGGCTGCGATTTCACCATGACTTACTGGGTATGTCATGGGTCCTTAAGTACCAGGGAGCCATGACATACCCAGTACGTCATAGGTCGCTAAGGGGTTAATGTGCCGTCCTTCACATACACAAAAAATAAAAAACCACCATTCTTCTCACCTGTCCCGCATTCCCTCGGCTCCTCACCTCTGCTTCTCGCTGTCTGCAGGCCGTGCCCCGGTGACTGCCCCTGGCAGCGATTTATGTTAGATGAGTGTTTTGCCGGCGGTGCGCGCACACAGTCCTTGCCTCAGAGCGTAGCGCCGGCAAAACACTCATCTAACAAAGTGCAGACAATGGCTGCACGAAGCAGCCTGACGGGCCGCATACAGCCATGTTTGAGACTCCTGGTCTAAACACTGAGTCCACCACTTGTCAAAAACAACTTGTGTCCCCCATTTGCAGAACGGTGGCATTTTTTTCCCCCTTTATAATGTGTCTCAGCACTAACAGGCGTGGCTACCTATCTGCCTGCTGTGCCGAGCACCTATCTCTGCCGGCACAGTGTGGTCACAGACCGCTCCTGCCAGCAATTCAGCGGCTTCCACTGATGTCACCGACAGAGCAGCGGCTTCTTTTCCACTTTGCTCTGTTGACGGGGCGTGATTGCCAACATCATGCTGACTGATGGGGCTCCCTACTGCCTAAGACCCTGTGCACACTGGAAAACGGAATTTTCTTAAGAAAATTCTGCAGGGTCTGAAAGATTACCGCACCCGCGCTAAAAAACCGCGGCAAACCGCACCCAAAAACCACATGCGGTTTGCTGCAGTTTTAGCGCGGTATTGTTCGCGGTATTGCCGCTTGCGGGTTGATACATGTGTTTTAATGCATTCAATGCAATAAAGCACATTGAAAGAAAAAAAAAAGTCATTTCCTTCTAAGATAGATAGTAGATAGATAAATAGATAATTAGACAGATAGAAGAATAGATAGATAGACAGAGGGATAGATAGAGGACAGATCAATCGACACGCTGCATTTCTCCAGAGCGGTAGTGTGTTCACATTACCAGCCGTGAGAAATGACCTGTGGTTACCTCTGCAGGCTCGTTACGAGGCTGCATTCAGTGCAATGTCAGTCGCAGCTGGATGCAAGGGACGTGGGACATCGCTGTAGATTACGCCGGAGCTGTGTGTTTGGGATGGGTTAATAAAAGGGTGAAACAGGGGCTTTTTTGTGTTTTATTTAAAATAAAGGATTTTTTGGTGTGTGTGTTTATTCAGTTTACTTACGGGTTGATCATGAAAGCTGTCTCATAGACGCTGCCATGATCAAGCCTGGACTTAGTGTCAGCGATGCGCTGCCATTAACTCATTATTACCTGGATTGCCACCGAATCACGGCAATCTGGAAGAGCCAGGACACTCTGGGACGGTCACATAATGGATGCAACAGTCCCGGGGCAGCGGCGGGCTGATATTCTCGGCTGCGGGAGGGGGGGAGGGGGCATTAACCCTGGCCCTCGCCCTCCCCAGCCTGAGAATACCAGGCCGCCGCTGTGTGTTTACCTCGGCTGGACGGTAAAAATACGGCGGAGCCCACGTGTTTTTTGTTTTTCCTATATGTCCGTTTGATGTGGATTCTATATGTCTGTGTCTGTGTGTGAGTGAGTTGTGTGTGTTCTATGTCTGTGTCTGTGTGATGTGTGTGTGTTTACTCTCTGCTCCGCTTCCTCTTCCTGTCCAGTGTTGAACATTATGTCCCAAAAACGCAAAAAACGCAGTGAACCGCACAGAATTTGCTGCCTGCGTTATTCCCTGCGGGATTTCACGATTACATTGCAGTCAATGGAGTGAAATGCCGCAGCGACGTGCGGAAAAGAAGTGACATGCAATTGTTTTTGCTGCGGGAATCCCGCAGCAAAACATGCAGCTGTCAAAATCTGCATAGTGCGCACAGCATTTTTTCTTCCCATAGGTTTTGCTGGTGAATCACTGCAGAGATGTTATGAACATAACATGCAGCGAAACATGCAGCAAAACCGCAGGAAATCCGCTGCAAAAACCGGCAAGTGCACATAGGGCCTAAGGGTCCCGTTACACGTAGCGACGTTCCAGCGATCCCGACAACGATACAACCTGGTCAGCATTCCTGGTACATCGCTACATGGTCGCTAGTGAGCTGTCAAACAGGCAGATTCAATTAGCGATGCAGCAACGATACGGCGATCCGTATAACGACCTCGGCGGTCGCTGGGACGCTGTCACCCAGGTGTGCCAATGAGGTCGCTCATAGTTGTTATGGCGTCAAACACAACGATGCATGCTGCCCAGCAGGACACCAACAATCAAAAAAATGATTCAGGACATTCAGGTACGATCGGTGATAGCAGCGACCGCCCCCCTGCTGCGTTATGTGTCACACGTCTAGCAAGATTGCTAGCGACGTCGCTGTTGCGTCACAAAACCTGGGACATTTCAGCGATCTCGCTAACGACATCGCTATGTGTGACGGGGCCTTAACTGCTGGACCCCAGCTGTCAATCAGCATGACGCCAGCAGTCACGCTCCGTGGACAGAGAATCCCAGCAGAAAAACTGCTCTGGTGACATGGAGCTGAATGACCGGCAGGAACAATCAGAGACCACTCTCAATCGGCGCCTGGTACAATAGGCAGGTGTGGTTGCCTCTGTCTCTGCCTGTTAGTTTTTAGGCACATAGTACAAATAAGAAATCCTGAATAACCCCTTTACATTTCATAACAAATTACCGAATTATGCGGTTTCATAAATGATCAAATTTAGAACTATAATTGCAAAGTACAAAAAAAATATGAGAAAAAAACATGGTGGCCGCCACTGCCACAATGAAGACAAGGAAGGAAGGTGTAGAAAGATAAATTATTAAACACAGCAACTCATTTAAAAATCAATCTAATTTCTTCCTCAGGCTAGATTTAGAACTAAAGGACACACCTTATTATATGAGGCACCTCATGTTCAGATAGCAGAGAATTAAACCTTTCCTGCTGGTGTAAGCAAGTGGAAGGATACATCTCACTAAGGTGAATGTACTAGGGTAGAATAGGGAGGTAACTGATTTATAATTAGCACTTCTCTGCAGCAGACGCATTATGTACACTCTACAGTACACACATACATACAAGCTGACTGATCATGAATGGTCAGACTGTGCAGCATCCTTGGTCCTGGTAGACTCGAACAGACTGATCAGAATGGGGCAGGAGGAGAGACGCTCAGATCTCCCAGTGATTACGCTCCATCACAGAAAGAGCAAACAAGAGCAATGCTTTTTCTAAAAGTGGATTATAGTCCAAAATAAACACACACACACATACATACATACTATAATTATATATATATATATATATATATATATATATATATATATATATATATATATATATATATATATATATATATATATATATATATATAATTGCCTTATTCTGTCTGTCTGTCTGTGTCATGCTCCAAAAATGTGTCCTTACGGTGACACAAAGCTGATTGGCCGCTGGGCTCGCCATGGCCCCGCCCCCCCCACACGGATTGGCCTCTCACCCCGGCTCTCTGCAGGCCCCGCCCCCCTCACGCAATGCACGCTCGCTCCGGCCCAACTGACACGGAGCTCCGACTCCCAGGTGAGTACACACACACACACATCAGATCACACTCACTCTCACACACACCTCACACATAACATCCACACACTCACAACATCCTGGGATATCGCTTGCTTCTACACCGGCTCCGTCACGATCCCAGCAGCGCCAGACATAACCTTGCGATGGTGGGATCTTGACGGAGCCCGTGAACGCTGGTAACCATTATACACATCGGGTAACTAAGGTCCCTTAGTTACCCGATGTGTATCATAGTTACCAGTGTACACCGGCTCCCGGTACACATGTCCAGGGAGCCGGCATTATACTCCTCTCCCCCCAGGACTACTCCTCCTATTACAGTCCTCCTATTATACTCCTCTCTGAGTATAATAGGAGAACTATTATAGCATGGGGGATGTAGCACGATGGGGAGTGCGCAGCATGGGGGATGTAGCACGATGGGGAGTGCGCAGCATGGGGGATGTAGCACGATGGGGAGTGCGCAGCATGGGGGATGTAGCACGATGGGGAGTGCGCAGCATGGGGGATGTAGCACGATGGGGAGGTGCGCAGCATGGGGGATGTAGCACGATGGGGAGGTGCGCAGCATGGGGGATGTAGCACGATGGGGAGTGCGCAGCATGGCGGATGGAGCACGATGGGGAGTGCGCAGCATGGGGGATGGAGCACGATGGGGAGTGCGCAGCATGGGGGATGTAGCACGATGGGGAGTGCGCAGCATGGCGGATGTAGCACGATGGCGGGTGCGCAGCATGGCGGATGGAGCACGATGGCGGGTGCGCAGCATGGGGGATGTAGCACGATGGGGAGTGCGCAGCATGGGGGATGTAGCACGATGGGGGATGTAGCACGATGGGGGATGTAGCACGATGGGGGATGTAGCACGATGGGGGGTGCGCAGCATGGGGGATGTAGCACAATGGGGAGTGCGCAGCATGTGGGATGTAGCACGATGGGGGGTGCGCAGCATGGGGGATGTAGCACGATGGGGGGTGCGCAGCATGGGGGATGGAGCAGGATGTGGAGTGCGCAGCATGGAGGATGGAGCAGGATGGGGAGTGCGCAGCATGGGGGATAGAGCACGAGGGGGGGTGCGCAGCATGGGGGATAGAGCACAATGGGGAATGCGCAGCATAGGGGATGGGGCATGATGGGGGGTGCGCAGCATGGGGGATGGAGCACGATGGGAGGTGCACACCTCCCCCCAACACACACACACACACACACAGGGAACCACAAACACCGCCATACACAGACACCCACACACACAGACAACGCTGCACACACACAACACCCAACACACAAACACCGCGGCATACATAAATCTACGCACATACCGCACAACACACACATTGCACAAAACATACCTCCCCCCAAAACACACCACACCCACACAAACCGTGCAACACACACACACACACAACGCGGCAGACACACAGCGCTCCACAAACAACGCAACACACATACAACACCGCTCTCACCCCCCGCCACACCCAGACAACACCCAGAACATGTACAGCGCCCTACACAAACACTTGGTAACTACACACAACAACATCCATCTATTATATATATATATATATATATATATATATATATATATATATATATATATATATATATATATATATATATATATATATATATATATATATATATATATATATATATATATATATATATCTATCTATCTATCTATATCTATATCTATATCTATATCTATATATATATCTATATCTATATCTATATCTATAACAAAAATCATACATGAACTACACAATACGTAAATTCTAGAATACCCGATGCGTAGAATCGGGCCACCTTCTAGTCTATATATATAATTGCCTTATTCTGTCTGTCTGTCTGTCATGTTCCAAAATTGTGTCCTTACGGTGACACAAAGCTGATTGGCCGCTGGGCTCGCCATGGCCCCGCCCCCCCACACGGATTGGCCTCTCGCCCCGGCTCTCTGCAGGCCCCGCCCCCCTCACGCAATGCACGCTCGCTCTGGCCCAACTGACACGGCGCTCCGACTCCCAGGTGAGTACACACACACACACATCAGATCACACTCACTCTCACACACACCTCACACATCACATCCACACACTCACAACATCCTGGGATATCGCTTGCTTCTACACCGGCTCCGTCACGATCCCAGCAGCGCCAGACATAACCTTGCGATGCTGGGATCTTGACGGAGCCCGTGAACGCTGGTAACCATTATACACATCGGGTAACTAAGGTCCCTTAGTTACCCGATGTGTATCATAGTTACATGTGTACACCGGCTCCGTCACGATCCCAGCAGCGCCAGACATAACTTTGCGATGCTGGGATCTTGACGGAGCCCATGAACACTGGTAACCATTATACACATCGGGTAACTAAGGTCCCTTAGTTACCCGATGTGTATCATAGTCACCAGTGTACACCGGCTCCCGGTACACATGTGCAGGGAGCCGGCATTATACTCCTCTCCCCCCAGGACTACTCCTCCTATTACAGTCCTCCTATTATACTCCTCTCTGAGTATAATAGGAGAACTATTATAGCATGGGGGATGTAGCACGATGGGGGGTGCACAGCATGGGGGATGTAGCACGATGGGGAGTGCGCAGCATGGGGGATGTAGCACGATGGGGAGTGCGCAGCATGGGGGATGTAGCACGATGGCGAGTGCGCAGCATGGCGGATGTAGTACGATGGGGAGTGCGCAGCATGGCGGATGTAGCACGATGGGGAGTGCGCAGCATGGCGGATGTAGCACGATGGGGAGTGCGCAGCATGGCGGATGTAGCACGATGGGGAGTGCGCAGCATGGCGGATGGAGCACGATGGGGAGTGCGCAGCATGGCGGATGGAGCACGATGGCGGGTGCGCAGCATAGGGGATGGAGCACGATGGGGAGTGCGCAGCATGGGGGATGGAGCACGATGGGGGATGTAGCACGATGGGGGGTGCGCAGCATGGGGGATGTAGTACGATGGGGAGTGCGCAGCATGGGGGATGTAGCACGATGGGGAGTGCGCAGCATGGGGGATGTAGCACGATGGGGGGTGCGCAGCATGGGGGATGTAGCACGATGGGGGGTGCGCAGTATGGGGGATGTAGCACGATGGGGAGTGCGCAGCATGGAGGATGGAGCACGATGGGGAGTGCGCAGCATGGGGGATGGAGCACGATGGGGGGTGCGCAGCATAGGGGATGGGGCATGATGGGGGGTGCGCAGCATGGGGGATGGAGCACGATGGGAGGTGCACACCTCCCCCCAACACACATACACAGGGAGCCACAAACACCGCCATACACAGACACCCACACACAGACAACGCTGCACACACACAACACCCAACGCACACACACAACACCCAACACACAAACACCGCGGCATACATAAATATATGCACATACCGCACAACACACACATTGCACAAAACATAGCTCCCCCAAAACACACCACACCCACACACACAGCGCTCCACAAACAACGCAACACACATACAACACCGCTCTCACCCCCCGCCACACCCAGAACATGTACAGCGCCCTACACAAACACTTGGTAACTACACACAACATCTATCTCTATATATATATCAAAAATCACATATACATACACACACATATTATATACATATTATATACACACACACACACACTATACATATAAACACTATATATACACTATATACAAATGATGCCTAAAAATTGTTCCTTTTTTATTGCAGATCAATGATTAGCTGCAATGGCCAGGTGACTAATGCAAAAGACGTCATCACTTCCAGTAACGGCAGGGAATTCACAGGGTAAGTAATCATTTCTTGGATTCTAAAATTAGCCCTATAGTAGGGAATGCTAAGACCCAGAAAGACACTTCAGACACTATATACATTAAACGTTTTATAACATTTCCAATACACTATGGCTGAGATTATCAAAATATGCAATGTTAGGCAGATTGATCGCACATAGCAAGCAAGAAATCGCAAAAAAAAGAAAGATTTGTCACCAAATTTCACGCTACTAATTGTATATCCTGAGATGATCCTGGATCTCTTAGAACTAAATATGCTGGTGTTCATAACTTTAATGAACACGTTAAAATGGCTGCATTATTATTTATAAATAAAAGAGCAGTTTATGAATTCAGCAAAAACATTAATGAGTCCGAATATATTCAGGAAATAGTCAATCCCCACCCAGCTTGACAAAAACTGCAGCTTGTACTGAGCATTGTAAGATTTCACCAGTAAGAAGGAGGGACTCTGAGGGGCTGTCAAAGCTAGGTGAAGACAATCAAAAGCGGATCCCTGGCACAAGACGTCCATAGAAAAATTCAGAAGTGTAGATAAAACTTCACATTTATTTTAAAATTAAAAAGAGTAAGACATAACTCCTCCGATCAACACGTTTCAAACGTGATCGTCCTTAGTCGTGATCATGACTAAGGACGATCACGTCTGAAACGTGTTGATCGGAGGAGTTATGTCTTAGGCTGCTTTCACACCTCCGGTTTCTGCAATGCGGCACACTCCGGCACTTTGCAGGAAAATCGCAACCGGGTTTTTTTTGCTGCCGGTTGCGTTTTTTCTGCATAGACTTTAATTAGTGCCGCAAGGCCTTGCGTTCCATCCGTTTTTTGCCGCATGCGGCAGATTTAGCCGATGCGGCGGCCTAGCACGTTTTTTCGTGCGGCAAAAAAAAAAACGCATCGCGCCGCATTCGGCCGATGCGGCGCATTTTTCAATGCATGCCTATGGCGGCCGGATGCGGCAAAAACCGCATCCGGCCGCCGCATGCGGTTTTTGCCACTGCGCATGCTCAGTAGCATGCCGCAAGCGGCAAAAACCGGACGGGCCGCATGGGAAAAACTTATGCAAAGGATGCGGTGTTTTCACCGCATCCGTTGCATGGCTTGCACAGCCGGATTGAGCCGCAGAGCTCAAGCCGGATGTGTGAAAGCAGCCTTACTCTTTTTAATTTTAAAATAAATGTGAAGTTTTATCTACACTTCTGAATTTTTCTATGGACGTCTTGTGTCGGGGATCCGCCTTTGTTTGATTGTCTTCAGCCTTCCCTATCCAGCAAGCACCGTCCGGATTCTCCTCGTGGAATGTACCCTGTGATGGTGAGCTGAAACACACTTTTTCTAATAAGGCTAGGTGGGCAGAGACTGAATCTAAAGGGGCTTTGTCAATAATAAACTTCAAACTAAGGCTTGCGGTGACTGCAAAATAAGGATAAAAAGATAAAACAAAAACAAAACAAAAAAAGCAAAAAACATTTGTCTACCAGACCCTCATCACTCCTTTATACTTCTGCTGTTGTCCCCACCAGTCTCATGTTTTAGGGTGCGGGGCACCTTAGGTGACTACTTCAGTGGTCATAACCCTAAAAATAAAAAAAAAAAAAAAATACCCCCCTGGAACTCTCTTCTGATAGAATGTCATCGATGACTCACCCACCAACAACCAGGCTGCAGGAGGGAAAAAAGCACTACAATAGCTACAATTAAAAACTTAAATAAATGATAGATTTATATAGCCATAGATTTACAAACCAAGTACAGTATTGTTGCAGTAAAGACACTGACACATGGTTGCTTATTCAGTGAACTACTGTTCTTTTTCAGACTGTTAGGCCATGTGCGCACGTTACGTACTGTCCCTGCAGAAATTTCTGCAGCGATTTGAACAGCACACGTGCGCTTCAAATCGCTGCAGAAACAGTCCGCAATGAAAAAAAAAAAAAAAAAGCCGATTTCATGCGCTCTGACTGCAGCCCCTCCCATAGACCGAGCAGGAGCTGCATGCAGAGTGCAGGAAAGAAGTGACATGTCACTTCTTAGAACGCGCGCTTCGGGCAGCAGCCAAAGCACTGCGCTCTAATACGCCACGTGCGCATGGCTCCTGCATAATCTTCATAGACGTGTCTATCAGCATACCTAAAAAGGTGATGCGCTGATGAGAAATGAGGGATGACTTGTTGAAGTTGAAAAGCCACCCTAGCCTTGACAGCGTGTCTAGGCAAATCTGCACGCTTTCTGAGCAAACTTGAAGAGAGCTCCCTTTGACAAGAAGGTCGTCCAAATAGGGAACGACCAGGATGCCTCTGGGGTGTAAAATGGACATGACGACCTCCATGACCTTTGTGAAGACCCGAGGCGCAGTGGCCAGCCCAAAGGGGAGGGCCCTGAATTGGAAATGACGGTGTCCTACAGCAAAGCGAAGGAACCGTTGATGAGAGACACATATGGGAATGTGTAAGTAAGCATCTTGAACGTCTATGGAAGCTAGGAATTCTCCAGGCTCCATGGCGGCTAGTATTGCTCTCAATGATTCCATTCGGAAAGTTTGAATCCATACGAATTTGTTCAGCCGTTTGAGGTCCAAGATAGGGCGGACAGAGCCATTTTTTTTTGGGAATGACAAAAAGGTTTGAATAGAAACCTTTGCCGCGCTGTTCCAGGGGCACTGGAATGATAACATTTGCTTTCTGTAAAGAGGCTATGGCCTGAAATAAGGCCTGGCTTTGCGTTTTGGACTTTGGAAGATGAGAAGGCAGAAACCTGTTGGCCGGCAGGGAATGGAAAATCGATCTTGTAACCTGAGGTGACGATTTCTCGAACCCAAGCATCGTGAGTGTGGTCTAGCCAGATATCCCGAAAAAGCAGAAGCCGCCCTCCAACAGGAGGGATACCTGGCGTCATGCTGAGGGGGCCTGTACAGAGCGAGGTCCTTTCGGTTTAGGTTGCTTGGAGTGGGAACGCCAAGAAGAGCACCTTGAGGGACCGGATCCTCAATCTGAGCGTTGGGACGATCCTTGGGCTGATGGTTTTTGGGGGGCAGGCCGAAAGGACTGCCTGCGCCAAGGAGATTTTTTAAAATTCCTGGATACAGGCCGCTTTTGAGGTAGAATGGTACTTTTACTACCCGTCGACTCAGATATAAGTTTGTCCAGGGATTCTCCAAACAGACGCAGGCCATGGAAGGGGAGTGTGGACAGGGATTTCTTGGAGGCACTGTCCGCATTCCATATTTTTAGCCAAAGGACTCTGCGGGCAAAGACAGCACTGGCCGCTGATAGGGCTGACAAACTAGCTGCATCTAGGGAGCCGTGAAGAAAATAATTAGAGGCTAGAGAGAAGAAATCAAGGATCTCAAAAGCCGCCGGGGGAATATTACAAGAGCGAAGCATCCTGCGTAGGTTCTTGCTCCACACCCCATAGCTCTTGCAACCCATGTTAAGGCAAACAGGGGCGAAGAGAGGAGCCCGAAGCCTGGAAAATAGATTTCACCGCAGCATCAACTGTGCGGTCAGACGAGTCCTTGAGAGACGCGTTGTCTGAAACAGACATGACCGTGTGTTTAGCCAGTCTGGATACTGGCGGATCCACAACGAGGGGTACTGACCAGGGCTTAACCATTTCAGAGGGAAAGGGATAAGCGAATGAAGAGAAGGGTTTTTTTATTAAACCTTCTATCAGGGTGATCCCACCGTTTAGATATAATTTGCCGAAAAACCGGATCCTGAGCAAAGGATTTAGGAGGCTTCTTGGCCCGCTTGATTGCCGACTGAGAAGTCGGGTCAGGAGGCTGATCAGAGATCGACAGAGTGATTGACAGCCGAAATTAGTGTGTCTTCTATATGCCTAGACTCAGAAAGGACATCTGAATCAGAGACAGAGTCAGAGTCTTGGGAATCGCGACTACTAAAAGTCACAGAGCCCGGGTCAGACTGACCATTGTCTGAGTATGAAGAGGCGTAGAGGTCGCAATGGCGCCTTTTTGAAACAGCCTTTTTACGTTCTGGGGAAGAGGGACCAGACGAAGCAGGCGGGCTCCTCTGAGGGAGCTGAGCCGTAGGAAGGCTGTGGGAGCCTGAGGACGGCTGGGATATCTGAGCAGCAAGGTCATCTAACCTTTTAGACATTAGTAGAGCCCATGCAGGCATTACGTCATCAGACGGGGGTGCTGCCTGGCCGGTGGCCGGAGCAGAATCCAGAGACTGCACGGCATCCTGGTCCGGCAACGGGGTCTGTTGTGACACGGTAGAAGGGGCATCGCAGCCCCGGCATAGTGGATAGCTTCGGCCATTAGAAAACGAGCGTCCGCATGTCAGCAATAGAGTCCTACAGCCCTATAGGGGTAGAGTTATATGAGTGAGGAGCCACTAGCAGTATTATTAAGTGACTGCTATGCAGAGCCGGTATATACCGTAGCAAAATGGCATATACTGTCAAACAGCCAGCATATACCTGCAGGCAGAGCCAATATATACCGCTAGTAGCTGATATACACCGCTAGCCAGCAGACACACACCGCTAGAGAGACAGCGATATACCGCTGAGCAGAGCAGTATATAGTGCTGCAGAAGTGCAGAGCCAAGGAGGCGATCTCACCCGAGTCTGCTCCCCACGGGGAAAATGACGTCCAGTGTTCCTGGCAGCCTGGAGGAGAGAGACGGCCCCCGGAGGCTGATTGGTCTCAGGGCTGGGACTAAGTGTGATGGCCAATCGGAAAGGAGCTGCTCCTGAGTGAGGGAGCGGCTTCCAGAGCAGTGAGGGGGCGTTGCTACAATGCAGGCCGAAGCCGGGGGCTAAATTAATGATGCTCCCCGGGATCACAGCCTGCATTGCCCCACCGGCGCCGTTCCAGGCGGCGGTTTGGATGCACGGGACAGATGACTCGTCGTCTCCCTACCTGCTCCTGGCTCCGTCTGAAGACGCATCTGTGATAGATGTGGGGAACTAAGGGACACATCTTCGGCTCAAGGCTGAATCAGGTCCTCGGCTCTGCTAGCCCTCTGGAGCTACCTTGGTGTGAGGTGCTTCCAGGGAGCCTGGAGGGGTACGCAGACCTGACCACTTGGGCGCGAGGGAAGACTGACGGCTTGTGCACGCCAGGTTTCCTCTGCCCATACACGGGGGGAACGGGGGTGGCAAGGCACCCTGGTATTTTCCCTATCAAAAATAGAATGAATAAGAAAAAGAAAACAAAATAAAAAGTAAAAATAAAAACAAAATAAGCTGGCCTGAGGCACCTCTGGTGGAGCTCAGTCCAGACATGTCAGCCTCCCTGCTAACACTAGAAAAAACTGACCTAGTTTCCTGCCTAGCTAGGGTATATGCTGTGGGGGGAGGAGCTAACACTTTTGCAAATCTAGTGTCACGCCTCCCTGGAGACATCATAATACCAACTGTCTGTGTCCCCCAATAAAAAGGCGAGAAAGGAAATACAGATCTACACTTTAAAAATCTGAAATCTTGCAGTTTGCACATTGACTGCGGAGGTTGACTCCTGTTCTGTAGAAATTGCCTCTCTAAAGTCATCTCATTATTTTCACCTTGCAGTTATAATGACAGGCAATACCTATACTACCGTACTACAGGATAAAGGCACCTTTACACACTGCAACATCGCTAGCGATATCGCTGTAACGTCACCGGTTTTGTGACATAGAGACCTCCCCAGCGACACATTGCAGTTTTTGACACGTATCAGAGACCTGGCCCCCGCTGTGAGGTCGCTGATCACTACAAGTTGTTCAGGACCACTTTGGTTTTTTGTTTCCCGCTGCGCAGCATGTATCGGTGTTTTTGACACCGTTACAACGACATTGTTAGCGACCCAGCCCATAGGCGTGCTAGCGCTCCTTTTCCAGCGAGGTCGTGCTGCAGGTCCGTATCGCTGCTGCGTCGTTGGCCAGATGTCTGTTTGACAGCTCACCAGCGACTGTTAGAGACTTTCCAGCGATCACGGTCAGGTCGAGATCGCTGGTGGGATCGCTAGAAAGTCTCAGTGTGTAAAGGGGCCTTCAGGTTTTATCCAACAGCACAGGTAAATACGGACATCACACGTACGGCATCCGTATATCAGGAAAAAAAAAAACAGATGTTACTGAACAAAAAAAAAACTGTGTAAAAGATGTGCAGAGATAGGATACATATAACTGTAATAGATGGAATAAATAGATGATGAAGAGAGAGAGATTGCTTGTACAGCTGTTTAGCAGAAATAATAAGTTAAGAAGGAAAAAAAAAAAAATATGACGTGGGGACCCCCTAATTTCAATGTCCAGGCTGGAACTCTCAGCTGTCAGCTTTACCTTGGCTGGTTTTGAAAAAGAGGTGATACCACACTTTTTTTTTTTTTAAAAAAAAATCAAACAGCTTAGGGTCTCCCCCATTTTTTAACACCTTAACGACCCATGACGTACTGGGTACGTCATGGATCGTGTGCCGGTAAGCCCCGCCCCCTGCCGCCGGCAGGCGGCCGCGATCCGCGCACATATCAGCTGTTATCAATAGCTGACATGTGTGCCTGCTAGCCGCGGTTGGAATCGCTTCCACCCACGGCCATTAACCCCTTACATTTCGCTGCCAAAATCTGGCAGCGATATGTATATGGGCGCCGCCATGACAGTGACTTACCCCGCCCCCACCGGAAGTCACGTGACATGATCACGTGACTTTCGGCGGTTGCCATGGTAGCACAGGGTCATGTGATGACACCTGTAGCTAACATGACTCACTTCCTCTCAATGCCGGAATACAGCCGGCATTGAAAGTGAAGCAGCAAATCTGCAGTTCTCAGCTCTGTAGCTGAGATCTGCAGATAGTGCAAAGCGATCGGATTGCTGATCGCTATAGCCCCCTAGGGGGACTAGTAAAATAAAAAAATAAAAAAGTAAAAAAAAAAGTTTTAAAAAATTAAAAAAAAAATAAAACCTAAAAGTTCAAATCACCCCCCTTTCTCCCCATTGAAAATTAAAGGGTTAAAAAAAAATAAAAAATATACACATTTGGTATCGCCACGTTCAGAAATGCCCGATCAAAATATAAAATCAATGAATCTGATCAGTAAACGGCGTAGCAGCAAAAAAAATTCCAAACGCCAAAATTACGTTTTTTGGTCGTTGCAAAATTTGTGCAAAATGCAATAACAGGCGATCAAAACGTAGCATCTGCGCAAAAATGGTACCGTTAAAAACGTCAGGTCGAGACGCAAAAAATAAGCCATCGCTGAGCCATAGATCCCAAAAAATGAGAACACTACGGGTTTTGGAAAATGGCGCAAAACGTGCGCCATGTTTTTTGGACAAGCTTGTGAATTTTTTTAACCCCTTAGATACAAGTAAACCTATACATGTTTGGTGTCTACAAACTCGCACCGACCTCAGGCATCACATAGATACCTCAGTTTTACCATATAGTGAACACCGTGAATAAAATATCCCAAAAACTATTGTACGATCACACTTTTTTTTGCAATTTTTCCGCACTTGGAATTTTTTTGCCGTTTTCCAGTACACTATATGGTAAAACTCATGGTTTCATTTAAAAGTACAACTTGTCCCGCAAAAAACAAGCCCTCATATGGCAAGATTGATGGAAAAATAAAAAAGTTACGCCTCTCGGAAGAAGGAGAGCAAAAAACAAAAAAACGCAAAAACGGGAAGTGCCCTGGGGCTGAAGGGGTTAAACACCAGCCAAGGTACAGCATACAACTGGGGGCAGAGGTTATTGGGGTGGGAAGGGCCATAGTTATTTGGTCCTTCCCAGCTTATAAATAGCAGCCCACATTACGGCAAATCTGGCTAAGGCCTTGTGCGCACTAGGCGTTTTTGCGGTGTTTACCGCGTTTTTGTGCTGAAAACGCAGTGACATGGCTTCCCCAGCAATGTCTATGGGTTTTCAGAAGTGCTGTCCGCACACAGCATTTTTTTGTAGCTGCGTTTTTGTGGTGACCACAAAAATGCAGCATGTTAATTATTTCTGCGTTTTTCACCCATTGAGTTCAATGAGATGTTCAACAACGCAATGAAAAACGCATATAGCTGCGTTTCTATCTATATATATAATTGCCTTATTCTGTCTGTCTGTCATGCTCCAAAATTGTGTCCTTACGGTGACACAAAGCTGATTGGCCGCTGGGCTCGCCATGGCCCTGCCCCCCCACACGGATTGGCCTCTCGCCCCGGCTCTCTGCAGGCCCCGCCCCCCTCACGCAATGCACGCTCGCTCTGGCCCAACTGACACGGCGCTCCGACTCCCAGGTGAGCACACACACACACACACACACACACACATCAGATCACACTCACTCTCACACATACCTCACACATCACATCCACACACTCACAACACCCTGGGATATCGCTTGCTTCTACACCGGCTCCGTCACGATCCCAGCAGCGCCAGACATAACCTTGCGATGCTGGGATCTTGACGGAGCCCGTGAACGCTGGTAACCATTATACACATCGGGTAACTAAGGTCCCTTAGTTACCCGATGTGTATCATAGTTACCAGTGTACACCGGCTCCCGGTACACATGTGCAGGGAGCCGGCATTATACTCCTCTCCCCCAAGGACTACTCCTCCTATTACAGTCCTCCTATTATACTCCTCTCTGAGTATAATAGGAGAACTATTATAGCATGGGGGATGTAGCACGACGGGGGGTGCGCAGCATGGGGGATGTAGCACGATGGGGGGTGCGCAGCATGGGGGATGGAGCACGATGGGGGATGTAGCACGATGGGGAGTGCGCAGCATGGGGGATGTAGCACGATGGGGAGTGCGCAGCATGGCGGATGGAGCACGATGGCGGGTGCGCAGCATGGGGGATGGAGCACGATGGGGAGTGCGCAGCATGGGGGATGGAGCACGATGGGGGATGTAGCACGATGGGGGGTGCGCAGTATAGGGGATGTAGCACGATGGGGAGTGAGCAGCATAGGGGATGTAGCACGATGGGGAGTGCGCAGCATGGGGGATGTAGCACGATGGGGAGTGCGCAGCATGGGGGATGTAGCACGATGGGGAGTGCGCAGCATGGGGGATGTAGCACGATGGGGAGTGCGCAGCATGGGGGATGTAGCACGATGGGGAGTGCGCAGCATGGGGGATGTAGCACGATGGGAAGTGTGCAGCATGGCGGATGTAGCACGATGGGGAGTGTGCAGCATGGTGGATGTAGCACGATGGGGAGTGCGCAGCATGGAGGATGGAGCACGATGGGGAGTGCGCAGCATGGGGGATGGAGCACGATGGGGGGGTGCGCAGCATAGGGGATGGGGCATGATGGGGGGTGCGCAGCATGGGGGATGGAGAACGATGGGAGGTGCACACCTCCCCCCAACACACACACACACACACACACACAGGGAACCACAAACACCGCCATACACAGACACCCACACACACAGACAACGCTGCACACACACAACACCCAACACACACACACAACGCGGCATACATAAATATACGCACATGCCGCACAACACACACATTGCACAAAACATACCTCCCCCCAAAACACACCACACCCACACAAACCGCGCAACACACACACAACGCGACAGACACACAGCGCTCCACAAACAACGCAACACACATACAACACCGCTCTCACCCCCCGCCACACCCAGACAACACCCAGAACATGTACAGCGCCCTACACAAACACTTGGTAACTACACACAACAACATCTATCCATCCAGCTATCCATCCATCTATCTATCTATCTATATATCTATAACAAAAATCATACATGAACTACACAATACGTAAATTCTAGAATACCCGATGCGTAGAATCGGGCCACCTTCTAGTGACTAAAAACGCAGCTATAAAAACGCAAGGGGTGGGCAGTAAAGTGACGTGTACAGGAAGAGGATTCCTTCTGTTGGTAAACACAGAAGCATGAATCCTCCCGGTACCGTCACCGCTGTGTCCACAACCCGCCCGGTGCCATGTCAGCTCCGTGCGGCGCAATGTCTGGGCGGGAGGTGGAGGCAGCGGCGAAAACAAAAGTGAACAGTAGAAAAAAAAAAATGTCATATATACTCACCTGTCTGCAGGGTCCCGGTGCTATGCCCGCTCGCATCTCCTCCCGGTAACGCCGCTCTGGCTGTGTGCAGTCTCCCCGGGGCACGTACGAAGCTTGCAGGACCTGGCGGTGGATCACCTGATGCAGTCACCTGACGCATCAGCTGATCGTAATTATCGCGGTGTCGCCGGCTTTTTCGCGCCCGGCCGGCTGAACTTATCAGCTGATCCTGCCGTCAGGAGACTTCATCAGCTGATTACCGGCACCTCCTGCAGCGATGGGACAGGATCAGACTCTCATCCGATCGCTGCAGGAGCTGCCGGTAATCAGCACAGACGTGAGTTTTTTGTTTTTTTTTTGCACTGATGCTTCAGCTGATTGTATAAACGGCTTTTATACAATCAGCTGATGTGTGATGTGTTTCACATCCTAGAACCTAGCACATCATCTGATCGCTTTACCTTCCAGCAAACCGATCAGATGATATTGGATCCGGATTGGACGGCGCGGGACCCTTGACCCAGGATTACTGCGGAGGGGGGGTTCTTTATTTCAATAAAGATGGAGTCACTAATTGTGTTGTGTTTTATTTCTAATAAAAAAAAAAAAACAACACAGAAAAATATTTTTATCATTACTAGAAATTCATGGTGGCCATGTCTAATATTGGCGTGACACCATGAATTTCGGGCTTAGGGCCAGCTTATAATTTACAGCTAGCCCTAACTCCATTATTACCCAGTGAGCCACCCGGCATCAGGGCAGCTGGAGAGAGTTGGATACAGCGCCAGAAGATGGCGCTTCTATGAAAGCGACATTTTCTGGGGTGGCTGCGGACTGCAATTCGCAGTGGGGGTGCCCAGAAAGCATGGGCACTCTGCACTGCGGATTCCAATCCCCAGCTGCCTAGTTGTACCTGGCTGGACTCAAAAATTGGGCGAAGCCTATGTCATTTTTTTTTTTTAATTATTTCTTGAAATTCATGAAATAAAAAAAAAAAAAAAAAAAAAAAAAAAAAAAAAAAAGGGCTTCCCTATATTTTTGGTTCCCAGCCGGGTACAAATAGGCAGCTGGGGATTGGGGGCAGCCTGTACCTGCCTGCTGTACCTGGCTAGCATACATAAATATAGCGAAGCCCATGTCATTTTTTTTTCTTTTTGGGCAAAAAACTCCTGCATACAGTCCTTGATGGAGGATGCTGAGCCTTGTAGTTCTGCAGCTGCTGTCTGCTCTCCTGCATACACTAGTTCTGCAGCTGTCTGCTCTCCTGCATACAATGAACATTTTGAAGAAGGAAATGACAGACCTTTTTTTTTTTTCATCAACAATCTTTAATCGCATTGTGCACTGATTAAAAACGCAGTGAGCAAAAACGCAGCAAAAAACGCACCAAATCGCGGTAAAAACGCATGCGTTTGTCACGTTCTTTAGCCGCGGGTGCGTTTTTTGAGACAAAAACGCACATAAAAACGCAGCGTGAAAAAAACGCCTAGTGCGCACATACCCTTAGGGTTTGCATGACAATTGGTAAATTAAACGGTCTCTTGGCTTTATTTCTAAATTTTCTCTTTTTAAATGTCTTTCAGGTTCACTTTTGGGGACCTCGCTATGGATTACGGCTGACAAATTTGTGAACGAGGGCTGTAGTCGAGCGGTGTTTGTTCAAATTTTTTTTTTTCTCCATTTCAAAATCGACTGGATTAGTAATGGGGGTGTCTGATAGATGCCCACCCATTACTAATACCAGGACTTGATGCCAGCTGGAAATTCACAGCTGGCATCAACCCCATATATTACTCAGCTTGCCACCTCACCAGGGCAACAGGAAGAATGGAGTACAGCGCCAGATTTGCAGCATCGCATAGATGCGCCACTTCTGGGGTGACTGCGGGCTGCTATTTTTAGGCTGGGAAGGGACAAATAATAATGGCCCTTCCCACCCTAATAATAGCAGCCCCCAATCGTCTGCTGTCTCTTGGTTGATTTAATAAAAAAAAAAAAAAAAAAATCAGTGTGGGATTTCCTTTTTTAGAAAACCAGCTAGGTACAGCTGAGGGTTGCAGCCCGCAACTGCTACTGTACTTGCGCTGGTTATGAAAATTAGGGGGAACCCCACAACATTTTTTTTTACTAAAATTATTTAGCAACTCTGCTAAATAGCTGTACAAGTTATCTAGCTATCTCTCCATCTACTGTATCACTTTATTATCTAGCATTTATCTACCATTTTTCTGGCTTTGCACATCCTTTACAAAAAAAAAAAAAAATAATAATTTCAGTATCATGTGTTTTTTACCGTTACCGGTCATACGGATGGCACACATGTATGACCATACAGATGTCCAAAACGAACTGTGCAACATGTGCGTTTTAACACGGATGCGTGAAGAGGGCCCAAGTGATATTCATGGCTCATATACTTCTTATCACTACACAAAAACCTACACAGGTCATGCCTTGAAAAGTCTCCACTGGTAATCAATACAAGTCTGTCTATTGTTTCCTACAAACCATATAGCTGCTATAAAACAACTAAGTACGATAAGCAGGTTAAGCAAAATGACTACTCCTATAATCACGCACAGAAAAAAACAATAATGAAGTACATTCTAAGTTGGGAGGTGAAGAGTCATTATGGACTGGACTTCATTTTCCACCACATTCAACAGATACTTGATTGGATTGAAATCCTGGAAATTTGGAGACCAAGTTAACACCTTTAACTCACTAATATTCCTGAAAGCAATTTTAATACTTTAGGTGCAGAAGGGAACCACTGACATCGAACAATGCCATTTACCTGCACATATAGGGTCAATCTGTAAGTAAAAAGAGTTCTAACATTACATGCCAACTATGAGACATTATACTTTAGGCCTCCTGGAAATTGGCAGCTTTCAGTCAGAGATGTGACAGTGTGGACACAGACACTGTTCACAGCCAGCCAAGTAAGGAGGTGATGTTACAGCAATTTCGTCCTGCATCATTGCAGCGGTCTTCCCTAGCAAGAGAGGGAGAGATTGGGACATGACTCTGAAGCCCAAGATTAGGGTGGTTTTCCCAGGAACAAAGTTCAATTTAAAGTTCATTTTACTCAATAGATCGGGGAATAATAATATTTATACAATTGGATGTTATATAAAATGTTCCTGTCCTGAGAAGATCTTATATACAGTATGTGTCCCTGATATCCGTGTCTGACCGTACAGGGACATGGTCTGATCATACCACATCTCCTGTGCGGAGATAATCTTATATATGTGTCCCTGCTATGTACTGTGTAATGGCAGTGTCTGACCGTAGGTAAAGCATTTCCATGCCGGTTTTTAAAAAAAATTTACCTAAAAGAAATAATACATTTGTGATCCTGTGCTGTAATGTCTGTATATTCTTTTGCTCCCTCTCCGACCCAGGAGATGTGGTTTGATCAGACCTTGTTCCTGTACGGTCAGACACAGCTATGACACAGTATATATCAGGGACACATAAGATTATCTCAGCCCAGGAACATTTCATACAACATCCAATGGCGGAAATTATTATTTTTACAAGGTCTGTGATTAATATTAACTTTGTGTTTTAAAGCTTTGTTTTAACCTTTTATGGCCAAATCTTAATAAAGGACTAAGCCTTATGGATCCCACTATACTGTGAAAAGGACTAATCAATAACTTGTTTGTGTTATTCAATAATAGATGTCTCTATTCATTGCCCCTAGCCTCTATGCAGTTTTTCCATATATCCATAGATCTGAAACATACCAACCTAGGGTGTAAAATGCCTGCATAATCAGCCACTTTATATGCCAACTAGCATTTTTCATCTCCACCAAAAAATTTGCAGGGTTTTTTTTTTTATTGTATCTATATAATTTTCACTTCATATTTATGAACCCCTGAGTACTATTCTATGAATTATAACGGTGGTAATAAAAAGCAGACCAGATAATTCATACATTTTCCTTATTCACTAGCGTGTTTAATAGACGAATATCAGTTTATTGGAACATTACACCCAGTGCTTGTTCATATAATCAGCATCGATCCAATTAGTTCTTAATCACCAAGTGACCCATTCAGAAGTCGTGAGACATGAGTACATTGAGAGCAGGAAGTGAAATCACTTCTTCTCAGTGGAACGTACTCAGAGGGGGAAATAACATCGCCTCATTTAAGCAGAATGCACAGGGGTCATGAAAACCTCATTTAGCTCTATTAGATTTTGTTTGTAGTCACTGCTCACAGTACAGTGAGCGGCCAGCTGCGCAATGTATCAGTGCATTGCCAGCAGTCAGTCAAAGTGCTGGGGCCTACACCTGACGCTGTGTGTGTACTGAGCAGTGACCGTAGCCTCCATCAATGAAACTTGCCAGCTCCTGAGAGGAAGAAATTTCATTTTCTCCTGGCTGTACAGCAGATTTACCCATGAAGAGAAATCCAGAGATCCAAAAGGAGTCTCCTAAAACACGCAATCAAGCACTAGTAAGTAAACAATTCTACTTGATTCAAAAGTGTGAAACATTCCAAAAGAAGCATTCTATATGTAATAATGCTGGATTGCGTATTTTAGGAAACTGCTTTGGATCTCACAGATTTCCCCTTATATTCACCTGCACTTTAGCTGGTTTCTTGTACGGTGTATATTAGGGACGCACACTGTAATGTTATGGTGACCTAGAGGGTTTTTTGGGTTTTTTTTATTGTTGCAGGTAAATGTCATTATCCAACACTACAGGTTCCTTCTAGAAAAGACCTGTCATTTGCGCATTAAAGAAATCCTCAACTTTCATGATTCTGCCCCTTTTTCCTCATTACTGCACTGTCACATTTATTGCAATAGGAGCGCAATATGTGAAATCTATGCTTACAGTTCAACTGGGTGTTTCTTCAAAAGTCTTCTCCAGAGGCACACACTTTAACCCCTCCTTCCTTCTTTCGCAGATGCTACCACTCATATCAAACTGCTAGATCAGTCAGCATCTGGGACAGTGGTGAAAGTGCACATCCTCAGAGAAAACGGAAGAAATGACTAGTTGATCTACAATCAGCTTTCACCTACTCCAAAAGAAATAAATGCGAACATCAGTGCTATGGATAGATAGATCGATCGATAGATCGATATATAGATGCAGAAATATATCAGTTGGGCTCAGGAATTTTTACAAGGCAATTAACTAAATGTTTTTGAGCAAGTGACAGGTTCTCTTTAACCCCATAGCGACGGCCTAACGTCTCAAGACGTCGGAAAAACAGGGTACTTATTCTGTTCCGACGTCTTGAGACGTCAGGCCGGAAAAACCCTGTAGCGCCCCCCAGGGACGAAAAATCTCGGGGGTTTCAGCTACCGGGGGTAGCTGAGACCCCCCAGATTATGAATCGGGGTGTTTTGTATGCACCCCGTTAATGCGATCGCCGGTATACACCGTATACCGGCGACAACATAAAAAAAAAAAAAAAATGGCTGGTAAAATTTATTTATTTCTCATCTGACGTGATCAAACATGTCAGATGAGAAATAAATAAATGTGAGCCCTTAGTGCCCCCAAAGCCCCCGGTACCGGAGAAACCCATCCAACCCCCCCCCCCTCCGGAAAATCCAAGATGGCGCCGACGCGCGCTGAAAACTCCCGCCGCCGCCTCTGCATTCATTTCCCTCCGATCTGAAATGATCAAACATTTCAGATCGGAGGGAAATGTCCCCCTCCTGACCTCTCCTCCGGTACAACGGAGCTCTTTGGTCCCTGGAGCCCCCTCCAGTTCTTCAGAGCCCCCCTCCGGAGCGTGCAAGATGGCGCCGACGCGCGCTGAAAACTGCCGCCGCCGGCTCTGCATTCATTTCCCTCCGATCTGAAATGATCAAACATTTCAGATCGGAGGGAAATGTCCTCCCCCTGACCCCTCCTCCGGTCCACCGGAGCCCCCTCCGGGTCTCCAGAGCCACCCCCCCTCCCCCGCATTCATTCTGCTCTTTCTGCCGCATGTGACACGTCACATGCGGCAGAAAGGTGTCCCCAGGTCCCACTAGGTCACCCCCCATCACCCCCCCCCAGCCCCCCAGCCCCCGAGCCCCCGGTCATACGTTACCTGTCTGGTGATCCGTCCCGCGATCACGCCGCCTCCTTCTTGAATGCTGACGGCGCATGCGCAGACAGCGGCTGTCAGCTGGATTCCTCCCCCGGTCCACAGTGGAGCAGCCTGTGCATCAGCGACGTCAGTCTTGCAGGGACGCTGACGTCGCTGATGCACAGGCTGCTCCACTGTGGACCGGGAGAGAGTGAGTGCAGTAATCAGCAGTCTCTCCATGTGAGGAGTGTGGTCCTCACATGGAGAGACTGCTGTTCCAGAAAATGGGGGGTACGTTCTGTGAGCGTGCCCCTCATATTCTGGAATGAGGTTACTGCAGGTCACTCTGCCCTAAGTTGGACCGGGGCAGTGTGAGTGCAGTATTCTCAGATTACTGCACCCACACTGCTCATGGAGAGCTTGCTCTTCCAGAAAATGGGGGATACGTTCCCTGAACGTGCCCCCCATATTCTAGAAGATCCAGAGTCGGCGTGGGACCTCACGGATTACAGCGGATTACAGCGACCGTAATTTCTTTATTTTCAATAAATTGGGGAAAGAGGAATGTTTCGGGGAGTTTTTTTTTCAAATAAATTTTTTTTTTGTCTTTTTTTTTTGTCTATTACTTGACTGGGTTAGTGATGTCGGGTATCTGTTTAGATGCCGTGACATCACTAACCCCAGGGCTTGATGCCAGGTGACATTACAGCTGGTATCAACCCCATATATTACCCCGTCTGCCACCGCACCAGGGCGCGGGATGAGCTGGGGCGAAGCGCCAGGATTGGCGCATCTAATGGATGCGCCACTTCTGGGGCGGCTGCGGCCTGCTATTTTTAGGCTGGGAAGAGTCCAATAACCATGGCTCTTCCCACCCTGAGAATACCAGACCCCAGCTGTCCGCTTCACCTTGGCTGGTGATCTAATTTGGGGGGGACCCCACGTTTTTTTTTTTTTTAAAAAAACGCCTGGGGAGCCCTCCAAATTGATCACCAGACAAGGTGAAGCTGTCAGCTGTGGTTTGCAGGCTACAGCTGTCTGCTTTACCCTAGCTGGCTATCAAAAATGGGGGGGACCCCACGTCGTTTATTTTAATTATTATTTTTTTGGGGGGCTAAATACAAGGCTAGGCACCCTTTAGTGCCACATGAAAGGCACTAAAGGGCGCCAGCTTAGAATATGCAGGGGGTGGGACGTTATATATGTTTGACATGTATCCATTCATCCATTGTAGCATTTTAGGCTGTGCGCCCACAATCGGGATTTGCAGCGTTTTGGGCGCAGAGTGTTTTCCCTGCGTCCATAATGCTGCATTGTGCAGTAGAAGCACAGTGGAAGGATTTTTAGAAATCCCATGCCCAATGTGCTTGCCCAATGTGCTTCTTTTCTCCGCCACATAAACTGACCTGTGGCGCAGCTTCCTGAGCCTCAGCATGTCAATTTATGCTGCGGAGATGAGTGTTCTCTGCAGGTAGCATAGAGCTCCACAGCGGCCTGAACCCAAATCGTGGGCATGGGCAGCTGCGTTCTCCCGTGGACAACACTCACATCTCTGCAGGAGGCTGACACTGTGTACTAGACGCCGTGTCGCTGGCTCATGGCCACATAGCCTAAAAGTGAGACATTGGTTGCTACAGCAACATTTTTGTGAAGTACCTGTGGATTCAAAATGCTTATTATACTCCTGAATAAAATCCAGTTTCCAAAATGGGGTCACTTGTGGGGGTTTCTAATGTATAGGTACCCAAGGGGCCCTGCAAATGTGACATGGTGCCCGCAATTTATTTCAACTTTTCCAGAATTCAAATGGTGCTGCTTCCATTCCAAGCCCTCCCATTTATCCAAACAGAGGTTTTTGGCCACATGTGGGGTATCCCTGTGCTCATAAGACATTGGATAACAACCTGTTGGGTCCACGGTTTGTTGTTGTCTCTTGAAAAAGTGAGAAATTTGATGCTGAAGCAACATTTTTGTGAAAAAAAATGAAAATTTTCAATATGGCAACCTAAGCTTATCAAATTCTGTGAAGTATTCGTGGATTCATACTGCTCACTATACACCTAGATAAAAGCCTTGAGGTGTCTTGTTTCCAGAATGGAGTCACTTGTGGGGGACCTCCACTGTTTAGGCCCCTCAGGGGCTCTCCAAATGCAACCTGGCGTCCGCTATTGATTCCAGCCAATTTTGCAGTCAAATGGCACTCCTTCCCTTCCGAGCCCTGCCATGCGCCCAAACAGTTGATTTCCACCACATATAAGGTATCGCCAAACTCAGGAGAAATTGCACAATAAATGTTATGCTGAATTTTTTCCTTTTACTCTTGTAAAAAAAAAAGCTACCTGGTTGAAATAACAATTTTGTGGTAAAATTTTTTTTTTTTTTTTCATGGCTCAACGTTATAAAATTCTGTGAAGCACCTGGGGGTTCAGGGTACTCACCAAACATCTAGATAAATTCCTTGAGGGGCCTAGTTTCCAAAATGGGGTCACTTGTGTGGGGTTTCTGCTGTTTAGGTACCTTAGGGGTCCTCCAAATGTGACATGGTGCCCGCAATCTTTTTCAGCCAAATTTCCTTTCCAAAATTCAAATATTGCTCCTTTCGTTCCAAGCCCTCCCATTTGTCCAAACAAAGGTTTCAGACCACATGTAAGGTATCACCGCGCTCATAAAAAAGTGGTTAACAAACCTTGAGGTCAAATTTTTGGAATTACCTCTTGAAAAAGTGAGAAAATTGATGCTAAAGCAACATTTTTGAGAAAATTATTAAAATTTTCAATATGACAACGTAACGTTAACAAAATCTGTGAAGTACCTGTGGATCTAAAATGCTCACTATACCCCTAGATAGAAGCCTTGAGGGGTCTAGTTTCCAAAATGGTGTCACTTGTGAGGGGTTTCTTCTGTTTAGGTACCTTAGCGGACCTGTAAATGCAACATGGTGCTCGCAATCTATTTCAGCCAAATTTGCTTTCCAAAATTCAAATATTGCTCCTTCTGTTCCGAGCCCTCCCATTTGTCCAAACAGAGGTTTCTGACCACATGTGGGGTATCGGCGCACTCATAAGAAAGTGGGGAACAAGTTTTGGGGTCCATTTTGTTGTGTTAGTTCTTCTAAAAGTGAATAAATTTGGGTTAGAGCAACATTTTTAGGTAAAATTTAATTTTTGCTTTTTTTCATTCCACATTGCTTTTGTTCATGTGAAGCACCTGAAGGGTTAATAAACTTCTTGAATGTGGTTTTGAGTACTTTGGGGGGTGCAGTTTTTATAATGGTGTCACTTTTGGGTATTTTCTGTCATCTAGGCCTATTGAAGTCACTTCAAATGTGATGTGGTCCCTAAAAAAATGGTTTTGTAAATTTTGATGTAAAAATGAGAAATCGCTGATAAACTTTGAACCCCTCTAACTTCCTAACAAAAAAAAATTTTGTTTCCAAAATTGTGCTGATGTAAAGTAGACATGTGGGAAATGTTATTTATTAACTATTTTGTGTCACAGAAATCTCTGGTTTAACGGTATAAAAATTCAAAAGTTGAAAATTGCTAAATTTTCAAAATGTTTGCCAATATTCAATTTTTTTCTTCAATAAACGCAAAAAATATTGTCCTAAATTTGGTACTAACATGAAGTCCAATATGTGACGAAAAAACAATCTCAGAATCACCGGGATCCGTTGAAGCGTTCCAGAGTTATAACCTCATGAAGTGACACTGGTCAGAATTGCAAAATTTGGTCTGGTCATTAAGGTGAAAATTAGCTCCGTCACTAAGGGGTTAAAGGGTGATCAAGCGTATTTGATCACCAACAACGTATACAAAGTATACCTCTACAGAGCATCAAACTCTTAATTTTGTTAGGTCCTAACCACGCCTGCAGGAACACCACACAAGATCTGCCAGTTTGCAGATGCTGTATCAAAGACACTCCGACCATTTCTCTTCTTGCACTGCACCAACTTGAAGAACCAAATGAAAGAACTGATTGTTTACTTGCTTCCTAATAGTCCACCACCTGACAGGTGCCACTGTTTGAAGATCAATGTAACTCCTTTAACCTGCCAGTTGATCTAACACAATGGTTGATAAGTGTACAGTTACAAATATACATAAATACATGCATATTTACCTTGATCTTTGCTTCATCTGGAGCCTTGATGCTCTCTTGGGTCTTGTTTCCCTGCTTCTCCCTCTGTCTATAGGTTTTCATGACGTCAGTAAAATGGGAGCTCTAGTTCTGAAATAGAAGGGAAGCCAATTTACGTCTAGTTCTAAAACAAACTGAAATGCGATAACATTTGTTCAAACTAATATTATGCATTCAGCCTGTGACAATAGAGCTGCTATATAATAGAAAGAGAAAACGCCAACAACCAAAATGGAATAAAATCAATAATGGTTATTTAAATTATCTTGAAATAGCAGTAAGCCATATCAAACATGGAGGACATCTATGATACAAGGGGCCACAATAGCTGAAACCGCGTAATTGGATGGCTCTCTTTGTCCTCCATGTTTGATACGGCTTTCTGCTATTTTAAGAAGATGTAAATAAGCATCATTGATTATATTCCATTTTGGACGTTGCTGTAGTTTCTCTTATAATATTGGCTCCATTGCTGGCCGTGCGATCTTTGCTTTTAGAGTGAGCTGACTGCCTTTCCCGTATAAATAAGAGGTGCCTAGTTACAACTTACACCTTAAGGCTGGAAACACATCTATGCGAGTAAAATCGGTCCGACTGGGCTGAAAAATACTCGGCTGATTTTAGTTCACGTTAGGTGCGAGTGCAACGCAAGTGCGATGCTTTTTGCTCGCGTGTGTGTCGCGTTTGCGATGCTAGTTTCATGCAACATCTTAATTATATAAAAGCTATTACACATGTGTCATTTAATTTACCTTTGGGAATGTGATGTCACATTCATCTGTTGAATATTTAATGAGCGAAGTTACTGCCACACTCGCAAATGTGAACGCTGGTGTGCGTGTGTGATCCTACTTTTAATCCCCTTCCATAGGAAATCATTGGGACAAATGGTGCGAGAAACTCGTAAAAAAAGCAGCATGCTGCGATTTTTTTCTCAGTCCGATTTGGACTGAGAAAAAAAAATCGCAGATGAGAGCTGAATCATTCACTAACATGTGTCCGATTCCAATGCGAGTTTCTCGCATTTCTCTACTGTGAGAAACTCGCAAGTGAGAAGCAGCCCTTAAAGAAGCACTGTGTACTTAAAATTGCCCTTCTACCCAGTTAAGTCATCTTTATTTTTATTGGGTCCATGACATTACATGATTAACCCCCTCACCCCCGGGCGATTTTCGGTTTTTTTGTTTTTTCACTCCAATTCTTCCAAGAGCTGTAACTCTTATTTTTCTGTCAATCTTGCCATACGAGGGCTTATTTTCTGCGGGAAGAGTTCTACTTTTAAATGAAACCGTAAGTTTTACCATATAGTGTACTGTAAAACGGGAAAAAAATTCCAAGTGCAAAAAAATGTGATTGCATGATTGTTTGAGATATTTTATTCACTGTGTTCTCTATAATGGTAAAACTGATGTGTCAGTGTGATGCCTCAGGCCGGTACGAGTTCGAAGATACCAAACATGTATAGGGTTACGATTATCTAAGGAGATAAAAAAAAAAAACTTAGAAATTTGTCCCAAAACCCCCCCAAAAAAACCGCACTATTTTCACCATATTCTGTGATCCGTAGGATTTAGTTGAGCGGATCGCTCATAATCCGGGTCCGGCGGATCGGGTTGCCGCTGAAGTCCGGATCCGATCCGGAATCCGCGGGGATTTGGAACGAGGGAGAGAGGGAGAGAGGGAGAGAGGGAGAGAGGGAGAGAGGGAGAGAGGGAGAGAGGGAGAGAGGGAGAGAGGGAGAGAGGGAGAGAGGGAGAGAGGGAGAGAGGGAGAGAGAGAGAGAGAGAGGGAGAGGGAGAGAGGGAGAGAGAGAGAGAGAGAGAGAGAGAGAGAGAGAGAGAGAGGGAGAGAGAGGGAGAGAGAGGGAGAGAGGGGGAGAGAGGGGGAGAGAGAGGGAGAGAGAGGGAGAGAGAGGGAGAGAGAGGGAGAGAGAGGGAGAGAGAGGGAGAGAGAGGGAGAGAGAGGGAGAGAGAGGGAGAGAGAGGGAGAGAGAGGGAGAGAGAGGGAGAGAGAGGGAGAGAGAGGGAGAGAGAGGGAGAGAGAGGGAGAGAGAGGGAGAGAGAGGGAGAGAGGGAGAGAGAGGGAGAGAGAGAAAGAAAGAATAAGAGAGATAGAAAGAATAAGAGAGAGAGAGAAAGAATAAGAGAGAGAGAAAGAATAAGAGAGAAAGAAAGCATAAGAGAGAGAAAGAAAGCATAAGAGAGAGAAAGAAAGCATAAGAGAGAGAGAAAGAATAAGAGAGAGAAAGAAAGCATAAGAAAGAGAGAGAGAGAGAGAGAAAGAAAGAATAAGAGAGAGAAAGAAAGCATAAGAGAGAGAAAGAAAGCATAAGAGAGAGAGAAAGAATAAGAGAGAGAAAGAATAAGAGAGAGAAAGAATAAGAGAGAGGGAGAGAGGGAGAGAGGGAGAGCGAGAAAAAAAAAAAAAAAAAAAGGATCCGGATCGTGCACCCCGAATCCCGGGTACTGGTCGGACTCGGATCGGGCTCTCAAACCGTGCGGATCCGGATTTTGTGGATCCGGGTCCGCTCAACACTAGTAGCATTCTCATTTTTCTGGAGCTATGGCTCAGTTTATTAAATATATTATATAAAATAAATTATATATTATACTGCTTATTTTTTGAGTCTTGAACTGACATTTCTAATGGTACCACTTTTGTGCAGAAGCGCCGTTTTGATCGCCTGTTATCGCATTTTGCACAAAATTCGCAGTGTCCAAAAACGTAATTTTGGTGTTTGGAATTTTTGCCACTATGCCACTTATTGATCAGATCAATTGATTTTATATTTTGATAGATCGGGCATTTCTGAATGCGGCAATACCAAATATGTGTATAATTTTTATTTTTTTAACCCTTTAATTTTCAATGGGGTGAATGGGGGGGAGATTTGAACTTTTAGGTTTTTTTTTTTTTACTTTTTTTATTTTACAAGGCCCCATAGGGGACTATAACGATTAGCTGTCTGATCGCTTATTCCTTTGTGTAGATCAGAGCAGCAACGCTCTGATCTGCACAAAAGCAGCTCTCCTCTCACATATGGTCCTCTGCCGGGTGTAAGAGGAACTGACTCATGATAGCTACAGGAGTCATCACATCCCGTGACTTCTGATGGAGCCGGGTAAGTGAAGGCTTACCATGGCCCGCTGTTACATTGCGCTGTGACATTTTTACAGCGCACTGTAAGGGGTTAACAGGCATGAGAGGATAGCGAATCCAATCGTTCCTGATTGCTGCTTAGGTCAGCTGTTTAAATCAGCTGACATGTGCAACGATCGCTGCCAGCGGCAGCAGGCAAGAATTAACCTGACACGATCCATGACGTGCCCAGTACTCAATAGTGCTGCAGAATTTTTAACGGCCCTGGAAATTTTCACTTTTCTAGTGCAGTGCTTATATATATTTGTAGACTTGACGTGATTTTTTGACGTGATATTTGTAGACACGACGTACCCAGTACGTCATGTATCGTCAAGAGGTTAAAAACAGGCTAGCTGAATCTTTCGAAGCTCTATGTAGAAACAGGAAGTCTTTTCCCTGCATAATTCATAACCCTTTAATTCCTGACCCAGCTGCTCCGCCACTCCCCCTGGAAGGGGTTTTGCAGTGATGATTCATGCAGAGACGAGAGACTTCCTGTTTCTACATAGAGATTAGAAGGATTCAGCTATTCTGTTTTTAGTCACATGATGTCATATACCTAAGGGAAAAAGAAGAATTAACTGGGTAGAAAAGCAAAATAAGCAATTATAAGTGCACAGTGCTATAAACATATGACAATTACAATACATTAGTAGGATAAAAACTTTGATGGGAGTGCATCTTTAAACAGTAAAAATATACCATAGAAAACATTAAGTACATAATAGAAAGTTTTGTTTCTTACTTGCAGTTCTACTGATAGGGAATATATATTCCATTATGTGAACAGAGCCCAGTATCGACCACAATACAGAGGGAGGAATATATACAAAAGAAACACTGAACAGATATACATAATGTGCTAAATTAATTGGAATCTATCACTAGGTTTTTGATGTCCTATTTGAAAGCAGCAAGATGACAGAGCCCTATTCAACAAATGTAAAGCTTACTCGGCTTCTTGCTCTTGTTTTGATTAAATCACTTTTATCTGCTGCAGATCTTGCAGTCTAAGGCTATGTTCACACTAGAAAAATGACTTTTCTTAAGAAATTTCTTAAGAGTGAAGGATTAGCGCACCTGCGTTAAAAAATGCACCAATAACGCAGGTACGTTTTTTTTTCAGGTTGGTCCCTGCATTTTTAATGCCTTTACAGCAATAAAGCACGTTGAAAATGAAAAAAAAAATAAAAAAAAAAATAGATAGATAATACAGAGATAGAGGACAGATAGAGGGATAGATAGATGGATTGATAGATAGATATAGATAGATAATAGATATTTAGGGGAACAAAGATAGTTAGATAATAGAGGGATAGATAGATATAGATAGATAGATATAGATAGATAATAGATATTTAGGGGTATAGCTAGATAGATAATAGAGGGCTAGATATTCCAGCTTTATTTATGATGTTTCCCCCACACACACTGCAGTTCTCGCGGCCGGTAGTGTGTTCACATCAGCGGCCGTGAGAAATGTCCTGTAGTTACTCGCAGTCTCGCTCAGAAGCTGCATTCAGCACTCGCTCCCTGACCAAGGCTGCGTGGAGAACTGTCACACGCGGCTGGAGCAGAGCTGGAAGCGCCGCGGGACATCGCTGTGGATTACGTCGGAGCTGTGTGTTTCAGGGGGTTTAATACAGTGGAGAAAGAGGAGCTTTTTTTCTTTAATTCAAAATAAAGGATTTTTCGGTGTTTGTGAGTGTTTCTTTACTTTCACTTACAGATTAGTTACGGCGTGTCAGACACTGCCATTACTAATCTTGGACTTAGCGGCAGCTATTGGTTGCCGTTAACTCCATATTACCCTGATTGCCACCGCATCACGGCAACAAGAAGAGCCGGTAACACTCCGGGACTGACGCATAATGGATGCGACAGTCCCGGGGCAGCTGCGGGCTGATATTCTGGGCTGCGGGGGGGGGGGGCATTAACCCTGGCCCTCGCCCTCCCCAGCCTGAGAATACCGGGACGCCGTCGCTGTGTTTCTCGGCTGGACGGTAAAAATACAGCGGAGTACATGCTTTTTTTTCCTCTTCTTCTTCCTCTTCCTGTCCTAGTGACATCACTTCCCTGCAAAACGCAGGGCAGGGATGTACACTATATCCCGAAGACGCGGAATAACGCAGGTATAACGCAGGAATAACACATGAATAATGCACATCACTTGCTAACTGCGTTATTCCTGCGCTATTTCATGATTACATTACAGTCAATGGAGTGAAATAACGCAGTTAGCTGCAGAAAAGAAGTGACATGCTCATTCTTTTCTTAAGAAAATCTACTGAAAGAATTTTCTTAAGAAAAAAAACGCAGTGTGCGCACAGCTAATTTTTTTGCCATAGGTTTTGCTGGGAAATGTCTGCAGAAAGCTTACAAGAATTTCTCAAGAAATTTCTGCAGCAAAAACGGACCAAAAACGCGGGTAAAAAACGCAGCGTGTGAACATAGCCTAAATGTTGAGCTCTGTTTAAGCCAATCCACTCCACACTACTAAGTGACCAATCAGTGGTGGCAACAGGGTTATACAGAATTCATGAATATAGACGACCATATGGTAGTACATTTACTAGCCTTCTAGTGATACAATCAACATTTTATCAGCAGGAAATTATCAAAACAACAAGCATCCCAGTAAGTGACTTCACTGGAATCAGTGTCTGTCTCTACATTATACTCCGATTAGGTGGGGGGAAAAAAAACGGATATCAGACTCCCTTTAAAGTGATGTGAGTACCTTACTACAACTGAATTATTCATGGTTTGATAAGCACTGATTTTCATGGCACAAATATATTCAAAATCTCAAAATGGCAGCACTATGACAAAGATTAGACACAGCAAAAAGAAGGCTGATATTGTCTCTATCCCCCAACCACCACATAACGTATTATTAAGTCATGGAGAAAAGGGGCTTCATGCAAACGCCAGTACCATTATGGCATAACAAGAAGCGTGAAAAGTTCTAGGCTACTTTCATGGACAGTAGCCTATTACTGCTAATCATAACAGAACCCATTAATGTAATTACTCATCAGTGATTACTGCAATTGGTCATTGATTGCTGACTGACCATTCCCAACCTCCTGTACACATTATCCCACGATAACGTCAGCTGACACTAGCAGGCTACTGTAAGAGACATTTCTGAGTGGCCAATCACAGCAGTCCATCTGCAATTGCTAGGATTGCTTTATCAGTCATGACAGGCCAGAGTACAGATGCCAGATTAAGCTCATGGTCCCACTCTGTCCATCCCACTTCCGTTGGTGTGAAAACACAACCTAGTACTTAGGTGAGACAATAGACTATTCTGAACCTCAATAGTCCTTAGAATAAAAGGAAAAGACTCAATGTATATAACCTATAAAGCCATGACCTCCTCCAAGTAATATCAATTTTATTGTCAAATACTTAAAATAATATACCAAAAGATATATGAACAAGGTATATAAATAATTAAGATGCAACAAACTATATAAGCAATAGTAATAATCAAGGGGTTTAAAGGTTCCCAGTTAGAGTTTAAAAACAAAGATATACTTTGACACATCGGTATCAGCAGTGAATGGTTGTTGCACTGAACAATCAAAAGTCAAAAAAAACCACAAGTAAACATGCATGTGTTTCAAAATGCCTTGAAACCCCTCCATGACCCTTGACGCAAGTTTATATCATGGTTGGGAATGGAGTTCACGATCGCCATGAAGTTTACATCATAGGGTCATACAGGTACAGGAGCTGTGCCCGCACTATCGATGCCAGAAGTTCAGTGTAAGTGATAGCCAAGCTCTGGCTGTCACAGCCAAAAAACAGTCCCCACACAGACCCCTGACTGTTTAACCCCCTAAATGATGAAGTGATCAAGCATTTATGAGGCTGAGAGAGGGAGTGCATTCCCTCACCCAACCGATAAGCACCCCCCGCAATGTAACCACAGGCTGCCCACAGTTGCCAAGCAATCGGCCGTCAAATAATGACCTCATGGTTTGCTGACTATGGTGGCCTATGGATCTGTATATGTATTTACAAACTATTTTACGAAAATGTGTTCTCCAAAAGTCAAATAGCACACCTTCCCTACAGAGTCTTGCGGTGCGTCTAGGCAGTACTGTACAGGCACAAATTATTGCCACTTTCCACAAAAAATGCGTGATTAATTTTGGTGCCATTTCTACACATTGCATTGTGTGAAAATGTAAAATCTGGCCTAAAACAAAATCTTTGTGATAAAAATGAAAGTTATATTTCATCACTCCATGGTATTAAATTCTGTGACACATCTATGGTGTCAATATGGTCACTGCACCCCTAGATGTATTCATTGAGAGGTGTGGTTTGTAAACTGGGATCACTGGTGGGCGGAGGGGGCATTGTTCTGTCTTTCTGGCACCTGAGGGGCAATGTAACATGGCACCCGAAAACCATAACAGCAAAGATGGCACCATAATATAGAACTCCTTCTCTTCTGTGCTTTGCACTGTACCTGAAAAGTAGTTTTCGACCACATATGGGGGTAGTCAGGAGAAATTGTGTAACAAATTGTACCATTCATTTTCTTCCATTTCCTCTTAAAAATAAAAAAAACTTGGGGACAAAGAATTTTAGTGTAAAATGGTAATTTTTAATTTACTCAATCTAGTGTTACACAATTCTGAGAATCTCTTGAGGATTAAAAAATGCTAACTAATCTCCCGATTTAGTTCCTTGAAAGGTGTAGTTTCCAAAATTGAGTCACCTCTGGGGTTTTCTGCCGTTTTGGCACAACGGGGCTCTGCATATGTGACATGGTGTACGCAATGTATTCCAGTCAAAATGGTGCTCCTTTCCTTCTGAGCCCTGATGTGCGCCCAAACAATAGATTTCCACCAAATATGGAGGAGTATCTGTTGTACTCAGAAGAAACTGCAAAACTTAAAAAGGTCTATTTTCTCCTGTACCCTTGTGAAAATGCAAAATTTGAAAACTAAAACTACATTTTTATGTAAAAAAAAAAAAAAAAGTAAAATTTTCATTTTTTCTTTCTTGCTTTAATTCTTGTGAAGCACCTAAAAGGTTAATACACATTGAATTTAGCTTTGATCACTCAGGGGTTCAGTTTTTAAAATGGTGTCACTTTTGTAATTACCGTATTTTTCGCTTTATAAGACGCACTTTTGTTCCCCCAAATTTTGGGGGAAAGTAGGGGGTGCGTCTTATAATCCGAATATACGGATTATATACTGCAGGGTCCAGAGGAGGTGGGGGCCGCTCTGGAGCGGTGCTGGGGGCTGCTAGGGGGGCTGGTGAAGCTGAGGGAGAGAATCTTTGATCTCCTGCTCCCGCTCATATTATATGCAAAGCCGCTGTCCATAGCTGTGGTGCTGAAACCGCACCGCGGCGAAAGGCTGGGGGAGCGGCGCATATTATACCTGCCTGCACCCCTTTGATCGCACATGCACCCCCTGTGTTAGCTATGGCCCCCATGCTGCTGCCCATAGTAAAATAAAAAACTCTTTACTTACCCCCTCCAGCGTGTCTCCCTCCTGGTGCTGTGATCACGCACGCAGAGATTTCACTCTGCTGTGCCGATCACATGACCGGACCGTGAACCAGGAAATGCAGGCAGGAGGCCGGAGCTCAACCCTGAGGAGGGGGACACGAGGGAGCACAGTGCTGGAGAAGGTAAGGAAAGAGTTTATTTTACTAAAAGCAGCAGCCTGGGGGTGATATCTAACACAGGGGGCCCGTGTGTGTCAGCCACAGGGGGGGGGCCCGTGTGTGTCAGCCACAGGGAGGGGGGGGCCCGTGTGTGTCAGCCACAGGGAGGGGGGGCCGTGTGTGTCAGCCACAGGGAGGGGGGGCCGTGTGTGTCAGCCACAGGGAGGGGGGGCCGTGTGTGTCAGCCACAGGGAGGGGGGGCCGTGTGTGTCAGCCACAGGGAGGGGGGGCCGTGTGTGTCAGCCACAGGGAGGGGGGGCCGTGTGTGTCAGCCACAGGGAGGGGGGGCCGTGTGTGTCAGCCACAGGGAGGGGGGGCCGTGTGTGTCAGCCACAGGGAGGGGGGGCCGTGTGTGTCAGCCACAGGGAGGGGGGGCCGTGTGTGTCAGCCACAGGGAGGGGGGGCCGTGTGTGTCAGCCACAGGGAGGGGGGGCCGTGTGTGTCAGCCACAGGGAGGGGGGGGCCCGTGTGTGTCAGCCACAGGGAGGGGGGGGCCGTGTGTGTCAGCCACAGGGAGGGGGGGGCCGTGTGTGTCAGCCACAGGGGGGGGGGCCCGTGTGTGTCAGCCACAGGGGGGGGGAACGTGTGTGTCAGCCACGGGGGGGGCCGTGTGTGTCAGCCACAGGGGGGGAACGTGTGTGTCAGCCACAGGGGGGGAACGTGTGTGTCAGCCACAGGGGGCCCGTGTATGTCAGCCACAGGGGGCCCGTGTATGTCAGCCACAGGGGGCCCGTGTATGTCAGCCACAGGGAGGGGGGGCCCGTGTATGTCAGTCACAGGGAGGGGGGGCCCCGTGTGTCAGCCACAGGGGGGGCCCCGTGTGTGTCAGCCACAGGGGGGGGGGCCGTGTGTGTCAGCCACAGGGGGAAGGGGAACGTGTGTGTCAGCCACAGGGGGGGGCCGTGTGTGTCAGCCACAGGGGGGGGCCGTGTGTGTCAGCCACAGGGGGGGGGCCGTGTGTGTCAGCCACAGGGGGGGGCAGTGTGTGTCAGCCACAGGGGGGGGGCAGTGTGTGTCAGCCACAGGGGGGGGGCCGTGTGTGTCAGCCACAGGGGGGGGGCCGTGTGTGTCAGCCACAGGGGGGGGGGGCCGTGTGTGTCAGCCACGGGGGGGGGGCCGTGTGTGTCAGCCACAGGGGGGGGGCCGTGTGTGTCAGCCACAGGGGGGGGGCCGTGTGTGTCAGCCACAGGGGGGGGCCCGTGTGTGTCAGCCACAGGGGGGGGGCCGTGTGTGTCAGCCACAGGGGGGGGGCCGTGTGTGTCAGCCACAGGGGGCCCGTGTGTGTCAGCCACAGGGAGGGGGGGGCCGTGTGTGTCAGCCACGGGGGGGGGGAGACGTGTGTGTCAGCCACAGAGGGGGCGTGTTTGTCAGCCACAGGGGGGGGGGGGCCCGTGTGTGTCAGCCACAGGGGGGGACCGTGTGTGTCAGCCACAGGGGGGGGGGACCGTGTGTGTCAGCCACAGGGGGGGGGACCGTGTGTGTCAGCCACAGGGGGGGGGGGGCGTGTGTGTCAGCCACAGGGGGGGGGCCGTGTGTGTCAGCCACAGGGGGGGGGCAGTGTGTGTCAGCCACAGGGGGGGGGCCGTGTGTGTCAGCCACAGGGGGGGGCCGTGTGTGTCAGCCACAGGGGGGGGGCCGTGTGTGTCAGCCACAGGGGGGGGCCGTGTGTGTCAGCCACAGGGGGGGGCCGTGTGTGTCAGCCACAGGGGGGGGCCGTGTGTGTCAGCCACAGGGGGGGCCGTGTGTGTCAGCCACAGGGGGGGGCCGTGTGTGTCAGCCACGGGGGGGGGCCGTGTGTGTCAGCCACAGGGGGGGGCCGTGTGTGGCAGCCACAGGGGGGGGCCGTGTGTGGCAGCCACAGGGGGGCCGTGTGTGGCAGCCACAGGGGGGGGCCGTGTGTGGCAGCCACAGGGGGGGGGGCGTGTGTGGCAGCCACAGGGGAGGCAGTGTGTGGCAGCCACAGGGGGGGCCGTGTGTGGCAGCCACAGGGGGGGCCGTGTGTGGCAGCCACAGGGGGGGGCCGTTTGTGGCAGCTACAGGGGGCGTGTGCCAGCACAAGGGGGCTATATTCAATATAAGGTGGCCATATCCAGATGAAGGGGGCTAATTTTAGGATGGGGGGCTATGAGGGACATATACCCTATATGATTTGTTAGACGGACACTGGCATTATAAGACGGACCCCATTAAAAAAAACAACTATATTCCTTCACCAAATTTGGGGGTGCGCCTTATAATCCGGTGCGTCTTATAAAGCGAAAAATACGGTACTTTGAGGGGCCTAAGTGAGAAAATACAAAATGTGATGTAGTCCGAAAAAAAAAAAAAAAAACAAAAAAAAAAACAAACATTTTTTTTTCTAACAATGTACAAAAAAAAAAAAATTGCTGATAAATGTTTAATCCTTCTAACTTCCTAACAAAAAAGACATCATGCTGATTTAAAGTAGACATGTGGTAAATATTTTGTGACATAAACACTCTGATTGGGTCTGCATGGGTCTCCCCAGCCTGAGAATACCAGCCCCCAGCTGTCGGGCTTTATCAAGGCTGGGTATCAAAATTGAGGGAGACCGCACGCTGTTTTTTTAACTATTTGAGTAATAAAAAGAAATAAATAAAAACTGCATGCGGTACCTCTTATTTTGATACACAGCCAAGATAAGCACATGGCTGGGGGCTGCAGACTGTAGTCATATGCTTTATCAGTGCTGAGTATCATAATATGTGGGGACCCTATGCCAATTTTTCTCTATATTATTTATTTTTACACCAATCTACTGTGACCTGCAGACAGGAACTGTGATTGCAAGCAGTACGACACAGGCTGAGGCACGTCTGACTACAATTAATCACAGATGCCAGGACTGCCAGTGAGTGGGGAAAGCAATGAATATGTACAATTGAAACCAGAAGTTTACATACACTATCTAAAAAGACACATCTGCATGTTTTTCTCACTATCTGACATGAAATCATAATAAACCTTTCTCGTTTTAGGTCAATTAGTAACCAAAATTATTTGTATTTGCCAAATGCTAGAATAATCAGAGATACAATGTTTTAAGGCATTTTTATTCCTTTCTCCAAATTCAAAAGTTTCCATTTATTTCATTAGTATTTGGTAGCATTGCCCTTAAACTGTATGACTTGGGTCAAACATTTTGGATCTCCTTCCACAAGCGTCTCACAATAGTTGGTAGCAATTCCTCCTGACAGAACTGGTGTAACTTTATAGGTCTCCTTGCTTCCACCTGCCTTTTCAGCTTTACCCATAAATTTGCAATAGGATTGAGATTAGGATTGTGTGATGGCCACTCCAAAACATTGACTTTGTTATCCTTAAGCCACTTTGTAAGCAGTTTGGCATTATGCTTCGGGTCATTGTTCATTTGGAAGACCCATTTTCGCCCAAGCTTTTAAGTTCCTGACTGATGGCTTGAGATGTTGCTTCATTATTGCTACATAACCTTCTTTACTCATGTCGTCATCTATTTTCTGAAGTGCTCCAGTCCCTCCTGCAGCAAAACAACCCTACAACATGATGCTGCCACCTCCATGTTTTACAGTTGGGATGGTATTCTTAGGCTTCAAAGCGTCTCCTTTTCTCCAAATGTCACGATGGTCATTATGGCCATACAGTTCTATTTTAGTTTCGGCAGACGACAGAACATGTCTTCAAAAATTAAGATTTTTGTTCCGGTGCACATTTGCAAACAATCCTTTTTTTATGGCTTTTGGAGTAAGGCCACTCTGCCAGGAAGAAACCATTTCAGCCCATGTTGCTACAGTACTTGTTTCACTGTGGATAATGACACAATCTCACCAGCTTCTGCCAGCATTTTCACAAGGTCTTTTGCTTTTGTTCTTGGGTTGATATGCACATGTCTGACCAAACCACGTTCATCTCTGCTACACAGAACCTCTCTCCTTCCCGAGCGGTATGATGGCTGGACATTCTAATCTTGTTTGTACTTGCGTATAATGGTTTGAACTGATGAATGAGGCACCTTCAATTATCTGGAAATTGCACCCAAGGATGAACCAGGCTTGTGCAAGTCCACAATTCTTTTCCTGAGATCTTGGCTGATTTCTTTCGTCTTTCCCATGGTGCTACACAAAGAAGTAGTGTGTTTAAGGTGTGCATTGAAATACATCCACAGGTATGTCTCTAACTCAGATGTTGCCAATAATCCTATAATAAGCTTCCAAAGACATGACATCATCATATTGGCTGCCCTACATTGTTTACAGGCATACTACTCTTAAAACCGCTTTACACGCAACGATATCGCTAGTGATCTTTTTAGCGATGTGACACACCCAGATCGCTGCTACGATTTGCCGAGATCGCTTATAGGTCGTTTTTTAGCAGTTACACGTACCCATCTCACAAACGACGCTACATCGTTCAGCGATATATTGTTTGACCAAGGCGGTCATGTGGACACCATCACACAGCATTCCTCCCAACAATTCTGGCAATGACAGAGGCGTATAATTGTCTTTAGCATACACCCTGGCGTGACACCAATCAGAGCGGAGGAGGCGTGGAGCATTGCTTGTAGCGTCACGCCCGCGTCGCTGATGGACAAACTAACGATGTTGTTAGTCATTGGCAGGGTGTCAAACGTAGCAATATGTCTGCTGTGTTCGCAACAACGAACAATTTTTTGAAAATGAATGACGTATCAACGATCAACGATTTTCGCTAGTTTTGCGATCATTCGGAGTCGCTTGTAGGTGTCACACGCAATGTCGTCGCTAACGACGACGGAAGTGCGTCACGAAAACCATGACCCCGACGACATATCGTCAGATAAATCGTAGCGTGTAACGGGGCCTTTAGTGTGTGTAAACTTTTGACTTTGCAGACAGTAATAAAAATGCCTTATAACATTCTCTCGCTCTTTCATTATTTTGACATTTGGCAAATAATAATTTTAGTAATCACAATTGACCAAAAACGGGAAAGCTTTATTCTTATTTCATGTCAGATAGTGAGAAAAACATGCAGATGTGTCTTTTTAGATAGTGTATGTAAACTTCTGGTTTCAACTGTAAATGACTCATGTTTGTGATAAATTTGCTGTAGTAAAATGGCAACATCACTACTTCTATATCACGTAGGTGCAGCACAGATTCATCTCAACTAAAAGACTAAATTCGTTGATTAAGAATAGAACAGGCATTTATAGGACATTTCATAACTTTCCGAAATTTTTATGAAAAAATATTCATCACATACTGACTTGAACGGCTGTACCCAATTTATTATATATTCTAGGAGTCAGTCCATTTTATACCAACTCCAACTGCACCAAAATGGACACCGAGAATTTCTGCACCAAATATGCAACGTGTGCACATTGCCTTACTGTTTCAAGATGTCGCCATGGGACCAAAGTGGTGTTAATAAAAGGTGAGGCCACTGGAAGGGAAGTATGACCGGCAGGTGGCTTACATTTAAAGTGTCATTCCATCGCTGAAGAAAACAAAACAACTTTGCAACGTTGCCTTAAAAAGTATCATTCATATTTACCAATATGAGCATGTTCAACTGACCATATCATGGAATAATAGTTGCATAACTGAGTAAAATATAGTTTTTAATTATTATTTTCTCCTCTCCTTTGCAAAATACTAGATTGTAAAGTTTAGATTATAATTTGCGTTAAAGGACAGGAGTTACCGGTCAATTTTCACGGAGGGCGTGTACTTCTTCCCTTGCATGAGGTTGACCAATCAGTGCATTACAAAAAGCCCTGAGCAGAGCAGATTACCAACACCTTCAGCTTTCAGCCAATAGAATTGTGTGGGGCTGTGGGTGGAGAAGCAGTGCAGCAGATCTTTGCAATTACAACTGGAGATAGTAAAGCTGAGCTATAAAAGTGTTTGAAGTAGAGCAGATATACACTACTCACAAAAAGGTTAGGGATATTTTGCTTTCAGGTAAAATGTCAGGATGATCCTAAATTGCCCTCTAACCTTTTCAGGTGAATTTAATATAACCTTCTCTAAACTTTTGAATGCACATGTCCAACTGTTCAATGTTTCTGTACTTTTTACAAAATTTGCTGTTCTCTATCAAGGCGCTTAATGGCAAAAATCACTACAGGTGTTTGATCCATGAATCATCCAATAATTGTGGTTTAATTAGAATTGGCATTTAAACAATCCTCCTCATCATGCTACTCACATTTTGACATCATGAGATAAAGACAACACCTAACAATTGATCAATGGTACCGCGCCATTGTGAGGCTTCAAATCAGAATATTCTCAGGTGGAAGTTGCCACTGAGCTTAGACTGTCATAGCGCCTCATCAGCAGGTTACAATAGAGATATAGTAAGACTGGAAGAGTAACAGAAAGGCATAAAAGTGGATATCTTTTAGTAACATTCCACACGGATGACCACTTCATTGTGAACAATGCCCTTTTGAAGCAGATGATGAACAACTTCCAGGCACATTTGAGGGAGGTAAGAGGCACCCAAGTGTCACGTCAGAAAATTCAAAATTGTTTACATCAGAGTCGTATGTGTGCTAGACGTCATACAAGGGTACCGGACCACACCACCAGGCACGGGCATCATGGTCTTGCATGGGCCAGGGATCATCAAAGCTGGACGAGGGACCAGGAGAGCCTCAGTGCTGTTCACTGATGAAAGTTGAGTCACGCTGAGCAGAAGTTATGGCTGCCAACGATGTTGGAGAAGGGAAGAAGATCACTACATATCAGCCACTGTTGTCTCTAGGCGAACCTTTGGTGGTGGTGATCTAGTGTGGGCAGGTGTGTCTAATAAATACAGAACTGCCCTACACTTTGTGAATTAAACAGTGACAAGCCCCTACTACTTAAATAACATTAGCCCAGTCATTGTGCCTCTACATGAACAACACCGGCCTAATTTCATCCCCATGGATGACAATGCTCCTGCTTATTGAGATTGCATCATTAGGGAACATCTGCTTGAGACTGGGGTACCTCAAATGGAGTGACCTGAAGTTTGTTCAGACCTGAATCCCATAGGAAACCTATGGGATCAGCTGTGTCGCCGTGTAACGACTCCTAACTCTGTACCCCAGACGCTCAATAACCTGAGGGTCGCCCTTCAAGTAGAGTGAGATGTCAAACTGTAAATTAATGCTCAAGGCCACATGACAAAAGTTAGACATTTACATTTTTTTTTTTTTTTTTGGGGGGGGGGGGGGGGGGAGGTATAAAAATTGTTTGAAATGAGGAACTTGCCATTGCATGTTTCTACTTAAATAACCTACATTCATGCTAAAATATCACAGCCACAGCTAGGGACAGTGCTCACACTGCCACTGGCTGTTTAACCCCCTAAATGACGCAATCAATAATGATCGCAGGATTAAGTGAGTGCCAGAGCGCGCGCCCACCTAATAGGAACCCCCTGCGATGTGATCACAGGGGCTCAATCTTTGCCATGGCAACCCAAAGTCATCATGACGACTTCAGCCAGCCAGCTACGGCAAGCCTTTTAGACCATGGTCTAAAGGCCCCGTTACACGCTACGATTTAACTGACGATATGTCGTCGGGGTCACGGTTTTCGTGACGCACTTCCGTTGTCGTTAGCGATGTTGTTGCGTATGACACCTACGAGCGACTCCGAACGATCGTAAAAATAGCGAAAACCGTTGATTGTTGACACGTGTTTCATTTTCAAAATACGCCTCCTGACGAAGCCTTTGGTGAAACGCGCGTTGAGGTCCCGCCCCCATACATCCACCATCTCTGCTCTGACATGACGCAAGGTAATACTGATTAACTACTTATGCCCCCTTGCCATTGGGACTTTTATGGGATTCTACAGATCTCCTACATAAACTGTTTACTTTAGGCCCCCTTCACACGTCCGTGAAACACGTGCGTGTTTGGTCCGTTTCCGTATATGCCGGAGACACGGCCAAACGTGCACCAATGTTAATCTATGATTGTGGTCACACGTCCGTTATTTCATTATGTCCGTGTGTGCGTGTCCGTGATCCGTATGTGTGTGCGTTTGGCACGGATGCATGTCCGTTATCTGCACGGAGCACGCACACGTGGACACAATGAAAGTCTATGGGTATGTGCACACACGTTAGTAAACACGTATGCATCTACCTATAGTCCGTGTCCGTTTGGTGTTTTTATTTCTAGTGATGTCGGCTATTCTTTCTATTTCTGTGTATGTCGGTCAATCTCCCTGAGTCCGTCGGTCGGTCTCTCTGTCGGTCTCTCTGTCTGTCTGTCCCTCTCTCACAGTCTGTCGGTCAGTTTCCCCCCCTCTCTCATACTTACCGTTCCCCGATCTCCGGCGCAGCGCTGCACGGCATTCACACTGCTGCGGCGGCTTTTACTATTTTGAAAAAGCCGGCCGCTCATTAAACAATCTCCTATTCCCTGCTTTCCCCGCCCACCGGCGCCTATGATTGGTTGCAGTGAGTCACGCCCCCACGCTGAGTGACAGGTGTCACATTGCACCCAATCACAGCAGCCGGTGGGCGTGTCTATACTGTGCAGTAAAATAAATAAATAATTAAAAAAAAACGGCGTGCGGTCCCCCCCAATTTTAATGCCAGCCAGATAAAGCCATACGGCTGAAGGCTGGTATTCTCAGGATGGGGAGCTCCACGTTATGGGGAGCCCCCCACCCTAACAATATCAGTCAGCAGCCGCCCAGAATTGCCGCATAGATTATATGCGACAGTTCTGGGGCTGTACCCGGCTCTTCCCGATTTGCCCTGGTGCTTTGGCAAATCGGGGTAATAAGGAGTTATTGGCAGCCCATAGCTGCCAATAAGTCCTAGATTAATCATGTCAGGCGTCTATGAGACACCTTCCATGATTAATCTGTAAGTTACAGTAAATAAACACACACACCAGAAAAAATCCTTTATTAGAAATAAAAAACACACACATATACCCTGGTTCACCACTTTAATCAGCCCCAAAAAGCCCTCCATGTCCGGCGTACTCTACAGTCCTCCAGCGTCGCATCCAGCGCTGCTGCATGGAGGTGACCGGAGCTGCAGAAGACACAGCCGCTCCGGTCACCTCCACGCAGCTAATGAAGACAGCCGTGCGATCGTCTGAGCTGTCACTGAGGTTACCCGCTGTCACTGGATCCAGCGGTGGATGCAGCGGTGGCCGCGGGTAACCTCAGTGACAGCTCAGCTGATCGCGCTACTCACCGCCGCTCCTATCACCTCCACGCAGCAACTGAGGTGAGTAGCGCGATCAGCTGAGCTGTCACTGAGGTTTCCCGCGGCCACCGCTGCATCCACCGCTGGATCCAGTGACAGCGGGTAACCTCAGTGACAGCTCAGACGATCGCACGGCTGTCTTCATTAGCTGCGTGGAGGTGACCGGAGCGGCTGTGTCTTCTGCAGCTCCGGTCACCTCCATGCAGCAGCGCTGGATGCGACGCTGGAGGACTGTGGAGTACGCCGGACATGGAGGGCTTTTTGGGGCTGATTAAAGTGGTGAACCAGGGTATATGTTTGTGTTTTTTATTTCTAATAAAGGATTTTTTCTGGTGTGTGTGTTTATTTACTGTAACTTACAGATTAATCATGGAGGGTGTCTCATAGACGCCTGACATGATTAATCTAGGACTTATTGGCAGCTATGGGCTGCCAATAACTCCTTATTACCCCGATTTGCCAAAGCACCAGGGCAAATCGGGAAGAGCCGGGTACAGCCCCAGAACTGTCGCATATAATCTATGCGGCAATTCTGGGCGGCTGCTGACTGATATTGTTAGGCTGGGGGGCTCCCCATAACGTGGAGCTCCCCATCCTGAGAATACCAGCCTTCAGCCGTATGGCTTTATCTGGCTGGCATTAAAATTGGGGGGGACCGCACGCTGTTTTTTTTTAATTATTTATTTATTTATTTTACTGCACAGTATAGACACGCCCACCGGCTGCTGTGATTGGGTGCAGTGTGACACCTGTCACTCAGCGTGGGGGCGTGTCTCACTGCAACCAATCATAGGCGCCGGTGGGCGGGGAAAGCAGGGAATACGAGATTGTTTAATGGGCGGCCGGCTTTTTCAAAATAGTAAAAGCCGCCGCAGCAGTGTGAATGCCGTGCAGCGCCGGGGATCGAGGAACGGTGAGTATGAGAGAGGGGGGGGAACTTCAGTCACTCGGGGGATTAGCGGTCACCGGTGAATCCTTCACAGGTGACCGCTAATCAGTACTTGAGGTGCTAGAGGTGGGGAGACAGAAGGCGCAAATAGGGTCTTACCCGGTATGACTGGAGATGACAGAAATAAGAGTACACTCACCTGATCTGGTTGTGCCAGTCACAACTCCTGAGATCGCATGTGAGTGTCAGATTGGTTTGAAAGCAGCGGCCCCGTGGCTAGCAATTGTCAAATATATAGAAATAGGAAAACGGGTTTTAGCCGCGCTGAAAAACCACTGGTACAGGATTAATGAAGAGGTTTCTTTTTTATTTCAGCATTTCCAACGCGCTTCAGAGACTGGAACCGTCTCCTTCCTCAGGGAAAAAAGAAATGATGATTTCTTTTTTCCCTGAGGAAGGAGACGGTTCCAGTCTCTGAAGCGCGTTGGAAATGCTGAAATAAAAAAGAAACCTCTTCATTAATCCTGTACCAGTGGTTTTTCAGCGCGGCTAAAACCCGTTTTCCTATTTCTATATATTTGACAATCAGTACTCGACACAGACAGAGCCGCGGTATGAGGATGAAGTCGGGTGAAGTTCACCCGAGTTCATTCTCATCGCGCAACTCTGTCTGCTGTCAGCCGACATTTATAAACGACATTGTGCATCACACACACGGACATTCCACACGGACATTCCACGTACACATACACGTTAATTCCACATGCACACACGGACGTTCTGCACACAAACACGGCTAGCATACGCAATTCACACAGGTGCCACACGGACCATAAAAACGGACACAAAAACGGGACACGGACCCGAATAACGGCCCGTAACACACGTGCGTGTTTTTCACGGACGTGTGAAGGGGGCCTTACACTGTCCCTATTTGACTTTTCACGGGCCATTTTACACTCTGTACAATCCTCCATTATATTTGCTGCCTGTCAGCAGGTTTTTGCCATCTGGTGGTGTGTCCTGGTACTGCTGTGGGTTGTTTTCTGGCAGGCTGTTTTCCATCTAGCCTGCCACCACTGTGTGTTCTGTATCACCTTTATATTTACATTTAATAAAATTTGTATTTCACTCTGATTATCCGTGGTCCTCTCTTTTTGTATCCCCACCTCTATTTATTAGTAACTTGGGGCTACATAATTTTAGGTTTTATATTTCTTGTGGACCCCTTTCCGGTCATAGGAAAGTTTGTTTAGGTTATATTTTCAAAATATTGTTTGTCGTTTCGAATGCAGACCTATTGCTACGTTTCACACCCTGCCAATGACTAACATCGTTAGTGCGTCCGTCATCAGCGACGCGGGAGTGTCGTTACGAGCAATGCTCCACGCCTCCTCCGCTTTGATTGGTGGTCCCAACTGCGTTCTGATTTGGCAGCCATGGTTGATAATTATATGCCTCTGTCGTTACCGGAATCGTTGGGAGGAATGCTGTGTGACTGTGTTCACACGACCGCCTCGGTCAAATATATCGCTGAATGATGTAGCGTCGTTTGTGAGATGGGTACGTGTGACCACTACAAAACGACCTATGAGCGATCTCAGCAAATCGTAGCAACCATCTGGGCGTGTCACATCGTTAACGAGATCGCTAGCGATATCGTGTGTAAAGAAGCCTTAAGAGGCTTTTGTCAGTGCAGAACTGACAGGTATAATGTACTGCAATGCGGTTGCATTGTAATATATTACATCAATGATCAGACTAATAAACATTAATGTCCCATAAGTCAAAAAGTGAAAAAAAAAATAAAAATAAAAAAACAGAAAATGAACACTAGAAAAAAAAAAAAAAAAAAAATAATTATACCAATAAATATGTACATTTATGTAAAAACAAAAACAGCAAAAATGAAATCGCCATGTTCAGAACAACCGGATCTATAAACCTGTCACTAAATTAAATTCTTCAGTGAATATCGTAAAAAAATAAAATAAGATAAGATAAAAGTTATATGTAAATTAATAAGGTATATCTGATAACGTCATCTTATCCCGTAAATAAGCCACCATACAGCTCAGTCAGTGAAAAAATAAAACTTTAGCTCTCAGAATACAGCAATGCAAAAACATTTATCTTTATTCCTCTAAAATTATTTTTATTGTGTAAAAGCGGCAAAATATATTAATGGTATCGCTGTAGTAATACGGAATAAAGCAGTCTTATTAATTTTATCACAGTTAACAGAGAAGGGGAAAATAAACAAACGTCCTGAATTGCCTTTTATCCTTAAGTATACCGCACAAAAAAAGCGGAATAGAAAAGGAACAAAATATAATAGGTGTATAAATGTTACCAATAAAAACTCCAACTCGTCTCATGAAAAACAAAAAAAAGCACTCACATGACTGTAGGCAGAAAAAAAAACAAAAAAAAAAACTGAAGCCTTTTTTTGTGATAGTAGCCTAACCAAAAAAAAAACTATATGAGCACGATATTGCTGTAATCATACTGACCTGAGGAAGAAAGCTGCCTAATCTTTTATACCGCATAAGTATAACATTTTGTGAGAGATTTGTGATGTCAATACGCTCACTGCACCCCTAAATGAATTCATTGAGGGGTGCGGTTTGTAAAATGGGGTCACTTGTGATGGATTTCTGCTGTTCTGCCACCTCAGAAGCTTTGATATGACATGGCACCTGCAAACTAGTCCAGCACAGTCTGAAGTCTAATAAGGCACTCCCCCTCCCCCCCCCCCTTTTGAGCTTTGTGTTGTGCCTCAAAAGGTGTTCCCGATTATATGGAGGGTATTGGCGCACACAGGCAAAACTACACAAGAAAATGTGTGGTCCATTTTTTTCTTTTTAGCCCTTATAATTAACACTTGGGGCTAAAACAACATTTTAGTGAAAAAAAATAATTGGTTCTTTCTGTACCGCTAATGGAAAAGAAAGTTCAGTGACACACCTGTGGTGTCAGTATGCCCACTGCACCCTAGATTAAAATCATTAACGGGTGTAGTTTGTAATCTGGGGTCAGGTATGAAGGGTCTACTTTTCTGGTAGGTCAGGGGCTGTGCCACTGCGACATGGCACCTGCAAACCATTCCAACTACCGTATTTTTCATTTTATAAGATGCACCCCAAATTTAGAGATAAAAAAAAAAAAAAGTAAAAAAAAAATGTCTTATAATCCGGTGTTGCCTTGGTGGGGGCAGCAGTGGTGGTGGAGCGTAGTCACAGGAGGCAGAGGTTGTGCTGGCAGCAGCAGAGGATCCTTGGTGGCAGCGGTGAGTCAGTAGTGGCAGCGGCGGTTCAGTGGTGGAGCAGGCCGGTGTGGCGAGTGTCCCAGTCTGTCCGCGGTCCCGGTTCAAATGATGGCGCCCGGAGCGGCGCATGCGCAGATGGAGCGCTCATCCAAGAGCTCCACCTGCGCACGTGCTGACTCCCGGCGCCATCGTTTGAAACCGGGACCGGCGACAGACACCCGCTGCATAGCCGCCCGCATAGAGTTGCAGACGGCCGCCAGCACATGCAGCGACAGGCACCCGGCTGCCCGCACACAGAGTCGCACAGACAGCCCCCCTGGTAAGCTATATTTGGATTTTAATCCACCTGGAAGGAGTTAATCCACGCTTCTCCCTGTGACCACACACAGCTCCAGCGGGGCTGTTTACCTCTGACTGCATGAGGGTAAGCAGCTTCAGGGCATTGTCTAATCTCCCTTATCACCGGGTATCACCCAGCGCGTCTCCCTCTCCTTTTTTGCAATATATGGATTTTAACCCCTTCACGACCGTGGGCAGTAAAGTTACGACCTATTTTAACGTGACTTAACGACCAGGGACGTAACTTTACTGCCTAAAGTTCATTTGATTGCCGTGGCCATAGCAACGGCTGTCAAATGATGTCCCCTGCTGTTTCGCACAGCAGGGGACCTTCGCTTGACCCCAAGGGGGGTGGCATCGCCATTCCCCATAGACGATCGATGTGATTTGGCTGTTCAAATCTGGACCGCCAACCACATCTTTCGCACCGATATCGGCAAAAATAATGCATGAATTAGTGCGATACTGTGAGATCCGGCTAGGAGATGCTGTAGCAGCTGCAGCATATCATCGTTGGACCTCAAACATGTCGCCCCCAGCCCCTGCAGCACTGATTGGAGCGATCGTGCTATGACGCGCAATCGCTCCAATCAGTGTGTAGTGGGGCGGTCTGATCTGCAGGTGGCCGCCCTCCCCAGGCCTGTGCTGGTCTGGGAAGCCATCCCCTAAGATGTCTGCAGTGTGCACTGGCTGGTACTTGTGGTACCACGCCCCCGCCGCTGTTGATGCCGCTGATGTCACCGCTCCAGCTCCACGTGAGTATTCCGCTCCCTTTGCAGCCCGTGCGTGCTCCCGCGATGGTCCCTGCGCGCTCCTGGGATGGCCCCTGCCCGTGCCCCCCGCGATCTGCCCCCCGACATCCCGATCTGCTCCCCCTGCGATCTGCCTGCCTCCTCTGTGATCTCTATTCTGCTTCCTTCCTTCTGCCTTTGCTTTCCCCCCTCCCCATCTGCTCTCCCCCCTCCCCATCTGCTCTCTTCCTTCCCCTCTGCTCTCCCCTTGACGTCCACTTAGGGCTCACTCACACATCCTTCTTTTTGCCGGTTTCGCGGATCCGGCGCGCTCCCGTACAGTGAATACAGTACAATGGCGGCGCTGTAACTTCCGGGTCACATGCGCCGGTCACATGACAGCACGTGACTGGCGCTTGTTGCGCTGTCATTGTACTGCATTCACTGTACGGGAGCGCGCCGGATCCGCTAAACCGGCAAAAAGAAGGATGTGTGAAACTGGCCTTACCTGCCTTCACCGGGTCGTCCGAGGTCTTCACTGGCCCGATCACATCTGCCTCCATCGCTGGGTCCTTCTTCCTGGGTCTTCTGCTGATCTGTCCAACGTCCTGCCTGCCGCTCCTGTACAGCTGTCTCTCTCGCTTGCCTTCTGTTCCTCCTGCTGTTCTTCTGGTAAATGATCCTCCTGCTAATCCTCTGGGTACTGTGAGTATAACTTTTTTTTTTTTCCTGTATCCCGTCCATTTTTACACCTAATCCGTCCGTGCGTCCCGCCGAGCGCTGACCAGGGATGCACATAACGTATCTGCATCCGTGGTCAATTTTTGGCATGACTTTTTTCCCGTATCCCCGACGCTTTTTGTATCGCATCCATCCGTGCGTCCCACCAAGCGCTGATCAGGGATGTACATAACGGATCTGCATCCCTGCTCAATTTTTGGCGTGACTTTTTTTTTTTTCCGTATCCCCGATGCTTTTTAGATCTTATCTGAACGTGCGTCCTGCAGTGGCCAATCAGTGCACCGCGTCTGTGCATTTGAAAAGTCAAATGGCTCCTTCTCTTCTGAGCCCCGCCATGCGCCCAAACAATTTATTTCCACCACATATGAGGTATCTGCGTACTCAGGAAAAATTGCACAATACGTTTTATGGTGCATTTTTTCCTGATACCGTTGTAAACAAAAAAAAGCTACCTGGTTGATGCAAAAATTTTGTGGTAAAAAAAAAAAAAAAAAAAAAACACGGTTCAACGTTATCAACTTCTGTGGAGCCCCTGGGGGTACAAGGGGCTCACCAAACATCTAGATAAATTCCTTAAGGGGTCTAGTTCTAAAATGGGGTAATTTGTGGGGGAGCTCCACTGTTTAGGCACCTCAGGGGGTCTCCAAACGTGACATGGCGTCAGCTAATGATTCCAACCAATTTTGCTGTCAAATGGCGTTCCTTCTCTTCAGAGCCCCGCTGTGCGCCCAAACAATTACTTTTCACCACATGTGAGCTACCTGCGTACTCAGGAGAAATTGCACAATACGTTTTATGGTACATTTTTTCCTGATACCATTGTGGAAAAAAAAAACTGCCTGGTTCAAGTAACAGTTTTGTGGTGAAAAAAAAAAAAATTGTATTCACGCCTCAACATTATCATCAACTTCTGTGGAGCCCCTTGGGGCTCGCTAAACATCTAGATAATCTCTTTGAGGGGTCTAGTTTCCAAAATTGGGTCACTTGTGGGGGAGCTCCAATGTTTAGGCACTTTAGGGGGTCTCCAAACGTGACATGGCGTCAGCTAATGATTCCAACCAATTTTGCTGTCAAATGGTGCACTGCTCCTTCTCTTCTGAGCCCCGCCATGCGCCCAAACAATTACTTTCCACCACATATGAGGCATCGTCGTATTCAGGAAAAAATGCACTATAAATTTCATGGTGCATTTTTTCCTGATACCCTTGTGAAAAAAAAAAAAGCTACCTAGTTGAAGCAACAGTTTTGTGGTAAAAAAATTTTTTTTTTCTTTTCACGGCTCAACGTTATAAACTTCTGTGAAACCTCCAGGAGTTCAAAGTGCTCACCAAACATCTAGAAAAATTATTTGAGGGCACTAGTTTCCAAAATGAGGTCACTTGTGGGGGAGCTCCATTGTTTAGGCACCTCAGGGGGTCTTCAAACCCAACATGGCGTCCGCTAATGAGTGCAGCTAATTTTGCGTTAAAAAATTCAAATGGTGCTCCTTCCCTTTCGACCTCTGCCGTGCGCCCAAACAATTGATTTTTACCACATAGCGTACTCAGGAAAAAATGCACAATAAATGGTATGGTGCACTTTCTCTTTTCTCCCTTGTGAAAATGAAAATTTTATGGCTAAAGTAACATTTGTGTGTTAAAAAGTAAAATTTTCATTTTTTCCTTCCACATTGCTTTGGTTGCTGTGAAGCACCTAAAGGGTTAATAAACTTCTTGGATGTGGTTTTGAGCAGTGTGAGGGGTGCAGTTTTTAGAATGGGGTCGCTTTTGGGTATTTTCCATCACCTCGGCCTCTCAAAGTCACTTCAAATGTGATGTGGTCCCTAAAAAAAATTCTTTTGTAAATTTTGTTGGAAAAATGAGAAATTGCTGATGAACTTTGACCCCTTCTAACGTCCTAACGAAAAAAAAATTTGTTTCGAAAATTGTGCTGATGTTTGTGTGACATCTCTCTCAGATTTATGGGCATAAATTTTCAAAGTTTGAAAATTGTGAAATTTTCAAACTTTTCGCAAAATTTCCTAAATTTTCACAAATAAGACGCAAAAAATATCGGCCTAAATGTACCACTGACATGAAGTACAATATGTCACGAAAAAAACAATCTCAGAATCGCCAGGATCCGTTGAAGCGTTCCAGAGTTATAACCTGTCAAAGTGACACTGGTCAGAATTGCAAAAAAATGGCCCGGTCATTAGGGTGTTTTAGTGGCTGGGGGTGAAGGGGTTAAGACGCATCCCTCATTTTTCCTCCCAAATTTTTTCAAATTGAAAAAGGTTACCCGCTTCCTCAGGGGAATAAAGAGAGCACTCTTTATTCCCCCTGAGGAAGCGGGTAACCTTTTTCAACCCTGCGAAACGTACGTAGGGGAGCTCCTTGGCGTGGAGCGCTTTCCTCCTGTGACACCTTGTATGTAAATTTTGCACTATCTCCACAGCGACTTATATGAGCCAATGTTTAGCCTTGATATTACTACTATCACTGTGTGTGTTTTTCAGAGTACTACCAGGGTCTTTATATAGAGGGTAATGTGTAAATGGCAGAGTCTTCAGACTCTTATGATTAAGGACTTGTTGGTTTTATTATTAGTCCGAAACGCGTAAAGCCTTCATGAACTGTACCTTTACCACCTAAGCGATTTTTCGGCCTTCACTATGTTTTTAATGATGTTTAAATAAAGACTTGGATTTTTTAACATAAGGAGGATTTGTGCTGGATCGTTCCCTCTTTCCTTTCACATCTTTATATAGAGGGACATCTTATCTCACCCCCTATTTATCTCTAATTTGTGACTATTAGTATATGATTGTATTACTCTAAAGAGAAAGGGAGGGAAGGGAGGGGGAAGTTTCTAACCATCTACATCCTGTCACCTGGGTTCCTTTGAGGGGTCATTGGTATCTACCTAGCCTGCACTTTGTGATTTTATGATTGTGTTTTTTGTCTTAAGCACTTTTCTCTTTTTCATGTTGTGATACTTCTACAATAAAAATAATTTTTGTAGCATATACTCCCTGTCCTCCAGTTTATTTATGCTGTTTTGGAGTTTTGTTTATCAGAGATGGGTGTAATTTTTACTACCTCTGATTACTTGAATATGGATAAAATATACCTAAAGGTTTCAGGTGTGAATGGGGGTCAGGTGTGGTAAATTTGGTGTTATCACTCACACAAACCCATACCGGTCACTGGACGTTAAACAAGGCAAAGAAATCTCTGAGGATCTGACAAAGAATTGTTACTCTGCATAAAGATGGCCTAACCTATAAGAAAATCACCAACTCCCTGAAACTGAGCAGCAGCATGGTGGCCAAGACCACACAGTGGTTTAACAAGACAGGTTCCACTCAGAACAGGTCTCGCCATGGCTGACCAAAGAAGTTGAGTGCATTTGCCCAGCGTCATATCCAGAGGTTGTCATTTCAAAACAGATGTATTAATGCTGTCAACATTGCTGGAGAGATTACAGGGAAAGCTACCCATATCACTATAGATAGTTGCAGGCAGGGCTGTGGAGTCGGAGTCTGTATAAAATAAACCGACTCAGACTCCTAAAATATATAATAAATTTGGTACAGTAGTTGAATGCAGAACGTGCTTTATATTTTTTCATAGAAAATTGGGAAAGTTATAAAATGTCCTATAAATGGCTGTTCTATTCCTGATCTAAGGCTACATTCACACAGTATTTTTTGAGGATACGTTTTTCAGCTGCAAAAGCAGATCAGCTTTTTAAAAAAACGCATCACCTGAAACATTTTTGAGCTCATAGATAGTGTTTTCAATAGCAAAAGCAGATTAGAAAAAGGCCACACAAACTGATATGCTAATTCTTTGTGAGGATCCGTTTTTGAGCCCAAAAACGGATCCTCACAAAACAATGCTTCAACCATAAGTACAATTTAACTGATGAATGAGAGTAATGAACAACAGCTAGAAGTACATTTAGGATTTAGTATGTGAGATGGAGCCACAGTGCTGTTCATGTAACTGATGAACAGACAGATATTACAACAGAAGAACAGCAAAATGATACTTTAGAATTAGATGATCTTGTTGAAGCTGCTTCAAAACACTTTCATATTCATCACATGCGCTGTGTTGTGCACACACTGCAGCTGGCAATAAGATAGTCTGCAAGAGGGACATGCTGGAAATCTGATTGGAAAAGTGAGGAAATTGGTTATTGCTGCCAGAACCCCTAAAATTGATTCAATCGTGAAGACACGTGCTGGGAAAGGGGCAATTGTCAATCAAGCCACTCGGTGGGGCAGCACTTATTTAATGATTGAGCGATTGCTTGAACTAAAACCAATTTCTTAGAGATATGGCGAACCCTCAGGTAATCCTAAATGAAGGTCAATGGATACAGGTGGCTGAATTGAAGGAATTGCTTAATCACCCATTTACCGTGACTAAAAAATTACAAGCTGATTTAACTCCTGGCATTTTCATAAGGAAGTGGAAGAACTTGCTATTTTGCCTGTCCCAAAGAGGTTTAATCGCAGATGGCACTTCTGCTTCAATGAAACGGAGAGAGACACAGCTATTGGAAGATAAAATTCTTCTGGTAGCTGTTTATGTGGACCCAAGTCATCATATACTGCTTGATGATCAACAGCTTACTAAAGGAAAAGAAGCTCTGACTGAGGTAGCAGTTAGGATGAGTGGCCTACAGGACTGCCAGGTGCAAGAGGACTTGGGTCCTGACAGTGCTACTGCTGCCAAATCTTCATCCTCATCAGATGAGGAGTTTATCTTTGACAAGTATTTGGATGACATTGAGCAGGCAAAGCATTGCCGCAAGGAAAAAGATTTCATTCAGTCTCCTTTAGCAGCAGATTGACCATATTTCAGCAACATTTTCACTTGCTCTTAAATAATAGAAAAATTCAACCATTCATCAAAATTGACTGTGCATGAGGCAATTCCTTTATACCCGGAAATTGTTAGAGATGTTGCCCATGTGGTTACGGCTTTGCCTCCAACCCAAGTTAGTGTAGAGAGGTTGTTCTCTAGCCTTAAAATTATTAGGTCAGATTTGAGATCATCTATGAAGGAAGATCTGATGGAAGCAATTCTATTTCTTACAACAAATTCATAGACTGCAATGTTATTTGGTATATTTTTGTTGAAAACTGTTTTTTGACACACACACATATAAGTGTGTAATTGATATTAAAGAGTGTATTACATATTTATAATTTATTGCAGTTTTTTGTGTTCTGAAGTTGTATTCAAATAAATATATTTTGTTCTATCTAAATATCTTGATTATTGTATCATAAAAATGATTAAATGTCTGATGTTCACATTGTACTACAATACATTTTTCACTTAAATATAAGCAATATATGTGAGAGTCGGAGTCGGTGCAAGGGAAATTGAGGAGTCGCAGGTTTGTCTTCCCGACTCCACAGCCCTGGTTGCAGGCTGACCAATCTCCCAGTCTCTCCCATACACAGGAGTGTTTAACTGGCTGAGCACTCCTGTATGCTCTGTAATGGAGGTGTTGTCATACACCTCTGGCGGTAACTTATCTCTAAAGAAGAAAGGGATGGAGATTCTGAAATCCTACAGTCCAAATCCTGGCATCACATTCTGAGGTACAGTCAGAAAGCTCCCATATTCATTTGACTGTCTGCCGAACCAATGCAGGTTGAACCAACATTAACCCCTTGATGTACTGGGTACGTCATGGTGACATGGTGCTAAACGACCCATGACGTACCCAGTACGTCATGGCGAAATTGGGGTCCCGGAGCCCCGGGGAGTGAAATTTGTTTACTTAAACAGTAGATTCGGGAAGGAGGGGACCTCTGCCTAACCTCAGGAGGGGTGGTGCATCCTCCCCGAACCTACAGAGGCTGTGATTGGCTGACGAACTCCGCTCAGCCAATTACAGTCACTGTAATGTTCCAGCCATTGAAAATGGCTGGAACATTGAAATCCAGCCCTGATCAGTGCTGCTGTAGCACTGGCCATTGGCTGGAGCTGGGTGATCGGTGCTTCACCCGCCCCCAGCTCTGATTGGAGAGACCGGTCTTGTGACCGATCTCTCCAATCACTGTGGATCTGGTGCCGGTGACCTGTGTCCGTCCCTGAAAGCCGAGCAGAGCGGTCTCTGCGGGTGCCCATCGGTAAGCTGCTGACCCCGCCGCCCGCCCCTGTCCCCGATCGCCCTGCCAGCCCCGCCGCTGTCTCCGATCGCCCCGCCAGCCCCGCCGCTGTCGCCGATGGCCCCGCCCGCCAGCGTCAGCCCCGCCGCTGTCTCCGATCGCCCCGCCCGCCAGCCCCAGCCCCGCCGCTGTCGCTGATCGCCACCGATCCACCGCTGTCCCCGATCGCCCTGCCCGCCACGTTCGCCGCTGCCACGTTCGCCACTGCCCCCGCCACCACGCCCACCTTTTTCAGCCGCTGCTGCCCCCGATCGGCCACCGCCGCCTCCTTCATCGGCTGCCCCTTCTCCATCGCCACTACACCTCCTCCATGTGCTGCAAGCCACCCTCCCCCCACATGTGCTGCAAGCCCCCCTCCCCCCTCCATGTTTTGGGGGCCCCCCTCCCCCCCGGGGCCCCCCCTCCTCCATGTACCATCTCTCTCTCCCATCAGACTCTGCCCCCCTCCCCGATCTGCTGCCTGCTCTCTCCCATCCTCTTCATCTACTGCCCCCTCTCACACTCCGCAATCTGTTGCCTCCTTCATCTGCTGCCTCTTCTGTCTGCTGTGATCCTGCTGCCTAGATCCATCCTGTAAGGTAGGTATCCCCATCTCACCTCCCTCCCCCCCATCCTCTGCCGCTCCTCCATCCGCTGCGCCATTTCCCATCATCCATCCGCTGCGCCCTTTCCCATCCTCTGCCGCTCCTCCATCTGCTGCGCCCTTTCCCATCTTCCATCCGCTGCGCCCTTTCTCATCTGTCGCCCCGCATTATCCAGCGCAGTTGCTCGCTTCCAGACTGGAGTGAATGATGCGATGCGAGACTCGTGCATTGCTCTCACGTTTGGCACTGGTCTTAGTGGCAGGCGCTCAAATTTTTTTTTTTTTTTTTTTTTTACTGATGTCTGTATTTTTTATTTCGCCAAACTAATTTTTTTGTATGGGGGGGGGTCTATCACATGTGGGGGAGCTCCATTGTTTAGGCACCTCAGGGGGTCTCCAAATGCAACATGACGTCTGCTAATAATTCCAATCAATTTTACTGTGAAATGGCGCTCTCTCTCTTCTGAGCCCCGCCGTACGCCCAAACAATTGATTTCCACCACATATGAGGTACCTGTGTACTCAGGAGAAATTGCACAATACATTTTATGGTGCATTTTTTCCTGATACCCTTGTGAAAAAAAGCTACCTGTTTGAAAAAACAATTTTGTGGTAAAAAAAAGAATAAAATATTTTCACGGCTGAACATTACAAATGTTTGTGAAGCCTCCAGGGGTTCAAAGTGCTCACTAAACAGCTAGATAAATTCCATGAGGGGTCTAGTTTCCAAAATGGGGTCAATTGTGGGGGAGCTCCATTGTTTAGGTACTTCAGGGGGGTCTCCAAACGCAACATGGCGTCCGCTAATAATTCCAACCAATTTTGCTGTGAAATGGCGCTCCTTGCCTTCAGAGTCCTGCTGTGTGCCCAAACATTTGATTTCCACCACATATGAGGTATCTGCGTACTCAGGAGAAGAAGGGAATTTTGTTACTTACCGTAAATTCCTTTTCTTCTAGCTCTTATTGGGAGACCCAGACGATTGGGGTATAGCTACTGCCCTCTGGAGGCCACACAAAGCACTACATTAAAAGTGCAAGGCCCCTCCCCCTCTGGCTATACCCCCCCGTGGTATCACGGGTACTCCAGTTTTAGTGCCAAAGCAAGAAGGAGGAAGCCAACAACTGGTTTAAACAAATTAACTCCGAGTAACATCGGAGAACTGAAAAACCGTTCAACATGAACAACATGTGTACCCGCAAACAGCAAAAACAATCCCGAAGGACAACAGGGCGGGTGCTGGGTCTCCCAATAAGAGCTAGAAGAAAAGGAATTTACGGTAAGTAACAAAATTCCCTTCTTCTTCAGCGCTCTATTGGGAGACCCAGACGATTGGGACGTCCAAAAGCTGTCCCTGGGTGGGTAAAGAAATACCTCATGTTAGAGCTGCAAAACAGCCCCCCCCCTACGGGGATGTCACTGCCGCCTGCAGGACTCTTCTACCTAAGCTGGCATCCGCCGAAGCATAGGTATGCACCTGATAATGCTTGGTGAAAGTGTGCAGACTCGACCAGGTAGCTGCCTGACACACCTGTTGAGCCGAAGCCTGGTGCCGTAATGCCCAGGACGCACCCACGGCTCTGGTTGAGTGGGCTTTTAGCCCTGAAGGAACCGGAAGCCCAGCAGAACGGTAGGCCTCTATAATTGGTTCTTTGATCCATCGAGCCAAGGTGGCTTTAGAAGCCTGCAACCCCTTGCGCGGACCGGCGACAAGGACAAAAAGTGCATCGGAACGGCGCATGGGCGCCGTGCGGGAAATGTAGATCCTGAGTGCTCTCACCAGATCTAGCAAACGCAAGTCCTTTTCATACCGGTGAACCGGATGAGGATAAAAGGAAGGCAAGGATATATCCTGATTAAGATGAAACGAGGATACGACCTTAGGGAGAAACTCCGGAATGGGGCGCAGCACTACCTTGTCCTGGTGGAACACCAAGAAGGGAGCCTTGGATGACAGAGCTGCCAGCTCAGACACTCGCCGAAGCGATGTGATCGCAACAAGAAACGCCACTTTCTGTGACAGGCGAGAAAAAGAAACTTCTTTGAGAGGCTCGAAAGGCGGTTTCTGGAGAGCCACTAGTACTCTGTTCAGATCCCATGGATCCAACGGCCGCTTGTACGGGGGCACAATATGACAGACCCCCTGCAGGAACGTGCGCACCTTAGGAAGACGTGCTAGACGCTTCTGAAAAAACACGGATAGTGCCGAGACTTGCCCTTTAAGGGAGCTGAGCGACAAGCCCTTTTCCAACCCTGATTGCAGGAAAGACAGAAAAGTGGGCAAAGCAAATGGCCAGGGAGACACTCCCTGAGCAGAGCACCAGGTTAAGAAAATCTTCCACGTTCTGTGGTAGATCTTAGCAGAAGTTGACTTCCTAGCTTGTCTCATTGTGGCTACCACTCCCTGTGATAAGCCTGTTGACGATAGGATCCAGGACTCAATGGCCACACAGTCAGGTTTAGGGCCGCAGAATTCTGATGGAAAAACGGCCCTTGAGACAGCAGGTCTGGACGGTCTGGAAGTGACCACGGTCGGCCGACCGTGAGATGCCACAGATCCGGATACCACGATCTCCTCGGCCAGTCTGGGGCGACGAGTATGATGCGGCTGCAATCGGATCTGATCTTGCGTAACACTCTGGGCAAGAGTGCCAGAGGCGGAAATACATATGGGAGGCGGAACTGCGACCAATCTTGCACCAAGGCGTCTGCCGCCAGAGCTCTTTGATCGCGCGACCGCGCCATGAATGCCGGGACCTTGTTGTTGTGCCGAGACGCCATTAGGTCGACGTCCGGCACCCCCCAGCGGCGACAGATTTCCTGAAACACGTCCGGGTGAAGGGACCATTCCCCTGCGTCCATACCCTGGCGACTGAGGAAGTCTGCTTCCCAGTTTTCTACGCCTGGGATGTGAACCGCGGAGATGGTGGATGCTGTGTCCTCCACCCAATTCAGAATGCGCCGGACTTCCTGAAAGGCTTGCCGGCTGCGCGTCCCTCCTTGGTGGTTGATGTATGCCACCGCTGTGGAGTTGTCCGACTGGATTCGGATCTGCTTTCCTTCCAGCCACTGTTGAAAGGCTAGTAGGGCAAGATACACTGCCCTGATTTCCAGAACATTGATCTGAAGGGTGGACTCTTGCGGAGTCCACGTCCCCTGAGCCCTGTGGTGTAGAAACACTGCTCCCCACCCCGACAGACTCGCATCTGTCGTGACCACTGCCCAGGATGGAGGCAGGAAGGATCTTCCCTGAGACAATGAGGTGGGAAGGAGCCACCATTGTAGAGAGTCCTTGGCCGTCTGGGAAAGAGAGACTTTCCTGTCCAGGGAAGTCGTCTTCCCGTCCCATTGGCGGAGAATGTCCCATTGAAGTGGACGCAGATGAAACTGCGCAAAGGGAACTGCTTCCATGGCTGCCACCATCTTCCCTAGGAAGTGCATGAGGCGCCGTAAGGGGTGCGACTGGCCCTGAAGGAGAGATTGCACCCCTGTCTGTAGGGACCGCTGCTTGTTTAGCGGAAGCTTCACTCTCGCTGCTCGAGTATGGAACTCCATGCCAAGATACGTTAGTGACTGTGTCGGTGACAGATTTGACTTTGGAAAGTTGATGATCCATCCAAAAGTCTGGAGAGTCTCCAGCGTAGCCTGTAGACTGAGTTGGCATGCCTCTTGAGAGGGTGCCTTGACAAGTAGATCGTCTAGGTAAGGGATCACCGAGTGTCCCTGAGAGTGCAAGACTGCTACCACCGCCGCCATGACCTTGGTGAAGACCCGGGGGGCTGTCGCCAGACCGAATGGCAGAGCTGCGAACTGAAGATGGTCGTCTCCTATCACAAAACGTAGAAAACGTTGATGTTCTGTAGCAATTGGCACGTGGAGATAAGCATCTTTGATGTCTATTGAGGCAAGGAAGTCTCCTTGAGACATTGAGGCAATGACAGAACGGAGGGTTTCCATCCGGAACCGTCTGGCGTGCACATGTTTGTTGAGCAGTTTTAGGTCCAGAACAGGACGGAACGAGCCGTCCTTTTTTGGCACCACAAAGAGATTGGAGTAAAACCCTCTCCCTTGTTCCTGAGACGGTACAGGAACCACTACTCCTTCCGCTCTTAGGGAGTCCACCGCCTGCCGCAGTACATCTACACGGTCTGGATGTGGGGAGGTTCTGAAGAACCGAGCTGGAGGACGAGAACTGAACTCGATTCTGTACCCGCGCGACAAAATGTCTGTCACCCACCGGTCTTTGACCTGTGACATCCAAGTGTCGTAAAAGCGGGAGAGCCTGCCCCCGACCGGAGATGCGGAAGGAGGGGACTGGAAGTCATGAGGTAGCCGCTTTGGAAGCGGTTCCTCCATTTGCTTTCTTGGGGCGTGAATGAGCCCGCCAGGAATCTGAGTTTCTTTGCGTCCTCTGAGTCCCTTTGGACGAGGAGAATTGTGTTTTGCCCGAACCTCGAAAGGACTGAAACTTCTGCTGCCACTTTCTCTGCTGAGGTTTGCTTGATCTGGGCTGGGGTAAAGAGGAGTCTTTACCCTTGGACTGTTTAATGATGTCAGCCAATGGCTCGCCAAACAGTCTATCTCTAGATAAAGGCAAGCTGGTTAAACATTTTTTGGAACCAGCATCTGCTTTCCAGTCCTTTAACCACAATGCTCTGCGCAAAACTACCGAATTGGCAGACGCCATTGAGGTGCGGCTGGTAGATTCTAGGACCGCATTGATAGCGTAAGACGCAAACGCGGACATCTGCGAGGTAAGGGACGCCACTTGCGGCACCGCTGGATGTAAGATAGCATCCACTTTTGCTAAACCAGCTGAAATAGCTTGGAGTGCCCATACGGCTGCGAATGCTGGAGCAAACGACGCGCCGATAGCTTCATAGACAGATTTTAACCAAAGGTCCATCTGTCTGTCATTGGCATCCTTAAGTGAAGCGCCATCCTCCACTGCAACTATGGATCTAGCTGCAAGCTTGGAAATCGGGGGGTCCACCTTTGGACACTGGGTCCAGCGCTTGACCACATCAGGGGGGAAAGGATAACGTGTATCCTTAGAACGTTTAGAGAAACGCTTTTCTGGATGAGCGTCGTGTTTCTGGATTGATTCTCTGAAGTCAGAGTGATCCAACAGAGCACTTAATTTACGCTTGGGATATAGGAAACGAAATTTCTCCTGCTCTGCCGCTGCCTCTTCTGCTGAAGGGGCTGGGGGAGAAATATCTAACAGCCTATTGATGGCTGAGATAAGATCGTTTACCATGGCGTCCCCATCCGGGGTATCCAGATTGAGAGGGGTTCCAGGATTAGACTCCTGATCACTCTCTTCAGACACATCACAGGGAGACTGATTGCGCTGAGACCCTGAGCAGTGTGATGACGTTGAGGGTCTTTCCCAGCGAGCCCGCTTGGGGTGGCTGGGGCAATCATCTGAGTCATTATACTCATCCTGAGAAGCCGGGGACCCCCTTGCAGTCTGGATTAAATCCAACTGCGGAGGATTAGAGGACATAGACCTCGCCGTGTCCATAGACTGAGCCCCAGGCATGGATTGCAAAGTTTCCAGGATTTTTGCCATAGTCACAGACATATTAACCGCAAAAACTGCAAAGTCTGTCCCCGACACCGGGGCAGGACTTACAGGCGTCTCAGCCTGGGTCACTATCTCTCCTGACTCCGGCTGGCGAAGCAGCACCGGATCTGAGCATTGCACACAATGGGGGTCCTTGGAGCCTGCTGGTAGAGCAGCCCCACATGCAGCACACGCAGTGCACACAGCCCTAGCCTTGGCAGCTTTGCGTCTTGTGGATGACATGTTGCTGCCTCCTCAGAGCGATCTGGGGTATTCAGCCAGGAAGCGACCTCACAGTGCAATAAATCAATAAATAACTATGTCCAGTGACACAATACACTAACATACACTGAGGCACTAGAGGGGCCAGCTGAAAAGCCGCTTACCGCCCGCTTAAGAGCGGGTGTGTGGTCTTCCAAAGCCCCTCAGTCTAGGTCTCCCAGAGCCTTGCGTCCTTCCTCCAGCCAGACATGCATGTAATGGCTGCCGGCGTCCTGAGAGAAGAAGGGGGGCGGGCCCTGGGCGTTCCTGACCAAGAGCGGGAAGCCTGCTTCCCTCTGTGCCTAGTGAGAGGGCTGGAGCATGTAAATCAGGCTCCAGCCCTCGTCGCTGCCGTGAAACAGCGTCTCTCCCCTACCCTGATTGACAGGGTGGGGGCGGGAACGATCGGAGCTGCCGGCGTCCTAGGCCCAAAAGCCGGGGACTAGAGTTATAAACGCCGCCGCCGTAAAAGCGCGGTCGGCGTATCCCCGGCGCACCACAAGTCACAGCAGCGCCGCCCGGTCCATGAGGGTCGGCGCTGCGTTCCCAGAACACAAAGTCCCCCAGATAACTGTAGGAACACCAGCTCAGTGTACGGTCCCCGGCGCATTACAACACCCAGCCAGCCCGGAGTGTGTCTGTGCCTGCCGGGGACACAGAGTACCTGTATGATGCAGGGCCCGGTCCCTGATGGTACTCCTGCTCCGTATCCATCAGGTTCTAATGGGTCTGTGGATGGAGCCCGGCGTCAGAGCTGAGAGGCCGGCAGGATCCCACTTCCACAGAGCCCCCAAGGGGATGTGGAAGGAAAACAGCATGTGGGGCTCCAGCCCTGTACCAGCAATAGGTACCTCAACCTTACAACACCATCCAGGGGTGAGAAGGGAGCATGCTGGGGACACTATATGTGTCCTCTTTTCTTCCATCCGAACTAGTCAGCAGCTACTGCTGACTAAAATCTGTGGAGCTATGCATGGAATGTCTGACCTCCTTCGCACACAAAGCTAAAACTGGAGTACCCGTGATACCACGGGGGGGTATAGCCAGAGGGGGAGGGGGCCTTGCACTTTTAATGTAGTGCTTTGTGTGGCCTCCAGAGGGCAGTAGCTATACCCCAATCGTCTGGGTCTCCCAATAGAGCGCTGAAGAAAATGCACAATACATTTTATGGTGTATTTTTTCCTGATACCCTTGTGATAAAAAAGCTACCTGGTTGAAGCAACAGTTTTGTGGTAAAAAAAAATGTTTTTCTTTTCACGGCTCAACGTTATAAACTTCTGTGAAGCCCCCAGGGGTTCAAAGTGCACATCAAACATCTAGAAAAAATATTTGAGGGCTCTAGTTTCCAAAATGGGGTCACTTATGGGGGAGCTCCATTGTTTAGGCACCTCGGGGAGTCTTCAAACCCGACATGGCGTCCGCTAATGAGTGCAGCTAATTTTGCACTCAAAAATTCAAATGGCGCTCCTTGCCTTCCGAGTCCTGCCGTGTGCCCAAACATTTGATTTCCACCACATATGAGGTATCTGCGTACTCAGGAGAAAATGCACGATACATTTTATGATGTATTTTTCCTGATACCCTTGTGAATATACTAATTTTTATGGCTAAAGTAACATTTTTGTGTTAAAAAAAGTAAAATTTTCATTTTTTCTTCTACATTGCTTTGGTTGCTGTGAAACTCCTAAAGGGTTAATAAACTTGGATGTGGTTTTGAGCAGAGTGAGGGGTGCAGATTTTAGAATGGGGTCACTTTTGGGTATTTTCTTTCGCCTAGGTTTCTCAAATCACTCCAAATGTGATGTGGTACCTAAAAAATTTTTTTTGTAAATTTTGTTGGAAAAATGAGAAATTGCCGATGAACTTTGAACCCTTCTAATTTCCTATCGGAATTTTTTTTTTTTTTCAAAAATTGCGCTGGTGTAAAGCAGACAAGTGGGAAATGTTATTTAGTAACTATTTTGTGTGACATATCTCTCAGATTTATGGGCATAAAATTTCAAATTTTGAAAATTGCGAAATTTTCACAAATAAACGCAAAACATATCGGCCTAAATTTACCACTGACATGAAGTATAATATGTCATGAAAAAACAATGTCAGAATCGCCGGGATACGTTGAAGCGTTCCAGAGTTATAACCTGTCAAAGTGACACTGGTCAAAATTGCAAAAAATGGCCGGGTCTTTAAGGTGAAAACAGGCTGGGGGTTGAAAGGTTAATCTAATTGGTATCGACCCTTACAGTGTATTGGGGTTTTTTTTCCCAGCACTGTAGTTGTATTATAAATGTAAGCCCCCCACCCGTCTTGTATTCACCTTATGGAGTTTTCATACTTTACAGGCATGCTTTCATCCCGCTACCCTATCTTGTGCTCATAAGATAGCCTAAGACAGTCAGAAGCCATGTTACAGGCTCCCAGATGTGATATCAACTAGTGATGAGAGCGCACTACCATGCTTGGGTGCTCGGCACTCGAAGAAGCAAGTCGGAGGCTCAGCCAGGCGCGACTCGAGTATTGAGTATAATGGAAGTCAATGGAAAGCTGTAGCAGACAGAGAGACAGAGAGACAGAGAATAAAAAAAAAACGTCCACTGCGCTCTTAATCATGGATGACCAGCTTTACTTTATATTACTCAGTCTGAATGCTGCCTTTTTTTTTTGCCTGTGGGCCGAACAGGTACCTGGCATGTGTATTTTAAAACAGCTCTAATAATTCAGGCTTTTCAGCCGTATATTCTCACTTGACTTCTGTTTCTGCATTTACGATATTGTTCTTGTAGGTTTTTCACAAGGGGATAATGCATGCTCCATGTTCCCCCCCCCCCCCCTTTTTTTCTTTTTTAGTAAATTAACTCGGTGGTTTGAAATGTTGGGATGTACCCTACTCACAAAAAGTTAGAGGTATTTGGCTACAGTGATATTTTATCATGAAAGTAGGGGATTTAGGTAGAAGCATGCAATGGTGAATTCCTCATCTCGACCAATTTATTTAAACAAGAGTGGTGGGTATAACCCCCAACAAGAGTGGTGGGTATAACCCCCCCCCATGAAAAAAAAAAGTTAGTAAACTTGCTATGTGGCCTTGAGCATCAATTACAGCTTGATAACGATGTCTCATGCTGTTCATAAGTCGATTTATTGTATGCTGAGGGACGGTATCCCACTCTTCCTGAAGGGTCGCCCTCAGGTGATTGATTTTCTGCAGTTACGAGAGTCTACATGGCAACTCAGCTGATCCCAGAGGTTTTCTATGGGATTCAGGTCTGGAGAAAGTGCAGGCCACTCCATTGGAGGTACCCCAGGCTCCAACAGCTGTTCCATAATGATGTGACTTCGATAAGCTGGAGAATGGTCGTCCAGGAAGATGAAATTAGGCCTGTGTTGTTCATGCAAAGGCATTATGCAAGTAGTAGGGGCTTGCCACTGTACCATTCAAAGTGGGCAGTTCTTAAATGATTAGACACACCTGCTGATACTAACACTACCACCACCACCATAAGAAAGTCTGGTGATCCACTTGACTTATCCAACATCATTGGCGGTCATCATTTCTGTTCAGGGCGAATCCATTTTTATCAGTTAACTGGGCCCATTTGGTGTCTCGTTCAGCAAGATGATGACGCCTGTGCCTGGTGGTGTGGTTAGGTACTCTTGCAGGTCATGTAGCATGCACACCACGCTTTTGCATGGTCTGATGTGACATATGGGTGCCTCTCCCCTCCCTTAAAAAGGGAACCAACCAGCAGGATTTTACTATGTAAAAGTAAAGGCAGTGCTATGGCACTAGTACAGTAATTAAAATTATACCTTCACTTTCCAGATTGAATCTTTGATTGCAGAAAAAAAACGCTAATAAAAAGGTCCAGACGTTGGTGCTTTCCATCATTGATGTATGCAGCAGGGTGGACCTTTGTGAGTCGGGTCCTCTGTGTAAAATTCTCCTCCAGTGTCCTCCTGGCTTGCCCCTTTTCTTTATTTAACCCCTTCAGCCCCAGGGCGTTTTCAGTTTTTGTTTTTTCTTCCCCTTCTTTCGAGAGCTGTAACTTTTATATTTTTCTGTCAGTCTTGCCATATAAGGGCTTGTTTTTTGCAGGACGAGTTGTACTTTTAAATGAAATCATAAGTTTTACTTTATAATGTACTGGAAAACAGCAAAAAAATTCCAAGTGGGGAAAAACTGCAAAAAAAAGTGATCACACAATAGTTTTTGGGATGTTTTATTCACAGTGTTCACTATGTGGTAAAACTGATGTGTCACTGTGATGCCTCAGGTCGGTGCAAGTTTGTAGACACCAAACATGTATAGATTTACTTGTATCTAAGGGGTTAAAAAAATTCACAAGCTTGTCCAATAAAAGTGGCGTACGTTTTGCACCATTTTCCGAAACCCGTAGCGTTCTCATTTTTTTGGGATCTATGGCTCAGTGACTGCTTCTTTTTTGCGTCTCGGGCTGACGTTTTTAACGGTACCATTTTTGCGCAGATGCTACGTTTTGATCGCCTGTTATTACATTTTGCGTAAAACTTGCGGTGACCAAAAAACTGTTTGGGCGTTTGGTAAATGGCGTAGCGGCAATAAAATTCCAATCAGATTAATTGATTTTATATTTTGATAGATCGGGCATTTCTGAACGCGGCGATACCAAATGTGTATATTTTTTATTTTTTTAACAATTTAATTTTCAATGGGGTGAAAGGGAGGTGATTTTGAACGTTTAGGTTTTTGGTTTTTTTTATTTTTTAAAACTTTTTTTTTACTTTTTTTTATTTTACTAGTGCCCCTAGGGGGCTATATGGATCAACAATGCGATCGCTCCGCCCTATCTGCTGTTCACAGCTATAAACAGCAGATATGGTCACTTCCTGATTCATTCAACTCCGGGCCGAGTGAAAACGAAAGTTACTCATGATAGCTATAGGCGTCATCAGATGACCCTGTGCTACCATGGCAACCACCGAAAGTCACGCGATCACGCACGTGACTTCCGGTGGGGGCGGCGGTAAGTGAAAATAATGACCGTGCGCATATACATCTCGCTGCCAGACTTTGGCAGCGAGATGTAAGGGGTTAAATGTTCCGGGAGTCAAATTCCGCTCACAGAGAGGGTCGCGAGGAGACAAATTCCGCTCACAGAGAGGGTCGCGAGGAGACAAATTCCGCTCACAGAGAGGGTCGAGAGGAGGCAAATTCCGCTCAGAGAGAGGGTCGCGAGGAGACAAATTCCGCTCAGAGAGGGTCACGAGCCACATCAAGCTAACGCGCCCTTCACAGTAGTGACACCTAGAGACCCCAATACTGGTATAACGCCAACCAAAGCTTCTTTGTAGAAATCACACACTAGAAGTATACTAAGATTAAGGAATTCCTACCTTACCCCATTCAGCTCTGCTCTTCTATGCGGGGCTACTCAAAAAATCTAGAGACCTGCTTTTTATAGATGATTGCTAAACCTGGTGCTAATACAACAAGCTGGAAGACAGCAACTGCGAGCCACAAGTCATGGGATTTTTGGGTCCGCGAGCCACAGGTTGGGTTCCGCTGCCTTAGAGTATCCCAGAAATCAATCTATGGAAGGTGGTTATATTTAAACTTGGGTACAAATAGTTAGGCCCTCTGCGCACACTTTTTGCGTTTTTTGCTGCAGAAATTTAAGAAAATTGTTGTAACCTTTCTGTAGACATTCCCCAGCAAAAACTATGGAAAAAAAAATAGCTGTGCGCACACTGCGTTTTTTTTTTTCTTAAGAACATTCTTTCTGCAGAATTTCTTGAGAAAAATAATGAGCATGTCACTTTTCTGCAGGCACCAACCTGCGGAAAAGATGCGGTAAAAACGCATGCGTTTTTCGGTGCGTTATTGGTGTGGTTTTTTTAACGCAAGTGCGCTAATCTTTCAGACTCAAGAAATTTCTGAAGAAAATTTTTTTTTCTAGTGCGCACAGGGCCTTAAAGGGATTATTCAGGCATAAGTATTTGAAGACCCATCTACAGAATAGACAATCAACAGTAGATAACTGGGTGTTTGAAACTGGCGGTTAGCGCCCCTACCAATCAGGTATTTGTGCTCTGGTCAGATGTATACACTCTGAATGGAGCTACTGAACACCGCTCCATTCACCTTGTAGCAGCCGCTGCTGTTCTTTTGAGTATAAGTTGAATATAAGCTGCATTGCAGTGCCTGACAGCTTTGAACACACCTTCTCTTCTCTTTGAAGCTAAGTTTGAAGTGTAAACATCCTGCATCCCCAGCAAAACAAAAAAAGACAGCTGATCTGTGGGGGTACCAGATGTTGGATCCCCAGTGATCTACTATTAATAATCTATCCTAAAGATCGGTCATCAAATCCCCATGCCAGGACAACTCCTTTAACTTTTCATGAACATTTCTACTGTCCAGCTCATTGACTGTTTAATAGCAATACAGAATCACGAATGCAACTCTGGATCTTAATGTTTTTTTCCCAGGAAAAAAGTTTATTTTGATAAAAAGATCGTGGAATAATAAGTTACACAATTGGATGTGTTTAAAGGGAACCTGTCAGGTCCAATATGCACCAATAACCATGAGCAGTTCTGGGTGTATATTGCTAATCCCTGCCTAACCGTCCCTGTATACACTAGCATAGATAAAGAGATCTTTAGAAAAAGGATTTCTAACGAACTTTTATCTTATTCTAATGAGCACAGGGACTATCCCCCGACTAGTCCTCCCTCTTAGCATGCATGTCCACAGGGCTGTACCAACTTGCTATTCATTTCAGCATAACCAGCGGTGACGCGCGTATCTCTGTTCGCTGTGACCGCGCTTCTGAATGCTACCCACTTCCGGTCATGCGCAGTAGGAAACCATGTGTATGCATCTCCACATCAGAGGTCTAATGCGCATGACCGGAGGTGCCCACCATTCAGAAGAGCAAACAGATATGGGAGACACCACTGGTGACGCTGCATTGAATAGCACGTTAGTACGCCCCTGTGGGTGTACTACCATGCTAAACGGGCAAACTAGTCAGGGGATATAATGCTCTTGGGACTAGTACACCGCGCTCATAAGCATAAGCTCTTTAGAAATACTTTTTATAAAGATCTCTTTATCCATGATAGTGTATACAGGGACGGTTAGGCAGAGATTAGCAATATGTACCCAGAACTGCTCGTGATTCTGGGTGCACATTGCCACTAGATTTTTCCCTATGCAACTAAAACTACCACCTTCTGCAGCTCCTCGGCTGCATTCTTTGAAGGTGCGCCTTGTATATGGCCCCCTTTTCAGACCGCAAAAACAACTTTATAAATATTACCTTTTCGTATGTAAATTTTTTAGTAGGGCCTAAAGGGCGGGCTCTCTTTCTCCTTCGTTCCCCCCGCCTGCTGCTGTACGCCGTCCCCTGTGTTGATTTGAATTGATGACGGTTCAGTAATCCTCCACGCTGTGCCGAAGTCTCGCGCATGCGCAGTTATCGTAGGCCACTATCGCGGGCCTGTGCACAAACTATCCTGTGCACTATCCTGTGCACTATCCTCGTCAGGCACGAGATTATGGGCAGCGCTGTGCATGACCTCACCAGCATCATACTAGTACCCGCCCATAATCTCGTGCCTGAGCAAATACATCCCGGGCGCACGCGAGGGATAGTTTGTGCAGAGGCCCGCGATAGTGGCCTACGATAACGGCGCATGCGCGAGACTTTGGCACAGCGTGGAGGATGACGGGACCGTCGTCATCAATTCAAATGAACACAGGGGACGGCGTACAGCGGCAGGAGGCGGGAACGAAGAAGAAAGAGAGCCCGCGCTTTAGGCCCTACTAAAAAATGTACATACGAAAAGGTTTTATAAAGCTGTTTTTGCGGTCTGAAAAGGGGGCCATATACAAGGCACACCTTCATGGAATGCAGCCGAGGAGCTGCAGAAGGTGGTAGTTTTAGTTGCATAGGGAAAAATCTGGTGACAGGTTCCCTTTAAAAAAAAAACCAAAAAAAAACCGTTCCAATCTTATATGCGTCCCCGCTATATACTGTGTAATGGCCATGTCTGATCATATCACAGCTCCAGGAAATGGGAGCGAGCAAAGGAGTATACAGATATTATAGCATGGATCACAGCTGATTCTTTTTGTGAGGTAAAGCATTTTGCTGCCTCGTTTTAAAAAATGATTTATCTCAAATAAATGTGATCCTGTGCTGTGATGTCTGTATATTCTATTGCTTCCTCCCCGACCCAGGAGATGTGGCAGGATCAGACCTGTGCAGTCAGACACGGCCATTACAGTACATAGCAGGGGCACATTTATAAGATGTGTTTGTAAACACATCCAATTGTGGAAATTATTATTATTATAACATCTACTGATTAAAATTAACTCTGTCCATGGGAAAACCCTTTTAAATTACAAGCTAATTGATGCATTTTTAGAAAGTTACTCCACTTTTTGGGCAGATTTAAATCTATCCTGTAAAATATGAGTTCAATAGTAGACGTTTTACTTTAGAGAAATAGAAGTGTCCAGGCACAGGATGGCAGCGCCATACATGGACCACACAGAGGGCTCATTACTGGCAATGCCAGGCTGGGCACACGCCTAGCACCACACAATGATGGCTGGCACAGCGCTGGTCCTGTAGGCAGACACTCCTGCATCCTTAGCATGCCTCTTATCTGCTGCCACAGGAGGCAGGCACTGATTGCCCAGGGCAGCTGCAATGCCTGCCACTAGCCGGCCAGACACGTGCACCATGCAGCACCGTCCACACACCACATGCAACGACCCGGAGTCTGAGCATCTCACTCACCCGAGTCCAAAAAGGCTGCAACAAGCAGCCACTGCACTAAGCTGGTAAAATGGCGCGTCTTCCCCAACAGACCACGCCTCCTTCTCCCGGAAAGCTTAGCCAATCACGGGCGCCGCACACGGGGCTGACAGGCGCTAATAGCAGGGGCCTTCCAATTGGGTTGCGGAGGGGATGTGGGAGCGGGAAGGGGGATGAGCGCCTCCGACCAACCGCCGCTCGGGAGAAACATGGCCGGAATGCCTGTATGTTCCGAGGGGCGGCATTGGACGTGGTGTGTACGTTATGGCCAATGGCTGGTGCAGCAGAGGTGTATATGACAGGGACAATGCAGCCTCCTGTGGTGTTCCCTGTACGCCTGCCTGGAGCCGTACACACCTCACAGCCTGAATCCCTCAGGTCTGCTTGGAGGGAAAAGATGCAAATCGATGCACCTCTGACAGGAAATTTGTGAAGAATTGTTGGCTAGTGATGTAATAAATATGGCGCCTAATTGTGCCATGAGACGAGAGTAATCAAACTCATTTTTTTCTACGTTTACCAACCTGAGAAGCGCCATGTGAATTGCACAGATTTATTGGTTTTATATATATATATATATATATATATATATATATATATATATATATATATATATATATACACACACATCTATAACTATAGATAGATCTATCCATCTATATATATATATATACATATATATACATAGATAGATATATATATAGAGAGAGAGAGATACACTGTATATGTGTGCTCTAAACGTGTATCTTCAGGAGTGAAAATCCACTGGGTTATTCAAGAAAATTCTTTGGGAAACCGTTTTTTCATTAATTTCCTGACCACATTTTTTGCCCTTTTTTTGAGTGTTTTTACAACATTTTTGAGACGTCTTTTTTACTGGCGTTTTCCAGTCGTTTTATTCCATTTAACAATGAAAAAATTGCTGGTGGTTCTTTTTAAGCAAAATCAATATAAAAACTTTCATCTGCGCCCTTTTAACCTTCACATTTAGTTGTACAGTATATAGAGCATCTTCAGAGCAGGAGATTCTTGAAGAATGGACTGCGCACTTATGTTATACACTTGCACTTGAGCGCTATACATGGTGACTGCTGTAAGGCTATGTGCGCACATGTGCGTAGTGCATGCAGTTACGCTGCGTTCTGCACCGCAGCGTAACTGCATGCGTCCTGCGTCCCCTGCACAATCTATGGCGATTGTGCAGGAGCCGTGCGCACGTGGCCTATTACAACGCCGCGATTCGGCTGCTGCCCGAATCGCTGCGTTCTAAGAAGTGACGTCACTTCTTTCGTGCGGTTTGCATGCTGTCTATAGGGAGAGGCAGCATGCAGAGCGCACGTTCTCTGCCGGCACCATGCGCTTCAGAACGGAGCTTTTCAGCTGCGCTCTGAAGCGCACCTTTTAGGTGCGGTGCAGAGCGCACACATAGCCTTATACGGGTAAACTAGCACTCCCAGGAACCGTATTCATCTACTAATAGTGTCAGGCGGGCTTTGCACACTACGACATCGCAGGTATGATATCAGTGGGGTCAAATCGAAAGTGACGCACATCCGGCGTCGCAGTCGATATCGTAGTGTGTAAATCCTTTTTGATACGATTAACGAGCGCAAAAGCGTCGAAATCGTATCATCGGTGTAGCATCGGTCATTTCCATAATTTCGAAAGGACCGATGTTACGATGTTGTTCCTTGTTCCTGCGGCAGCACACATCACTGTGTGAGAAGCCGCAGGAGCGAGGAACATCTACCTGCGGCTCACGCCGGCTATGCGGAAGGACAGAGGTGGGCGGGATGTTTACGTCCCGCTCATCTCCGCCCCTCCGCTTCTATTGGCCGCCTGCCGTGTGACGTCGCTATGACGCCGCACGACCCGCCCCCTTAATAAGGAGGCGGGTTGCCGGCCAGAGCGACGTCGCAGGGCAGCTGAGTGCATGTGAAGCTGCCGTAGCGATCATGTTCCCTACGGCAGCTATCACAAGATATCGCAGCTGCGACGGGGGCGGGGACTATCGCGCTCGGCATCGCAAGCATCGGCTTGCAATGTCGTAGTGTGCAAAGTGCCCCTCAGTGTATGTTGTCACAGGACAGCAATTCAGACTTCCTGGATCACTGTATACTCTGTGGCGCCAGGGGTCTCTTTTACATTATAAGCCTATGGAGCTTCATTCTGACACTCCTTAGGCCCTGTGCGCACACTGCGTTTTTTGCCGTGGTTTTTGCTGCAGAATTGGTGCAGTTTTTGTTCATAACCTTTCTGCAGTCCTTCCCCAGCAAAGTCTATGAGCAATTCAAAATGCTGTGTACACACTGCGTTTTTTTTTCCTACAAGTTTTGCTGCAGAATTTTTGCAGCAAAAAGAAGCAGCATGTCACTTCTTTTTCACAGGTACCTGAAGTTTTCCCCTGTGTTTTGCCATTTATAATGGTTAAAAACCGCAGGGACAAAACCGCAACAAACCGCGGTAAAATCACATGTGGATTTTGGGTGATTTTTTTTGCCGCAGGTGCGGAATTCTGCCAGAGGGTGCATATTTTGCTGAAGAAACACATCTACCCAGTGCGCACAGGGCCTAAGACTTAGGCTGTGTGCGCACGTTGCGTAATTTCATGCGTTTACGCTGAGTATTGCACTGTAGCGTAAACGCATGCATCCTGCGTCCCCAGCACAATCTATGAAGAGTGTGCATAATCCATCCACATGTTGCGTTTGAGAGCACAGCGATTTGCATACTGAAATTTTGATCCAAATCGCTGTGCTCAAAAAAGCAACATGTCGCTTATTTCGTGCGCTTTGGATGCTGCTCCCACTCTGTCTATGGGAGAGGCAGCATCCCGAGAGCATGAAATCGGCATTTATTCTGCAGACACTGCTTCCATGCCGCAGTGTTTCTGCAGCGATTTGAAGCGCACATGCACCTCCAAATTACTGCAGAATATTTGTCACGGCAGTACGCAACGTGCGCACATACCCTAACATTGTAACAGCCACTTCCAGGTCACGCAGAGCACAGTGTGACTCGGAGCGTCTGAAGAGTAATAATGTCACTGAGAAGAGAAGCAGAATGGCGGTGGATCCCGGAGAGAGCAGCAGTAGGGGAGTATATTAATACACATTCTACACTACAATATATATACACTGTGTTCCAAATTATTATGCAAAAAGAGTTTAGGAGTGATAAGGTTAGAAATGTTTTGTTTGTCATTTAAACTCATTGCTGGTGATGTGTGTCAGGGCTCTTTATATCACTGAAAGCAATTGCAGATACCTGTGCACATTAGTTTGGAAGGTGTGTCCAAATAAAGGCAAGACTACTTAAGAAGGCTGTTCCACATTATTAAGCAGCCTACATTTTTTGCCAAAATGGGAAAGGAAAAGCATATGTCGGCTGCTGAGAAGCAACAAATTGTGGAGTATTTAGGTCAAGGCATGACTACAATCAACATTGCCAAGACACTTCATTGTGATCATCGCACAATCAAAAAGTATGTAGCTGATTCACAGCACACGCGTGTGCGTGCTGATAAGGAGAAATTGAGGACTCTTTCCAACAGGCAATTGCATCAGGTTAAAAGAGCAGCTGCTAAAATGCCTTGTCATAGTAGCAGACAAGTTTTTGAAGCTACTGGTGCCTCCAACGTCCCCCAAACAACAAGATGCAGGGTCCTTCAGAGGTTTGCAGCTGTTCGTAAGCCAACCTGTCGACCACCTCTATCCACTGCACAAAAGCAGAAACGGCTCCAGTGGGCCAAACGATACATGAAGACTAACTTCCAAACTGTTTTGTTCACCGATGAGTGCCGTGCAACGCTCAATGGTGCAGATGTATGGAGTGGAGGATGGCTGGTTGATGGACATCCCATGAAAACACGGCTAAGGCGCCAACAAGGAGGAGGTGGAGTAATGTTTTGGGCTGGAATCATGGGGAGACAGATTGTCGGCCCCTTTAGGATCCCTGAAGGGGTAAAGATGAACTCCATAATCTATGTAGAGTTTCTAAAACAGCACTTCCTGTCATGGTTCAGTAGGAAGAACCGTGCATTCCGCATCAAGATCATTTTCATGCATGATAATGCACCGTCTCATGCGGCAAATAACACATCTGCATCTCTGGCTGCTATGGGCATAAAAGAGGACAAACTTATGGTGTGGCCACCATCTTCCCCTGACCTCAACCTCATTGAGAACCTCTGGAGCATCATCAAAAGGCGTGTCTATGATGGCGGGAGGCAGTTCACATCTAAGCAACAGATTTGGGAGGGTATTCTGTCCACATGCAAAACAATTGAAGCACAAACCATCCAAAAACTGACAAATTCAATGGACGAGAGAGTTCAGAAGCTTCTTTCAAACAAGGGGTCCAAATGTAACATCACCTAGAATTAAGTTTTGACTTGAAAACTGTTTGATTTCATTTTGTAATAAGCTGATAATGCTTATAATTTCCCAATTGACCATTTTGTTTTTCAAAATAAAAATAAAAAGGTTGAAAACTCTGCTGTGCATAATAATTTGGAACATGCATGTTAAGTGCATTTTGAGTGTTTATTATTTTTAAAAATATACTGTTTTCATAGGCAGTTTGATCAAAAACATTTCAATTATACTCGAATAGTAGATGACTGGAAAATAACAATGACTGCAATTCATAAAGTTAATTTAGAAAAATATGAAAAAATAATTTTTGCATAATAATTTGGAACACAGTGTACACAGCGATATCTGTTGTTTAAATGAACACTTTGGCATTTTTTACCTTTTTATTGCCCCGTCATGTTACCAATCAGTCATGGGTGCGTAGTGAGTGCACTAAAATATTTACCTGTCATGCCAAGAGAGAGAGGACTCCCAGCGAGTGGCTCAACGCAAAAGGGACAACCAGGGGAGCAACGTTAAGGCCCTGGTAGGGAGACAGGGCGGGGTCACCACCTAACACTCACCTAAGGCAGATCCCTGCACTCCCTAACGTCCCTAAAAGGATCCTGTCCGCATGCGCCATCACATGCCTAGGCCCTCGCTGACCCTGAACTAACCCTGACTAGAGAAGGACAGCGAGACGCTAGTCTCAACACTATGGTAAGACAAACAGGTTATAGCGCCAGCGTCCCTGCACAGCACTGCCGCTTAGTGAGCTCACGCTCGCTCTCTTAAATTGTCAACTTACCTATTTCCACAAGTGCCTCTCAGTTTATGGCTAATCTGGTAACAACATTGGTTGATGCATAGCGCTCTCCTTGACGTTTTCAACATCATTGGTGGCCATCATTTTTGCTCGACTTTCATCACTGAACAGCACTGAGGCCCATTGATCCCTTGTCCAGTAAGACAATGATGCCCATGCGTTGTGGTATGGTTATTTACCTTTGCAGGTAATTTAGCACGCACACAGGGGTGGGATTCAGCCGCTTCTGTCCGGTTCTGGAGAACCGGTTGTTAAAATAGCAGCCGGTTCCCAGAACCGGCAAGAAACAGCTGCGGCGACCCGGTTCCCTGTATTCATTTGTGTTAGTGTCTCTTTAAGACACTGACACAAATGAATCCCCCCGCACCTCCGCGCCGCACTTCCTGGTACAGTGGAGCCTGTACCCGGCGTGCAGCGACGCGCTGACGCTACAGAGGTCATGGCTGCATGGGGAGGTAGCTCCTCCTCCTGCCGTCTGTCAGCGTACAGAGACGAGCCGCGGAGGAGAACGGGAGACAGAGGAGAAACTGCCGGTGCTTTCAGCAGGTAAGCGCTCAGTGAGCCGAAGATGCAGGGAGAGGAGCCGCATAAGATGACAGCTATATGTGGCTATATGGGGGGAGGCCACATAAGATGGGAGCCATATGGGGAGAGGGGCCACATAAGATGGGAGCCATATGGGGAGAGGGGCCACATAAGATGGGAGCTATATGGGGAGAGGGGCAACATAAGATGGGAGCTATATGGGGAGAGGGGCCACATAAGATGGGAGCTATATGGGGAGAGGGGCCACATAAGATGGGAGCTATATGGGGAGAGGGGCCACATAAGATGGGAGCTATATGGGGAGAGGGGCCACATAAGATGGGAGCTGTTACGAGGGGGACCCGGGGAAGCGTGCCAAGATGGGAAATGGACTGCTTCCGCCGGTCAAGGTCCACTGTGCGGTGTAAGGGACCGCCGCTATGGTGGGTGAAGAGTGAGCGGGTTGCTGCTAGCGATCGTCTGGAATGTCACAGACGATCTATGTACACCGATCTGCCCTAACCCGTGAGGGTTGTATGGCACAGATCTCACGTCTCGGTGTACCTGTTGCACGGGGAAGCACAGAGGTGCCCACGCACGTGTGCCAGTGGAAGTCACGAGAATATGGCACGAGGGTAGCACAGAGGTGCCCACGCACGTGTGCTTTCAAAAAGCAGGTGAGTCCAATGGAGACTTGAGGAGCTCACCTGGGACAGGAACACGGCCTGTTGACGGGGGTACTGCCGGAGCAGCAAGGCAGGAACACGGCCTGCAAACGAGGTACTGCCGGAGCAGCAAGGGCCAAGCCCACAAGATACAGTAATGCCTGAGCAGTGGCGTGGCAGCACGCTGCCAGACATCCAAACATAGAAGGACGGTCGCGCGCCGCCATGATGGCAGGGGGAGCTTTTAAGGAGGTGCAGCTCCACCCGAGGGCGGGCGCGAGGCGGAGATGACGGACTTGACCCAATCAGGGTCCACGACGTCCCAGCCTGGCCAGTCAGGATTGACCACGTCACCAGCCTTGCCATCAAGCCGTGTGACGTCAGTGAGCGAATCAGGACCCACCACGCATTGCACATGCTCACCCTCCTGCCTCTGGGAAATAGAGGCGGGATCCTCGGTCTCACAATGTGCAGAGATAACGGGAATCTCACTGCTTCCCTGAGCAGTAAACCTCTGCACATTGCGCAGCCTCGCAGACCTTTGGGGCCGCTGAGCAGGAGAGTCTGCGGCAGGCCAGGAATGGGAGACCGCTTCACTCCTTGTAACAGGAGAACCACTAGGTGTCACCCTTCTGCTGCCACTCTGAGAAGGTATCTCCTGCACACTGCGCAGTCTGGCAGACCTTCGGCGCTGCTGAGCAGGAGTGCTCGTGGCAGGCAAGGAATGGGAGACTGCCTCAGTCCTTGCCTCAGGAGAGCCACGAGATGTAACAGGGAGCTATATGGGGAGAGGGGCCATATAAGATGGGAGCTATATGGGGAGAGGGGGCCACATAAGATGGGAGCTATACGGGAAAAGGAGCCATATGGGACAGGATCTGCAGGGGAAAAAGAGCACATGGGATGAGATCTGCTGGGAAAAGGAGCCATAATGGGATGAGATCTGCTGGGGAAAGAGGCCATGATGGGATGGGATCTGCAGGGGGAAAGAGGCCATAATGGGATGGGATCTGCAGGGGGAAAGAGGCCATAATGGGATGGGATCTGCAGGGGAAAGAGGCCATGATGGGATGAGATCTGCAGGGGGAAAGAGGCCATGATGGGATGGGATCTGTAGGAGGAAAGAGGCCATGATGGGATGAGATCTGCAGGAGGAAAGAGGCCATGATGGGATGGGATCTGTAGGAGGAAAGAGGCCATAATGGGATGAGATCTGTATGGGGAAGGTCGTCCGTTCCAATTTTAGCAGGGCTCCTTTAGTAATAATTTTTAAAAACTGTAGAAAAACCATTTAATACAATATGACTGGAGCAACTGGTGCTGGACAGGAGAGTGAGGGTATAGGAGGGGAAGGAGATTTTACTTTAAATTACTTAGATTTTTTGGTTAAGGGAACTGCGTGAAAATGGGTGTGGCTAACAAAATGGGTGTGGTTACAGAATGGATGTGGGTTTTCAAATAGGCGGGGTTTACAGAGAACCTGTTGTTAAAAATTTGAATCCCACCCCTGCACGCACACCTTCTTGAAGTAAATAGTTTATAATGGTCTGACAAGGCACTTGGGTGCCTCTCACCTCCCTTAAATGTGTAGGATTCATCATCCGGTTCCAAAGGGAAGTGTCCAAAATAAAGCAGTCATCAGTGAGTGATGTGGCCAAAGGACATCTACTTCTATGCCTTTCTGTGACTTTTCCAGTCTCTGTATCTCTGTTGCAACCTGCTGATGACACTCTTCTCAGTGGCTATTTCCATCCGAGAACATTTTGCTTGAAGTCTCACAAATGCGAGGTACTGTTGATCAATTGTTAGGTGTCTCATAATGTCAAAATATGAACAGTATGAAGAGGACTAATGAAATAACAATTTTAATTGAACTCCAAAATGTATTGGGACGAATCATGGATCAAACACGTGTTGTGAATTTTGCCATTAAGCTCCTTGTTAGAGAACAGCAAGTTGTGAAAAAAATACTGAAACATTGAACAGTTGGACATGTGTATTGAAAAGTTTAGAGAAGGTTATATTAAGTTCACCTGAAAAGGTTAGCATGCGATTTAGGATCATCCTGAAATTTCAACCGAAAGCCAAATATCCCTAATTTTTTGTGAGTAGTCTCTGTGTATGAGACTAAAAGGGGCTTTACACGCTACAATATCGTTAATGTTTTATCGTCGGGGTCACGTCGTTAGTGACGCACATCCGGCATCATTAACAATATCGCAGCGTGTAACACTTACCATCGACTTTAAACGTCCTCCAAAGTGGTGAAAATCTTTCACCATGCAGAGGTCGTCCTAAAACCAAAAATTGTTAATGGTTGTTTAACCCCTTCACGACCGCGGGCAGTAAAATTACGTCCTATTTTAACGTGACTTAACGACCAGGAACGTAATTTAACGGCCTAAACTTCATTTGATTGCCGTGGCCATAGCAACGGCTTTCAAATGATGTCCCCTGCTGTTTCTTACAGCAGGGGACCTTTGCTTGAGCCCAGGGGGGGTGGCATCGCCAACCCCCATCGACGATCGATGTGATTGGCTGTTCAAATCTGAACCGCCAACCACATCATTCGCACTGATTTCGGCAAAAATAATGCCAGAATTAGTGCGATACTATGAGATCCTGCTATGAGATGCCATAGAAGGTACAGCAGATCATAGGTGGATCTCAAACACGTCGCCCCCAGCCCCTGCAGCACTGATTGGAGCGATCGTGCTATGACGCGCAATCGCTCCAATCAGTGTGCAGTGGGGCGTTCTGATCTGCGGGTGGCCGCCCTCCCCAGGCCTGTGCTGGCCAGCGAGCCCTCCCCCAACATGTCTGCAGCGTGGAGTGGCTGGTACTTGTGGTACCACGCCACCGCTGCCGCCACTGATGTCACCGCTTCTGCGCCTGCTCCACGTGAGTATTCCACTCCCCTTGCAGCCCGTGCTCGCTCCCGTTATGGCCCCTCCCCGCTCCCGTGATGGCCCCTGCCCGTGTCCTCCGCGGTCTGCCCCCCCCACGCCATCCCGATCTGCTCCCCCTGCGATCTGCCTGCCTCCTCTGTCATCTCTATTCTGCTTCCTTCCTTACTTCTTTGCTTCTCCGGTATCCCCCTCTGCTCTCCCTCTCCCCTCTCACCTTGAGGTCCTCTTACCTGCCTTCACCGGGTCGTGTCCGATTTCTTCACTGGCCCGATCACATCTGCCTCCATCTCTGGTTCCTTATTCCTGGGTCTTCTGCTGATCTGTCCAACGTCCTGCCTGCTGCTCCTGTACAGATGTCTATCTCGCTTGCCTTCTGTTCCTCCTGCTACTCCTCTGGGTACTGTGAGTATAACTTTTTTTTTTTTTCCCCTGTATCCTGCCCATTTCTACACCTCATCTGTCCATGCGTCCCGCCGAGCACTGATCACGGATGCAGATAACGGATCTGCATCCGTGGTCAATTTTTGGCGTGACTTTTTTTTCCGTACCCCAACGCGTTTTGTATCGCGTCTGTCCGTGTGTCCCGCCAATCGCTGATCAGGGATGCAGATAACGGATCTGCATCCCTGTTCAATTTTTGGCGTGACTCTTTTCCGTATCCACGACGCTTTTTGTATCGCATCTGTCCGTGCTTCCCGCCGAGCGCTGATCAGGGATGCAGATAACGGATCTGCATCCCTGCCCAATTTTTGGCGTGACTTTTTCTTTTCTTCCGTATCACCGACGCTTTTTGTATCTCATCTGAATGTGCGCCCTGCAGCAGTCGATCAGTGCAACGTGTCTGTGCGTTTGAAAAGTCAAATGGCGTTCCTTCTCTTCTGAGCCCCACCATGCGCCCAAACAATTTATTTCCACCACATATGAGGTATCTGCGTACTCAGGAAAAATTGCACAATACGTTTTATGGTGCAGTTTTTCCTGATACCTGGTTGATGCAAAAAGTTTGTGGTAAAAAAAAAAAAAAAAAAAAAAATTTCACGGTTCAATGTTATCAACTTCTGTGGAGCCCCTGGGGGTGCAAGGGGCTCACCAAACATCTAGATAATTTCCTTGAGGGGATGGGGTCACTTGTGAGGGAGCTCCACTGTTTAGGCACCATAGTGGGTCTCCAAACATGACATGGCGTCCGCTAATGATTCCAACCAATTTTGCTGTCAAATGGTGCGCTCTCTCTTCTGAGCCCTGCCATGCGCCCAAACAATTACTTTCCACCACATATGAGGTATCGTCGTACTCAGGAGAAATTGCACAATATGTTTTATGGTACATTTTTTCCTGATAACCTTGTGAAAAAAAAGCTACGTGGTTCAAGTAACAGTTTTGTGGTGAAAAAAACAATTGTATTCATGGCTCAACATTATCAACTTGTGTGGAGCCCCTTGGGGCTCGCTAAACATCTAGATAAATTCCTTGAGGGGTCTAGTTTCCAAAATGGGGTCACTTGTGGGGGAGCTCCATTGTTTAGGCACCTCAGGAGGTCTCCAAATGTAACATTACGTCAGCTAATGATTCCAACCAATTTTGCTGTCAAATGGTGCTCTTTCTCTTCTAAGCCCCGCCATGCGCCCAAACAATTACTTTCCACCACATATGAGGTATCGTCGTACTCAGGAAAAAATGCACTATAAATTTCATGGTGCATTTTTTCCTGATACCCTTGTGAAAAAAAAGCTACCTAGTTGAAGCAACAGTTTAGTGATAAAAATTTTAATTTTTTTCTTTTCACGGCTCAACGTTATAAACTTCTGTGAAGCCCCCAGGTGTTCAAAGTGCACACCAAACATCTAGAAAAATTATTTGAGGGCTCTAGTTTCCAAAATGAGGTCAATTTTGGGGGAGCTCCATTGTTTAGGTACCTCATGGGGTCTTCAAACCCGACATGGCGTCTGCTAATGAGTGCAGCTTATTTTGCACTCAAAAATTCAAATAGCGCTCTTTGCCTTCCGAGCCCTGCCGTGTGCCCAAACATTTGATTTCCACCACATATGGGGTATCTGCGTACTCAGGAGAAAATGCACAATACATTTTATGGTGCATTTTTTCCTGATACCCTTGTGAAAAAAAAGCTACCTAGTTGAAGCAACAGTTTTGTGGTAAAATTTTTTTTTTTTCTTTTCACGGCTCAACGTTATAAACGTCTGAAGCCCCCAGAGGTTCAAAGTGCTCACCAAACATCTAGAAAAATTATTTGAGGCCTCTAGTTTCCAAAATGGGGTCACTTGTGGGGTAGCTCAATTGTTTAGGCACCTCAGGGGGTCTTCAAACCCGACATGGCGTCTGCTAATGAGTGCAGCTAATTTTGTGTTCAAAAATTGAAATGGCGCTCCTTCCCTTTCGAACTCTGCCGTTCACCCAAACAATTGATTTTTACCCCATATGGGGTATCAGAGTACTTAGGAGAAAATGCACAATAAATTGTAGGGTGCACTTTCTCTTTTTTCCCTTGTGAAAATTAAAATTTTATGGCTAAAGTAACATTTGTGTGTTAAAAAGTAAAATTTTCATTTTTTTCCTTCCACATTGCTTTGGTTGCTGTGAAGCACCTAAAGGGTTAATAAACTTCTTGGATGTGGTTTTGAGCAGAGTGAGGGGTGCAGATTTTAGAATGGGGTCACTTTTGGGTATTTTCTGTCACCTCAGCCTCTCAAAGTCACCTCAAATGTATGTGGTCCCTAAAAAAATTCTTTTGTAAATTTTGTTGGAAAAATGAGAAATTACTGATGAACTTTGACCCCTTCTAACTTTCTAATGAAAAAAAAATTTGTTTCGAAAATTGCGCTGATGTAAAGTAGACATGTGGGAAATTTTATTTAGTAACTATTTTGTGTGACATATTTCTCAGATTTATAGGCAAACTTTGAAAATTGCGAAATTTTCAAAATTTTTGCAAAATTTCCTAAATTTTCACAAATAAACGCAAAAAATATCAGCCTAAATTTACCACTGACATGAAGTACAATATGTCTCAGAACAATCTCAGAATCGCCAGGATCCGTTGAAGCGTTCCAGAGTTATAACCTGTCAAAGTGACACTGGTCAGAATTGCAAAAAATGACCAGGTCATTAGGGTGTTTTAGTGGCCGGGGGTGAAGGGGTTAAAGATGTTGTTCCTCGTTCCTGCGGCAGCACACATCGCTGTGTGTGACACCGCAGGAGCGAGGAACCTCACCTTACCTGCGTCCCGCCCGCAATGCGGAAGGAAGGAGGTGGGCGGGATGTTCGTCCCGCTCATCTCCGCCCCTCCGCTTTGATTGGCCGGCTGCTTCGTGACGTCGCCGTGACGCCGAACGCACCTCCCCCTTGAGGGAGGGATTGTTCGGCAGTCACAGCGACGCCGCCGACCAGGTAAGTGCGTGTGACGCTGCCGCAGCGATATTGGTCGCTGCGGCAGCGATCACACGATACCGCATGCACGACGGAGGCGGGTGCTTTTGCGTACGATATCGCTAGAAATTGCTAGAAATATCGTAGCGTGTAAAGCCCGCTTAAGGCCGAGGTCACACTGGCATATAGCATTTGATGCGAGAGCTATATGCTAATGACACTTGGCTCAAACTCTGCTGTGAGTGTGATCCGAGTTTCATTTTACTGTGAGCCAATTCTCTTGCAAGTGAGAATGGGATCACAGATGCGGAGAAGATGGAGAAATTAATCTCTGTATCTTCTGTATTGCCTTTCTCGGCATATATCGGACTGCACTCAGATGATATCCAAGTGCAGTCCATTATTTCACATGCACCCATTGACTTGTATGGGTAAGCATGATCCGATTTGTGGAGGCACTCGCAGCACACTGCAATTGATTTCTGATGCTGAACCGGCATGAGAAAAAATTGTAGATATACACTGCCCCATAGTATAACACTGGTCCGAGTGCTATCTGATAAAACATTGGATAGCACTCAGCCATGTTATACGCTCGTGTGAGCAAGCCTTTAGTATTAGGCTGTCACAGACTTATTAAGCAAGAACCTTACACTAAGAAATGAATTAATGGTTTTCACTGTTAGCCGGCAAGTCAGAGCTGCAGTTACATGATGCAGAAGACGTGAGCAGCGCTGAAAACAGCAGAAGACCACGACTTGTAATTTATTGAACTCATTACACACACATTACTTATTGGTAACATTGAGGAATAAAGAAAAATGTTGCTATCAATTGTCAAATAGTTTGATTCCGAAGAGGGGGTGTCAGTTTACGCCTTGACATAGGACATAATAGCGCTAATATGTCATGTGTTGGACGTGGGTGTACAGACAGGGCTAATGCGCTTAGCCCACTTTTCATAATGCGAGTGCCGCTGTGTTATACTTCCTCCATCCATCTCTAACAACAGTGTTATAGGGCTAGTGCCAATATTTATTATTATTGCCAATTAGTTGGCTTGTTAATAATGTAATATGGGCTAACTCCTGCTATTAATTATCAGATTTGGCTAATATATACAGTACAGACCAAAAGTTTGGACACACCTTCTCATCTCTAGAACAACTGTTAAGAGGAGACTTTGTGCAGCTGGCCTTCATGGTAAAATAGCTGCCAGGAAACCACTGCTAAGGATAGACAACAAGCAGAAGAGACTTGTTTGGGCTAAAGAACACAAGGAATGGACATTAGACCAGTGGAAATCTGTGATTTGGTCCGAGTCCAAATTTGAGATCTTTGGATCCAACCACCGTGTCTTTGTAGAAAAGGTGAACGGATGGGCTCTACATGGCTGGTTCCCGCCGTGAAGCATGGAGGAGGAGGTGTGATGGTGTGGGGGTGCTTTGCTGGTGACACTATTGGGGATTTAATCAAAATTGGAGGCATACAGAACCAGCATGGCTACCACAGCATCTTGCAGTGGCATGCTATTCCATCCGGTTTGCGTTTAGTTGGACCATCATTTATTTTTCAACAGGACAATGACCCCAAACACACCTCTAGGCTGTGTAAGGGCTATTCGACTAAGAATGAGAGTGATGGGGTGCCATGCCAGCTGAACTGGCCTTCACAATCACCAGACCTGAACCCAATCAAGAGGGTTTGGGGTGAGCTGGACCGCAGAGTAAACACAAGGGCCAACAAGTGCTAAGCATCGCTGGGAACTCTTTCAAGACTGTTGGAAGACCATTTCCGGTGACTAATTCTTGAAGCTCATCAAGAGAATGCCAAGAGTGTGCAAAGCAGTAATCAAAACAAAAGGTGGCTACTTTGAAGAACCTAGAATATAAGACATATTTTCAGTTGTTTCACACTCTTTTAAGTATTTCATTCCACATGTTTTAATTCATAGTTTTGATGCCTTCAATGTGAATCATACATTTTTAGAGTCATGAAAATAAAGAAAACTCTTTGAATGAGAAGGTGTGTCCAAACTTTTGGTCTGTACTGTATATATTGTAACAAACGATACACGCGTAATGCTATCTATTCCTTTTCTAATTGATAATATATAATACTGGTGACTGACACAAAACTGTGTACTAATAAAAGATATTTATTAAACACATCCAAAAGTCTACAGTATATCTTTCTACTCAATACCGCATAAAAACCACAATGCCTTAATAACACAAAACCCACAATTATCTTTGAATAATTCCCACCCACGTTGCACATACTAGTGATGGGTAGGCGAACTCTGTTTGGTGATCCAGGGCCCATGGCTCCGCTCACCAGGTGAATACATATTTAAGATTACATTAATGCCACCAAAACCATGCCCACCAACACGAAACCACGCCCACTCATCAATTTAATTGGCCCGCTGTGAGTGGGGTTTCGTTTAGGTGGGCGGGGTTTCATCCACTGAACACCGGACCTTTACGCCCAGTGAGAGCCACTAAGAGAATATAGTGGCTCTCACTGGGGTGCTTGCTCCGGTCAGTCACAGCAGGGAGCCGGATCTTTGTGTCTGATCGTTCGCAATTGACACATCACTAGCACATACAGAATTGTCCCACCCCGTCACACACAACGAGATCGCTAAAGAGATCGTTGCTGCGTCACCGTTTCTGTGATGCAGTAACGATCTTGCCAGCGATCTCATTATGTGTGACACCTACCAGCGATCAGGCCCCTGCTGTGAGATCGCTAGTCATTGCCAAATGATCCGGACCATTTTCTTCAAAGGTGATGTCCTGCTGGGCAGAACATATCGCTGTGTTTGACACCCAACAATGACCTGTTATACAGGTCGCTCATCGTTACTGTGTCGTTGGTGACTTACTAGCGATCCTTATCAGGTCGCATCGTTTTCAGGATCGTTGGTAAATCGTTAAATGTGACGGGGGCTTTAGGAGATGGTCTCTTATCTGATGATTGTTGTTTGTTCATCACTAGTGATACTTGCATTACTTGTAAGACATGTAAATGGGGGACAAATGTATAAGAATGTATTCAATGGGAAGGATGTTTGGTCCTAACAGAAGGATTGTGTGAAAGTTACAAAGGTATGGGAATGTAGGGATTGTGTGAAACTTAGGTATGGGAAACAAATTTATGTATACCTGGCAAACAGACAGTTTCATCTATATATACAGTGGAACCTTGGTTTACAAGAACATTCCGTTCTGGGAGTGTGCTTGTAAACCAAGTTACTTGTCTAGCAAAGCAAGATTTCCCATAGGAAATAATGCAAGCTCAGACAATTTGTTCCACAACTTGTTCAATGCCCCATCCTGGTCCCCTATTGTGCCATTCCACACATGCACAAACACATGCACACATACATATTATGCTCACCTTACCTTCCATTCCATCGCTGGACTCCTGGTTCTTGTAGTTCGCTGGTACAGGATGTGAATCAGGTAACCATCGCGACCGATGCCAGAGCTTCCGCTGCCAGAGCGCTGACGTCAAAGGCAGGAGTCGCTTGCCTCTGATTGGTTAGCGCGCTGATTTTGAGAAGCGGCTGACAGCGGAAATTCCTCTATCGTTGGGATGGTTACCTGATACACATCCTGTACCGGCAGATTACAAGAACCATGAGGCTGGCGATGGAACGGAAGGTAAGGTGAGCATAATATGTGTGTGTTTGTGTGTGCGGACTGCAAGAGCAGGTCAGAGCGCGGTGAAAGTACGGAACCGGACACGTGTGTGGTGTGTATTTGCTCGTACAGCAAAGCTTGCTCGTAAACTGAGTTACAAATTTACAGCAAGCTATGTACGTATAGCGAAATGCTCGCAAACCAGGTTACTCTGTATGCGTGTGTAATATTTATATATATATATATATATATATATATTATATATATATATATATATATATACAGTTAGGTCCAGAAATATTTGGACAGTGACACAATTTTCGCGAGTTGGGCTCTGCATGCCACCACATTGGATTTGAAATGAAACCTCTACAACAGAATTCAAGTGCAAATTGTAACGTTTAATTTGAAGGTTTGAACAAAAATATCTGATAGAAATTGTAGGAATTGTACACATTTCTTTACAAACACTCCACATTTTAGGAGGTCAAAAGTAATTGGACACATAAACCAAACCCAAACAAAATATTTTTATTTTCAATATTTTGTTGTGAATCCTTTGGAGGCAATCACTGCCTTAAGTCTGGAACCCATGGACATCACCAAACGCTGGGTTTCCTCCTTCTTAATGCTTTGCCAGGCCTTTACAGCCGCAGCCTTCAGGTCTTGCTTGTTTGTGGGTCTTTCCGTCTTAAGTCTGGATTTGAGCAAGTGAAATGCATGCTCAATTGGGTTAAGATCTGGTGATTGACTTGGCCATTGCAGAATGTTCCACTTTTTAGCACTCATGAACTCCTGGGTAGCTTTGGCTGTATGCTTGGGGTCATTGTCCATCTGTACTATGAAGCGCCGTCCGATCAACTTTGCGGCATTTGGCTGAATCTGGGCTGAAAGTATATCCCGGTACACTTCAGAATTCATCCGGCTACTCTTGTCTGCTGTTATGTCATCAATAAACACAAGTGACCCAGTGCCATTGAAAGCCATGCATGCCCATGCCATCACGTTGCCTCCATATATGTTTTACAGAGGATGTGGTGTGCCTTGGATCATGTGCCGTTCCCTTTCTTCTCCAAACTTTTTTCTTCCCATCATTCTGGTACAGGTTGATCTTTGTCTCATCTGTCCATAGAATACTTTTCCAGAACTGAGCTGGCTTCATGAGGTGTTTTTCAGCAAATTTAACTATGGCCTGTCTATTTTTGGAATTGATGAATGGTTTGCATCTAGATGTGAACCCTTTGTATTTACTTTCATGGAGTCTTCTCTTTACTGTTGACTTAGAGACAGATACACCTACTTCACTGAGAGTGTTCTGGACTTCAGTTGATGTTGTGAACGGGTTCTTCTTCACCAAAGAAAGTATGCGGCGATCATCCACCACTGTTGTCATCCGTGGACGCCCAGGCCTTTTTGAGTTCCCAAGCTCACCAGTCAATTCCTTTTTTCTCAGAATGTACCCGACTGTTGATTTTGCTACTCCAAGCATGTCTGCTATCTCTCTGATGGATTTTTTCTTTTTTTTCAGCCTCAGGATGTTCTGCTTCACCTCAATTGAGAGTTCCTTAGACCGCATGTTGTCTGGTCACAGCAACAGCTTCCAAATGCAAAACCATACACCTGTAATCAACCCCAGACCTTTTAACTACTTCATTGATTACAGGTTAACGAGGGAGACGCCTTCAGAGTTAATTGCAGCCCTTAGGCTATGTGCGCACTTACCGGATTTTGCCGCGGATTTTCCGCGGATTTGCTGCATGTTTCGCTGCAGAAAATGTTCATAACATCTCTGCAGTGAATCACCAGCAAATCCTATGGAGAAAAAAAATCCTGTGCGCACTGGGCGGAATTTGACAGCTGCATGTTTTGCTGCGGGAATCCCGCAGCAAAAACAAGTGCATGTCACTTCTTTTCCGCACATGCTGCGGGATTTCACTCCATTGACTGAATGTTAATCATGAAATCCCGCAGGGAATAACGCAGGCAGCAAATTCTGTGCGGTTCACTGCGTTTTCCTGCGTTATTCCCTGCGGTATTTCGCGGTTTACCGCCGGTAATGTGCATCACTTGCTTGCGGTTTTGCAGGGAAGTGATGTCATTACAGGAAGAGGAAGCCGTGCAGAGAGTAAACACACACACATCACAGACATAGAACACATCACAGACATAGAACACAGACACAGACACATAGAACACACATAGAAATAAAACGGAAATATAGGAAAAAAAGAACGTGGGCTCCGCTGCATGTTTACCTTCCAGCCGAGGTAAGCACACAGCGGCGGCCCGGTATTCTCAGGCTGGGGAGGGCGAGGGGCAGGGGTAATGTCCCCCGCCTCACTCCCCCTCCGGCAGCCGAGAATATCAGCCGCAGCTGCCCCGGCACTGTCGCATGCAATATGCGGCAGCACCGGCGTGTCCTCGGCTCTTCTTGCCACTGTGTAGCAGTGGTGACAAGGTAATACAAGGGGTTAATGGTGATGGGGGACCACCGCCATTAACCCCAGGCTTGATCATGGCAGCGTCTATGTGACAGCTGACATGATCAACCCGTAAGTAAAGTGAAAAAAAACACAGACACCGAAAAATCCTTTATTTTAAATAAAACCAACAAGCCTCGTTCACCATTTTATTAACCCCCCCAAACACAGCTCCGGCGTAATCCACACAGCTCCGGCTCCGGCGTCCTGCACTGCTGACATCCAGCCGCGACTGTCACAGACACAGGCTGAATGCAGCAGACAGCAGAGGTAATTACCGGTCATTTCCCACGGCCGGTAATGTGAACTCACTGCCGACCGTGGGAAATGCAGCGATCTGTCCTCTATCTATCCCTCTATCTATCTGTCTGTCTATCTATCTATCCCTCTATCTATTCTTCTGTCTACCTACTATCAGAATTAAATGTTTGTTTTTTTTTCTTCAATGTGCTTTATTGCATTGAATGCAATAAAGCACATCCCAACCCGCACGCGGGAAAACCGCGGCAATACCGCGAATAATACCGCGGTAAAACCGCAGCAAACCGCATGCGGTTTTCGGGTGCGGTTTCCCGCGGTTTTTTACCGCGGGTGCGGTAATCTTTGAGGGCATGCGGAATTTTCTCAAGAAAATTCCATTTCCCAGTGCGCACAGAGCCTTAGAGTCCCTTGTCCAATTACTTTTGGTCCCTTGAAAAAGAGGAGGCTATGCATTACAGAGCTATGATTCCTAAACCCTTTCTCCGATTTGGATGTGAAAACTCTCATATTGCAGCTGGGAGTGTGCACTTTCAGCCCATATTATATATATAATTGTATTTCTGAACATGTTTTTGTAAACAGCTAAACTAACAAAACTTGTGTCACTGTCCAAATATTTCTGGCCCTGACTGTATATATATATATACACTAGAAGGTGGCCCGATTCTACGCATCGGGTATTCTAGAATTTACGTACTGTGTAGTTAATGTATGATTTTTGTTATATATATATATATATAGATGTTGTTGTGTGTAGTTACCAAGTGTTTGTGTAGGGCGCTGTACATGTTCTGGGTCTTGTCTGGGTGTGGCGGGGGGTGAGAGCGGTGTTGTTTGTGTGTTGCGTTGTGTGTGTTGCGTTGTTTGTGGAGCACTGTGTGTCTGTAGCGTTGTGTGTGTGTGTTGCGCGGTTTGTGTGGGTGTGGGCTGTGTGTGTGTTTTGGTGGGAGGTATGTTTTGTGCAATGTGTGTGTTGTGCGGTATGTGCGTATATTTGTGTGTGCGGCGTTGTCTGTGTGTGTGGGTGTCTCTGTAGGGCGGTGTTTGTGGTTCCCAGTGCGTGTGTGGCGGTGTGTGTGTGTGTTTTGGGGGGAGGTGTGCACCCCCCATCGTGCTCCATCCCCCATGCTGCGCACCCCCATCGTGCTCCATCCCCCATGCTGCGCACCCCCCATCGTGCTCCATCCCCCATGCTGCGCACCCCCCATCGTGCTCCATCCCCCATGCTGTGCACTCCCAAACGTGCTCCATCCCCCATGCTGCGCACTCCCAAACGTGCTCCATCCCCCATGCTGCGCTTTCCCCATCGTGCTCCTTCCCTATACACGCACACACACATTGACGATATTGCACATACGCGCTCACACTCACAACATCCGGAGATACCACATGCTTCTGGCCATGTGATCTTCTGGCAGAGGTCCTGGAAGGTCACTGCACGCACAGTATCGCCGCCGAGAAGCAAGCGATATCACTGCAATGCGTGAGGGGGGCGGGGCGTGGCCGAGTTGCCAATGCGTGCAGGGGGCCGGGGCGAGAGACCAATCCGTGGGGGGGCAGAGCCTGGGCGAGAGGCCAATCCGTGGGGGGCGGAGCCTGGGCGAGCGGCCAATCCATGCGGGGGGCGGAGCCGAGGCGAGCGGGCAATCTGTGCGGGGGGTGGAGCCGAGGCGAGCGGCCAATGAGACGCTTGTCGCGGTAAGGACAGAATTTTGGAGCAAGACAGACAGACAGAATAAGGCAATTATATATATAGATATATATATATGTAGGCATACATAATGATATTTTGGGACAAACAGCGACTGGAGCTGGCTCAATCATTGCCATTTAACTAAGGACCCTTCTCTAGTGGAGCATGCAAAACTGGTCATATTATGGAATAGTGGCTGCAGAGCTGAAAAAGATGTAATTTTAATTTTTCCCCTCTGTTGCAGAGATATTAGCCTGTAAAGCCTAGGTTATACTTTACAGTGGCATGCAACAGTTTGGGCACACCTGGTCAAAATTACTGTTATTGTGAACAGTTAAGCAAGTTGAAGGTGAAATGAACTCTTAAAGACATAAAGTTAAAGATAACACATTTCCTTAGTATTTTAGGCAAAAAAAAAAAAAATCATGTTTAACATTTTAAAATTAATACAAAAGAAAAATGGGCCAATGCAGAAGTTTGGGCACCCGGCATGGTTAGTACCTCCTTTTGGGAAGCATCACAGCTTGTAAACACTTTTGGTGGCCAGCCAGGAGTCTTTCAATTATTGTTTGAGAGATTTTGATCCATTCTTTCTTGGAAAAGTCTTCCAGTTCTGTGAGATTTCTGGGTCGTCTTGCATGCACTGCTCTTTTGAGGTCTAGCCACAGATTTTCAATGATGTTCAGATCAGGACTGTGAGGGCCATTGTAAAACCTTCAGCTTATGCCTTTTGAGGTAGTCTAGTGTGGAGTTTGACTTGTGTTTAAAATCATTATCCATTTGTAGAAACCATCCTCTTTTCAGCTTTAGCATTTTTACAGATGGTGTTATGTTTGCAGCAAGAATTTGTTGAAATTTCATTGAATCCATTCTCTCTACCCATGAAATGTTCCCCTTGCTATTGGCTGCAACACAACCACAAAGCATGGCTGATCGACCTCCATACTCAATGGTTAGTGAGATGTTCTTTCCTGAAATTTTGTGCCTTTTTTCCTACACATACCTTTGATCAGTGGCCAAAGAGTTCTATTTTAACCTCATCGGTCTACAGGACTTGTTTCCAAAATGAATCAGGCTTGTTTAGGCCAGTTTCACACATCCGGCATTCCGCCAGATGTGGCATGCATGCAGTACAGTACATTACTTTACAGTGGAAGCGCGACACCATGCGGTTGTGTGCTTCATGCACAACAGAATTTGTCCGCATGGTGTCGCACTTCCACTGTAAATCAATGTACTGTACTGCATGCGTGCCGGATCCGGCATCCAGCGAAATGCCAGATGTGTAAAACAGGCCTTAGATGTTCTATTGCATACTTCTAACACTGAGATTTATGGGGAGGACGCAGGAGGTTGTCTTCTGATAATTTTTCCATGAAGGCAATATTTGTGCAGGTGTTTCTGAACAGTAGAACAATGTCCCACAAGTCCAGAGTCTGCTAAATCTTGCTGAAGGTCTTTTTGCAGTCAACCAGGGGTGGGTTTTCATTTGCCTCTCTGGCAATCCTATGAGCAGCTCTCAGAAATTTTGCTTGGTCTTCCAGACCTTATCTTCACTTTCACTGTTCCTGTTATTTGACATTTTTTAACTACATTTTGAACTGAGGAAAGGACACCTTGAAAACGCTTTGCTATCTTTTTCTAGCCTTCTCCTGCATTGTTGATGTCTACAATTTTTAGAGTGTTGGGCGGCTGCTGAGAAGCATCCATGGCTGCTTGTTTTTGGCACAAGGTTGGTACTCCTGATGAAGTGCGCTGAAGCGCTCATTGGGTTGACAGGGACCTGACAAATACTACACTTTACTGTAAGTTACTGACTTTTCATTTGATCACTTGTCTTTTCTGCATGTATACTTTCTCATTCACAATCAATTGGCAGTCTGAATGACTAGCAGCAATATAACTTTTCACCACTAGATGGCCACTGACATAAATGGATGTGTATTTTTAGGATGTTTTGTGTACTTTGACTGGCCAGGGAATAATTCTGCTCATACATATTTAAGATGAGGGTTTACATTGGAATACTACAGTATTGTTACAGTTATGTTTTGTCTAGGGCCTGCATCTACCAGCAACTCTTGCTTGTTACAATTTTTATGAATTTTGACTATACTGTAGTTCTAATTTATGAATAAAATAATTGAGCTTTAATTTATTCTTGTCAGGGAATAAATCATTAGATTTGGAGTAGCAGTATATGAAATATGTTGAGCTCTTTAATATTTTATAATGCTTTTTGAATAATTCTAATACAAGGTTAGAGGAGCCTTGATTTTTATAAAGCTATGAAATTTGCATCAACTGGTATTTCCTAAAGGTGATAGTGAACAAGCCATAACCCTAACAAGCTGATTAAAGGGAACCTGTCAGCTGCAATATGCACCCAGAGCCACGAGCAGTTCTGGGTGCATATTGCTGATCCCTGCCTAACTGTCCCTGTATACACTAGCATAGATACACCGAGGTTACTTACCGGTAGCCGGTTTTTCCAGAACCCATGACAGCACCACGTGAGAGAGGGATCCGCCCATCGAGGACAGGAAACCATTCTGAATAAAAAGGCGGTACCTCTCCTCTTCATCAGTTGGCTTACCGAGAATGAGAGGACCTCCAACAATTGTTAGAATTTAGCTACATCACCAACTATAACACACACATGAACACCTAGAATAGTGCACACCAAGGGTGAGAAGGGAGGGATTATATGGGTGCTGTCATGGGTTCTGGAAAAGCCGGCTACCGGTAAGTAACCTCGGTGTTATCTCCTCACCCATGACAGCACCACGTGAGAGATTTCCAGAGACCAACGTATTAGGGAGGAACCATCGTCTCAAGCACCCTTCTACAAAACGAGGTCAGCCGAGGAGGATAGATCCAACCGATAGTGACAGAAAACAGTAGAACATGAGGACCAGGGAGCGGTCCTACAAAAACCGGTCAATAGATACCTGCGTCTTCTCAGCACCCGGAGGACGATACCGCACTGGTGGAATGGGCCCACATGCCCTTAGGGATGGCAGCCCCACTAGATGAGTAGGCTAAAGCAACGGCCTCCCTTATCCACCTAGAGATAGTTCTGTATGATACCCCCAGATCTTTCCTACTACCTTGAAGGCTATGAATAAGGACTATGTTTTCCTCACACTATGTGTCACTGAGATGAATAGAAGTAGGGCCCTATGAACATCTAACGCGTGAAAACAGTTCACCCCTGTATCTGCAGGGTGGCTGCAAAACGAGGGAAGAACTATCTCCTGCGTGTAATGGAAACCGAGAGGCAAACCTAGGGAGATAGAGTCTTATGAACACCCGATCCGGCCTATCATCGAATACCTGAATGTAGGGCTGTACTACCGATAAGGCTTGTAAGCACTTACCCTGCGTGCGAACGTCAAAGCCACTAGCAAAATCGTATGTAATGTTAGCAACATCAGGGAGATTTCGGCAATAGGTTCAAGGGGAGAACCCGTGAGGGCATCCAAATTAATTGAGATCCCACCGTGGAACTTCAGGCATGACTGGGGCAGCACGGTGGCTCAGTGGTTAGCACTGCAGTCTTGCAGCGCTGGGGTCCTGTGTTCAATCCCATCAAGGACACCATCTGCAAGGAGTTTGTATGTTCTCCCCATGTCTGCGTGGGTTTCCTCCGGGTCCTCCCACACTCCAAAGACACAGACAGACAGGGACTGTGTTCCTGATGTGAAGCGCTGTGGAATATGTTAGCGCTATATAAAAATAAAGATTTCATTTTTTTTTCTTTTATTAACTATTGATGCAGTACCATCACAAGCTGTAATAACCTTTTAACCCACCGGACTGCTGCCAGGGTACCAACGCATAAGGTTCCTAAGGTAGAACAGGAACCCTCAGAGTGTTCACTGCTAACCCTAGGGCAACCCCTCTACAAGAATTTTAATTTGTATGGAATAGGAACCTCTGACCCAAGGGACTAATTGTAACAAGGGGAACTTTGCCATACTCTCCCATAATTTTTGTGTTAGCCAGTTTATGGCAATCCAGCAATGGAGAGACTAGTTCAGAGGAAAACCCTTTGCGCATCAGCAGCGACCTCGTCAGTTATAACCTGTTAAATGGAACCCCTTCTCCCGTGCGCGGAATACAGGGTCCTGCACTAACAGGCCTGGAATCCCCGGTAGAACCCAAGGATCCGTGACCGACATTGTCCTCAGGAGAGAGAGGCTCGGCTCCTTGAGCCAGGAGTGGCAATGAGAAGGACCCTCGCCCGAACCTACAAGATCTTTTGTATAACAGTCGATAGCAGGACAACAGGGGGAAGGGCAGAGGCTAGTCTGAAGGTCCATGGAACCCGAAGTGCAACCACTGCGAAGGGCTGGTCTGCCAGGTTCACGGAACAGAATTGGTCAATCTGCCTGTTTAGCCTGGAGGAAAACAGGGCTATCTGCGACATTTCCCACAGAGTCACTATCTATTGAAAGATCCGTGGATTCAGGAATCTGTCCCCTTGTCGCAGTTGATGGCGACTGACGGAATCTGCCTTGGCATTCGAGAAAACCTGTTAAGTGTAGAGCCGAGGGGGATTCTGTTCCGCCCAGTGAAAGACTAAGATGCCTGAATGAGGGATGGGATCGTGTCCCCCCCTTGGTGGTTTATGTAGGAGACTGCAAACTGAATGTCCGATAATACCGAACATCCCGACCCTGGAGGGGGATTGCAGTGCTTGTTCCACTGCCTATAGCTCCCGGAGGTTAGAGGGCTGTGCTGGGTCTTGTGCTGACCACCAGCACCAGGATATCTGCTCATGGAGGTGAGCTTCCCCAGTCAGACTGGCCGGCATCGGTAGCAACCACCTTTCGATGCTGTGGTAGCCAGGAATCCCCACAGACAGGTTGCCTATGGACGTCCACCAAGCAGGGAAGCCTTGACTGTTAAGGAGAGAATGACGTCCCCTTCTAATAACCTCCTAATGCTATTTGGACAGACAAGATTTGACCTGGAGTGGATCCGGCCCCATCGGGAAGCAGGATGTCATAGTGCCCCGCAGGGACAGAGCTCGACTCAAACATGTTGGGAGGGCAAATTGCCGCCAGGGCCAAATTCAGACACCTTGAGTATCTGCTCTGCTGGGGAAGAAAAAAAAAAAAAAAAAGGCATAACCTCGGGAGGACTCTTGGAATCAGATGCAGTCCTCAACGCACATTCCAGCTGTTCACCAAAAAGGAGCTGACCGTCACAAGACCCTGAACATAACGTCTTAGTGTACAGGTCTACTGGACAGCCCTTCAACCATAATGCCCTTCCGGCCAGAGTAGACAATCCTGCCGAACGGGCTCCCAGTCTGATAGCATCGGCTGATAACTTGGTAAGAAAAGTCGCAGCTCCCTGCAGCAGTAGTAATGTAGAAAGGAATTTCTCTCCAGGAGTTTATCCGTCAGCCGAGCTTCAAAATTTTTCAGCCAGATCACAAAAATACGGGCTGTGCACGTATTTGGCAATAGCCGGCTTCAGAATTCCTGCTGAGGTGTCCCACAAGTGCTTAAGACGGCCGTCTGCTTTTTTGTCAAGGGGAATCATTCAGCAATTCTAGAGGATTCTGCAAAATCTGCATCGACATTTGGGGCGTTATCCCATTATGCGTTTTTTGTTTTTTTTCTCAAAGGGATACTTCTGTTTGAGGAGGAAGGGAGAGTTCCTGCTTTGTCAGGGCGCTCCCACTCCTTCGGAATAAGCGCTTCTATTGCAACGTGTACAGGGAAGAATTGCTTCCTTGTCCCCTCCAACATAAATCTTCAGGGAACTCGTTAGACATCTCATCTGTGAGGCCCATAGACACCCCGACTGCATTAACCAGAGTCCCGACATCATCGATGGAAAAACATGCTTGCCCCCCCACATCACTATCTGAGGATGAGGAGTCTGAGTGTGAAGAAGCACCGGACGAGGCGGAAAAAAAAACGGAGTCAGTGACTACCGCTTTGTTTTTTTTTCTGACTGTCATGTTATTATTATTAATTATTATAGCGCCATTTATTCCATGGCGCTTTACAAGTTTACAATGTTGCTCTCATCTAAGGGTTAATCAGCCCTTCAGAGCTACTAACCAATAAAAAGCCATCTGAGAGCCGTAACTGCCAGTAACCAGCCAACCCAACAAGTCTCCCACACTGGTACCTACCAGGCCTGAAACTACGCAGCGTCTGCGACCAAACGATGGCAGGCATAACGAGTTCAGCATGGCCATCGACTCTGTCGGTGATAGCTGTCCACACAGAGCTGTCCCTGTGTACATGTCATCCTGTAAGAATGGACCTCAACTCACAGCGTGCCCTGTATGTCATCGGGGTTTCATTGCTATCTGTGGAGGCTGCTGCTGCTGATGTACCACAAGGAAAGGGCTGCATGGTAAAAACGACTTCTGTCATCCAAATCTCATGTGCACACATATTGATCTCTCATGCGTCAATCCAAGGTTGAAGCAGAACATTGTCATATACGCCCCACCTAGGGGTCTCCAACACTAGACCCACAGGCCATATTGGCTCTCTGCACAAGGGACACTCCTTATGGGTTTTTAGGAGCCACCTAATAATGCAGAAACAAAGGAGAAAACCACAAGGTACCAATTGGTAAGGTGACATTCACGAAGATCACTCACCCACCACAGGAGGTTAAGGGTACCGGGTCCGGAGGCTTCGTCGGAACATCCACAGGACTTGCAGAAGTTGTGGAGCAGCGAGAGGATCTGCCCTTCTGGCTGCTCTGGCCCGGTCGGTCTGTGTAGCTAGAACGGTCACTGTTCTTATGTGCCCGCTGCCGGCGCTTCGGAGAGTGCTGCTGCCTATCTGAATCCAGTCTTTGGATGGAGGCAGAAGCACCCATGCTGCCGGTAAGTGCCCAATGTACACCGCGATCCTCTGCCTTCCGGTCCCACATGGCGTCTCCCCCCATTTCCATGCACCCAGCGGCGTCTAGACGGTGGGCGCCAGTACCACTGTTGCCCACAGCTGCGTGGGAGCCGCCATCTTCGTCTTGTGACGTCACGCAACCACGCCTCCATTACCCTGCATGCCTTGCGCGCGTCACAGAGCACGCCGTATCTGGAAGTCCTTGCCAGCAGGGGAGCGTAAGGGGGGGGGGGGGGGGCGGAGGGGCGGCCCGGAACCCCACCCCCGCACGGACACCAGGTTCCTTAAGGGCTGGTGGACGGCGCTTCCAGCCCTGAAGAACAGTGCCACAGGACTCACCCTGCTTTTCCGGACACCGGACGGGGCTGGGAAAATACAGCTTCTCGTCTTCAAACTTCTTTCTTCCACCGCCGTATTTCAGAACAAGGTCTCCCATCAAGGACAGGAAACCAACTGATGAAGAGGAGAGGTACCGCCCTTTTATTCAGAATGGTTTCCTATCCTCGATGGGCGGATCCCTCTCTCATGTGGTGCTGTCATGGGTGAGGGGAAAAATAAGAATTATTCTTACCGATAATTCGCTTTCTAGGACCTTCCACGACAGCATAGGAGGTTGTCTCTCCACGCCCTAATTGGGACAGGAAGTTCAAGAGGTTTAAAAGGACCCTCCCACCTCCCACAGCCAGTGTCTTACAAAGAATCCATAGCATATGAGAAGTACTACACATTCAGGAATATATGAATACATAGGGGAGGGAATTACCTGCTGTCGTGGAAGGTCCTAGAAAGCGAATTATCGGTAAGAATAATTCTTATTTCTCTAGTCCCTTCCACGACAGCATAGGAGGAATACCAAAGAATTGATACCTAGGGGGGGGACCACAGCCTGCAGGACTCTCCTGCCAAAGGCCAAATCCCTGTTGGAATCCAAATCCAACCGATAATGCTTCGTGAAAGTATGGAGCGAAGACCACGTAGCCGCCTTGCAGATCTGCTCAGGGGAGGCCCCTGCCCGTTCGGCCCAGGAGGCAGAGGTAGCCCTGGTGGAGTGCGCCGTGAATCCAGTAGGTGGAGAGAGACGCTGAGCGAGGTAGGCATCTCTAATTGCCCGCACAATCCAGTTGGCGACGGTACTCTTAGCCACCTTCTTGCCCCTATTGCGGCCAAAGGACTGGATGAACAGGTTAGAATCAAGGCGCCAAGAAGCAGTAACCTCTAGGTAGTGCAACACTATCCGACGGACGTCCAAAGAATGAAACACTTCCTCACCCGGAGTCCGAGGATTCTGACAGAAGGAAGGCAGGACGATGGACTGCGAACGGTGAAAATCCGAAACCACCTTGGGAAGGAAGGAAGGGTCCAGCTGAAAAACAATGCTGTCATCTCTGATGGTCAGGTAAGGTTCCCTAACAGACAAAGCCTGAAGTTCGCCGACTCTGCGAGCTGATGTAATAGCCACAAGAAAGGCAGTCTTGTGAGAAAGGGAACGAATGTTACAAGAGCACAGAGGTTCAAACGGAGACTGAGATAGACCCGTAAGGACCGTATTGAGATCCCAGCGAGGTGCCAGGACCCTCTGACGTGGACAGAGTCTACTAGCGGACACAAAGAACCGACGGATCCAACGATGATCTGCCAGAGCCGTGTCAAAGACTGCACTGAGTGCTGACACCTGAACTTTCAGGGTGCTAGGCCTAAGACCTAAGTCTAACCCACTCTGGAGAAAGTCCAGAATCTGCGCAATATTTGGTCGAAGAGGGTCAAGAGTCCGAGAACCACACCAGGAGGAAAATCTCTTCCAGATTTTGTTGTATATACTATTAGTCACAGGTTTACGGTTCTTCTGTAGTGTAGCCACAACTTTGTCAGAAAGCCCTTGGGCCTTCAGTGCCCAGGCCTCAGAAGCCAGGCCGCCAAGTTGAGTTTCTGGGGAGCCGGATGGAAAATCGGACCCTGTGACAGTAAGCTGGGGTCCGAACCTAAGAGGACTGGGCCGTCGATTCCTAGCGTCATGACCAGGCTGTACCAACTCCTCCGGGGCCACAGCGGGGCAACCAGTATAGTTGGGACCCCCTCGTCTCTGATCTTCCTCAGGGCCCTTGCGAGAAGAGGAAGAGGGGGGGAACGCGTAAGCGAGCTGAAAGGACCACCTGTGGCAGAAAGCGTCTACCCCTAACGCCTCGTCCCGTGGGTTCAGGGAGAAATATGTTGCGACCTTGCGATTCCCTGCCGAAGCAAAGAGGTCCACCTCTGGAGCACCCCACCTTGCCACCAGGGAGCAGAACACCGCCTGATCCAGACTCCATTCCCCCGGATGAACATCCCGACGACTCAGGAAATCCGCCTGAAGATTTAGGGAGCCCTTCAGATGGACCGCAGAGAGGGAGAGCAGAGATTGTTCCGCCCATTGAAAGATTCGGGAGGACACTGACTTCAGGGCGCCTGAGCGTGTACTGCCCTGATGGCGGAGATGTGCCACTGTTGTGACATTGTCTGAATACACCAGGACGTGAGAGTCCCGGACGAGGTCCTGAGCCGCAAGAAGGGCTTCCCTGACTGCCCTGAGCTCCCGGTAGTTGGAGGATTGGGAGCTGACGTAAGGACTCCAGACCCCTTGAAATGGGGGAGTTTGCCACCATTGCCCCCCATCCACGTAGGCTGGCATCTGTGGTCAGTGTAACCAGGGGTGTCTGAGTCCAGGCAACCCCCACCTGCAGGTTGGCGGGACGCAGCCACCAGAGAAGGGATGAGGAGACGGACCCCGAGAGGCGAAACCGTCTGTTTAGGGATGACGGGAGTCTGTCCCAATGTGCCAGGATATGATCCTGGAGACACCGAGAATGGGCCTGAGCCCACCTGACTGAGGGAATGCAGGACGTCATGGAACCCAGAGCTGACATAGCCGCTCGAAGCGTCGGGCGAGCCTGCCTGCGAAGCTTTGATATTTTGTCTAACAGAGCTACCCTGTGGCCCTCTGGGAGAAAAGATGCCTGTCTGTCGGAGTCCAGCAGCACTCCGAGAAACTGCCGAGTGGAGGAGGGGGTTAACTGTGATTTTTTGAGATTGGGAATCCTTCGGTCCCTGGGATGGATTCCCAAAGACCTTTCCACATGGCTCCGGAGGGTTGGAGCAGATGGAGCCATGAGAAGAAAGTCGTCCAAATATGGAACCAGACAGATACCCTGCAATCTTATGAAGGCGACCACCTCTGCCATGATCTTGGAAAAGATCCTTGGAGCTGAGGAGATCCCGAAGGGAAGTACATTGAATTGGAAATGAAGTACTTCCTCCCCGTGAAGCACCGCAAACCTGAGGTATTGCCTGTGTCCCAGATGGACGGGTACATGGAAGTAGGCGTCTTTCAGATCTATAGAGGCCATCTGATGGTGTAGACCTATCAGGGGAATAGCGGATTTCACGGACTCCATCTTGAACCGCCGGTACCTGACCTGACGGTTTAGACGTTTTAAATTGATAATTATACGTACGTCGCCGGATGGCTTCTTGACCAGGAAGAGACGGGAGTAGTGTCCTACCCCTTCTGCCTGACTCAGGACTGGGGAAACTACCCCCGAGTGCACTAGCTCTATAATCTTTGTGTACAACAGAGCCTGTGAACCCGGTGACGCCAGCGCAGTGACTCGGAGACCCGGAAGAGGGGGGGAAAGGAATTCTATGAGAAGACCGTCCGAGATGATCTTCAGAACCCATTGGCAGGTGGTTATGGACTGCCACTGGGGAAGAAACGCTGAGAGTCTTCCACCCACCCGGGACGAGTCTGTTTGTCCTGCTGAGGACGTTGCTGATGGGGAGGGATGAGGATGTTTCTCCCTCTACCTTTGGGATAGCTCCACCTGCCAGCCTTCCCTTTCCCTCTGGGCTGGGAGGCCTGAGGCATCGAGGGACGAAAGGACCGCTTCCTGTTAGGTGTAGGATCGGGCAAGGCCTTACGATCGGTCGCCTTGTCCAGGATATCATCCAGGGCAGGCCCAAACACTAAATCCCCTTTAAACGGCAGTGAACAAAGCCTCATTTTGGAGGTGGAGTCTCCGCTCCAGGCCTTAAGCCAGAGGGCACGTCGGGCAGAGTTAGAAAGCACCGAGGTCCTGGCTGCCAGGCGGACAGATTCCACCGAGGTATCCGCCAGAAAACAGGTAGCCTTCCTAAGCAAGGGAAGGGATTCCAGTAATTCCTCCCTAGGGGTCCCTTGGGAAATATGAGCCTCCAACTGGTCTAACCACCTAATTAGGGACCTGGATACGCAGGTGGAGGCAATGTTGGCTTGAATAGAGGAAGACGATGCCTCCCAGGACCGCTTCATCAGGCCCTCTACCTTCCTATCCATCTGATCCTTCAGTTGGGAAGTATCCTCAAAGGGAAGAGCCGTTTGCTTAGCTACCCTAGCTACCTGAACGTCTACTCTTGGGACCTCCCAATGTAGTCCCGAAGGTTCCAGAGGAAACCGGCGTCTAAGGTCACTCCGTACCCGCCTCTCAGGAAATTCCCATTCCTGAGAGACAATATCCAAAACATTGGCATGAACTGGGAATCCCAACTGTTTGACTGACTTCAGGCCAGCAAACATTTCGTCCTGGATAGAAGGAAGAGACTGCACTTCCTCTAAACCCATAGTGCTCTGAACTGCCCCAATAAGATCCCCCAACTCTTCTGAGCGAAATAGCAAGGACTGGTCAGACCCCCCAGATGGAAATCCTTCATCAGGACCCTCAGAGGTGGAATCAGCGTCCTCCTGATCAGACGGGGTCGACTGGAGTCTCCTCTTTTTTGGAGGAGAGGGTCCAGGAGCAGGGCCAGGAGCAGGAAGGGAGGCCAGAGAGGCCCTAATCTCCTGTTTCATCATGGACCGCAACTCATCTATCAGAGATGGTTGTTCGGCCATAATAATCTGGTCCGTACATTGCTGGCAAAGCTTTTTATCCCATACCGCAGGGAGCTTTTTTATACAGATAGGACATTTTTTTTAATTTTTTCCACTCTGTCAGGTCTATCAGGCTTATCGGACTTGTCAGCTTTCTCTGACTTCTCAGGCTTCTCTGACTTTTCATTTCTGTCAGTTTTCTTGGTGGCCTTGTCCTCCTAGAAAACACAGACCATATAGCCATAAATCAGCTGATGAGACCTATGTCCGAGGGACCATTCCCCTCCATACTCACAGTAGCAGGGGGCACACTGGGTTCTGCAGAGGCTGATGCAGCGGAAGACATGACAGGGAGCACGGTTGCTTACCATGATCTGATGTCTTCGTGGCAGCCCTTATGCCAAAGGGCCTGCCCCCCCAGTGACGGTGCATGTTCCCCGCCTCCCGCATCCGGTCCTGGGCAGGCCGTGTCACCGTCGGCGTGCCTCCACGCTGCCTCCGCAAAACCGGAAGCGCTCGACCGGAAGTCCGCAAGACCGGAAGTCCCGCCCCCGGGAGCACTTCCGGATCGCTCCGGCAGCGTGCATGCGGGAAGCGGCCGGCGGCTCAGGGAGGACGCCGGCCGGGGAGCTCAACAGCCTGCATCACCCCTTAGGAGGATCCGGAAGACTGGAGCAGCGGTCCCCCACAGCGTGAGGGAACAGCAAGGGAGGAGCGGTGAGGTCCGACCGATGCTGTCCGGCTTAAGGTACAGGGGAAGAAGAACCGAAAAAAAAAAAAAAAAAAAAAAAAAAAAAAATATACTGTAGTTCGCCGGCCACCACAGCATAGGAGAAAAACAAAAACCTCTCCATGCCCCATGGGGACAGGAAAGACACTGGCTGTGGGAGGTGGGAGGGTCCTTTTAAACCTCTTGAACTTCCTGTCCCAATTAGGGCGTGGAGAGACAACCTCCTATGCTGTCGTGGAAGGGACTAGAGAAAAATGGATTTTTAGAAAAACGATTTCTAAAGATCTTATATTGTATGCTAATGAGCAAGGGCATTAGCCCCACTAGGCGTTGCCTCCCTTGCTAGTTACCCCCATTAGCATGTTAGTACACCCCTGTGGGCGAGCTAACATGCTAATGAATGTGCAGTGTCAGGATGATCTCTCACCTACGCTGCAATCGCCGCTTGATGCTGGATTTCAGCTCAGTGCGCATGACCTCGGAGTTTGGGTCATGCGCACTACTTCAGTTTGAAGCCAGGACATGTATACCCGACTTCATAGTGCGCATGACCCAAAATCCAGGGTCACGTGCACTGAGCTGAAATCCAGCATAAAGCGGTGATGGCGATGGAAAGGTGAGCGAGATCATCCTCTGACTTGGTTAATTCACTAGAACAGGCTGGGCACAATATCATGGACACCACAATGTTTTGGGCATTAAAATGGCAAATTTGCAAAAAAAATGTTTCATTCTGGAGCATTCACTGAGTTTTACTCCATGGATGTTTTCCAGAAAAAAAATAGTCACCATTCCCTTGGATTTGTGTGCACCTTGCAATGTGCACAGTCAAGCTGCAAGGATAGTAATGCCCTACTGCTTTAGAATGTTTAGCTAAGACACAGGGTTAGAAAGCTCTAAGACAACCAAGCACTTCCCTGTATTAATCACCCAGGCGTTAAAGTGTAATCGTCCTTTTCAATATTATTTCATAAATCAATAGGGCCCACGAATAAAAAAAAAAAAAAAAAAAAAAAAAAAAAAGCAACTTTGTAATATATCTTATCAGACAAAGCCGCTTCTTTTTCAGGCCAGAATTGGTCATTATTAAAATTCTCAATTCTTAGGTCAAATCTGTATTTAGTAAAGACTTTCCCCATTGATAGGAGATGGCAGCTGTTACTGAGGAGATTCTATGTAGAAGAGGAGGCAGGACGTATGCTTTAACACTGCGGTGCAGAACGCAGTGTAAAAGCATGAAAAAAAAAAAAAGGCACACGTGCACACAGCCTAAAGGGCAACCATGTCCTACCCCAGTAATGGGAAGGTCCTCACTGAATTCAGATTTTACCTTCCCCTTGAGAAATCAACTTAGCAAAATGCACATTGGGGCTTTGTGTAGGACATCAATATGGGTACGTTGTGCTTTTGGCACACTGACACTGCTACTTTATTTTGGGGGCAATTGTTACATTGATACTTAATTTGGATTAGTGTGACGGCATTTTCCCACATATGGTTTATATTTCTGCATTAATCTAGATTGCCTGTGCCTATATCTGTGCCTATATTTGACTTACCCTCCCAAAAATGCTTTTTTTCCCCTCCATTTTCTGGCCCTGGTCACACGTGATATATTCTGCTATGGTTTTAAAAAAAAAAAAAAAAAACAAGAAAAAAAAACATTTAATGAAGGTGTACTGATTTTACTTACATTTTGTTTGGTGGTTCCTGGTTGCACCAATCCCCCCTTTTTTGTGTATTTAAGATATCACACGTTGCTTATTTTTCAGGTCTACTACTGATTTCTGAAATAAAAATTACACTTTACAATAAATGGGAAAGTTTGCCACTTGTGAACATACTCCACTTAACCAACATGTTGCAAAGCAGGGTGCCCCATGTCAAACTCACCTTATGTAATTAACATTTACAAACCGATCACTATACAAGGAGGACACAATAAAATACAACTGATGGGTTATCTTTATTCAGTATATGCAAAGACAGCACAATATGCGTTTTTGCAACATCTAGCTTGTTATAATGTGCAATCCACAAACAGAAGAGCAGCCAAACCAAGAAGTGCAGAGGAGTTTAATCGTCGTGCTTCAATTTCTTGATTTTGCTCTTGTGTCTCTCAATTTCTTTCTGCAGACGTTCAATTTCTGTCTTTGCATGGTCAATCTCTTCTTCATGGAGCTTCCTCATATTAGCAATTTGTTGCTTTTCTTTTTCCCTGTGGAATATTTCAGATACAGAAAGTGAGTGGCAGTTTTTGGTCAAATGGCAATATTGTAGTCAGAAGTAATAAGAAAAAGTCCATGGTAAAGATCTGTACATCACTGCTATTCTGAGAATAAATGGGCCGCAGTGCTACCCTTCTAAGGATTCCCTGTGCAGCAGTCCCAACAACTAGTTGAGCTGGAGGCCAGAGTACGGCCGACCCCTCTAATCCAGGGAGCTATTCACATGAGAAGCGGTATTATTTTTTTTGGGGGGGTGCAGAGAAAAACATAAGTACTTTACTGTTCGTAAAAATAAATAAACCACAGACACTAGCCAAAATACATCAAAACGTACAGCAGCATCCGCCCTGGTAGAGTGACTACACATTTTCTTTATGGATCCGCACAGTTTCAAAATGTACCTGAGTGCTGGGCCCGGCATTCTCAGGGAATTCCGGTTAATGATCTGGATCCAATACTTGGGTAATACAAACAAATAAAAGGAAAAATAAAGAAAACAATAATAAAGCAAATGGAGCTATACTTGGAGGCGCCGGTGCAGCTGTAACTGCTCCCGCGGCCGTGCATTAGCCTTCATGCATATGCACCGCTTTCCCCACCCACCGGCATCAGATTCATTACAGTCAGATACGCCCCCACCGAGTGACAGCCTGTCTGATGTTTCCAATCACAGATAGTCTGCAGGTCTATCATACAGGAAAAAAAAAAAAAAAAAAAAAAAAAAATTGGCGCAGGGTGCCCTTTATGACACCCAGAACAGATAAAGCATACGGCTACAGCCACCAGCAATGCACCTCTCTTGGCTGTGAAGTGATTAGGAGGAACCACATGCTTTTTTTTTATTTTTTAAAACTAATGAGAAAAAAAAAAAGCCAAAAAAAAAAAGCCAAAAAAAAAAACCCCATGTAGTCGTCTCTTCCCCCCTCCATTTTCATTCCCAGCCATGATAAAGCCCGACAGCTGGGTGCTGGTAGTATTCTCAGGTTGGGGAGGCCCATGATTATTGGGCCCCCCTCCTAAGCCTAAAAATAGCAGCCCAAGTAAAAAAGCCGCATGTGGTTCCTTTTATTTTGCTACACAGACTCATGTGATAAGAATAACCAGACAATACGATTCTCCTCATTATTACGGTACATTCACACGACTGTCCCGATTTTTGCAGTCTACAAACAACGCTCCTGTTTTCCTGTTTTTCCACGGATGCATCCGTGTGGCATCCCCATCCGTTCCGTATACGGTCCTTGTGCCTTCCTCTTTTTTTGACCAGGCCAAAACAGAATGGTCGTCTGAATGAGCCCTTAGGATTACAGCAATATCAAATTTGTCCAAATTATTATAGTGGTGGGAAAGTTTACATTTATCTTATTGTGTCACTATTGTTTGAAACCTGTAATTTTTCATGTCTCAGTTTTTTGAAGCTAGTGATGACATTTTGATTGCTTTTTTCATAATTTTTTTTTCAGGGTTGCAGAAAAAAAAAAAAAAAAAAAAAAAAAAAAAAAAAGGCATTTTGAATGTATTAATGTTTACAGATTGGATTAATTTGATAGTATTAAAATATAATATATCAAAATGTTATGGACATGGCGATGCCACGAGTATTTTTTTTTCAATTGTATTTGTTAGTACCCTTAGGGTAAGTTTCCTCATTTATCCCCTTTACCCCAGCGCGATTTTCCGTTTTTCCCCTCCCATTCTTACAAGTGTCACAAATTTTTTTTATTTTTCCGGCAATAGCCATGAGGTTTTTTTGCGGGACAAGTTGCGCTTTTGAACGACACTATTGAGTCTGTCGTATATTGTACTAGAAAACGAAAATAAATAAATAAATAAATAAATTCGAAGCATAGTGAGACTGCAAAAAAAAGTGAAATGCCACAAGTTTGTTTTTTTATTATTATTTACTGTGTTCTCTATATGGTAAAACCAACAGTCCAGTATTATTCCCCAGGTCAGTACGAGTTTGTAGATACCAAACATGTATAGTTTTACTTTTATCTACGTGGTGAAAGAAAAAAAATAAATAAATAAATCAAATGTGCACTTTTGTCATTATGTCGCCATTTTCAGAGAACCGCAGCGTTCTCAATTTTTGGTATCTGGGGCTCAGTGAAATCTTATTTTTTGTCTTTGAGGTGACGTTTTTAATTATACCATTTTTGCACAGATACGACGTTTTGATCGCCTGTTATTGCATTTTAATGCAATGTTGTGGTGACAAAAAAAATTGGCATTTTTAAACAGTGAGCTGCAGTGATCATTCACACATGATCAGAATGCCCGGCTTCTGGGTGCATACTGCACCTAATAGGTTTCCTCTAATGTCGCTGTTCTGGATAGTGGCATTTAACAGGTAACTGCTTCTTCACGCATGGCTAGTAGAAGCAAACCCTGGTTGTGTGTCACGGCCATTATCTACTAGCTATGGGCAGGCTCACCCCGTGAGTCAGCTGAATATATCTGCTCCTGATCTACGGCATACATGTATGAGATATTGGCAAGTGTTAACCCCTTAACGACCACGGGCAGTAATATTACGTCCCAGCGGTCATAATGTTACTGCCCGCGGTCTGCCGCCAGCAGCTTGCTGCGATCGGCGCACAGCTCAGCTGATTTTCACAGCTGAGATGTGTGCCTGCCAGGCACGAGCAGAATCGTTATCTGCTCGTGCAGTTTAACCCCTTAAATGGCGCCGTCAATATGTGACAGCGCCATTATAAATCGCAGTAAACTTTTACTTACCACCCGATACCGGAAGTCACGTGACGTGATCACGTGACTTCTGGTAGTTGTCATGGTAGCACAGGGTCATGTGATGACTCCTGTACCTGCCATGAATTACTTTCAGTTTCACTCGGCCCGCAGCCCAGTGAAGCAGATAGTGAGCGTATCTGCTGTTTACAGCTGTGTAGCTGTGATCAGCAGATTGGATCAGCAATGAGATCGCTCTGCCCTTATAGCCCCCTAGTGGGACTAGTGAAAAAAATAAAAAAAAAAACCCACAAAAACCCCTAAAAAGTACAAATCACCCCCCTTTTCGCCCCATTGAAAATTAAAGGGTTAAGAAAAAATAAAAAATACACACATTTGATATCACTGCGTTCAGAAATGCCCGATCAAAATATAGCTGATCAGTAAACTGGGTAGCAGCAGAAAAATTCCAAACGCTAAAATGACGTTTTTTTGTCACCACAACTTTTGCTCAAAATGCAATAACAGGCGATCAAAACGTAGCATCTACATAAAAATGGTACCGTTAAAAACGTCAGGTCGAGATGCAAAAAATAAGCCGTCACTAAGCCATAGATCCAAAAAATGAGAACGCTATGGGTCACGGAATATGGCGTAAAATGTACGCCACTTTTTTCGGACAAACTTCCGATTTTTTTTTAACCCCTTATATAAAGTAAGTAAACCGATACGTTTGGGGTCTACGAACTCGCACTGACCTGAGGCATCACACCAACACATCAGTTTTACCATATAGCGAACACCGTGAATAAAATCTCAAAAACAATAGTGCCATCACACGGTTTTTGCAATTTCTGCATTTGGAGTTTTTTTGCCGTTTTCCAGTACACCATATGGTAAAACTTATGGTTTCATTTAAAAGTACAGCTCGTTCCGCAAAAAAAATGAGCCCTCACATGGCAAGATTGACTGAAAAAATAAAAAAAAATAAAAATAAAAATAAAAAAAAAAAAAAAAAGGGGGGGTCATGTCAATTCTTTTGTGCATTTTCCACCCATGCAATGCATTGGAAAAACGCAGAGATCAAAAAAAGCAGCAAAATGCAGCCAAAAATGCACCGAAACACGGGAAAAACGCATGCATTTTTGCTGTGCCAAAAACGCTGAATCTTTGTAGTCACAAAAAAAATGGCAAGGTGCACACATAGCCTAAGACTGCTTTAAGTCAGCCACTTCTCTGAAGAAATGGGACAGCTTTGCATATGGATACGCTTCACCCCACCAACCAGGGTTAAGTATACTTGTGATAAAAACCAGGTTACCTGAAGTATCTCTCTTCCTCGGCAGCCTGACGTTTGCCAAAAGCTCCTCCAGCGTCTCTCACCGATCCTCCACCACCTCCACCTTTTCCAGCTCCTTTACCCAACTCACCTAACTAGAAAGAATAGAAAAAGCAAAATCACGCATGGCATCAGAATCATTAAGACTTTCTTATCTCATACCCAAGGTTCACAAGGGCCCCCCAACACCACCAGGCAGACCCATTGTCTCAAGTATTGGGGGTCTTTGTAGACCTGTTAGCTTGAGGATAATTGTTTTACAACAATGTGTCCGGACACTCCCGTCCTTTGTTAAGGACACTACTGACATCTTGAGGAGACTAGATGGGGTACTATTGGACGACGATATGTGGCTGATCAGTTGCGACATGGAGTCCCTTTATACATCTATACGCCACGCCCTGTGTATCTCTGCAGCTAAATTCTTCCTGGACATGACTAATTTCGATATTTCATTGAAAATATTTTACAGTTGCTGGAGCTCATTCTCAGCACTTTTTTTTTTTTTGTGTTTAAGGACCGCCCCTTACTACAGCTCCAGGGGGGACTGCGATGGGGGCGTCTTCTACACACTCATATCTGCATCTGTTCCTAGGCCTGTGGGAAAGGAATAGGTCCTTAAAAGAGAACCGGTCAGGTCCAATATGCAACCAGAGCCAGGAGCAGTTCTGGGTGCATATAGCTAATCCCTGCCTAACCGTCCCTGTATACACTAGCATAGATAAAGGGATCTTTTAGAAAAAGTATTTCTAAAGATCCTATATGATATGCTAATGAGGCCAGGGACTAGTTACAAGGGCGTTCTATCCCCAAGACTAATCTGCCCTCTTAGCATGTTAGTACACCCGTAGGGGCTTGCTAACATGCTATTCCATGCCCATTGCCTAGCATCATCAGTGATGCCCTGCGTACCTGTATCCTCAGACGCTGGGCAGTATGCATGATCAGAAGTCACCACACTTCCGATCATGCGTACTATGAAGCAGAGTGTACGCGTCCTGGCTTCAGAGAGGTCTAGTGTTGACAACAGATTCCAAGTGCGTCCTGAACAGAGCGCGGGCCTCCCGACCACAGCCCCCGGCGCGTCCTGAACAGAGCGCGGGCCTCCCGACCACAGCCCCCGGCGCGTCCTGAACAGAGCGCGGGCCTCCCGACCACAGCCCCCGGCGCGTCCTGAACAGAGCGCGGGCCTCCCGACCACAGCCCCCGGCGCGTCCTGAACAGAGCGCGGGCCTCCCGACCACAGCCCCCGGCGCGTCCTGAACAGAGCGCGGGCCTCCCGACCACAGCCCCCGGCGCGTCCTGAACAGAGCGCGGGCCTCCCGACCACAGCCCCCGGCGCGTCCTGAACAGAGCGCGGGCCTCCCGACCACAGCCCCCGGCGCGTCCTGAACAGAGCGCGGGCCTCCCGACCACAGCCCCCGGCGCGTCCTGAACAGAGCGCGGGCCTCCCGACCACAGCCCCCGGCGCGTCCTGAACAGAGCGCGGGCCTCCCGACCACAGCCCCCGGCGCGTCCTGAACAGAGCGCGGACCTCCCGACCACAGCCCCCGGCGCGTCCTGACTGCTTACATATGTCTTAAAAAGGAGTCAACCTGGCTCACTAACAAAGTGCTCAGAAGTAAAAGATAAGTCCAATAAAATAGAGTAACTTCAGAACACTCAAAAATTAATAGGTTGTACAATGTGTCTGCAGGTGATTTTTATTGCAAACACAAAATTGAAACAAAAAAAAACAAAAAACGACATTCCGGCTCAGGGGGCCCTTCTCAAGGTTGTACATCTGTGTATAATATATAAAAGGTAGAAATACAGGGAAGAGTTAATGATTACATAAACTAAAGAAGTGAACTCCGTTCACAAAACACATGTAGTGCATAGATCATGGAAAAATTATACACAGTAAGTTACAGCAAATTGCACAGTATACAGTCATTATATAGTATATACACATTGTGAAATATATACCAATAGGGATAAATGCAATCACTTGGGGCAAAATTGAACGATGAAACGGAATCTGAATCTCTGTTACAGATCTGCATGATAAAAGGTACGGACAAGGACACTCCTAAGAAAAGGGGATAAAGCGTGACATCCATGTTATGAGAACATACGGTTGCTATGGAGTTTGCCTGAATAGATTTCGTTAGTAAAGGTAACCCAGTAGGACAGGTATTGAAATCCATATAGCGTTTAGGACTGGACATGAGTTTTGTACATCAAATCCACCTATTACTGCAATTACATGCATCTAAAGAAAAAAATGGTATAGCCAATATGTTGTGGCAGTCTGATGCAGTCCTATAGAAAAGAGGAAATACAAGCTGATATAATATGTTATGAAATGGATGACAACAGTATAAAGGTAGTTTTATTCCAGGAGGGAGATTTACTGTACCTTAAGACCAACTTCCACCAATGGACAAAATAATTAGTGGATTGAGACTATAAAGCTGGAGCCACACTAGCATAATGCGAGGGCATCGCATGACACTCAGCTACCGCTCTGCTGGGGTGTAAGCCGAGTGTCATGCCACTATGATGTGATCTGATCACAGCTGCAGAGGGGAAGGGACTAATCGCCCCATCTCCTCCATTGTCAGCTGAACCGTATATCGCATTACACTCTGGTGTAATGCGAGTGCAGTGCGATGTTTCTCTCGCACCCATAGACTTGTATGAGTGCGAGAGAAAAATCAAATTCCACCAGCAGCATGCTACGATTGTTTTCTATGTCTGATTAGGGCTGAAGGAAAAAAAAAAAAAAAAAAAAACAAAACAAAAAACAAATAAATTGTTCATGGGAGCTGCCCCATAGAGTAACATGGGTCCGGGTGGCATGCAATTTTTCATCACATTCCAGTAGCTCCCTTTTATTCGTTGTGTGTCCTTAGCCTAATAGCAACCAATGGCATAGGTGACAGGGCTGCCTGTGAAGCGTAGGTTTGTGCCTGGAAGGCATAGGAGAATGATAAAACAATATCATATTATGAAGTATACAGTTAGGTCCAGAAATCTTTGGACAGTGACACAATTTTGGCGAGTTGGGCTCTGCATGCCACCACATTGGATTTGAAATGAAACCTCTACAACAGAATTCAAGTGCAGATTGTAACGTTTAATTTGAAGGTTTGAACAAAAATATCTGATAGAAATTGTAGGAATTGTACACATTTCTTTACAAACACTCCACATTTTAGGAGGTCAAAAATAATTGGACAAAAACCAAACAAAATATTTTTATTTTCAATATTTTGTTGCGAATCCTTTGGAGGCAATCACTGCCTTAAGTCTGGAACCCATGGACATCACCAAACGCTGGGTTTCCTCCTTCTTAATGCTTTGCCAGGCCTTTACAGCCGCAGCCTTCAGGTCTTGCTTGTTTGTGGGTCTTTCCGTCTTAAGTCTGGATTTGAGCAAGTGAAATGCATGCTCAATTGGGTTGAGATCTGGTGATTGACTTGGCCATTGCAGAATGTTCCACTTTTTTGCACTCATGAACTCCTGGGTAGCTTTGGCTGTATGCTTGGGGGTCATTGTCCATCTGTACTATGAAGCGCCGTCCGATCAACTTTGCGGCATTTGGCTGAAAGTATATCCCGGTACACTTCAGAATTCATCCGGCTACTCTTGTCTGCTGTTATGTCATCAATAAACACAAGTGACCCAGTGCCATTGAAAGCCATGCATGCCCATGCCATCACGTTGCCTTCACCATGTTTTACAAAGGATGTGGTGTGCCTTGGATCATGTGCCGTTCCCTTTCTTCTCCAAACTTTTTTCTTCCCATCATTCTGGTACAGGTTGATCTTTGTCTCATCTGTCCATAGAATACTTTTCCAGAACTGAGCTGGCTTCATGAGGTGTTTTTCAGCAAATTTAACTCTGGCCTGTCTATTTTTGGAATTGATGAATGGTTTGCATCTAGATGTGAACCCTTTGTATTTACTTTCATGGAGTCTTCTCTTTACAGTTGACTTAGAGACAGATACACCTACTTCACTGAGAGTGTTCTGGACTTCAGTTGATGTTGTGAACGGGTTCTTCTTCACCAAAGAAAGTATGCGACGATCATCCACCACTGTTGTCATCCGTGGACGCCCAGGCCTTTTTGAGTTCCCAAGCTCACCAGTCAATTCCTTTTTTCTCAGAATGTACCCGACTGTTGATTTTGCTACTCCAAGCATGTCTGCTATCTCTCTGATGGATTTTTTCTTTTTTTTCAGCCTCAGGATGTTCTGCTTCACCTCAATTGAGAGTTCCTTAGACCGCATGTTGTCTGGTCACAGCAACAGCTTCCAAATGCAAAACCACACACCTGTAATCAACCCCAGACCTTTTAACTACTTCATTGATTACAGGTTAACAAGGGAGACGCCTTCAGAGTTAATTGCACCCCTTAGAGTCCCTTGTCCAATTACTTTTGGTCCCTTGAAAAAGAGGAGGCTATGCATTACAGAGCTATGATTCCTAAACCCTTACTCCGATTTGGATGTGAAAACTCTCATATTGCAGCTGGGAGTGTGCACTTTCAGCCCATATTATATATATATAATTGTATTTCTGAACATGTTTTTGTTAACAGCTGAAATAACAAAACTTGTGTCACTGTCCAAATATTTCTGGCCCTGACTGTATATGGCATATTATAAATAGTTACAGTATACTTCGTATGTTGAGAGCTTAGACAGAGTCCTGGGTGATTTACCAACGTTCTCATGTGGATGGACTCCTAATACTCAGAAGCCCTGCCTATACCATTTTTCTTTAGATGCATGTAATTGCAGTAATAGGTGGATTTGGTATACAAGACTCTTGTTCAGTCCTAAACACGATATGCATTTCAATACCTGTCCTACTGGGTTACCCTTACTATCGAAATATCTTTCTATTCCAGCAAACTCCATAGCAACCGTATGTTCTCATAACACGGATGTCACGCTTTATCCCCTTTTCTTAGGAGTGTCCTTGTCCGTACCTTTTATCATGAGACCTGTAACAGAGATTCAGATGATTCCGTTTCATCGTTCAATTTTGCCCCAAGTGATTGCATTTATCCCTATTGGTATATATTTCACAATGGTGTATATACTATATAATGACTGTATATTGTGCAATTTGCTGTAACTTACTGTATAGAATTTTTCCATGATCTATGCACTACATGTGTTTTGTGAACGGAGTTAAAGGGAACCTGTCACGATTTTTTTGCCCTATCAGCTGCGGCCACCACCAGTGGGCTCTTATATGCAGCATTCTAACATGCTGTATATAAGAGCCCAGGCCGCTTTTGTAGAATGTAAAAATCACTTTAGAATACCTACCCAACGGTCGCGCTGTGGGCGTCTCTATTGTCAAGTGCCGACGCTGCTTTTTTCGGCCATCTTTGTTCTCCTTCTTCTCTAGCCGCGGTGCATGACGGGTTCTGACGTCATCCACACGCGCCAGCATTCAGGGCCTGAGCAGGGCAGATCAAAGTATTGTAGTGCACCTGTGCAGGATCGGCGAGTGTGTATGACGTAGATGCATCGTGCACACAGGCTTCAGAAAGAGGACGAAGATGGCCGAAGAGAAGGCGCCGGTACCGGAGAACGAAGACGCCCATAAGGCCCACCAGAGCGACCGTTAGGTGAGGATTATAAAGTGTTTTTTGTTATACCCTGGCTCTTATATACAGCATGTTAGAATGCTGTATATAAGAGCCCAGTGGTGGTGGTGGCCACAGCTTATAGGCCAAAAAAGTGGTGACAGGTTCCCTTTAACTTCCTTAGTTTATGTAATCATTAACTCTTTGCTGTATTTCTACCTTATGTATTATACACAATTGTACAACCTTGAGAAAGGCACCCTGACCCGCTCCCCTGACCAGCTCCCCTGCGCCCCCCCTGACCAGCTCCCCTGCAGCCCCCTGACCAGCTTCCCTGCGCCCCCCTGACCAGCTCCCCTGCGCCCCCCTGCAGCCCCCTGACCAGCTCCCCTGCAGCCCCCTGACCAGCTCCCCTGCAGCCCCCTGACCAGCTCCCCTGCAGCCCCCTGACCAGCTCCCCTGCAGCCCCCTGACCAGCTCCCCTGCAGCCCCCTGACCAGCTCCCCTGCAGCCCCCTGAAGCCCCCTGACCAGCTCCCCTGCGCCCCCGACCAGCTCCCCTGCAGCCCCCCGACCAGCTCCCCTGCAGCCCCCCGACCAGCTCCCCTGCAGCCCCCTGCAGCCCCCCGACCAGCTCCCCTGCAGCCCCCCGACCAGCTCCCCTGCAGCCCCCGACCAGCTCCCCTGCAGCCCCCCGACCAGCTCCCCTGCAGCCCCCCGACCAGCTCCCCTGCAGCCCCCCGACCAGCTCCCCTGCAGCCCCCCGACCAGCTCCCCTGCAGCCCCCCGACCAGCTCCCCTGCAGCCCCCCGACCAGCTCCCCTGCAGCCCCCCGACCAGCTCCCCTGCAGCCCCCCGACCAGCTCCCCTGCAGCCCCCCGACCAGCTCCCCTGCAGCCCCCCGACCAGCTCCCCTGCAGCCCCCCGACCAGCTCCCCTGCAGCCCCCCGACCAGCTCCCCTGCAGCCCCCCGACCAGCTCCCCTGCAGCCCCCCGACCAGCTCCCCTGCAGCCCCCCCGACCAGCTCCCCTGCAGCCCCCCGACCAGCTCCCCTGCAGCCCCCCGACCAGCTCCCCTGCAGCCCCCCGACCAGCTCCCCTGCAGCCCCCCGACCAGCTCCCCTGCAGCCCCCTGACCAGCTCCCCTGCAGCCCCTGACCAGCTCCCCTGCAGCCCCTGACCAGCTCCCTGCAGCCCCCTGACCAGCTCCCCTGCAGCCCCCTGACCAGCTCCCCTGCAGCCCCCTGACCAGCTCCCCTGCAGCCCCCTGACCAGCTCCCCTGAAGCCCCCTGACCAGCTCCCCTGCAGCCCCCTGACCAGCTCCCCTGCAGCCCCCTGACCAGCTCCCTGCAGCCCCCCGACCAGCTCCCCTGCGCCCCCCCGACCAGCTCCCCTGCGCCCCCCTGACCAGCTCCCCTGACCAGCTCCCCTGCAGCCCCTGACCAGCTCCCCTGCGCCCCCCTGACCAGCGTGCAGTCTGCCTGATGTCAGCAGTGCATCGGTCAGACATTACAGGTAGTTTGCCATGATCACTAGCGACCTCAGCCTCCCGTGCCCCCGTGCCCATTGGCTTTGCCCTCTGTGCCCATGTCCTGCTCGCCCTCTCCCGCCCGCCACACACACCGTCACTCAGACGTACTTGCAGCCGCCGTTACCTGATCAGAAGAGCGGCGCATCTGCACGTACACAAGGTTTCTGAGACCACCCTGAAACAGTCTCAGAGGAACGGCCATCTTTCTAGCACTGCTGACCTTGTCTTCCACGCAGAGGATTATGGGAGGTGACGACAAATGTCACCACTAGGCTTCCGCTTAAGAATGACATTAACGCATGCGCAGTACTTGAGTGCGCTGGTTTGCGTTCCAAGCCTCGTTCTTGTTTTCAGCGCATGTGTAGTATTCATTCTGTTTGTTCTGTAGATTTGTTCTTACATCTCGTGTCCGGCTGTACACAGTATTTCCTACAGTTCCCATATTGTTCTGTGTCTGTGCAAGTATTTTTTATGGAATTTATTAAAAAACGATTTTTCCTTGTGTTATAAGTATTGTGGAATTTAAACTTTGGGTTATTTCCTCCCCCCCCCAAAAAAAATAATCATATGGGATAGGGAAGCAACTGTCTGACTGTTGGGGGCCTATCAGTGGGACCCCAAGCAATTCCAGGGTTAGGGCACTAGAACCAGGGCCGGCTCCAGGTTTTTATGGGCCCTGGGCGAAAGCATCTCAGTGGGCCTCATCCACACATAGACATGCACAGATACATACACATACAGGCATACATACACATATATTTAAAGAGAAATTCACAAAAACACATAAATAGACATAAATCTAGACACAGTCATGTACACTGACATACATAGATACACATCATGCATGCACACATTATTTTTATATTTTTATATATTGATATATACAGTATTTCTAATATTGGGAAACTGGCAACAGCCTCATTCACCTCCCCGCTTGTCTCCATCCAGCTCCTCCTAAATTGGTGGCAGTCATTAACAGATATGGCCGCACATAGAGCACACTAACACTGCTGTATATACATCACAAGAGAGGCTGGGGACATACACATTACTGGGGGGCATACATATTACTGAGGAAAGGGGTATACAGCAATGGGGGGCATACAGCTCTAGAGGGGGACAGTGGCTCTGAGGTGGGGGGACAAACAGCTCTTATGTGGGGGGGTGACATGCAGCTCTGAGGGTATACAGCTCTGGGGTGGGGGGACATACAGCTCTGGGGGGTATACAGCACTAGGGTGGGGGGACATACAGCTCTGAGGGGGTATACAGCACCGGGGTGGAGGGGACATACAACTCTTGGGGTATAGTAGTGTGCAGCCCCCATATAGTGTTATGAAGCCCCCATAGTCCTCCATATAGTATTATGCAGCCCCCATGTAGCATTATGCAGCCCCCATATGGCACTATGCAGCCCCCATATAGCACAATGCAGACCCAGATAACATTAGGCCCCCTCATGTAGTATACAGCCCGCATATAGTATTATACAGACCAAGATAGCACAGTGCAGACCCAGATAGCCTTAGGCATCCTCATGTAGTACACAGCCCCTATATAGCACAATGCAGAGCCAGATAGCATTAGGCATCCTCATGTAGTGCACAATGCAAACCCAGATAGCATTAGGTACCCTCATGTAGTAAACAGCCCCTATATAGCACAATGCAGACCCAGATAGCATTAGGCACCCTCATGAAGTATACAGCGCACATATAGCACAATACAGACCCAGATAGCATTAGGCATCCTCACGTAGTATACAGCCCCTATATAGCACAGTACAGACCCAGATAGCATTAGGCATCCTCATGTAGTACACAGCCCCTATATAGCACAGTGCAGAGCCAGATTGCATTAGGCACCCTCATGTAGTACACAGCCCCCATATAGCACAGTGGACACCCAGATAGCACAGTGCAGAGCCAGACAGCATTAGGCATCCTCATGTAGTATACAGCCCGCATATAGTATTATACAGACCCAGATAGCACAGTGCAGACTCAGATAGCATTAGGCATCCTCATGTAGTACACAGCCCCTATATAGCACAATGCAGAGCCAGATAGCATTAGGCATCCTCATGTAGTGCACAATGCAAACCCAGATAGCATTAGGTACCCTCATGTAGTAAACAGCCCCTATATAGCACAATGCAGACCCAGATAGCATTAGGCACCCTCATGTAGTATACAACCCCTATATAGCACAGTGAAGAGCCAGATAGCATTAAGCATCCTCACGTGGTATACAGCGCCTATATAGCACAGTACAGACCCAGATAGCATTAGGCATCCTCATGTAGTACACAGCCCCTATATAGCACAGTGCAGAGCCAGATAGCACAGTGCAGGGCCAGACAGCATTAGGCATCCTCATGTAGTACACCCCCCCTATATAGCACAGTGCAGACCCAGATAGCTTTAGGCACCCTCATGTAGTATACAGCCGCCATATCATTTAATGCACCCCCATGGTCGTATGGCCACAGTGATGAAATACATACTCACTTCTCGTTTCCCAGCTGCTCGAGTCTCCTCGGCGCATCCACTGCTGTCGCTCTGACCTCACTCTGTTAGAGCGCCGAGAGACACAGCGAGGAGAATGATTAGAGAGGGAGCGCGCTGCTCCATATCATCATTGCAACTGCCATGCCGATACAATTAAAAGCGCGATCCTCGGCGGGGGGGGGGGAGGCCGGTGACAGCGCTGGCATCGGGCCCCCCTGACCAGCAGTACGCCACCCCTGCCACTGCGGGTGGGCCCCCCTGGCAGCCCAGGACCCCGGCATTTTGCCGGGTGCTGACGCCGGCCCTGATTGGAACCCCTGCATATCTTGACAGAGGGAAGGTGTGTATTCTTAAAGGAGTTGTCCAATCTATTGCTAACAGACCTCTGAATCCTTACAGGGTGCGCAGCGCAAGCTGTCAGGATACTCCGGTGTCTCCAGTGAGACTGGGAGGTCATGTGATCACAAGTATGTGATTTCATATTTGTGGCCACATTCCGATTAGACGTGTGCAGCCTCGCACAGTACCAGTGAATTGAGTGAGGCCATTCCCATCTAATCAGAATGTGACCAGAAATATGCAATCACGATATGTGATCACATGACACCCGGTCTCACTGTAGTCACTGGAGTATCCTGAGAGCTTGCACAGCGCACCCACCCTGTAAGGTTTCAGAGGTCCGCACTCACATAGAGCAAAGGTGGTATTTAGGTGGTTCTCACCAGTTTGGGGAACCGATTGTCAAAATAGCAGTCAGTTCCCCAAACCAGCACCTGGTTCTAGGGACCCGCCGGTTTCAACTGAATGTGTGTTCGGACGCACATTCAGTTGAAATGTATTGCGATGTAGGAAACCCTTCCTGCACCACAATAGTTAAAATAGATGTCGGCCTATTGAAAGCCAGCAACTGACATCAGTGCACAGATTGCTGGTAAATGAGGTCACTGTCATGCGCTGGCCTGTCCGCACCGCATATGGAACAAGAGAACAGGAAGAGGAGGCTTCTGTACAACAGATAAACGAAAAGAGTGAAGGTCATATAGAAACCATGATCTCATATGGGGACCAGGATGGATGATATTTGGGGACCAGGATGGATGATATTTGGGGACCAGGTTGGAGGACATATGGGGACCAGAATGGATGATATTTAGGGAAATATTAGAGCAATTAGTCCAGCATCCGCAGTAGATTAAAAAATTTTAATGCAAAAATTAATATAAAACATCATGCAATGTCAAGGCATGACTAACATCGACGTGTTCAAGCACAGTGTGCTCTTAATCATGACAAAAATTCATATTTGTCATGATTAAGAAGAGCACACTGTTGGTTGAAACGCGTCAATGTTAGTCATGCCTTGACATTGCATGATGTTTTATATTATTTTTTTCATTAAAGTAGTTTTTTTAATCTACTGCAGATGCTGGACTAATTGCTCTAATCTTTTCTGTTGGTCATCTGGGAGCCGGACAAGGTTACCCAAGCACTGCATTTCATCTTACATTCTTCGGTGGGCTGTATTCTCTATTTGTTTGTCTCTTGATATTTGTGGACCAGGATGGAGGACATATGGGGAGCAGGTTGGAGGACATTTGGGGACCTGGATGACATATTTGTATACAGATGGATTACATATGGGGGGCCAAGATGGAGGACATAGGGGGACAAAGATGGATGATATTTGGGGACCAGGATGCAGGACATATGGGGACCAGGATGCCATATCTGTATACAAATGGATGAAATATGGGGAACAGAATAGAAAACATATGGGGACCAGGATGACATGTGGACCAGGATGGCGCAAATATGGGAACTAGAATAAAGCACATATGAGGACCAGGATCAAAGACTTATGTGGAACAGGATGGGAGACATATTGTCATGGATGTGTCTGGACCTTCATGTGCTGCTGCTGGGACCAGGTGCAGAAGGGACCAGTGATCGTCCAGACTTAAATGGACGCTGTCTCTTTAAGGGCTTGAATTAGGTTTTTTAGGCTAGCTTCACATCAACGTTTTTTTGCCTTAAGGCAAAAAAACGCAAACTGCATGTCACTGGATCCTTTTTTTTTTGAAGAACAACGCATGCCACCACAAGTGACCTGAACGTTTTTTAACTGGATCTGTCTACCGGATCCAGCATAAAAATGTAGCGATCACTTGCATTTGCATGCTTTTGGGTGCTGTTTTTTTTGCTTAGTTTTCACGGATCCGTTTTTATTCTTAGCAGCTATGTCATCTGCCATTAAGGTCTGCTACATGACCGCTGACAGCAGACACAGACAGAGCCATGTAGCAGAGCTGAATGGTCGCTGACAGCAGACACAGACAGAGCGGATCAGAATGAAGTCAGATGAACTTCACCCGACTTCATTGTCATCCCGCGGCTCTGCCTGTGTGTCATGGGCTGATTTTCGGTCACCGGTGAAGGTTTCCCAGGGGTCTCAGGAGTGACTTAAGTGATGTGTGCTAACAGCGGTGCCGTCACTGAGGTGACCCGCGACCACAGCTGAAGTTCTCCACCTGAGATCTGTGGCCGCGCGTAACCTGAGTGATGTCACCGCTGACAGCGCGACTCACTTCAGTTGCTGCGGGGAGCTCACAGACAGCGGTCGTGGTATGTGACCGCTCTCTGTTAGCTTCTGATCAAGCAGAGCTGGATGCGACGTGGGACCTATGTGGATTACGTCGGACCAGGAGGGGTATTTGGTGACTTGAATAAAGTGGTGAAAGAAGGTTGTTTTTTTTGTCATTTATTTCAAATAAAGGATTTTTGGGTGTATGTCTTTATTTTCTTTAACTTACAGGTTAATCATGGAAGGTATCTAGGGGAGACACCTGCCATGATTAACTCCTTATTACCTCGATTGCCACCACACCAGGGCAAATCGGGATGAGCCGGGTAGAGTCTTCACGTTATGGGGAGCCCCCCAGCCTAAAAATGTCAGTCAGCAGCCGCCCGGAATTGCCGCATCCTTTATATGCGACAGTCCCGGGACTCTACCCGGCTTATCCCGAATTGTCCTGGTGCGGTGGCAATCGAGGTAATAAGGGGTTAATCATGGCAGGCGTCTATGAGACACCCCCAATGATTAACCTGTAAGTGAAAGTAAATAAACACATACACCCGAAAAAATACTTTATTTGGAATAAAAGACAAAAAAAACAACCTCTTTCACCATTTTATTAAAAATCCCCAAATACACCTCCAGGTCCGACGTAATCCACAGAGGTCCCGCGACGCTATCAGCTCTGCTACATGAAGCTGACAGGAGCGACATTAGAACACCGCCGCTCCCGGGAGCTCCATGCAGCAACTGAAGGGAGTCGCGCTGACAGCGGGTACATCACTGAGGTAGTCCCTGTGTGTGTGTGGTAGTGCCTGCATGTGCGGTGATGCTAGGGGCTGTAGTGCCAGTGTTTGTGCGGGGAGAGAGAAGAGAAGAGAATGAGAAGAAAATGAGAAGAGAAGACAATGAGAAGAGAGGAGAATGAGAAGAGAATAGAAGACAATGAGCAGAGAAGAGAATGAGAATGCTTCAGGCTATGTTTTGTACGGCAAAAAGTATCCTTACAGCCGCATACTACCGCAAATGTGATAACTAGATCCGTCGCCAATTGAAAAACATTGAAGCTAGTGCTGCGATGTACAGGATCCGGTGAGATGCAGTTTTATGTCCAAGGGAAAAAACGCTGCATGTTGCGTTTTGGAAACATGGTAGAAAACTGCATCTCACAGGATCCAGACAACGTCGCATCCAAACGGATGCAAACTCATGTTACCGCAAGTCCATTGACATTGCATTGTGCTGTCAACGGATCCGGCAACATGCGCTTTCAGTTTTTCTGCCGACCGGCAGATGAACGCTAATGTGAAGCTAGCCTTATTCTGTTTCCTTGCCAAGTTGGAGGAGCCTTTCCTCCAGCTGGTAATTAAGGGCCTTTATAATGTGGGGCCTCTCACTCTTCCAGTGTGGGTTATACTCTTCACTTGGAGAAGTTGCTTGCGCAGGAGTGCATGTGGCTTCAAACTACTGTTGCTGTAAATTCTGAAGATTCCCTCTCAAGATAAGTTGTTATTTTTCCTTTTTCTCCTTTTGCTGTTTATTTTTCCCTCTGTGGATTGGTGGGTGGTGGGATTTAGTCCTAGGGTCTGGCTAGGAGACAGGAGCATGTTGGCAGGCCACACCTCCTAACTAGAGATGAGCGAACCGGTCGCGGTTCGGCTCGAGGTCGGTTCGCCGAACGGAGCTCCCGTTCTAGTTCGGTTCGTCGAACGTTCGACGAACCGAACTCGAACTGCATAGGAAACAATGGCAGGCATTCACAAACACATAAAAACACCTAGAAAACACCCTCAAAGGTGTCCAAAAGGTGACAAACAACTCACAACACAACACAAACACATGGGAAAGTGACAAAGACATATACTCATGCGAAAACAAAAGAGCTGGACAAGGAAAAAGAGGAGGACACACAGATATATGAGTATATGCAAGGAAACATCGATGCCATTACTGTGCAACTTGAGCCCTGCTCATTTTAGGCTTCCAATCTGGATAAATTGCCTGAGATTGCCACGTACGCCTTGGGGATCTTGTCGTGTCCTGCAGCCAGTGTTCTCTCGGAACCTGTCTTCAGTGCTGCTGGGGGTCTGCTGGCAGATAAGCACACGTGTCTGTCCACTGACAATGTGGACATGGCTCTCAGAGGACTTTTCTTCCCCTGGGTCAGCCAGGGGACGGGAAAGGCACGCGTATTTTTGAGAGTGCTTCATGCAAAGCATCTTTTTCTTTTTCAAAAGGGGGGCCAACTGATGCCAGTCAAGTGGGGTGTGTGTGGCCCAATTAGTGGCAACGAGGGAGACTGTGGTTGGAGTCCCCTCGCTGTGTTTCTAAAAGAACCAAGATGAACAAGTCATGGCTCTCAGAGGACTTTTCTTCCTCTAAGTCAGCCAGGGGACGGGAAAGGCACGCGTATTTTTGAGAGTGCTTCATGCAAAGCATCTTTTTCTTTTTCAAAAGGGGGGTCAACTGATGCCAGTCAAGTGGGGTGTGTGTGGCCCAATTAGTGGCAACGAGGGAGACTGTGGTTGGAGTCCCCTCGCTGTGTTTCTAAAAGAACCAAGATGAACAAGTCATGGCTCTCAGAGGACTTTTCTTCCCCTGGGTCAGCCAGGGGACGGGAAAGGCACGTGTATTTTTGAGAGTGCTTCATGCAAAGCATCTTTTTCTTTTTCAAAAGGGGGGTCAACTGATGCCAGTCAAGTGGGGTGTGTGTGGCCCAATTAGTGGCAACGAGGGAGACTGTGGTTGGAGTCCCCTCGCTGTGTTTCTAAAAGAACCAAGATGAACAAGTCATGGCTCTCAGAGGACTTTTCTTCCCCTGGGTCAGCCAGGGGGCGGGAAAGGCACGCGTATTTTTGAGAGTGCTTCATGCAAAGCATCTTTTTCTTTTTCAAAAGGGGGGTCAACTGATGCCAGTCAAGTGGGGTGTGTGTGGCCCAATTAGTGGCAACGAGGGAGACTGTGGTGGGAGTCCCCTCGCTGTGTTTCTAAAAGAACCAAGATGAACAAGTCATGGCTCTCAGAGGACTTTTCTTCCCCTGGGTCAGCCAGGGGACGGGAAAGGCATGCGTATTTTTGAGAGTGCTTCATGCAAAGCATCTTTTTCTTTTTCAAAAGGGGGGTCAACTGATGCCAGTCAAGTGGGGTGTGTGTGGCCCAATTAGTGGCAACGAGGGAGACTGTGGTTGGAGTCCCCTCGCTGTGTTTTACATGATTTTCGAAGGGCATGACATGCCTAAGAGGTTGAGTTTCATCATCTGCAACTTGTTGGCAACAGAAAGGCTGCCTTTACACCCTTTTGAGACCGAGGATTTTCGAGATCTTATGCCCATTGCAGTGCCCCAAGAGCTGATGGCCAGTCGTCACTCCTTCTCCAAGAAAGGCGTGCCCGCGCTACCACAGTAGGTCGCACACAACCTCACCGATTCCTTGAGAAACTCTGTGTGTGACAGGGTGCATTTCACCACAGATACTTGGACCAGTAAGCATGGACAGGGGAGTTACATGTTGCTGACTGGGCACTGGGTAACTATGGTGAGAGATGGAGAAGAGTTTGCTGTACAAGTCTTGCCGTCCCCATGAGTTGTGTGTCAATCCTTCCTCTGTATGTACAAGTTCCTCCACTGCTTCTGCCTCCTCAACCTCGTGTGGGTCCTCCACCTCGGCCAAAACCCTGTGTGGTCAGTCCACCCTTCCTTGTAACTGCGCCCAAGGAATCCCACACACCTCCTTACTATGCTGGCAGCAGAGCTCAAGGCCATCAGGCGGTCAAATGTTTACTTTGAAATGTAGGGGAAATGTGAGATACCGCTGAGGAATTGTGAACGGTTAGCTCTGGAGAGTGAGACCGAGTTTCATCAATGGTTGTCTCCACTCAACCAGCAGCCAGGGAAGGTCGGGTGCGACAATGATTCAAACCAGTCTGCGACCCTTCTTCAGGGCAATGTGGCACACGTGCCTTGTATGGCTCACGTGTTGAACCTGGTTGTCCAGCAATTTTTAAAACACTATCCCGGCCTACATGGCCTTCTGCAGAGGGCACGGTGTAACGCCTGCCTGGATCGACACACTCAGATGGGCTGTAAAGGATAGGCTAGAGGCAAGCCACTCACCAAGCTGGACACCCAGAACCCTGAAACCCTTTAACCCCTATACAGTGATTTGGAATTACACAGGGCCCAAGTTGATCAATACCTGTGGAAGGCTGCAGTTCCAGAGAATAGTAGTCATGCAGGGTCAAAAACATTAATTGAGGAAGAGGAACAGAATGGGACGGCCAGGACTTAATCAGAAAACAAGCAGAGGTGAAATGCGGATCGGCCAACGAGGTACATAAACAGCAAGCAGGAAAAGTAGTCAGGTAACAAGCACACAAACTCATAAAACTGAACTGGGGGTAACAGTAACAAGAGGTTCATAGCTTTGTCTGGCAGTGGTCTGCAGACAGGAGGGGCCTAAAAAACGGTGTGTTGTCTTCCCATTGGTTGTAGCTGAATGATGGTACTTCATCTGTGAGATACCCACCACCTACATTCAGCCTGTGGTTCTGTATCTGTCAAGGTAACACAACCCAGTGGGTGACCATAACCTGCATCCACCTGCGCCGCAGGCATCGACTCCTTTCCCATCATCAGCACTATGCACGAAAGGAACACGTTGTCACCTGGCGACCGGAGTGCAAATTGACGGAGCGTACTCCGTTGGTGACTTAACAGCCGTGTGCGGCAATGATGCAAACCTGTCTGCGGCCCTTCGTCAGGGCAATGTGACACACGTGCCTTGTATGGCTCACGTGTTGAATCTGATTCTCCAGCAATTTTTAAAATACCATCCCGGCCTACATGGCCTTTTGCAGCGGGCACGCTGCTATGTGCTCACTTTCATCCTTCGCACCCAGCAGCTCAACAACTTTCATCGCTCCTGAAGTCTTAGGGTCTGGCGGTTAAACGCCGGAAATACGATGTTCCGACACGCAGGAATTGGAATCTGCACATGTTGCAGCGTCTGTGGCAGCACCGCAGAGCCCTGCTGAAATACGGAATGATGTATACCCTGGGCTAACTTGATCCAGAGGTGGTGCAGATCACGCTGCTGGAGTGGTGTCAGATCAAGGACCTATGCACCCTTCTACACAGTTTACAAATGTCAACGAAGATGTTTAGCACTAACGATGCCATTCTCAGCGTGACAATTCTGGTCATCTACAAGATGGAGCACACTGTAAGCATTATTCGGAGTCAGGTGTTGGTCCAAGAGGAAGGGGAGGAATTACAGGAGGAGTCATATGCAGAAGGGATAATAAGATCTACAAGGTCCAGACGGTGAGCGGCACCTAGGCGGAAGTCAAGGGACGGTGGGGGAGAGGGATTAACAAGGGCGCATAGTATCAGCAAAAATTGTTGAGGAAGGTGCAGGAGCCCATGAAGAAATGGAGGACGAACTTGTGATGGGCATGGAAGACTCAGCAGATGAGTGAGAGCTTGCTCACATTTCGGTTGTGCGAGGTTGGGGGGAGAGGGCAGAGGAAGGAGGCACGATTCTCACCTCTCTGCCACCAACAAACCAAGGACTTTGTCCTCCTGGATGCACAAGACACATGAGCGCCTTCTTGCTGCACTACCTACAACATGACCCTCGGATTGTACGAATTCGAAGTAATGCTAACTACTGGGTTGCCACACTGTTAGATCCCCGGTACAAGACAAAATTTGGCGAAATAATTCCTGCCATAGAAAGGGACGCACGTATACAGGAGTATCTGCGGAAGGTGGTACGGATTCTTAGATCTGCTTTTCCAGTAAACACCAGTGCTGCACAGAGTGAATCTCAACGCTTTGTCATGGATAGGAGGAAATGGCTTTTACTTGTCCACATCTGAGGGACCGAGGGCTGGCTGCTGGGCTGAGATGGCATGGAGTACGGTGTCCCTGCAGAGTTGCACTTTTGGTCATATACCAAATGAGTTGAAAAAGGACAAATGCTGGTGGAAAGGGGAACAGGTGTGTTGGAAAGGGGAAAAAGTTTTTGTCCATGGGTTTGGTGGTTAAGCAAAAGTAACATTTGATGAAGAAACACCATCTGTTACGGTGGGACTGGCAGATTTGGATAAGGTGGTATATACTATGTTAGCGATATATAACGAAAATTAATAAGAAAAGAAAGAGAAAGGTATATATCCCCATCAGCAGTCAATGTCCACCGTGCTCCCAGATGGAAAAGGAGAGGTTGGCAACTGGAAGGTTAGGTGGAGGATACAGAGCTGTGTGGCTATGAAACTAATAGTTGCCTGAACCGAGTTAGACGCCACTAGGATCTTGAGAGTGGGAGCCCTGTTAGCGTCACAGGGTCCACACGCCGCCCACCCAGCCCAGGAACTCCCTGTTAACATCACAGGGGCCATTGAGTACGCTGACCGTGTGCATTGGGGCCACACCTGTGGACAGCAGGCGCATCAGCAGCAGCAGGCCTGTTAATGCCACTGGGCTGCACAAGCAGGACTTGTAGGACAGGAGCTGGTCTTAACCGTTCTGCGTTACCAACTGTGGTGGCGGCCTGCATCGACGCCCTATCCCTGCCTACCTCTGGCCTAAAGCCGTAATGGGTTCAACACATGGAGGTGTGCTCTTTCGGAGCATAATAGAAGACTGCGCACCTCCTTGTTGGCTCCAGCCCGTTTTATAACCTGGGTCCGCCCCAAACCAGGGTGGACCACAATGCACCTCCTGGAGACAAAAGCAGAGTGACACGTCATGAGTGGCATAACTAGCGTCCTATTTGGAACCGCAACTTCAATAATGACCTCATGGCTGCCACGACACAAACACCTCACCAGTCATCGTCTGACCATCAATAATGAGGTGACAAGTCATAGGGGCGGGCCTCTGCAAGCCATTTGGGAGTGGCCTGGCCACATTGTCAGGACACCTGATGCCCTGTGGTCTATATGGGCCCCCCCACATCAGGGGCAGGGCCAAAGAGTTAATTACCGGACCTAGTTTCTGATGCAGTAAGTGCCTGAGCATGGTCAGTTGCATGAAATAAAGTCTCTGAAAAAAGACTATCAGTTTTAGCATGGTGTCTCGGCACAAAACAGGACTTAGACCCGGCACGGAATGCAAGTACCTGTGCAAAGAGGCTTTTCACACTAAGTGTGGGAGCATGCGCTGTATCCCGAAATGAAGACTTAGCGTCAGGAATGGCACAGTCAGGCTGAGCATACTCACTAGGCGAAACACTGTAGTTAGGCTGCAGCTGGGGTAAATCGGCACACGCATGCGCACTAGCTGCCTCTCCACACTTAGACGTGGAGGAGAAATTGCTCTTCGGGTGTGGACTTGGAGATGCTGTCTATGAACAGAAGGAAAAGCTAAAGAAAACCTCACTTTCTATCCCTCCGAATTATCAAATGCAGCAATGAATTCCCTGAGTTTGCTATAACATTAGCGTAGCAAAATGTGCATGAGGGTGTCCTGCACAGGTGCTAGAAATAGCTTGGCACCAGTGGGACAATAATGGAATACAACACCCAGTTCTATGATGCCACTAAATGGCAGTATTTTTTGCTATCATTATAGCTTATTAAAAACAGAGCAGGAGGGTGTCCTGCACAGGTGCTAGAAATATCTTTGCACTAGTGGGACTATACAGAAGTCCAACAGCCACGTTTAGGATGCCACTAAGTTTCCTCATTGTTTCCTAGTATAATGGCTTAGTAACAATGAGTTGGAGTGTGCAATGCAGGCAGACGTGCTGCAAATATCTGTGCACTAGTGGGACTATACAGAAGTCCAATAGCCACGTTTAGGATGCCACTAGGTTCACTCAGTGTTTGCTAGTATAATGGCTTAGTTATAATGAGTTTGAGTGTGCAATGCAGGCAGACGTGCTGCAAATATCTGTGCACTAGTGGGACTATACAGAAGTCCAATTGCCACGTTTAGGATGCCACTAGGTTCACTCAGTGTTTGCTAGTATAATGGCTTAGTTATAATGAGTTGGAGTGTGCAATGCAGGCAGACGTGCTGCAAATATCTGTGCACTAGTGGGACTATACAGAAGTCCAATAGCCACGTTTAGGATGCCACTAGGTTCACTCAGTGTTTGCTAGTATAATGGCTTAGTTTTAATGAGTTGGAGTGTGCAATGCAGGCAGACGTGCTGCAAATATCTTTGCACTAGTGTGACTATACAGAAGTCCAATAGCCACGTTTAGGATGCCACTAGGTTCACTCAGTGTTTGCTAGTATAATGGCTTAGTTATAATGAGTTGGAGTGTGCAATGCAGGCAGACGTGCTGCAAATATCTTTGCACTTGTGGGACTATACAGAAGTCCAACAGCCACCTTTAGGATGCCACTAAGTTTCCTCAGTGTTTGCTAGTATAATGGCTTAGTTATAATGAGTTTGAGTGTGCAATGCAGGCAGACGTGCTGCAAATATCTGTGCACTAGTGTGACTATACAGAAGTCCAATAGCCACGTTTAGGATGCCACTAGGTTCACTCAGTGTTTGCTAGTATAATGGCTTAGTTATAATGAGTTGGAGTGTGCAATGCAGGCAGACGTGCTGCAAATATCTTTGCACTTGTGGGACTATACAGAAGTCCAACAGCCACGTTTAGGATGCCACTAAGTTTCCTCAGTGTTTGCTAGTATAATGGCTTAGTAACAATGAGTTTGAGTGTGCAATGCAGGCAGACGTGCTGCAAATATTTTGCACTAGTGGGACTATACAGAAGTCCAATAGCCACGTTTAGGATGCCACTAAGTTTCCTCAGTGTTTGCTAGTATAATGGCTTAGTAACAATGAGTTTGAGTGTGCAATGCAGGCAGACGTGCTGCAAATATGTTTGCACTTGTGGGACTATACAGAAATCCAACAGCCACATTTAGGATGCCACTAAGTTTCCTCAGTGTTTGCTAGTATAATGGCTTAGTAACAATGAGTTTGTGTGTGCAATGCAGGCAGACGTGCTGCAAATATCTGTGCACTAGTGGGACTATACAGAAGTCCAATAGCCACGTTTAGGATGCCACTAGGTTCACTCAGTGTTTGCTAGTATAATGGCTTAGTTATAATGAGTTTGAGTGTGCAATGCAGGCAGACGTGCTGCAAATATCTTTGCACTTGTGGGACTATACAGAAGTCCAACAGCCACGTTTAGGATGCCACTAAGTTTCCTCAGTGTTTGCTAGTATAATGGCTTAGTAACAATGAGTTTGAGTGTGCAATGCAGGCAGACGTGCTGCAAATATTTTGCACTAGTGGGACTATACAGAAGTCCAATAGCCACATTTAGGATGCCACTAAGTTTCCTCAGTGTTTGCTAGTATAAAGGCTTAGTAACAATGAGTTTGAGTGTGCAATGCAGGCAGACGTGCTGCAAATATGTTTGCACTTGTGGGACTATACAGAAATCCAACAGCCACGTTTAGGATGCCACTAAGTTTCCTCAGTGTTTGCTAGTATAATGGCTTAGTAACAATGAGTTTGAGTGTGCAATGCAGGCAGACGTGCTGCAAATATGTTTGCACTTGTGGGACTATACAGAAGTCCAACAGCCACGTTTAGGATGCCACTAAGTTTCCTCAGTGTTTGCTAGTATAATGGCTTAGTAACAATGAGTTTGAGTGTGCAATGCAGGCAGACGTGCTGCAAATATCTTTGCACTAGTGGGACTATACAGAAATCCAATAGCCACGTTTAGGATGCCACTAGGTTCACTCAGTGTTTGCTAGTATAATGGCTTAGTTATAATGAGTTTGAGTGTGCAATGCAGGCAGACGTGCTGCAAATATCTGTGCACTAGTGGGACTATACAGAAGTCCAATAGCCACGTTTAGGATGCCACTAGGTTCACTCAGTGTTTGCTAGTATAATGGCTTAGTTATAATGAGTTGGACTGTGCAATGCAGGCAGACGTGCTGCAAATATCTGTGCACTAGTGGGACTATACAGAAGTCCAATAGCCACGTTTAGGATGCAACTAGGTTCACTCAGTGTTTGCTAGTATAATGGCTTAGTTATAATGAGTTGGAGTGTGCAATGCAGGCAGACGTGCAGCAAATATCTTTGCACTAGTGGGACTATACAGAAGTCCAATAGCCACGTTTAGGATGCCACTAAGTTCACTCAGTGTTTGCTAGTATAATGGCTTAGTAACAATGAGTTTGAGTGTGCAATGCAGGCAGACGTGCTGCAAATATCTTTGCACTTTTGGGACTATACAGAAGTCCAACAGCCACATTTAGGATGCCACTAAGTTTCCTCAGTGTTTGCTAGTATAATGGCTTAGTAACAATGAGTTTGAGTGTGCAATGCAGGCAGACGTGCTGCAAATATCTTTGCACTAGTGGGACTATACAGAAGTCCAACAGCCACGTTTAGGATGCCACAAGGTTCACTCAGTGTTTGCTAGTATAATGGCTTAGTTATAATGAGTTTGAGTGTGCAATGCAGGCAGACGTGCTGCAAATATCTTTGCACTTGTGGGACTATACAGAAGTCCAACAGCCACGTTTAGGATGCCACTAAGTTTCCTCAGTGTTTGCTAGTATAATGGCTTAGTTATAATGAGTTGGAGTGTGCAATGCAGGCAGACGTGCTGCAAATATCTGTGCACTAGTGGGACTATACAGAAGTCCAATAGCCACGTTTAGGATGCCACTAGGTTCACTCAGTGTTTGCTAGTATAATGGCTTAGTTATAATGAGTTGGAGTGTGCAATGCAGGCAGACGTGCTGCAAATATCTTTGCACTTGTCGGACTATACAGAAGTCCAACAGCCACGTTTAGGATGCCACTAAGTTTCCTCAGTGTTTGCTAGTATATTGGCTTAGTAACAATGAGTTTGAGTGTGCAATGCAGGCAGACGTGCTGCAAAAATTTTGCACTAGTGGGACTATACAGAAGTCCAATAGCCACGTTTAGGATGCCACTAAGTTTCCTCAGTGTTTGCTAGTATAAAGGCTTAGTAACAATGAGTTTGAGTGTGCAATGCAGGCAGACGTGCTGCAAATATGTTTGCACTTGTGGTACTATACAGAAATCCAACAGCCACGTTTAGGATGCCACTAAGTTTCCTCAGTGTTTGCCAGTATAATGGCTTAGTAACAATGAGTTTGAGTGTGCAATGCAGGCAGACGTGCTGCAAATATGTTTGCACTTGTGGGACTATACAGAAGTCCAACAGCCACGTTTAGGATGCCACTAAGTTTCCTCAGTGTTTGCTAGTATAATGGCTTAGTAACAATGAGTTTGAGTGTGCAATGCAGGCAGACGTGCTGCAAATATCTGTGCACTAGTGGGACTATACAGAAGTCCAATAGCCACGTTTAGGATGTCACTAGGTTCACTCAGTGTTTGCTAGTATAATGGCTTAGTTATAATGAGTTGGAGCGTGCAATGCAGGCAGACGTGCTGCAAATATCTTTGCACTAGTGGGACTATACAGAAGTCCAACAGCCACGTTTAGGATGCCACTAGGTTCACTCAGTGTTTGCTAGTATAATGGCTTAGTTATAATGAGTTGGAGTGTGCAATGCAGGCAGACGTGCTGCAAATATCTGTGCACTAGTGGGACTATACAGAAGTCCAATAGCCACGTTTAGGATGCCACTAGGTTCACTCAGTGTTTGATAGTATAATGGCTTAGTTATAATGAGTTGGAGTGTGCAAAGGGCAGGAGGGTACAGTGGCAGGTTTGTGGGTCTCTGGGTAGAGGAAAGGAAGCCTGCCTTTCTATCCCTCCTAATGGGGAAATGCAGCGAGGAAATCCCTGACCTTAGCTACACAGACGCTGTCATCTTGTGTAGCTGTTAAACTCTGTTTTCAGGACCTGTCACCTATGGCTCTGACCCTGCCGGTATGAGCCCTTAAAAGGACTGATAGAAAGTGCTATCCCTAAGCTGTCCAGCGCTGTGTATGGAGCGTATACAGCTGTATCGGCGATAGGAGCTGCGCCAGTGATGTCTGACACCAAGGACGCAGAAGAGATAATGGCGTCCGGACGGGCAGACACTCGTTTTTATAATGCAGGGACATGTGACATGGACATCCTATCACACATGCCGTCGCTTCTCTGGCTAAAAGTCCACTTAGCTGTGTGTGTGTCTGGGATTGGCTGACATGCTGGCCCTCCCCACTACACGCGCGCGTTTAGGGAAGGAAGACAAAGAAAAAAAAAAAAAAAAATGGCCATTATACATACAGCAGTGATCTGAATGCGCTGTTCCCGCACACTATACACTGAAATGTCATAATAGTGTGAGTCAAAGAGTGACTTACACTATTACAGCGGAAAGCCAGCTAGGAATTAGCTGTTTTTTTTGCTGCTAGAACCGTTCTCGAACGTATCTAGAACTATCGAGCTTTTGCAAAAAAGCTCGAGTTCTAGTTCGATCTAGAACAGCCCCCAAAATCACTCGAGCCGCGAACTGGAGAACCACGAACCACGAACCGCGCTCAACTCTACTCCTAACCCTTATAGGTACCTGTGGTTTGAGGGCAAGCACAGGGCCCCAAGTGTCAGGGTCGGTGCAGGAGCCCCTGGTTACCCCCCTTCCTCTTTGTGTTTTAGCCTCCCTTATTCCCAGGAGTCCACTTGATGGGTGTCTCTCCCAACACCCAGCGTGACATTATAACCCGCCCAAACAATTGCAGGATTATCTTAAAAAAAAAAAAAAAAAGTGCGTTGTTGATGTTTTACTTTGTTTTTGTAGTTACTGATATTAAAAAATCCATTCAGGAGAGAGTTGATGTGTCTGTTATGGCCTGTTTAGAGCCTGATCGTTTTTTAGGAGATAGAGAGAAATTTACAGCCTTCAAGGATGCCTGTAAATTATATTTTTGTCTTAGGCCTCACTCTTCTGGAGCAGCTCAGCAGTGGGTTGGCATAATTATATCCCTCCTGCAAGGTGATCCTTAGTCATGGGCGTGCTCATTGCCGGAAGATGTCGCTTGTCTCCAGTGAGTCGAGGGCTTCTTCGAAGCTTTGGGCCTTATCTTTGATGACCCTGACCGAGTCTTGTTAGCTGAGTCTAGACTATGTCGGCTGTGGCAGGGAGATCGGTCAGCTGAAGCCTATTCTGAATTTAGTACATGGGCTACGGATACTAAATGGAATGATCCATCACTTAGAAGTCAGTTTTGTCATGGTCTGTCTGATAAACTTAAAGATGCTCTCACGGTGTATGATATTCCAACTTCTCTAGATGCTGCCATGTCTTTAGCTATACGTGTTGACAGACGCCTCCGTGAGAGAAAGGGTAGAACTTTTTTCCAGATGACATGTCTAGAGGTGAAATGTCTTCCTCTGGAGAACAATCCAGGGGTGAAGGGTGGGGGATTGTGGCAGATGAACCCATGCAGCTTAATGGAGCCACCACTTCCCGTGCCTCTACTGTTGTCCCCAAAAGGACAGGAGCGTGTTTTTTTTTTGTTTTTTTTTTGCGGTAAACCCAGTAATTTTGTTGGAGCTTGCCACCTAATTCCTAAACGTTCTGGGGTGCCTGAGTCTCATGTTACAGTTGGTGGGGTGGCAACAGTTAATCAGGTTATGTTTTTTTTCTTTTACCTGTTGTTACGCTCACCGAGGAGAGGCGAGCGTCCGGAGGTGGACCCACTGGACCGTGCACCGGACTCCCCCGAGAAGGCGACCAGCAGCGAACCCCTATACAGGGACTGTGCGGCGCCTCCCCAAAAGGCCTAAATGCACGGCGGCCAGGAACCGGTAGTAGGAGTCTCTGTAGGGCCAGGTGTAGCAAGGTTGTGACGTCCACAGCCGGCAGAACACGGAAACGGCACCAGAGATGTTCACAGCAGGTAACGTCCACAGTAGGTACGGTACAGATGATGTCCACAGCAGGTAGGGCACAGTGATGTCCACTGTCGGTATGAGCGGTGACGTCCACTGCGGGTATGTATAGATAGTGTCCACGGCAGGTATGGCACGGTGACGTCCACGGTAGGTATAAGTGGTGACGTCCACAGCCGGAATGGTATAGATGGCACTACGGTGAGACACAGGATTAGAATCAGGTAACAAATGCACGGATAACAAATAATAGCACAAATGGATTTGGACACTGGCAATGCACTAATAAAGGCGTTGCTCGGGCGCCTGCTGCCTGGGGAGGTGAACTTAAATACCTATTAGGCAACAGGTGACCTCTGAGGTCACTTCCAGAAAATGGGGCATGCCACTTTAACCCCTTTACGACCGCCGATACGCCTTTTAACGGCGGTAAATAAGGGTACTTTTTCCGATCCGCCGCTTTTTAACGGCGGTCGGAAAAAAGGGTCTAGCGCCCCCCAGAGTCAGAAAATTTCCGGGGTCTCAGCTGCCGGGGGTAGCTGAGACCCTGGAGATCATGATTCGGGCCGGTTTTTCCGGTCCCCAGTCACGTGATGACCGGTATACACCGTATACCGATCATCAAGTTATAGTAAATGACCGCGCCGGTAAAAAATGATTTATCTCCCATCTGGCATGATCAAACATGCCAGATGGGAGATAAATCTTTTTCCCGGTTCCCTCCGGTCCCCCGGTGTCCCCAAAGTGCCCCCCCCGACCCCCAACCCCCTCCCGAAAATCCAAGATGGCCGCGCGCACCGGCGATCACAGCAGCGCGCCGGCCGCATTTCCACTGTTCCTATGGTTTCTGTTGTATGTGCCATAACACATACGACAGAAACCTGCTCCCTAGGCCCTGCCGGGTCCCCCCCTACCCCCCCCCCTGGTGTTCCCCGGTGTCCCCCGGTGTCATACATACCTGTCGCAGCTCTGATCCCCCGCGGCCCCCTCCTCCGGCTCCTTCTCAGCAGACTCCGGTCACATGAGCAGAGCGCAGCTGTCAGCTTCCTGTGTTCAGGACGCTGGCTGCTCGCACTCTGCAGCTGTGACCCAGGGAGGGTGGGTGCAGATTCTTTGCACCCACTCTCCTCAAATGGAGGGTCTGCCCTCCTAGAAAAAGGGGATACGTTCCCTGAACGTGTCCCCCATATTCTAGAAGGTCCAGAGGCGACGTGGGACGTCCAAATGGATTATTGTGGATTTTTTTTTTTTCTTTTCAATAAATTGGTCAATCAGGGAATGTTTTTGGGGAGTGTTTTTTCAAATAAATTTTTTTTTGTTGTCAATTTTTTTTTTATTACTGTCAATTAGTTATGTCGGGTATCTGATAGACGCCGTGACATAACTAATTGCTGGGCTTGATGCCAGGTGACATTACACACCTGGTATCAACCCCATTCATTACCCCGTTAGCCAACGCACCAGGGCGCGGGATGAGCTGGGGCGAAGCGCCAGAATTGGCGCATCTAATGGATGCGCCACTTCTGGGGCGGCTGCGGCCTGCTATTTTTAGGCTGGGAAGAGTCCAATAACCGTGGCTCTTCCCATCCTGAGAATACCAGACCCCAGCTGTCAGCTTCACCTTGGCTGGTGATCTAATTTGGGGGGACCCCACGTTTGTTTTTTTTTTTTTAATTATTTATTTATAAATAATTAAAAAAAAAAAAACAGCTTGGGGAGCCCTCCAAATTGATCACCAGACAAGATGAAGCTGTCAGCTGTGGTTTGCAGGCTACAGCTGTCTGCTTTACCCTAGCTGGCTATCAAAAATAGGGGGGACCCCACGTCATTTATTTTAATTCTTTTTTTTTTTTTTGGGCTAAATACAAGGCTAGGCATCCTTTAGTGTCACATGAAAGGCACTAAAGGGCGCCAGCTTAGAATATGCAGGGGGGTGGGACGTTATATATGTTTGACATCTATCCATTCATCCATTGTAGCATTTTACGCTGTGTGCCCACAATCAGGGTTTGCAACGTTTTGGGCGCAGAGTGTTTTCCCTGCGTCCATAACGCTGCGTTGTGCAGTAGAAGCACAGTGGCAGGATTTTTAGAAATCCCGTGCCCACTGTGTTTCTTTTCTCCGCAGCATAAATCGACCTGTGGCGCAGCTTCCCGAGCCTCAGGATGTCAATTTATGCTGCGGAGATGAGTGTTCTTTGCAGGTAGAATAGAACTAAAGTCCACAGCAGCCTGAACCCAAATCGTGGGCATGGGCAGCTGCGTTCTCCCGTGGACAACACTCACATTTCTGCAGGAGGCTGACACTGGGTACTAGACGCCGTGTCGCTGGATCATGGCCACATAGCCTAAAGGCTACTTTACACGCTGCGATATCGGTCCCGATATCGCTAGCGTGGGTACCCGCCCCCATCTGTTGTGCGACACGGGCAATCGCTGCCCGTGCCGCACAACATCGCGCAGATGCGTCACACATACTTACCTGCCCGGCGACGTCGCTGTGACCGGCAAACCGCCTCCTTTCTAAGGGGGCGGTCCGTGTGGCGTCACAGTGACGTCACTGAGCGGCCGCCCAATAGAAGCGGAGGGGCGGAGATGAGTGGCCGGAACATCCCGCCCACCTCCTTCCTTCCTCATAGCGGCCGGGAGGCAGGTAAGGAGAGGTTCCTCGTTCCTGCGGCGTCACACATAGCGATGTGTGCTGCCGCAGGAGCGACGAACTACATCGTTACTGCTGCAGTAACGATAATCGAGAATGGACCCCCATGTCACCGATGAGCGATTTTGCACGTTTTTTGCAACGATGCAAAATCGCTCATCGGTGTCACACGCAGCAACATCGCTAATGCGGCCGGATGTGCGTCACCAATTCCGTGACCCTAACGACTCCGCATTAGCGATGTCGCAGCGTGTAAAGCCCCCTTAACAGTGAGAAATTTTTTGCTACAGCAACAGTTTTGTGAAGTACCTGTGGATTCAAAATGTTTACTATACTCCTGAATAAAATCCTTGAGGGGTCCAGTTTCCAAAATGAGGTCACTTGTGGGGGGTTTCTGATGTATAGGTGCCCAAGGGGCCCTGCTAATGTGACATGGTGCGCGCAATTTACTTCAACTTTTCCAAAATTCAAATGGTGCTCCTTCCATTCCAAGCCCTCCCATTTATCCAAACAAAGGTTTTTGGCCACATGTGTGGTATCCCTGCGCTCACAAGAAATTAGATAACAACCTGTGGGGTACACGTTTTGTTGTTGCCTCTTGAAAAAGTGAAAAATGTGTCGCTAAATCAACATTTTTGTGAAAAAAATGAAAATTTCAATATGGCAACCTAAGCTTATCAAATTCTGTGAAGTATTCGTGGATTCAAAATGCTCAATATACACCTAGATTAAAGCCTAGAGGGGTCTTATTTCCAGAATGAGGTCACTTGTGGGGGACCTCCACTGCTTGGGCACCTCAGGGGTTCTCCTAATGCAACATGGCGTCCGCTATTGATTCCAGCCAATTTTGCAGTCAAATTGCACTCCTTCTCTTCTGAGCCCTGTAGTGTGCCCAAACAGTTGATTTCCACCACATACAAGATATCAACAAACTCAGGAGAAATTGCGCAATAAATTTCATGGTGATTTTTTTCCTGTTACCCTTGTGAAAAAAAAAGCTACCTGGTTGAATTAACAATTTTGTGGTAAAATTTTATTTTTTTATTTTCATGGCTCAACGTTATAAACTTCTGTAAAGCACCTGGGGGTTCAGGGTACTCACCAAACATCAAGATAAATTCCTTGAGGGGCCTAGTTTCCAATATGGGGTCACTTGTGGTGTTTTTTTGCTGTTTACGTACCTTAGGGGTCCTCCAAAAGCGACATGGTGCCCGCAATCTTTTTCAGCCAAATTTCCTTTCCAAAATTCAAATATTGCTCCTTCCGTTCCAAGCCCTCCCATTTCTCCAAACAAAGGTTTCAGACCACAAGTGAGGTATCACCGCGCTCATAAAAAAGTGGGTAACAAACATTGGGGTCACATTTTTGGAATTACCACTTGAAAAAGTGAAAAAATTGATGCTAAAGCAACATTTTTGAGAAAAAAATGAAAATTTTCAATGTGACAACGTAACGTTATCAAAATCTGTGAAGTACCTGTGGATCCAAAATGCTCACTATACCCCTAGATAGAAGCCTTAAGGGGTCTAGTTTCCAAAATGGTGTCACTTGTAAGGGGTTTCTGCTGTTTAGGTACCTTGGCGGACATGTAAATGCAACATGGTGCCCGCAATCTATTTCAGCCAAATTTGCTTTCCAAAATTCAAATATTGCTCCTTCTGTTCCGAGCCCTCCCATTTGTCCAAACAAAGGTTTCTGACCACATGTGGGGTATTGGCGCGTTCATAAGAAAGTGGGTAACAAGTTTTGGGGTTCATTTTGTTGTGTTATTTCTTCTAAAAGTGAATAAATTTGGGGTAGAGCAACATTTTAGGTAAAATTTTATTTTTTGCTTTTTTTCATTCCACTTTGCTTTAGTTCCTGTGAAGCACCTGAAGGGTTAATAAACTTCTTGGATGTGGTTTTGAGTACTTTGAGGCGTGCTGTTTTGAGAATGGTGTCACTTTTAGGTATTTTCTGTCACTTAGGCCTCTCAAAGTCACTTCAAATGTGATGTGGTCCCTAAAAAAATGGTTTTGTGAATTTTGTTGAAAAAATGGGAAATTGCTGATGAACTTTGACCCCTTCTAACTTCCTAACCCCAAAACATTTTGTTTCAGAAATTGCGCTAATGTAAAGTAGACATGTGGGAAATGTTATTTATTAACTGTTTTGTGTGACATAACTCTCTGGGTTAAGGGCATAAAAATTAAAAGTTTGAAAATTGCAAAATTTTCAAAATTTTCATCAAATTTCCGATTTTTTCACAAATAAAAGCAAAAAATATCGTTCTAAATTTATAACTATCATGAAGTACAATATGTCACGAAAAAACAATGTCAGAATCACCGGGATCCGTTGAAGCGTTCCAGAGTTATGACCTCATAAAGTGACACTGGTCAGAATTGCAAAAAATGGCCTGGTCATTAAGTACAAAACTGGCTTCGTCCTTAAGGGGTTAAGAAAGGGGGCGTGGCCTCGCGCGCAGCCTAGAGTCACTTACAGCAATTCTGTGTGAGGAGCAGACTGCAGCAGGCCTGGGAGTGGGAGCAGCGTCTGCAGAGCCATGGGGCCGGTAAGAGGAAGGCCTTCGCTACCTGGGAGTGGGGGCAGGAGTGCACGTGGGAGCCATGCTGGGACTGGGCAGATGTGAGGGAGAGCTCCCCCCCCGGGGTCTGGGGGGACCAGGCATTACAGTACCCCCCCCTGAAGCCCCCTCCTCCTCAGGAAGCTCTGGAGGAGACGAGGAGCATCCACGTCCTCCGCAGGTACCCACGTCCTCTCCTCAGAACCGAACCCCTTCCAGTCCACCAGATAGTAGGTTTTACCTCAGACCTCCTTAGCCGCAAGGATGGCTTTTACCTCATAGACGTCATCATCACCAACAGGAGGAGGCGAAGCCCCAGGATCACTGTGGAAACGGCTCAGGACCACCGGCTTGAGTGTTCGGGATGCGAAGCGTCGACGGCAGCTTCAACTTGTAGGACACCTCATTGATCCGTCGGAGCACTTCAAAAGGGACCAATGAAGCGGGGACCCAGCTTGTAAGACGGCTGTTTCAGGCGGACATACTTAGACGAGAGCCAAACTTTATCTCCAGGTTGGAAGAAAAGAACATCCAGGCGGTTCTTGTCAGCGTGTTTCTTCATGCGGACATAGGACCGTTCCAGAGCCGACTTGGTCTCAGCCCAGACGGCGGAGAAGTCCTCATGAGGTCATCAGCTGCAGGGTTGCCTGAGGAACATGTCACAGGACACGGCACTTTGGGTCGCTGTCCATACACCACCTGAAACGGAGATTTAGCAGAGGACTCACTTTCATGGTTGTTATAGGAGAACTCGGCCCATGGAAGCAGTTTGACCCAGTTGCTGTGGTGTTCGTCCACGAAGTGGCGGAGATAGTTAGTCAGGACTTGGTTAATGCGCTCCACTTGCCCATTGGACTGAGGGTGGTAGGCAGAAGAAAAGTCCAATTCCACATCCATCATCTTGCAGACTGCTCTCCAAAACCGAGCGGTGAACTGGACCCCTCTGTCGGACACGATATGGAGAGGCAAGCCGTGAAGCCGGAAAATATGTTGAATGAATAATTCAGCAAGAACCGGAGCGGACGGTAGCCCGGAGAGTGGTGTGAAGTGGGCCATCTTGGAGAACCGGTCCACCACCACCCAGATGACTGTGCAGCCAGACGATTTTGGCAGGTCCGTGATGAAATCCGTGCTGATATGTTGACATGGAGCGGATGGTACGGGTAAAGGAAGCAAAGGGCCCGCCGGAAGAGTCTTCGGGACCTTGTTCCGGGCACAGGAGGAACAGGATGAACAAAAGTCCTGGACGTCTCGACGTAGCCCTGGCCACCAGTAATATTGGGATATCAATTGCAGAGATTTCTTTTGACCCACATGACCTGCTATTCGGGAACAGTGTCCCCACCAGAGTACACGTTCTCTATCGACCTCAGCAACAAACGTCTTACCGGGAGGAAGGTGGTGCATGTCAACTGGTGCCGCCATTAGCTTGGAAGGTTCAATGATGTGCCGAGGTTCATCTTCCTGATCCTCTAACAGGAATGATCGAGACAGCGCATCGGCCTTCAGGTTCTTCTCGGCTGGACGGAAATGCAGAACAAAATCAAAGCGGGCGAAGAATAATGACCATCGGGCCTGTCGGGGGTTTAGCCTGTGGGCTGTCTGGAGATACGCCAGATTCTTGTGGTCAGTATAGATGGTAACTGGATGCAATGACCCTTCCAGCAGGTATCGCCATTCTTCCAGGGCCAGCTTGACTGCCAGCAACTCACGGTCTCCGATTGAGTAGTTTCGTTCTGCTGGGGAGAAAGCCTTAGAAAAGAAGCCACAGGTTACTATCTTACCCTCTGACGTTTTCTGTGTAAGAACCGCACTGGCTCCGGATGAGGAGGCATCTACCTCAAGAATAAACGGCTTGTTCGTGTCGGGTCTGTGTAAGGCTGGAGCAGAAGCGAAGGCTCGTTTCAGGGACAGGAACGATTCTTCAGCTTCCAGGGTCCATTTCTTTGGGTTTTCCCCTTTGCGGGTGAGAGAGGTTACGGGACGCACCAGGGACGAGAAGTGTGGAATGAATTGCCGGTAATAGTTGGCGAATCCCAGGAATCGCTGGATAGCCTTCAACCCTTCCGGACGGGACCAATTCAGTACGCCTGATACCTTATCGGGGTCCATCTTCAGGCCGGTATCAGAAACTATGCGGCCAAGGAAGGGTAGCGAGGTCTGCTCAAACAGGCATTTCTCGAGTTTGGCGTAAAGGCGATTCTCTCTCAATCTCCGCAGGACAAGGCGGACATGTCTTCGATGGGTATGCAAGTCCGGAGAGAAGATAAGGATGTCGTCCAAATACATGACTACACAAGTGTATAGAAGATCACGGAAGACGTCGTTCACGAACTCCTGGAAGACCGCTGGAGCGTTACTGAGCCCGAAGGGCATCACTCGATATTCATAGTGCCCATCCCGAGTGTTGAACGTAGTCTTCCATTCGTCTCCCGACCGAATGCGGACCAGATTGTACGCACCCCGGAGATCTAATTTGGAGAAGATCTTGGCACCTTGAAAGCGATCAAACAGTTGTGGTATCAGGGGTAGCGGGTATCTGTTCTTCACCGTGATCTTATTCAATCCGCGGTAGTCAATGCAAGGCCGTAGACCCCCGTCCTTTTTTCCCACAAAGAAGAAACCCGCTCCGGCAGGAGAGGAGGATTTTTGGATGAAGCCTCGTGCTAGATTTTCCTTTATGTTGTGAGGTAGCGTGGTCGGCTGCGCGGCAGAAGACACGGGATCCAGGCACCAAAGGTCACAGCACACGGTTTATTGCACATCAAAAGTCCAATACAGCACACAGTTGATTCTCCGGCAGAGACTCAGGGAGTTGTGCTCACTCCCTCACACACTAGGCGCCACGCCCATGTTCCTGTTTCCTTTTAACCCTCCTTTCAGCCTGTAGGGAAACAGGATTAACCCTGGAGTGGAGTTGCTTACTATACATGGAGGAAGCACAACCGGGCGAGACGTACCGGCCGTCATGGACCAGCCCGGTCACAGTCTCACATACCCCCCCCCTCAGTTCAAGCGTGTGGGGTTGAACTCCCGCCAGCAAACACGGGCCGCGGGACAAGGCATCGGCGTTGCCCTGCAGCCTACCGGCCCGGTGTTCAACAGTAAAACAGAAGTTCTGCAGAGAAAGGAACCACCGGGTAACCCGGGCATTTCGTTCCTTGGCGGACCTCATCCAGACCAGCGGAGAGTGATCAGTCACCAAGCGAAACCGCTGTCCCAGCAGGTAATAGCGTAGGGACTCCAAGGCCCACTTAATCGCCAGGCACTCCTTCTCCACTACGTTATAATTCCGCTCGGGAGGGGTGAGCTTCCTACTCAAGAAGGTGACGGGGTGTTCCTCCCCCTGAACCACCTGAGACAGCACTGCCCCCAGGCCGACCTCAGAGGCGTCAGTCTGCACTATAAACTCCTTCCGGAAATCAGGGTTGACAAGAACGGGCTGTCCGCACAGGACCCCCTTCAGGGCCCGGAAGGAGTCCTCGGCCTGCGGAGTCCAGCGCACCATGACGGACTTCTTGCCTTTGAGAAGGTCCGTCAAGGGGGCCGATAGACCCGCAAAATCCTTTACAAACCTCCTGTAGTACCCCACAATACCCAGGAAAGCCCTAACCTGCTTCGTGGTCAGGGGTCTAGGCCACTTCCGGATTGCCTCAACTTTGTTAATTTGGGGCTTAATCACTCCTTGGCCTATTACGTAGCCCAAGTAGCGGGCTTCCGTGAGCCCCAACGCACATTTCTTGGGATTGGCTGTCAATCCGGCTGTTCGGAGCGCGTTCACTACCGCTTGTACCTGTTCCAAGTGGGTCTGCCACTCGGAGCTGTAAATAATGATGTCATCAAGGTACGCTGATGCATACGCCTGGTGGGGTTCCAGCACCAAGTCCATCAACCTCTGGAACGTGGCTGGAGCGCCGTGTAACCCAAAAGGCAAGACAACATAGTGGAAGAGACCCTCCGGCGTAACAAAAGCGGTTTTCTCCTTGGCGGACTCAGTCAGTGGCACCTGCCAGTACCCCTTGGTCAGGTCGAGCGTGGTGAAATATCACGCCTGTCCCAGCCTATCAATCAGCTCATCCACCCGGGGCATGGGGTAGAGATCGAACTTGGATATTTCGTTCAATCTCCTAAAGTCATTGCAGAACCTTAAGGAGCCTTCGGGTTTTGGTATTAGGACAATGGGACTAGCCCATTCACTCCGGGATTTTTCGATGACCCCTAGTCGTAGCATTGTCTTCACTTCCTCCAATATGGCTTGTCTTCGAGCCTCCGGTACCCGGTATGACTTCAGGCGCACCTTCAGGTGAGGCTCGGTGACAATGTCATGTCGTATCAGACTTGTCCTACCAGGCAGCTCGGAGAAGACATCGGGGTTCTGCTGAACCAGCCGTCTGGCCTCTCGCCTCTGTTGCTTGGTAAGGGCTTCTCCAATCCTTACTTCCGGTTCGTCCTCTCCGGAGGTCGCTGTAGCCGGGGTTGGACGACCCGAAGAGGAGGGAGAGGGGGAAAAATCAACCATCAGACTTTCCCGTTCCTGCCAAGGTTTAAACAGGTTGACATGGTATATTTGTTCAGGTTTCCGCCTACCGGGCTGCAATACCTTATAGTTGACCACCCCGCTTTTTTCCTTTATCTCGTAGGGGCCTTGCCACTGAGCCAGGAATTTACTCTCCGCCGTGGGGATTAATACCAACACCCGATCCCCGGGTTTAAAGGTCTGCACGGTGGCTTGTCTATTGTAGCAGCCGCTTTGCGCGGCCTGAGCCTCCTGTAAATGCTCCTTCACAATTGGCATGACCGCGCTTATGCGGTTCTGCATTCCTAAAATGTGTTCAATCACGCTTTTATGGGGGGTGGGCTCCTGCTCCCATGTTTCCTTTGCCAGGTCCAACAATCCCCGGGGATGTCGCCCGTATAACAACTCAAAAGGCGAAAACCCCGTGGATGCCTGTGGCACCTCTCGGATGGCAAACATCAAATAGGGAAGCATCATATCCCAGTCTTTCCCGTCTTTGGAAATCACCCTTTTGAGCATGGTTTTCAGGGTTTTATTGAAACGCTCCACTAAACCGTCCGTTTGAGGATGATACACAGACGTACGCAACTGCTTGATCTGGAGTAGCCGGCATAGCTCTTTGGTCACTTTAGACATGAATGGGGTCCCCTGATCCGTAAGGATCTCCTTGGGCAACCCCACCCGGCAGAACACAGCAAACAACTCCCGAGCTATAAGCTTTGCCGCAGTATGTCTGAGAGGTATCACCTCTGGATACTGGGTGGCATAGTCAACGATCACTAGGATGTGTTGGTGCCCTCGAGCGGACTTTACGAGGGGCCCCACCAGATCCATCCCTATCCGTTCAAAAGGGACTTCTATAATGGGTAACGGTACCAACGGACTGCGAAAGTGGGCCAGGGGTGCGGTAAGCTGACACTCCGGGCATGTTTCACAGAACCGTTTTACCTCCCCAAAGACCCCGGGCCAATAGAACCTTTGCAATATTCGCTCCTGCGTTTTCTTGACCCCCTAGGTGGCCACTCATCAAGTGTTTATGAGCCAAGTCGAGGACCCGCCGGCGATACGGCTGGGGCACCACCAACTGCTCTACCCCCACGCCCCGTATTTCATCTACCCGGTAGAGTAAATCCTGCTTAAGAGCGAAATGGGGGTACCTTACCTGGGCACCGGGCAGCTGTGCCACCCCGTCAACCACTGTCACCCGACTCCGGGCATGTATCAATGTAGGGTCCTGGAGTTAGGCTGTCCCAAACGTATCCGAGGACGCCTCCAACTCCGGGATGGGCTCGACCATCTCAGCCTCTCCTGCCAATACCTCTAGGGGCGACCTATCGGGTTCACATTCTGTCCCTATCATGGGGACCCCTACGGCAGGCGTCCCGGATTCGGGACTATCGGGCTCAGGTCCCGGACTGTCCAATACCTGAAGGGACTTTGGAGGCCCCTTCCATAGAGTCCAAAAATACGGCAGATCCCTTCCTAGGATCACGTCATAGGGAAGAGAGTTCATAAGTCCCACCTCATGTTGCACCTGCCCGCAGGGTGCTGTGATGGTGACAACCCCCGTGGGATAGTTTCGGCGGTCCCCATGTATGCAAACCACCCCCATGGTACGTCCTGTGGCCTTTATTTTAGCCCTTAGGGTTGTTCGCACAAGGGTCACTAAGCTTCCGGAATCCAACAAGCCTGTAACCGGACATCCATTCACTTCTATTTGGCACAAGTGGGGCTCAGTCTCCGGAGAGACAAGGTCCGCGGTATATACCGCCTGAGCATACATTGAACCCCGCCGGGTAACCCCACAATCCATGGGCTCCGTGGTGAGTGGACACTGAGCTTCCACATGTCCCACCTGCTGGCACCGCCAACATCTAATAGGGAAGGATACCCCCTTGACGAGTTGTCGTTTAGGGTACATGGCCTTCCGGACCTCAGGGACGGCGGGCGCGGCCTCAGAAGGGACGGTAGCGGACTTCCGCACCGGTGTCAGCGGTGGGTCCTTGGCCCGAGGCTTGGAGGGGCCGGACCGACGGGCGGCACGCAAAGTCTCAGTGTCCCGTATCAAGTCCTGCGTCGCCACATGCCGCTCCACCAGGCACACTAATTGGTCCAGGGTACTTGGGTCGCCCTGTCCTACCCACCGTTGAATAGTGACGGGTAAAGTGCGCACAAAGCGATCAACCACTACCCTTTCCACCATTTGCGCATGGCTCAGAATATCAGGCTGCAACCACTTCTTTACCAGATGCAACAAGTCACCCCCAACCGAGCAAGGATTTCGGCTTTCAGGGTCGCATAGTCTATGGTGTCCTCGGTACAGAGGTCCAGGTATGCTTTTTGGGGCTCCCCCGTCAGATAGGGCGACAATACCTCAGCCCACTGGGGGGTTGGCAGCTTTTCCCGCTCGGCCACCCGCTCAAACACCGCCAGGAACGCTTCCACATCATCCCCCGGGGTCATCTTTTGCAACGCTTGTCTCACCGTTTTCCGGACGCTGCCGTCGTCACCCGGTCCCGGGGTTGTTGCTGCCGGTTCGGCACGGATCGACTTGGCCAGGAGAAGCATCTGTTCCTGGTGCCTTTGTTCCTGACGTGCATTGGCCTGAACCAGCTGCTTTAGAATGTCCTCCATGGCGTCGCCGGGTTTGGGCTGTAGTACAGCCGCTTGAATCCAGGACATGTGCCACCGGGTCACCAGGAATGGGAGCTACACCTCACCGGGCTGGCATGCCCGCCGATTCTCCACCATATGTGAGGTAGCGTGGTCGGCTGCGCGGCAGAAGACACGGGATCCAGGCACCAAAGGTCACAGCACACGGTTTATTGCACATCAAAAGTCCATGTAATACTTATTGTATGTTCTGAGGATTTCGATAGCGTTAGGGCAATGACAACCAGAGACGAGTTCTGGGTACAAGATGTTTATAATATGTAACCACGGTAGATACACAACGGAATAAACACAGTAGAACAATCACACAAAATACCTTCCCGAAACGGAGCGACGGGAATTCCCGGGGCCACGCACCGGACTCCCCCAGGGAGACCACCAGAGTGAACCCCTATACAGGGACTGTCCAGCAATCACCCCGGAAGGCCTAAATGCGCAGCAGCCGGGACACAAGGGGCAAGTGGTAAAGTCCAGAAGTGTCCGTACGGGATGATAGTCCAGAGTGGTTACGAACCGGAGGGAAACCGGGCAGAGTGCTGACCGAAGATGGCAGATGGAATCCGGGCACAGCTTGAAGAAACCGGGTATGGTCCAGAGTCGGTCGGTAGTCTTTCAGGAGGATCCAAAGGCAATCAGGATTTGGAAGTAGCAAAGCAGGAGCACACAGCAAGCAGTATACTCAGGCACTGGACTAAGCTTAGAGGCGGCCTTTTAAGCAGCTGGACAGGAAGTAGGGCAACAGAACAGTAAACTCCATGTTAACTGAGGGCAAGTTCATTCAAAAGAGAACTGGAAAACCCGGAAACCTGACAGTCCAATACAGCACACAGTTGATTCTCCGGCAGAGACTCAGGGAGTTGTGCTCACTCCCTCACACACTAGGCGCCGTGCCCATGTTCCTGTTTCCTTTTAACCCTCCTTTCAGCCTGTAGGGAAACAGGATTAACCCTGGAGTGGAGTTGCTTACTATACATGGAGGGAGCACAACCGGGCGAGACGTACCGGCCGTCATGGACCAGCCCGGTCACAGTCTCACAATGTAATCAGACATGGCTTGGGTCTCTTCTCGGGACAGAGGGTAGATGCGCCCACGCGGAGGGGTTGCCCTGGGGAGCAGGTCGATGGGACAATCGTAGGATCTGTGTGGCGGCAACGTCTCAGCCTCCTTCTTGTCAAAGACATCGGCATAGGCCCAATAGGCAGGGGGTAACCCGGGAAGCGTGACCGGTTCAACGGGTCGGTGCGGAGGATGCACTGGTTTCAGGCAGTTGCTGTGGAAAGACGCACCCCATTGCAGGATGTCTCCAGAATCCCAGTCCAGTACTGGCTTGTGTGACCGAAGCCAGGGTATTCCCAGTAGTAGGGCATGCGTCATGCCAGGGAGTACGTGGAAGGCGATGGTCTCAGAGTGTAGCAACCCCACTTGCATAGTAGAGTTCTCCGTGATGTACCGGATGGGTTCGGATAGCGGTTTTCCATCCACGGAAGAAAGACTGATGGGGTAGCAAGACATCGGACGGGAATCCGGTGTAGGTCCACCACGGCTTGTTGGATAAAGTTCCCGGCAGAGCCTGAATCCAGGAACGCATGCTCTGACAACCGGATGGAACCACAGGACAAGGATACAGGTACATGGAGAAAAGGAGAGGACTTGGCATGACCTAGGGTGGCCTCTCCGATGGACCCTAGGCTCTGTAGTTTCCCGGCTTTACTGGACAGTCCTGAATCAGATGTTTGGCACTTCCGCAGTAGAAACACTCTCCTGCCATTCTCCGATTCCTCTGTCGCAGTCTGGACTCACTGACGCGATCGACCTCCATGGGCTCGTGCAGAGCAGTAGGCCGGGTGGAAGGAGGCGACATCGGCCTTTGGAAGGTGGGTGCAAGGCGCGGGATTCTTTTCGCCCGGGTGACTTCTCTGGCACGCTCTTGGAAGCGGAGATCAATACGGGTAGCCAGAGAGATCAGCTCTTCCAGGGTGGTAGATACATCCCGGCCGGCCAGTTCATCCTTGATTTTACCGGATAACCCTTCCCAGAAGGCAGCTACCAAGGCGTCATTGTTCCACTTGAGTTCGGAGGACAGAGAGCGGAATTCGATTGCATACTGTCCCACGGTGAGATTCCCCTGGTGGATTCTCATGAGCGAAGAGGCAGTAGACGAGAGACGGCCTGGCTCATCGAACACCTTACGGAAGGTGGTCAGAAAGATGGACAGGACTTGAACGGTCGAGTCATTCCTCTCCCAGAGCGGATTCATCCAAGCCAGAGCCTGACCAGTCAGATGAGACATGATAAATGCGATTTTCGAGCGATCAGTCGCTCGCTGCAGCGGCGACAGCTCAAAGTGCAGGGAGCACTGGTTTAAGAAATCGCGACACAAACGGGGATCCCCTCCATACATGGGTGGTGAGGCCAGGTGGGAAGGAGACATGCATGTCGGTAATCCCGCAGAGTCGGGGGTCGTTGAGGAGGCCGGATTCTGCAGGGCGTATAGACGGGAATCCACGGACGCCATATATTCGGCCATGCGTCTTTGGGCCTCATGCTGGCGGGACAGTTCCTTCTGTAGTTCACTTAACTGGGAGCCGTCGGAGGATCCGGAGGTTTGCATGGATGCCAGACGGGATTCCACAGACTTCATGTAAGCTACTAGTCTTGCTTGGGTCTCGCGTTGGCGGGAGAGCTCCTGTTGCAGGTCAGTCAGCGGGTTAACCTTGATCCCGGCGGAGTTCATGGCCCGAGCAAACTGTTACGCTCACCGAGGAGCGGCGAGCGTCCGGAGGTGGACCCACTGGACCGTGCACCGGACTCCCCCGAGAAGGCGACCAGCAACGAACCCCTATACAGGGACTGTGCGGCACCTCCCCAGAAGGCCTAAATGCACGGCGGCCAGGAACCGGTAGTAGGAGTCTCTGTAGGGCCAGGTGTAGCAAGGTTGTGACGTCCACAGCCGGCAGAACACGGAAACGGCACCAGAGATGTTCACAGCAGGTGACGTCCACAGTAGGGCGGTACAGATAATGTCCACAGCAGGTAGGGCACGGTGACGTCCACTGCGGGTATGTATAGATAGTGTCCACGGCAGGTATGGCACGGTGACGTCCACGGTAGGTATAAGTGGTGACGTCCACAGCCGGAATGGTATAGATGGCACTACGGTGAGACACAGGATTAGAATCAGGTAACAAATGCATGGATAACAAATAATAGCACAAACGGATTTGGACACTGGCAATGCACTAATAGAGGCGTTGCTCGGGCGCCTGCTGCCGGGGGAGGTGAACTTAAATACCTATTAGGCAACAGGTGACCTCTGAGGTCACTTCCAGAAAATGGGGCATGCCACTTTAAGAAAGGGGCGTGGCCTCGCGCGCAGCCTAGAGTCACTTACAGCAATTCTGTGTGAGGAGGAGACTGCAGCAGGCCTGGGAGTGGGAGCAGCGTCTGCAGAGCCATGGGGCCGGTAAGAGGAAGGCCTTCGCTGCCTGGGAGTGGGGGCAGGAGTGCACATGGGAGCCATGCTGGGACTGGGCAGATGTGAGGCAGAGCTCCCCCCCGGGGTCTGGTGGGACCAGGCATTACACCTGTATTTCCCATTTTCTTCTGCCTGCCAAGGTGGCGCTGGAGACCAAAACTATTAAAATTGATGTTTTCGTGGATAGTGGTGCCGGGGTTTGTTTGGTGGATCCCTTTTAACTCAAGAGCATGGTTTGCATTTCAGTACCTTAACCCCTTAACGACCGCGGGCCGTAAAATTACGTCCTAAATGACATAATCTTACTGCCCGCGGTCCTCCGGCGGCAGCATGCCGCGATCGGCACACATCTCAGCTGATTTTCACAGCTGAGATGTGTGCCTGCTAGGCACGAGCAGAATCGTTATCTGCTCGTGCCGATTAACCCCTTATATGGCGCTGTCAATACATGACAGCGCCATTATAAGCGCAATCGCGGTAAAGTTTTTACTTACCGCCGAAACCGGAAGTCACGTGACGCGATCACGTGACTCCCGATAGTTGTCATGGTAGTACAGGGTCATGTGATGACTCCTGTACTACACATGAATTGGTTTCACTTTCGCTGTGCCCGGGGCACAGCAAAAGAGAAAGACAGCGTATCTGCTGTTTACAGCCTTCCAGCTGTGATCAGCAGATACTGCAGAGCGATCGGAATGCTGATCGCAATAGCCCCCTAGGGGGACTAGTAAAATAAAAAAAAAAAGTAAAAAAATAAGTTTTAAAAAATTAAAAAAAAACAAAAAAACCTAAAAGTTCAAATCACCCCCCATTCGCCCCATTGAAAATTAAAGGGTTAAAAAAATAAAAAATATACACACATTTGGTATCGCCGCGTTCAGAAACGCCCGATCTATCAAAATATAAAATCAATTAATCTGATCAGTAAACGGCGTAGCGGCAAAAAAATTCCAAACGCCAAAACGACGTTTTTTTGTCGCCACAACTTTTGCGCAAAATGCAATAAGAGGCGATCAAAACGTAGCATCTGCGCAAAAATGGTACCGTTAAAAACGTCAGCTCGAGACGCAAAAAATAAGCCGTCATTGAGCCTAAGATCCCGAAAAATGAGAACGCTACGGGTCACGGAATATGGCGTAAAACGTGTGCCACTTTTTTCGGACAAACTTCCGATTTTTTTTTAACCCCTTATATAAAAGTAAACCTATACATGTTTGGTGTCTACGAACTCGCACTGACCTGAGGCATCACACCCACACATCAGTTTTACCATATAGTGAACACAGTGAATAAAATATCTCAAAAACCATAGTGCTATCGCACTTTTTTTGCAATTTTTCAGCATTTGGAATTTTTTTGCCATTTTCTAGTACACAATATGGTAAAACTGATGGTTTCATTTAAAAGTACAGCTCGTTCCGCAAAAAATGAGCCCTCACATGACCATATTGACTGAAAAATAAAAAAGTTACGTCTCTCAGAAAAAGAATGGCGAAAAAAAAAAACGGAAAGCGAAAAATCGGCCGGTCGTGAAAGGGTTAAATAACCCCATTTCCGTTTTTGCCATTGACTCTGCACCACTTGCTCAATGACATTTGTCTCAGATGGTACATGGTATTAAATTGGGATCCTTGCATCGTGAGTTGATTTCATGCTACGTGTTGGAAGGTCTTCCCACTCCCATTGTGCTGGCTTTACCTTGATTGGTTAAACATAACCCTGTAGTAGATTGGCAGGAATGACTTATTTCTGATTGGAGTGACTTTTGTTCTGATAATTGTTTGGAAACGTCCTTATCCGCTGTATCTCCTGTCTCTCTTTCATCCTTTCTTTCTGATTATGACGATGTTTTCTCTGAGAAAGGATGACAGGACCTTCCCCCCTCATCGGGTGTACGACTGTCCTATTAATCTTGTTCCCGGAGCTAAGCTACCCAAATCTAGACTGTATAGTATATCGGGGCCTGAGAGACAAGCTATGAAGGAATTTATTGCCGAAAGTCTAGAGAAGGGACCTTCATCTTTGCCGGTAACGGCAAGTTTTTTCTTTGTTAAAAAGAGAGATGGAGGCCTTCATCCTTGTTTGGACTTCCAGGAACGGAATCTTATCACAGTCCGTGACCCGTACCCTCTTCCTCTGATTCCTGATCTATTTAGCCAGGTGGTGGGAGCTAAGTGGTTCTCCAAGTTGGACTTGAGGGTGGTGTACAATTTGGTTAGGATCAAGGAGGGGGACGAATGGAAAACCGCTTTCAATAACCCCGACGGCCATTTTGAGAGTCTGATTATGCCATTTGGTCTCACCAATGCCCCTGTGGTGTTTCAGCACTTTATTAGTGACATTTTTTATCATCTGGTGGGTAGATTTGTGGTGGTCTACCTTGATGACATTTTGATTTATTCACCTGATATAACAACTCATGAGGCCGACAGGTTCTTCAAATTTTACGAGAGAATAACTATTACGCCAAACTTGAAAAATGTGTTTGCTGTGCAGGAGGTGCAGATCTGGGGTACCTCTTGTCTCCCACTGGTTTTCGGATTGATCCCGGGAAGGTCGAGGCAGTGCTGGCCTAAGATCGTCCGGAAAACCTGAAAGCCCTACAGCGAGTTTTGGGGTTTACGAATTTTTATCGTAAATTCATCGAGAATTACTCTGAAATCGTTAAACCTCTTACCGATCTAACGAAAAAAGGTGCTAATTTTTCCACATGGTCTGATTCTGCTCAGCAGGCTCTTTTTTGAAGGTGTTTTGCTACTGCTCCCATACTTTGCCAACCTGACGTTTCGCAGCCTTTCATCGTGGAGGTCGATGGGTCAGAGATAGGGGGTTGGGGCAGTTGTGTCGCAGGGGCCGTTGCCTTGTAAATGGTGTCCGTGCGCATTTTTCTCTAAGAAGCTCTCTGCGGCTGAGAGAAATTATGACGTAGGTAATAGAGAGCTCCTTGCTATTAAATTGGCGTTTGAGGAGTGGCGTCATCGGTTGGAGGGGGCAGCTCATCGTATTACTGTCACTACCGATCATAAGAATTTGTCATATTTAGCATCCACCAAGCGTCTTAACCCTAGACAGGCCAGATGGTCCTTGGTTTTTACTAGGTTTAATTTTACTGTCACCTACCGTCCTGGGGTTAAAAACGTGAAGGCGGACGCTCTATCACGTAGTTTTTCCCGGGGGTGGCGATCAGGAGAATCCCGTTTCCATTCTGAAACTGGGGTGGTTGTTTTGGCTCTTTGTCCTGACTTAGAGACTGCTGTTTTGGAGGCTCAGGAGGGACGCCCCTGCCCATACCTCCCAACTTTTAAAGAACGGAAAGAGGGACAAAGTTTGTGGCGCGTCCAGCGCGCCGCGGCAAATTTTTAGGCCACACCCATGGCCACGCCTCTTACCACACCCAGTCAGTAATGACAATCATTGTTTTAGAAACAATAATTAAAAAAATATACCGTATTTTTCGGATTATAAGACGCACTTTTCCTCCCAAAAATATGGGAGGAAAATGAGGGGTGTATCTTAATATCCGAATACAGCTCACCGGGGTGCTGTTTGTGTAGCAACCGTGTGCGTTCTGGTGGCTGGCTGCCCGTGGCTGCGTGCAGGCAGCCGGGTGCCCATTGGTGCCGGCTGCCTCTCTGTACGTGCGGGCGGGCGGATGTGCATGCGGGCGGGCGGGCAGCCGGGTGCCCGTAGGTGTCGGCTGCATCTCTGTATGTGCGTGCTGGCAGCCGGGTGCCCGTCGGTGCAGGCTGCCTTTCTGTGTGTGCGGGCAGCCGGGTGCCCGTCGGTGCCAGCTGCCTCTTTGTACGTGCGTGCGGGCAGCCGGGTGCCCGTTGGTGCCGGCTGGCTCTCAGTGTGTGCCGGGTGGCTGTGCAGCAGATATCCCAGTGTGTCCGCGGTCCCAGTTTCAAATGATGGCGCCGGGAGTCAGCGCGTGCGCAGATGGATCTCTTGGATTAGCGCTCCATCTGCGCATGCGCCGCTCCAGGCGCCATCATTTGAAGCGGGACCGTAAACACACTGAGACACTTACTTCACCGGCCTGCTCCACCTGTCACCCGCCGCCACGGACGCCGCCGCGGCTCCCACCACGGACGCCGCTGTCACCACGGACCAGCTGCGGCTGATGCTACTACCCCGCCGCGGCTGCCAGCACAACCTCTGCCTCCTGTGACCCCGCTTCACCACCACTGCTGGCCCCCTCCGGTAAGAGAACACCGGATTATAAGACGGACCCCTTTTTTTTTTTTACCTTTTTTAGCTCCAAATTTGGGGTGCGTCTTATAATCCGGTGCGCCTTATAAAACGAAAAATACGGTACATAGATTTATTTCTAAGTAGTAAATTAAAATATAAATGCAAACTTGGCCGTGTAACTTTTAAACTAGAATATTTTAAATCACAAAATTTTGTTTTAAAGCAGATCTGTCCCCTAAATCTGCCCCATGTACAAAACTGAAGACTTCATGACAGAACCGCTCTATTAGATAAAATATCTGTAATAATACTGTGCTTTTGGTTAATGGGAGGAATTAGTGAATATGGGCAACTTACTGTTCTGATTGTTCCAATTGTGGAGACACGGGGGTCAGTGGGTGCTTTCGTCCGCTGATCCGGCCGCCTTTAGAAAGACAGCAAGGCCCAGGGCTCATCCCAACTGAACGCCTGACATCCTTAATCCCTCCCTCTCCTCCTCAGCTGTGATCCGATTGCAGGATCAGATCACAGTGTAATGGCTCACGCTCATAGCACATCAGGAGCCGAGGGTCATTAGCATATCGCATCACATGTGATATGCCAGTGTGACCTCAGCTTGGTATGTGCGCATGTTGTATTCTGTGCAGTGCGGAAAAGAACACACCCTCTGGCAGACTGGACAAATGTAAACACTGCGTTTGTAAAAAAAAAAAAAATGCACCCAAAACTCATGCATTTTGGATGCATTTTCCATGCGTTTTGGATGCATTTTTCACAGTGCGTTCAGCTCTGCAAGATGAGAATGAACTCAGATGAACTTCACCCGACTTCATTGTCATCCCGCGGCTCTGTCTGTGTATCGCGTCCTTGTTAGCGGTCACCCTTGAAGGACGCACCGGTGACCGCAAATCCCCTGAGTGACTGAAGTGAGCAGCGCCATCAGCGGTGCTGTCACTCAGGTTACCCGCGGCCAACTGGAGTCCTCCCCCTGAGACCGCAATTCATCTGTGATGTCATCGCTGATCGCGCTGCTCACTTCAGTCACTCGGGCAACTTGCTGTCACAGTTGGAGGATCCAGCAGTGGCCACGGGTAACCTGAGTGATGTCATCGCTGATCATGCGGCTCACTTCAGTTGCTGCGTGGAGCTGACAGAGAGCAATCGTGGTCAGTGGCCGCTCCTGTCAGCTTCATGTAGCAAAGCTGGATGCGTCGCGGGACCTCATGTGGATTACGTAGGACCTCGAGGGGTATTTGGGGTTTTAATAAAATGGTGAAAGAGGGTTTTTTTGTCTTTTATTCCAAATAAAGGAATTTTTCGGGTGTATGTGTTTATTTTCTTTAACAGGTTAATCATGGTAGATATCTCGGGGAGACGCCTGCCATGATTAACCTAGGACTTAGTGGCAGCTATGGGCTGCCATTAATTCCTTATTACCCCGATTGCCACCACACCACGGCAATTCGGGATGAGTCGGGTAGAGTCCCAGGACTGTCGCATCTAATGGATGCGGCAATTCCGGGCAGCTGCTGGCTGATATTGTTAGGCTGGGGGGGCTCCCCATAACGTGAAGCTCCCCATCCTGAGAATACCAGCCTTCCGCCATGTGGCTTTACCCTGGCTGGTATCAAAATTGGGGGGGGGGACAGTTTTTTTAAGATTATTTATTTTACTGCATGATATAGACCCGCCCACCGGTGGCTGTGATTGGTTGCAGTGACAGCTGTCACTTAGTGTGGGGGTGTGTCTAACTGCAACCAATCTTAGGCGCCGGTGGGCGGGGAAAGCAGGGAATATGAGATGGAATAATGAGCGGCCGGCATTTTCAAAAGAGGAAAAGCCGCCAGAGCAGTGTGACAGCCGTGCAGCGCCTCGCCCGTGATCGACGAGTATGAGAGAGGGGACTGACCGAAGGACAGAGAGACTGACGGACGGACAGAGAGAGACAGAGAGAGAGACCGACCGACGGACAGAGAGTGACAGACAGAGCGACCAACTGACAGAGAAAGAGACCGACCGACCTTGACAGAGAGAGACTGAAAAGACCTGCGTTTTGTTTATCAAAAAAGCATGCGGAAGGCAACATAAATGCAGTCCAAGTGCATTTTGGTTGCGTTTTGACCCATATCATTGATTTCAATGAGTGGAGAACGCAGCTACAATGCACAAAAGAAGTGACATGCTGCTTTTTTCCCGCAGCGATTTTTGGCATCCAAAACGCTGCATTTAGAAATGCAGCATGCGCATTGAATTTTCGGACTTCTCATAGACTTTGCTGGGGAAGCAGAACACATGCAATTTGGCACTGAAATGCTGCAGTTCAAAACGCAGCTTAACGCGGGGAAAAAACGCAATATGTGCACATAGTTGTAGTTCGCCGATGCATCGCAACGAGGAAGGAATCCTCGTGGCGAACTACAAGACCCAGGAGGCCGGCGATGGAACGGAAGGTAAGGTGAGCATATAATATGTGTACCTTCCGTTCCATCGCCGGCCTCCTGGGTCCTGTAGTTCGCCACTCCAGGCTGTGTATCGGTAACCATCGGTGACGAAGTAGGAACTTCCGCTGTCAGACGCTACTCAAACGCAGCGCGCTGACCAATCAGAGGCTCCTGCCTTTGACGTCAGCGCTCTGGATGTGGAAGTTCCTCCCTCGTCATCATGGTTACCCGATACACAGCCCATGCTAGCGAACAGCAAGTCCCAGCAGGCCGGCGATGTAACAGAAGGTAAGGTGAGCATATAATATGTGTGTGAGTTTGTGTGAGTTTGTGCATGTGTGGAATGGCACAACAAGGGACCAGAATGGGACATTTAACAAGTTGTGGAACGAATTGTCTGCATTGCAATGATTTCCTATACATACACATTACTGGGGCCTGTGGAGCCTACATACTGACAGTGGTGGTTTGTGGGGCAAAAATACTGGCCCTAGGGATGCTTAGCGCACAGGCTGGCAGCGGTGGAAGACGCTGAGGGCCCAAGCTGGCAGCACTGGAGGGTGCTTAAGGCATAAGCTGGCAGCACTGGGGGGGCAATGAGGGCAATGGCTGGCAGGGCGCTGAGGGCACAGGCTGGCGTGGTGCTGGGGGGAGCTGAGGGCACAGGCTGGCGTGGTGCTGGGGGGCGCTGAGGGTACAGGCTGGCAGCATTGCAGCACCAGAGCCTGAGAGCTCCTCTGGCTGCTTTCTCTGAGTCCCCTTTTTGTCTGCTTTTTCTATTGCAGGCACAGGGGGGACCTGAGAAGACAAGTGCTGGACTCTCCCCTGCTCTCCCTTCCTGCAAGCACACTGCTCTCCCCTTCCTGCAAGCACACTGCTCTCCCCTTCCTGCAAGCACACTGCTCTCCCCTTCCTGCAAGCACACTGCTGCCCCCTCCTGCAGGCACACTGCTGCCCCCTCCTGCAGGCACACTGCTGCCCCCATCCTGCAGGCACACTGCTCTCTCCCTGCTGCAGGCACACTGCTCTCTCCCTGCTGCAGGCACACTGCTCTCTCCCTCCTGCAGGCACACTGCTCTCTCCCTCCTGCAAGCACACTGCTCTCTCCCTCCTGCAGGCACACTGCTCTCTCCCTGATGCAGGCACACTGCTCTCTCCCTGATGCAGGCACACTGCTCTCTCCCTGATGCAGGCACACTGCTCTCTCCCTGCTGCAGGCACACTGCTCTCTCCCTGCTGCTGGTGCACTTACCTCAGTTGCAGATCTGACGGTTTTGAAGCAGCCGCTGTGCAGATGAGTAGGTCACATGTGAACATCCTGGGTAGAGGGGGCAGGCAGAGGGGGCGTGGCCAGCTTCGAGAGCAGCAGGAGGGGACAAGGAGGGCATCCGAGGAGTGTGTGTGTCCAGCATAGAAAGGGGGTGTGTACGACCGCAAAGGGGCGTGGCCAGCAGGATAGATGCCAAGGAAGGCATCCAGAGTGTGGCAGGCATCCGGAGGGGGCGTGGTCGGCAGAGTGCGGGGGCGTGGCAGCTGCGTCTCACTGCACTGCGGGACACAGAGCTTCCCGGGCATGAGACGGGACTGAAGTATAAAATCGGGGCTGTCCCGCTATATCCGGGACGGTTGGGAGGTATGCCCCTGCCTCCTGTCCTACAGGGAGACTTTTTGTGCCCTCTGACCTGCGTTAACGACTGATCCAAGCTCCTCATGACTCTGTACTTACCGGACACCTGAGTAGTAAGGCAACCTCGGACCTTGTGTCTAGTCGTTTATGGTGGCCGGGGTTGCACAAGGAGGTAGCAGACTTTGACTGCTTGTGTTGTTTACGCTCGCGCTAAAGTCCCGCATACCCGTCCATATGCCGTTGACCACTCCGGATAGGCCATGGACGCACATTTCCATGGATTTTATCACGGATCTTACTGTGTCGGCTGGTAAAACTGTATTGGTGGTGGTTGACAGGTTTAGCAAGATTGCGCATTTTATTGCCTTACCTGCTCTTCCCAACGCCAAGACTCTGGCGCAGGTTTTTGTGAATGAGATCGTGAGACTTCATGGTTTACCTTCTGATGTATCCGATCGTGGCACTCAGTTTGTCTCCAGGTTCTGGAAGGCTTTTTGCACTCATTTGGGGGTTCAGTTGTCTTATTCCTCTGCATTCCATCCTCAGTCTAACAGTCAGACGGAGCGCACCAACCAGAACTTGGAGACCTATTTGAGATGTTTTGTTGCTGAGAACCAGAAGGATTGGGCATCCTTTTTGCCTTTGGCAGAGTTTGCCATTAACAACCGGCGTAATGAGTCCACTGGCCAGTCACCATTTTTTTTTTTTTGGTGCAAATGGTTTTGTTACGTCACCACCGGAGTCTGCTCCAGCGACTACTGCTCCGATCACCAGGCGACGCCATGTTTCTGCCGTGGATAATGCTGGTGATGGGAGAGGAGTCGATGCCAGCGGCGCTGGTGGGCGCAGGTTCCGCTCATCCACTGGGCTGGGTTTTCCTGGGAGCTGCAGTACCACTGGCTAACTATAGGTGGCGTGTGTCTTCCAGCTGAAGTTACCATCATTCAGCTACAACCAATGGGACACCACACCCTTCTTAATTCCCCTCCTGTCTGCTGACCACTGCCAGAGATAGTTCTCATATTCTGGTTCCTGTTCCACCCTGTTCTGTTTTGTAATTCTGGTGTTCTGACTTCTGCTTGTTCCTGACTACCTTTCCTGCCTGCTGTTTATGTACCTCGCTGCCCAATCCGGATTTGACCTCTGCTTTGTTTTCTGACTACGCCATTGCCTACTGATTCTGTCCCTGTTCTGCAATTCCTGGTTTGACCCTGCCTGACTACTACTCTCTTGGACTGCAGCCTTCCACAGGTAGTGACCTCCAGGGCCCTGTGTAATTCCAAATCCCTGTATAGGGGTTAAAGGGTTTCAGGGTTCTGGGGTCCTGTTTGGTGAGTGGCTTCCCTCTAGCCTGTCCATTACAGCCCATCTGAGTTTGTGGCTCCAGGCAGGCGTGACAGGTTTCCATCCTCAATTTGGTACCTTTTGTAGTGGGGGGGTCTTCAGGTGTCCCGGAAGAGGAGCGTTTTGCCTCCTCTCTCATCGGTTTGGCGAGGGGTTCTGAGCAATCTGAGAAGTATGGGTGACAAGTATAAACGCATGTACCTCGTCCAGACCTGGTTGTGGATGATGGTGTGGTTGTTGACACGTAACATTAAGTTGAAGGTGCCTTCGTGGAAACTGGGTCCCAGGTTCATTGGCCTGTTCAAGATTTCTACTATCATCAACCCAGTGGCTTTCCGTCTTGAGCTGCCTCCCACCCTGAAAAAGGGCCCGGCGATCATCCAGATGTAAATGGGTTTTTATAACATGGGGCCTCTCACTCCTCCAGTGCGGGTTATATTCTTCACTTGAAGAAGTTGGTTGCTCAGGTGTGCATGTGGCTTCAGACTACTGTTACTGTAAATTCTGAAGATTCCCTCTTAAGATAAGTTGTTGTTTTTCCTTTTTCCCCTTTTGCTGTTTATTTTTGAGCTTGTTTTTCTCTCCGTGGATTGGTGAGTGGTGGGATTTAGTCCTAGGGTCTGGCTAGGAGACAGGGGCACGTTGGCGGGCCACACCTCCTAACCCTTATAGGTACCTGTGATTTGAGGGCGAGCGCAGGGCCACAAGTGTCAGGGTCAGCGCAGGAGCCCCTCGTTACCCCCCCCTCTTTGTGTTTCAGCCTCCCTTATTCCCAGGAGTCCACTTGCTGGGTGTCTCTCCCCACACCCAGCGTGACACATATGGAGACCAGGATGAGAGATATATGGGAATCAGGATAGAGCACATATGGGGATTATCATGACATATCTGTATGCAGATGGATTACATATGGGGGCCAGGGTGAATGATATTTGGATACCAGAATGACATATCTGTATACAAATTGTGGACATATGTGGACCAGGATGACATATGGGGACTAGGATGAAGCACAAATGGGGACCAGGATGGATGACTTATGTGGAACAAGATGGGAGACATATGGAGACTAGATGATACTTGGAGACTATAATGCCATATCTGTATACAAATGGAGGACATATGGGGACCAGGATGGAGGACATATGGGGACCAGGATGATGTATCTGTATACAAATGGATGACATATGGGGACCAGAATGGAGGACATATGGTGACCAGGATGGGGGACATATAGGGACCAGGATGACATATCTGTATACAAATGGATGACATATGAGGACCAGAATGAAGCACAAATGGGGACCAGGATGGATGACTTATGTGGAATAGGATGGGAGACATGGAGACCAGGATGGGAGATATATGGGTACCAAGAATGAGGACATATGGGGACCAGGATAGAGCACATATGAAGACCAGGATAGACAACACATGAGGATCAGGATGGGAACATTATTACAGGAAGAGACCAGGATGGAGAAATAATTACTATATGGCCAGAATGAGGAGCATACATTATTAATTTATGGTGGCAATTGGGGGACATAATAACTGTAAGGCCTGTTTCACACGTCAGTGAAAAACACTGACGTTCTTCACTGACGTTCTTCACTGACGTTCTTCACTGACGTGTAAAACACGCACATGTCCCTCCGTGATTCACGGCACACATGGGTTGTCCATGTGCAATCCGTGATCCGTGATTGCATATGGACATTACTCACCTGCCTTCACTGCTGCTGTCCATGGTGCTGATCTCTTCGGGTCTCCAGCGTCCACCCACCGCTCTCAGTACCTACTTCCTGGTCGGGTTTTCCTGCTCTCATGAATATTCATGAGCCAGGCAGAAGCTGCCGAGAGCGGAGGCTCCAGAGCAAATCGCAGGCAAGGTAAGTTGAAAATATTTAATATGTCCGTGATTTTCTGGTACGTGTTTCACTGATCACACACGGATCACACCATAGTGTGGTCCGTGGGTCATCAGTGATGCCAGATAAAAACTGACTTGTCTCCGTGCAGAATCACGGCCACGCGTGTACGCTGCATGGAGACAAGATCAGTGAAAAACCACTGATGTGTGAGCAGACCCATTGATTATAATGGGTCTGCGTATGTCAGTGATTCTGGTACGTTTTAAAAAAAAAGCACAAACGTACCAGAATCACTGACGTGTGAAAGGTGCCTCAGGAACATTATTACTGCTGTAATACATTTTATTTTTGAGGACACTGTATTCAGTGGGTGGGGGAGGTTTTGATACTGTGTCGCACAGCACAATGTCGCTTTTTTTCATTCTTCTGGTGAAGTGTAGAAGTCATAAGTAGAGATGAGCGAACCGGTTTTGGTTCGGCTCGAGTTCGGTTCGCCGAACGGAGGTCCCGTTCGAGTTCGGTTCGTCGAACGTTCGACGAACCGAACTCGAACTGCATAGGAAACTATGGCAAGCAATCACAAACACATAAAAACACCTAGAAAACACACTCAAAGGGGTCCAAAAGGTGACAAACAACTCACAACACAACACAAACACATGGGAAAGTGACAAGGACATATACTCATGCGAAAACAAAAGAGCTGGACAAGGGAAAAGAGGAGGACACACAGATATATGAGTATATGCAAGGAAACATCGATGCCATTACTGTGCAACTTGAGCACTGCTCATTTTAGGCTTCCAATCTGGATAAATTGCCTGAGCTTGCCACGAACGCCTTGGGGATCTTGTCGTGTCCTGCAGCCAGCGTTCTCTCGGAACCTGTCTTCAGTGCTGCTGGGGGTCTGCTGGCAGATAAGCACACGTGTCTGTCCACTGACAATGTGGACATGGCTCTCAGAGGACTTTTCTTCCCCTGGGTCATCCAGGGGAGGCGAAAGGCACGCGTATTTTTGAGAGTGCTTCATGCAAAGCATCTTTTTCTTTTTCAAAAGGGGGGTCAACCGATGCCAGTCAATGGGGTGTGTGTGGCCCAATTAGTGGCAATGAGGGAGACTGTGGTTGGAGTCCCCTCGCTGTGTTTCTAAAAGAACCAAGATGAACAAGTCATGGCTCTCAGAGGACTTTTCTTCCCCTGGGTCAGCCAGGGGACGTGAAAGGCACACGTATTTTTGACAGTGCTTCATGCAAAGCATATTTTTCTTTTTCAAAAGGGGGGTCAACCGATGCCAGTCAAGTGGGGTGTGTGTGGCCCAATTAGTAGCAACGAGGGAGACTGTGGTTGGAGTCCCCTCGCTGTGTTTCTAAAAGAACCAAGATGAACAAGTCATGGCTCTCAGAGGACTTTTCTTCCCCTGGGTCAGCCAGGGGACGCGAAAGGCACACGTATTTTTGAGAGTGCTTCATGCAAAGCATCTTTTTCTTTTTCAAAAGGGGGGTCAACCGATGCCAGTCAAGTGGGGTGTGTGTGGCCCAATTAGTGGCAATGAGGGAGACTGTGGTTGGAGTCCCCTCGCTGTGTTTCTAAAAGAACCAAGATGAACAAGTCATGGCTCTCAGAGGACTTTTCTTCCCCTGGGTCAGCCAGGGGACGCGAAAGGCACACGTATTTTTGACAGTGCTTCATACAAAGCATCTTTTTCTTTTTCAAAAGGGGGGTCAACCGATGCCAGTCAAGTGGGGTGTGTGTGGCCCAATTAGTGGCAATGAGGGAGACTGTGGTTGGAGTCCCCTCGCTGTGTTTCTAAAAGAACCAAGATGAACAAGTCATGGCTCTCAGAGGACTTTTCTTCCCCTGGGTCAGCCAGGGGACGCGAAAGGCACACGTATTTTTGACAGTGCTTCATGCAAAGCATCTTTTTCTTTTTCAAAAGGGGGGTCAACCGATGCCAGTCAAGTGGGGTGTGTGTGGCCCAATTAGTGGCAACGAGGGAGACAGTAGGTTGGAGTCCCCTCGCTGTGTTTTACATGATTTTCGAAGGGCATGACATGCCTAAGAGGTTGAGTTTCATCATCTGCAACTTGTTGGCAACAGAAAGGCTGCCTTTACACCCTTTTGAGATCGAGGATTTTAGAGACCTTATGCCCATTGCAGTGCCCCAAGAGCCGACGGCCAGTCGCCACTCCTTCTCCAAGAAAGTTGTGCCCGCGCTACACCAGCATATTGCACACATCATCACCGCTTCCTTGAGAAAGTCTGTGTGTCACAGGGTACATTTCACCACAGATACTTGAACCAGTAAGCATGGATAGTGGCGTTACATGTCGCTGACTGGGCACTGGGTAACTATGGTGAGAGATGGAGAAGGGTTTGCTGTACAAGTCTTGCCGTCCCCACGACTTGTGTGTCAATCCTTCCTCTGTATGTACAAGTTCCTCAACTGCTTCTGCCTCCTCAACCTCGTGTGGGTCGTCCACCTCGGCCCAAACCCTGTGTGGTCAGGCCACCCTTACTTGTAACTGCGCCCAAGGAATCCCACACACCTCCTTACTATGCTGGCAGCAGAGCTCAAGGCCATCAGGCGGTCAAATGTTTATTTTGAAATGTAGGGGAAATGTGAGACACCGCTGAGGAATTGTGGACGGTTAGCTCTGGAGAGTGAGACCGAGTTTCATCAATGGTTGTCTCCACTCAACCAGCAGCCAGGGAAGGTCGGGTGCGACAATAATGCAAACCAGTCTGCGACCCTTCTTCAGGGCAATGTGGCACACGTGCCTTGTATGGCTCACGTGTTGAACCTGGTTGTCCAGCAATTTTTAAAACACTATCCCGGCCTACATGGCCTTCTGCAGAGGGCACGGTGTAACGCCTGCCTGGATCGACACACTCAGATGGGCTGTAAAGGATAGGCTAGAGGCAAGCCACTCACCAAGCTGGACACCCAGAACCCTGAAACCCTTTAACCCCTATACAGTGATTTGGAATTACACAGGGCACAAGTTGATCAATACCTGTGGAAGGCTGCAGTTCCAGAGAATAGTAGTCATGCAGGGTCAAAAACATTAATTGAGGAAGAGGAACAGAATGGGATGGCCAGGACTTAATCAGAAAACAAGCAGAGGTGAAATGCGGATCGGCCAACGAGGTACATAAACAGCAAGCAGGAAAAGTAGTCAGGTAACAAGCACACAAACTCATAAAACTGAACTGGGGGGAACAGTAACAAGAGGTTCATAGCTTTGTCTGGCAGTGGTCTGCAGACAGGAGGGGCCTAAAAAAGGGTGTGGTGTCTTCCCATTGGTTGTAGCTGAATGATGGTACTTCATCTGTGAGATACCCATCACCTACATTCAGCCTGTGGTTCTGTATCTGTCAAGGTAACGCAACCCAGTGGGTGACCATAACCTGCGTCCACCTGCGCCGCAGGCATCGACTCCTTTCCCATCATCAGCACTCTGCACGAAAGGAACACGTTGTCACCTGGCGACCGGAGTACAAATTGATTGAGTGTACTATGTTGGTGACTTAACAGCCGTGTGCGGCAATGATGAAAACCTGTCTGCGGCCCTTCGTCAGGGCAATGTGACACACGTGCCTTGTATGGCTCACATGTTGAATCTGATTCTCCAGCAATTTTTAAAATACTATCCCGGCCTACATGGCCTTGTGCAGCGGGCACGCTGCTATGTGCTCACTTTCATCCTTCGCACCCAGCAGCTCAACAACTTTCATCGCTCCTGAAGTCTTAGGGTCTGGCGGTTAAACGCCAGAAATGCGATGTGCCGACACGCAGGAATTTGAATCTGCACATGTTGCAGCGTTTGTGGCAGCACCGCCGAACCCTGCTGCAATACGTTATGACATATAGCCTGGGATAACTTGATCCAGAGGTGGTGCAGATCACGCTGCTGGAGTGGTGTCAGATCAAGGACCTATGCACTCTTCTACACAGTTTACAAATGTCGACGAAGATGTTTAGCACTGGCGATGCCATTCTCAGCGTGACAATTCTGGTCATCTACATGATGGAGCACACTGTAATTATTATTCGGAGTCAGGTGTTGGGACAAGAGGAAGGGGAGAAAGTACCGGAGGAGTCATATGCGGAAGGGATAACAAGATCTACGAGGTCCAGATGGTCAGCGGCACCTAGGCGGCAGTCATGGTGAGGGAGAGGGATTAACAAGGGCGCATAGTATCAGCAAAAAGTGTTGAGGAAGGTGCAGGAGCCCATGAAGAAATGGAGGACGAACTTGCGATGGGCATGGAAGACTCAGCAGATGAGTGAGAGCTTGCTCACATTTCGGTTGTGCGAGGTTGGGGGGAGAGGGCAGAGGAAGGAGGCACGATTCTCACCTCTCTGCCACCAACACACCAAGGACTTGGTCCTCCTGGATGCACAAGACACATGAGCGCCTTCTTGCTGCACTACCTACAACATGACCCTCGGATTGTACGAATTCGAATTAATGCTAACTACTGGGTTGCCACACTGTTAGATCCCTGGTACAAGACAAAATTTGGTGAAATAATTCCTGCCATAGAAAGGGACACAAGTATACAGGAGTATCTGCAGAAGGTGGTACGCAATCTTAGATCTGCTTTTCCACTAAACACCAGTGCTGCACAGAGTGAATCTCAACGCTTTGTCTTGGATAGGAGGAAATGGTCTTTTACTTGTCCACATCTGAAAGACCGAGGGCTGGCTCCTGTGCTGAGATGGCGTTGAGTACGGTGTCCCTGCAGAGTTGCACTTTTGTTCATATACCAAAATGAGTTGAAAAAGGACAGATGCTGGTGGAAAGGGGAACAGGTGTGTTGGAAAGGGGAAAAAAGTTTTTGTCCGTGGATTTGGTGGTTAAGCAACAGTAACATTTGCTGAAGAAACACCATCTGTTACAGTGGGACTGGCAGATTTGGATAAGGTGGTATATACTATGTTACCGCTATATACCGAAAATTATTAAGAAAAGAAAGAGAAAGGTATATATCCCCATCAGCAGTCAGTGTCCACCGTGCTCCCAGATGGAAAAGGAGAGGTTGGCAACTGGAAGGTTTGGTGGAGGATACAGAGCTGTGTGGCTATGAAAGTAATAGTAGCCTGAACCGAGTTAGACGCCATTCGGATCTGGAGACTGGGAGCCCTGTTAGCGTCACAGGGTCCACATGCCCACCCAGCCCAGGAACTCCCTGTTAACAACACAGTGGCCATTGAGTACGCTGACCGTGTGCGTAGGGGCCACACCTGTGGTCATCAGGTGCATCAGCAGCAGCAGGCCTGTTAATGCCACTGGGCTGCACAAGCAGGACTGGTAGGACAGGAGCTGGTCTTAACCGTTCTGCGTTACCAACTGTGGTGGTGGCCTGCATCGACACCCTATCCCTGCCTACCTCTGGCCTAAAGCCGCAATGGGTTAAACACATGGAGGTGTGCTCTTTCGGAGCATAATAGAAGACTGCGCACCTCCTTGTTGGATCCAGCCCTTTTTATAACCTGGGTCCGCCCCAAACCAGGGTGAACCACAATGCACCTCCTGGAGACAAAAGCAGAGTGACACGTCATGAGTGGCATAACTAGCGTCCTATTTGGAACCACAACTTCAATGATGACCTCATGGCTGCCATGACCCAAACACCTCACCAGTCATCGTCTGACCATCAATAATGCGGTGACAAGTCATAGGGGCGGGCCTCTGCAAGCCATTTGGGAGTGGCCTGGCCACATCGTCAGGACACCTGATGCCCTGTGGTCTATATGGGATCCCCACGTCAGGGGCAGGGCCAAAGAGTTCATTACCGGACATAGTCTCTGATGCAGTAAGTGCCTGAGCATGCTCAGTAGCATGAAATACAGTGTCTGAAAATAGACTATCAGCTTTATGGTGTCTAGGCACAACACAGGACCTAGACCCGGCACGGAGTGCAAGTACCTGTGCAAACAGGCTTTTCGCACTAAGTGTGGGAGCATGCGCTGTATCCCGAAATGAAGACTTAGCCTCAGCAATGGCACAGTCAGGCTGAGCATACTCACTAGGCGAAACACTGTAGTTAGGCTGCGGCTGGGGTAAATCGGCACACGCATGCGCACTAGCTGCCTCTCCACACTTAGACGTGGACGAGAAAGCAGCCAGCTGGACAACCCACGGCACAGCCCTAAATGGCAGCTGACGCCTGGGCGCAAATGAAACCGCAGCAGGCTTCAGGTTACAGGTTTTGTAACAACAAATACCATCCAAAAGAACAGGTGTACTTCTTCCCATGGATAATCTGATATGATCCTTTTTTTCACGGACACAACCATCGCTAACAAATGTAGATGAGGCCAAAACAGCAGCTGCTTCAATGGATCTGAAGTGCTCCATAAAGTGGCCTCTCCTCCACCCCAATTTCAAGATCCCAAATACTCCATTCCTCTGTGGTGTCAATCCAATCGCACTTGATTCCTAACAGCTCTCAAGTTTCCACCAGCCCTGCTGAGTATGGGGTAACAGAGATGGTTGAGTTTGCATAGCTGTTCAGTCGCACTATAGCCTGGGAATCAGAGGTCTACTCCAAAGCTGCAATGAGTACAGACAAGGAAGTTATTATTATTTTTATTATTATTGATTTATAGAGCACCATTGATTCCATGGTGCTGTACATGAGAAGGGGGTTACATACAGAATACATATACAAGTAACTATAGACAGACTGGTACAGAGGGAAGAGGGCCCTGCCCTTGCGGGATTACATTCTAAAGGATTTTTGCGAGGGTACAGTAGGAGTGGTGTAGGTTGAGCGTCAAGTACGTATGGTGGTGGTGTCATTGAAGGTTATAGTCATTTCTGAACAGATGAGTTTTCAGATTGTTTGAAGCTTGCGGGTGTAGCAGATAATCTGACGTGTTCAGGTAGCGAGTTCCATGAGACAGGGGAAATGATCTGCGCAGATGGCCAGAAGCTTTGTGAGTGGGATCCAGGCCCCGATGAAGAAGGTGCTGAGCCTAATCTACACCCTCATTTCCAAAAAGTAAATCCTCCTGGTGGAGACAATAGGGAACATGATGAGGAGCACAGATACCTGATTGGAATGACAACTTTACTATTCGGTCAGGGCAGGAAGAGGTTGTCTCGGAGGACTCAGGATGAGGGGAATGAAAACACACAGGGTTTTTGATGAGGTTGGAGACCACACTTACTGTCAAACCAAAGTCAGGCAGTCGATGAGGTCAGCAGAGGAGGTGGAGGAGGATGCTACTGACGACGAGGTTACGTTGCGTCTTCCTGGCCAGAGACAAAGTACTGGAAGCACGTCAACAACTGAATCCTGGACCACAACTTTGACTCTGAGCAGAAGACGTGTTGGCTATGCAGGTCGCATGGGCTGTAAGCCTTGCCTAGCCTGTGAATTTTTGGACATCGCAAAGGATCACCCAAGGCATGGAATCTGTAAGATTTGTCAACAATCTGTAAGTAGAAGGCAAAAACTCACACCTTTGAGTAGTTCCTCCATGAAGTGTCACATGGATATGAATTGATAGCGTGAAGGTGTATTGCTCAGCTTTAGCCACTGTCAATGCAACATGCTTATTTGCCATTGCATGCATTGTTGCAGACTACACACAAGGGGCTGCTGTTTTTTTGGATCTGCCTTTGTTTGGTCACTATAGCAATATCAAATTGCTCTTCGGATGTGGACTTGGAGATGCTGTCTATGAACAGAAGGAAAAGCTAAAGGTGTGTGTTACAGCAAGGAGCCACCGCGGAAACACTTCGTTCAATTGTGAGGGGAGTCATGTTGTACTTTGATGATGAGCCCCGTAATGCCAGTGAGCAGCATCCTGTGCCACAGACCAACATTCTTGCAGTGCTGTCTATACTGTTTACCGTGAGAGGAGCGTAAAGTCTGTATTTCTGGAAACTGGACATCAGAGTACCCGGGTACGGTAGGCTGTGCCCAGACAATAATGCGGGCATGCAACACTTTGTTTTATTAGCAAAACACATATCTGTTCTGGGTAGGCCATCTATATAGAGAATAAGACTTGCTGCCTCTGCACTGTCAAATTGTCACGTACAGTTTAAATCATAGAGGGACAGCAACACATGTTTGCATTGACTGTTGCTTTTCAAGATTTCCATGACTGTGTTGCAGAGCTGTGTGGTTTAATAAATATATGTAAAAGGGGTTGTCGAATAACAAACTATATATAACCCTTAAAATTACGTACTTTATTAATATAAATTAAAATCCACAACCCTTGTGCAAAATATTTCAAAAGGGAAAAAACAAAGGGAGGAGGGTAAGATGCTCACCCTTTACATTAGCCCTCCCTCCTGTCCACTACCTACCGCGGGGGTCGGCACCCTAATGCCTGCGAATAATGGCGCCCCCACTCAGCGGTGGCTGTCCCTGAAATGACCCTCAATAGACCCTCCACAAAGTGATGAAAAGTAGATAGGGTTAAGAGTCATAAACTGGGTACACACATTCACAGTGGACAGGTAGAATGGAACAGCTGCACATGAACCTCAGATTTAGACCAACATCAAATATCACTGGTGATTCTGGGGGTAATACTTCAGACCGATGGACGGATCCGATGTACTGAATATCAAGTACCACTTGTGCTTCCGAGGGCAGAAGTATAAAACAATGGATATGTGGCCCTGTATAGCCCCAAACAACCTTGAATACCAGGAAACAATTGCATACGCCTGATATTCAAAACCACCCCTTGGTACGCCTAATTAGTGAAAGACAGAATATAGTGCATAGTGCAAAAACAATGTGCAAACTTATGAGCAGGATCTGGCCTCAGATGCCAATCATACTAAACAGCCAGTCTGTCCATATATAGAATAAATCATACCAAGTGTGATACCATGAATCAACCAGTATTGGTCATGCAAGTTAGTCAATGACTTATCTGTGGGGAGAGTTCATGTGCGCTTCCCAGTTGGAAGGGTAGGGGTGGCTCATTACTGGCATGGTTAAAGAGGAGATCTAGGTGCATCGGATCTCCCCCCCCTTATCTTGACATCATGCTATCCTGAAACCAATTGGCAAGCCTGACATCAAGCCTCCTGAAGATCCATGTCTGGAGAAACGCGTTGAGGCGTGATTGGGGCTATTCTGGGAAGCGCACATGAACTCTCCCCACAGATAAGTCATTGACTAACTTGCATGACCAATACTGGTTGATTCATGGTATCACACTTGGTATGATTTATTCTATATATGGACAGACTGGCTGTTTAGTATGATTGGCATCTGAGGCCAGATCCTGCTCATAAGTTTGCACATTGTTTTTGCACTATGCACTATATTCTGTCTTTCACTAATTAGGCGTACCAAGGGGTGGTTTTGAATATCAGGCGTATGCAATTGTTTCCTGGTATTCAAGGTTGTTTGGGGCTATACAGGGCCACATATCCATTGTTTTATACTTCTGCCCTCGGAAGCACAAGTGGTACTTGATATTCAGTACATCGGATCCGTCCATCGGTCTGAAGTATTACCCCCAGAATCACCAGTGATATTTGATGTTGGTCTAAATCTGAGGTTCATGTGCAGCTGTTCCATTCTACCTGTCCACTGTGAATGTGTGTACCCAGTTTATGACTCTTAACCCTATCTACTTTTCATCACTTTGTGGAGGGTCTATTGAGGGTCATTTCAGGGACAGCCACCGCTGAGTGGGGGCGCCATTATTCGCAGGCATTAGGGTGCCGACCCCCGCGGTAGGTAGTGGACAGGAGGGAGGGCTAATGTAAAGGGTGAGCATCTTACCCTCCTCCCTTTGTTTTTCCCCTTTTTTTCCCTTTTGAAATATTTTGCACAAGGGTTGTGGATTTTAATTTATATTAATAAAGTACGTAATTTTAAGGGTTATATAGAGCTGTGTGGTTTGCATTCACACTGTTATCATCTGCATTATCTGTGAGGCTTCAGCTAACAAGGGTATTCAGGAGGGGTAATGTGTTTTGACTATGTTTAGGTAGATAACTTGGAAGCTCTTGTGATGCGCCACTGTTAAGTCGTGTTCAAACACACACACACACACACACACACACACACACACACACACACGCACAAACACACAATTACTGCTACGCAGAGGGATTAGCAGGTAGTAGGCAACAGAATAGATTGTTCAATTATTTAAATTGTATGCATGGTTTTTATTGTTTGTTTTGGTAAAGTTAAACAATCATTTATCAACCCAACTGCCTAGAGTCCTTTTCCTGTTGCCTGGTTTTGCTGCATACTGGGGAGCCCACCCTGTACACAACTTAAAATGAAGCATAAGTCGCAATGTGAATTTCACTGTGCTACAATGCGGCCTAGCGTGCCTGTGCAACCACCGCCTGCCCCATCAAGTGCATCTGCGTGCTCTTCATCCTCTGTGACTGTGGGGACAGCAGTCACACATGGTTTTTCACACTGAACTTCCACTCCTTTACCCGCAACAGGGAGTGTGATTGGCAGGTCATCACTTGTTTTGGAAGTGGAAACAGAAGGTATTGTTGAGCTGTCAGACATCGAGAGAACCATCATTGGATGCAGGCTACATTATATCCACGCCTGCACCTTCGTCACAGATTGGCTGGACTACCTGCAGTTAATAATTGCATTCCAGAAATGGAAAGGAGTGTAGAATGCACATTTGTTGTACTGTGACGCCCTGGCACAGCCAGGTTGTCACAGAAAGAGTTAATCCTCCTTGGTAATCTGATCTCACACCGGTGCAGCATGACAAAGCACAGCCCCCAGTGTAAGGGAAAAGCAGAGGAGAGGGGAGGGGCTGGAGCAGAGAGTGTGTGGAGAGCAGACAGGACAGAAGTCTGGTGTTGTAGCTCCCAGGCTGGGAGTGAAGCGTGCTCTGAAAGGGCCGGGACAGGCCGTAGTGAGGAAGGGGCCAGAACAGGTAGCCGGAGCAGGGCGGTGGCCCCTCGGTACCTGGGTACCCGGATCACTACAGGGGAGTGAATTCCCCGTTCCCGGCTGAGGAGAAAGAGGAAGAGAGTGGAGAGAAAGGCACCTGGCTGCAGGGAAAGAACAACAAGGGCTGCTGCACCGTGTGTGGGACACTAACACCCCGTACCAAAGGCTGCGGACACCGGCAATTCCTAGTTTACCAGTGACTCCGTGTGACTTTCTTGTGAGTACACCCGTGCCCTCGGGCACAGCACTGCAGCACTGCGCCCTGCTCCCTGCTTACCCCATCACCGGGCCCCGGGACAACCAACCCCCCTACCCACGGAGGGGACATAACTACGCTGCTCCCTGTAATCGCTCCCGGGATCCCCGTCCAAAGCAGCGGTGGTGTTCCAACTTCACCACAACCGTGGGTGGCATCACGGACAATCTCCCTTACCCAAATCCCCCTTTTACTGTGGAGCCTGGGATCACAGACCGGGTCACGCCATCGTGATACCCACAGAAGTGACTCTGTGGCCCGGATCTGAGTACCCCTGGTCCTCGGGCGACACATTTGGCGTCACGAACAGGATCGAGCCCATCCAGTCACCTGGAGGAAGTGCGCCTTGCCCCGTCCGTCAGCGGCGTCCCGCTGAGGAAAAATCCAGAAGTCCGCCATTTTAGTCGCCATTTTAGGCGCCAAAAACAACAGCTTGGCGCCTTCTTCTCCGAGCGGCGGGCGCGAAAAAGAGGCTCCGCCCCCTGAGAACGCGGGCGGAAGTGAAGCTCCGGAGGACCGGAAGCGAAAGGGAAACTTTAAAAGCTGCTGGAAGGACTGCTCCCGAGTACCAAGGGGGAGCAGAGAGAAGGAACTGCAGTTTATGTGACTAGGACTGTAAAGGCAGGGACGCCGGGACTCTGCCAGCATTTGGTTCCTGGAAGAGGCCACCGCAGCGATGCACCGACCCGTTACCCCTGTTACTGGTAGCGGAGCCCGCAGCGTCTGTGGGGGAGGACCCAGACCTGGGGTCCCCAGGCCTCACCTTTGTCACCACCCTGCCACTGGCCCCGGCAGTCCGCCCAGCCGCGACGGAGATGACGACGGCTTCGGCAGTCCGCCCAGCCGCAACGGCAGCGAAGTACCGGTCCCGTTGACCAATCTGGAGCCGTTCCTGGACTGGGGTCAAGGGGTGCTGCCTGGGTTTTAGGGGCAGCACCAAGGCTAGGTTGTTTGGGTGGGTGACTAAAGGACCCGTTACGTTGCCATTATTGAAAATGCATGTGTGAAAATGTTTAAAATGTTTTATTCTTTTCCCAGTTTAATAAAATGTTGGTGGCCAGACGGCCCGAGGACGGGCCGTGTTTTACCAAGGGGGTGTGTGACGCCCTGGCACAGCCAGGTTGTCACAGAAAGAGTTAATCCTCCTTGGTAATCTGATCTCACACCGGTGCAGCATGACAAAGCACAGCCCCCAGTGTAAGGGAAAAGCAGAGGAGAGGGGAGGGGCTGGAGCAGAGAGTGTGTGGAGAGCAGACAGGACAGAAGTCTGGTGTTGTAGCTCCCAGGCTGGGAGTGAAGCGTGCTCTGAAAGGGCCGGGACAGGCCGTAGTGAGGAAGGGGCCAGAACAGGTAGCCGGAGCAGGGCGGTGGCCCCTCGGTACCTGGGTACCCGGATCACTACAGGGGAGTGAATTCCCCGTTCCCGGCTGAGGAGAAAGAGGAAGAGAGTGGAGAGAAAGGCACCTGGCTGCAGGGAAAGAACAACAAGGGCTGCTGCACCGTGTGTGGGACACTAACACCCCGTACCAAAGGCTGCGGACACCGGCAATTCCTAGTTTACCAGTGACTCCGTGTGACTTTCTTGTGAGTACACCCGTGCCCTCGGGCACAGCACTGCAGCACTGCGCCCTGCTCCCTGCTTACCCCATCACCGGGCCCCGGGACAACCAACCCCCCTACCCACGGAGGGGACATAACTACGCTGCTCCCTGTAATCGCTCCCGGGATCCCCGTCCAAAGCAGCGGTGGTGTTCCAACTTCACCACAACCGTGGGTGGCATCACGGACAATCTCCCTTACCCAAATCCCCTTTTACTGTGGAGCCTGGGATCACAGACCGGGTCACGCCATCGTGATACCCACAGAAGTGACTCTGTGGCCCGGATCTGAGTACCCCTGGTCCTCGGGCGACACAGTACCTTGCTTGGCAGCAAAGGAACACTAACTTAGTATTCCAGACAATTTTAGGATGGCAGAAAAAGAGTCAGCTCTTTGGGCAAATTAAATAGCGTGGCAAAAGTGGACAGATGGGTACAGTGGCCGTGTTCTGTGGCTACCAGGACAGTAAAAGAAGCCTCACTTTCTATCCCTCCTAATGATCAAATGCAGCAAGGAATTCCCAGAGTTTGCTATAAAATTAGCATAGCTAAATGTGCATGAGGGTAGAATGCAGAGGTGTTTGAGATTGCTTGGCACAAGTGGCACAATAAAGGAGTCCAACAGCCACTTTTTGTATGCCACTAAATGGCAGTATTTTTTGCTATCATTATAGCTTATTAAAAACAGAGCAGGAGGGTGTCCTGCACAGGTGCTAGAAATAGCTTGGCACCAGTGGGGCACTAATGGAATACAACAGCCAGTTCTATGATGCCACTAAATGGCGTCTTTTTTTGCTATCATTATAGCTTATTAAAAACAGAGCAGGAGGGTGTCCTGCACAGGTGCTAGAAATAGCTTGGCACCAGTGGGGCACTAATGGAATACAACACCCAGTTCTATGATGCCACTAAATGGCATTTTTTTTTTATATCATTATAGCTTATTAAAAACAGAGCAGGAGGGTGTCCTGCACAGGTGCTAGAAATAGCTTGGCACCAGTGGGGCACTAATGGAATACAACAGCCAGTTCTATGATGCCACTAAATGGCAGTATTTTTTGCTATCATTATAGCTTATTAAAAACAGAGCAGGAGGGTGTCCTGCACAGGTGCTAGAAATAGCTTGGCACCAGTGGGGCACTAATGGAGTACAACAGCCACTTCTTGTATGCCACTAAGTTTACTCAATTTTTGGTATTATAACGTCTTAGTAAGTAACAATGAGTTTGAGTGTGCAATGCAGGCAGACGTGCTGCAAATATCTGTGCACTACTGGGACTATACAGAAGTCCAACAGCCACGTTTAGGATGCCACTAGGTACACTCAGTGTTTGCTAGTATAATGGCTTAGTTATAATGAGTTGGAGTGTGCAATGCAGGAAGACGTGCTGCAAATATCTGTGCACTATTGGGACTATACAGAAGTCCAACAGCCACGTTTAGGATGCCACTAGGTACACTCAGTGTTTGCTAGTATAATGGCTTAGTTATAATGAGTTGGAGTGTACAATGCAGGCAGACGTGCTGCAAATATCTGTGCACTAGTTGGACTATACAGAAGTCCAATAGCCACGTTTAGGATGCCACTAGGTACACTCAGTGTTTGCTAGTATAATGGCTTAGCTACAATGAGTTTCAGTGTGCAATGCAGGCAGACGTGCTGCAAATATCTGTGCACTACTGGGACTATACAGAAGTCCAATAGCCACGTTTAGGATGCCACTAGGTACACTCAGTGTTTGCTAGTATAATGGCTTAGTTATAATGAGTTGGAGTGTGCAATGCAGGCAGACGTGCTGCAAATATCTGTGCACTACTGGGACTATACAGAAGTCCAACAGCCACGTTTAGGATGCTACTAGGTACACTCAGTGTTTGCTAGTATAATGGCTTAGTTATAATGAGTTGGAGTGTGCAATGCAGGCAGACGTGCTGCAAATATCTGTGCACTACTGGGTTGGAGTTGGAGTGTGCACAGGACAGGAGGGTACAGTGCCAGGGTTGTGGGTCTCTGGGTAGAGGAATGGAAGCCTGCCTTTCTATCCCTCCTAATGGGGAAATGCAGCGACTAAATCCCTGACCTTAGCTACACAGACGCTGTCATCTTGTGTAGCTATTAAACTCTGTTTTCAGGACCTGTCACCTATGGCTCTGACCCTGCCCGTATGAGCCCTTAAAAGGACTGATGGAAAGTGCTATCCCTAAGCTGTCCAGCGCTGTGTTTGGAGCGCATACAGCAGTATCGGCGATAGGACTCAGGACGGAGCTGTGCCAGTGATGTCTGACACCAAGGACGCAGAAGGCAGATAATGGCGTGCTGGAGGAAAATGTCCGGTTTTATAATGCAGGGACATGTGACATGGACATCCTATCACACATGCCGTTGCTTCTCTGGCTAAAAGTCCACTTAGCTGTGTGTGTGTCTGGGATTGGCTGACATGCTGCCCGCCCCACTACACGCGCGCGCTTAGGGAAGGAAGACAAGGAAAAAAAAAAAAAAAATGGCGATCGCCATTATCCATACAGCAGTGATCTGAATGCGCTGTTCCTGCACACTATACACTGAAATGTCATAATAGTGTGAGTCACAGAGTGACTTACACTATTACAGCGGAAAGCCAGCTAGGAATTAGCTGGGTTTTTTGATGCTAGAACCGTTCTCGAACGTAGCTAGAACTATCGAGCTTTTGGAAAAAGCTCGTGTTCTAGTTCGATCTAGAACAGCCCCCAAAATCACTCGAGCCGCGAACTGGAGAACCTTGAACCGCGAACCGCGCTCAACTCTAGTCATAAGAGAAAGTGGGGAATGTGTTCTAGAAATTATCAGCTATAGATGTCTGTATGTTACTTACTGCGGAGGTGAGTCCTGTGTGGAAGATGTGATAGCAGTCTGTGCCGGATGAAGAGTAACCTAAGGCTAAGTCCGCACTGGTCGTCTTTTTGACGCTGCGTTTTTGTGCGTTTTTGGCCGCTAAAAACGCACAGAAACGCGGCTGCGTCGAAAAAACGCTAAAAAAACCGCATGCGTTTTACCGCGTTTTTGTGCGTTTTTGGCTGCGTTTTGCTGCGTTTTTGAACTCTGCGTTCTGCTGCGTTTTTCCATAGCATTGCATGGGTGCAAAAACGCAGGAAAACGCTGAAAAGAACGGACATGTCCATTTTTTTTTTTTATCTCAAAGACGCAGAAAACAAAAACAGATGTGTGCGGACAAAAAAGAAAACTCATAGACTTTGCTGGGGAAGCAAAGTCTTGCAGTTTTGAGCCCAAAAACGCACAAAAACGCACCCGAAAAACGCGCAAAAACGCCGCGAAAAACGCCACGTGCGGACATAGCCTAAAGATGTGACTGGTAAGTCAATGTATTACTTGCATACTTAAGCCACATGCATACGTTGAGGATCTGGTGAGTTTTTTTACCTTAGAATTTGTAAGCCAAAACCAGGAGTGGGTAATAAATGGCAGAAAGGTACACATGTTTCTATTATATTTTTACTCTGATTGCTCCACTCCTGGTTTAGGCTTAGGGGTACTTTACACGTTGCGACATCGCTAATGCGATGTCGTCGGGGTCAAATCGAAAGTGACGCACATCCGGCACCAGTAACAATGTCACAACGTGTAAAGCCTAGATGCACCGATAAACGATCGCATAAGTGTCGTAAATCTGTGATCTGTGTAGTGTCGGTCATTTTCATAATTTCGCTGCAGCGACAGGTATGATGTTGTTCCTCGTTCCTGCGGCAGCACACATCGCTGTGTATGAAGCCGCAGGAGCGAGGAACTTCTCCTTACTTGCCTCCACCGGCTATGCGGAAAGAAGGAGGTGGGCGGGATGTTTATGTCTTGCTCATCTCTGCCCTTCCGCTTCTATTGGCCGCCTGCCGTGTGACATCGCTGTGACGCCGCATGACCCGCCCCCTTAGGAAGGAGGCGGGTCGCCGGCCAGAGCGACGTCGCAGGGCAGGTAAGTGCATGTGAAGCTGCCGTAGCGATAATGTTCGCTACGGCAGCTATCACAAGATATCGCATGTGCAACGGGGGCGGGTACTATCGCGCTCGGCATCGCTATCATCGACTAGCGATGTCGCAGCGTGCAAAGTACCCCTTAGGGTATGTGCATACTATCATGACATCTGTGTCCTGGACGAAATGTGTCCTCGACTGCGGGACCACAAGAGCTTTGCGCAGAATCCGCAGCTTCCCATGCCCACAATCAGGGTTCGGGCCACTGTAATCTTTCTCTCTATTTCTCCCTGCAGAGACTGCTTGGAGCTCCTCAGCAATAAATTGACATGCTGTGCCTTGGTAAGCCGCATCACATGTAAATTTACACCAGGGGCCCAGACAGACCATAGGGCAATTCTGGCAAATGCCAGGTGGGCCGGTGCCTGTAGCGGGCCGCTGTATCTGCAGTCACCGTCGCGCTCCTCAGCAGTGTGTGCATGCCGGGCACACTAGCTGCAGCAGGACCAGGAGGCAGCGTGCTGTGCTGTGCCGGCCCTGCTGTGTGACAGTGTGCCCGGCATGCACACACTCCTGTGGAGCGCGGCGGTGGCGCTGCCGGTGACCACAGTTTCCTCCTTCCTATTCAGATGTATTTGCGTCTTTCAGACGTAAATACATTTGAACAGTGCGCCGGGACTGGGCCCTGCCCCCGACGTGCAGCAGCGTGATGAGATCAGCACCTTGCTGACGTCATCAGTGCTGTGGGCGCCATGCTGGACGCATCAGTCAGCGGTAAGCGCTCCATGGAGGAGCCGAAGAGACAGGTTTAATTAATGAGGATGAGTGGGGAGGGGCTGAGGGCACATAACTGAGAACATTTGTGAAGGAATACAGCTTTGTGATAGGCAGAGGTGGAGTACTGAATTCCGAGGGAGGGGGGAGGCAAGAGTGTGTAGTGATGGGGTAGTGTAATTTGTTTGTGTGTGTGTGTGTGTGTGTGTATGTGTGTGTAGGGGGTGATGGGGGGTGCATTGTATTATGTGTGTGTGTGGGGGGAGGGGTAATTGAGAGTGCATTGTATTGTGTGTGTGGGGGAGGGGTAATGGGGGGTGCATTGTATTATGTTTGGGGAGGGGTAATGGAGGGCGCATTGTAGTGTGTGTGTGTGTGTGTGTGGGGGGGATGGGTAATGGAGCATGCATTGTATTGTGTGTGTGTGTGTGGTGGGGAGGGGTAATGAAGCGTGCATTGTATTGTGTGTGTGTGCGTGTGAAGGTAATGGGGGTGCATTTTGTGTGTGTGTGTGTGTGTGGGGGGTAATGGAGCATGCATTGTATTGTGTGTGTGTGTGTGTGTGTGTGTGGGGGGAGGGAGCGTGAATTTGTGTGTGTGTGTGTGAAGGTAATGGGGGTGTATTGTGTGTGTGGGTGGGGAGGGGTAATAATGGAGCGTGCATTGTATTGTGTGGGAGGAGCGTGCACTGTAGTGTGTGTGTGGGGGGGTAATGGAGCGTGCATTGTGTGTGTGTGAAGGTAATGGGGGTGCATTGTATTGTGTGTGTGGGGGGTAATGGAGCGTGCATTGTATTATGTCTGGGGAGGGGTAATGGAAGGTGCATTGTATTGTGTGGGGGAGGGAGCGTGCATTTTTGTGTGTGTGTGTGTGTGTGTAATGGGGGTGTATTACGTGTGGGTGGGGAGGGGTAACAATGGAGCGTGCATTGTATTGTGTGGGAGGAGCGTGTACTGTAGTGTGTGTGTGTGTGTGTGTGGGGGGGGGGTAATGGAGCGTGCATTGGGGATGTGTGTGTGTGTGTAATGGGGGTGCATTGTATTGTGTGTGGGGGAGGGGTAATGAAGCATGCATTGTAATGGGGGTGCATTGTATTGTGTGTGAAGGTAATGTGGGTGTATTTTGTGTGTGTGTGGGGGGGGGGGGGGAGGGGTAATGGAGTGTGCATTGTATTGTGTGTGTGTGTGTGTGTGTGTGTGTGTGTGTGGGCGCGGTGTCATTAATCGAGGACTAATTAGTGTGATATTAGTCCTGGACCTGTCCGCACAGGTACAATCCCCCGTAGTGACTGCAGCGCTTGTAGAGTGATTAGGACACAGGTATGTGGCGGAACAATCCACAAATCAGGGAAGCAAAGAGCAGAAAATACATCAAGGTCTAATACACACTGCAAAAATGTTTCACATAGTGCCATACAGTACTCACATAGCGCCATACAATATGACATAGAATGATACAGTGTCACATAGTGCCATACAGTGTCACATACAGGGCTGTGGAGTCGGAGTCGGTGCTCATTTTGGTGGAGTCAGTATAAAATGGACCGACTCCGAATCCTAAAATATATAATAAATTGGGTATTACAGTAGTTTAATGCAGAATGTGCTGAATATTTTTCCATAGGAATTTGGGAAAGTTATGGAATGTCCTATAAATGGCTGTTCTATTCCTGATCTAAGGCTACATTCACACACACCGTTTTTGTTGAGGATACATTTTTCAGCTGCAAAAGCAGATCAGCTTTTTAAAAAACCGCATCACCTGAAAGGTTTCTGAGATTATAGATAATGTTTTCAATAGCAGCAGATTAGAAAAACGCCACACAAACTGACATGCTCATTCTTTGTGAGGATCTGTTTTTGAGCCCCACAATGTGTCTGAATGTCATATCTTGAAACCCATTGACTTTGCTTGGATGCACAGAGTCACTGCAAAAAAAACGTATCCGCAAAAACACAGTGTGTGACTGTATGTAGCCTGAGGATCTAGGCTTTGTCTTAGCTGAGATAAGTCTGTGCTGCACTTGAGCACCAGTGAAGCTTCTCCTCTACAGACAAGGGTAAAAAGTAAACACACTCAGAAAGAAGGAAGGCCTGCACTCATCTCAGAATTGCTAGAGTGAACAGGATAACAAGAATAAGGTCATTACTTCTTAAAGCATATTTAAACTCTCAATAAACTGTGCATAAATCAATAGTCCAGTATACTGTATGTTCTCTCAGACACAAATCTTTGGGGATATTCCAGCAACTTCGACCAGAGGATTATAAAATCAAAGACTTTTATTCCAAAAAATTAAAAACAGGTATCATGTATAAAATACATATGGTTCACCAATGTGAAGAACGCTTACGCGTTTCGGACTGCAGGGTCCTTACTCATAGCTTAACATCGTACAAATAAACATGTACTTATATACACTTGGAGGCTCAGGTGAAGTGGGAGGGAAATAAACTGGGCGGAGGTCCACAGTAAGGCTGGAAACACATCTATGCGAGTAAAATCAGTCCGAGTTGGCTGAAAAAAATTCGGCTGATTTTTAGTTCACGTTAGGTCAGTGTGCAATGCAAGTGCCTTCCTTTTTTTTAATTATTTCAAGCATAGCAGAACGTGTGTAATGCGTGTTTGATGCGTATGGGATCCATTTTTACTATGTCATCTGCCATTCAGCTCTGCTACATGGCCGCTGACAGCAGACACAGACAGCCATGTAGAAGAGCTGAATGGCAGATGACAGCAGACACACACAGAGCCGCACGATCAGAATGAACTTGGGTGAACTTCACCCGACTTCATTGTCATGCCACGACTCTGTGTGTGTCGCGTACTGATTAGCGGTCACCGGTGAAGAACTCACCGGTGACCGCTAATCTCCTGAGTGACTGAATTGAGCAGCGCGATTAGTGCTGCTGTCACTCAGGTTACCCACGGCCAGCTGTAATCTCCCCCCGTGACCGCAACTCACCTGTGACTTCATCGCTGTCACTCTGGCGACTTGCTGTCACTGTTGGGTTACTCGCGGACACCGCTGGATCCTCCGAGTGACAGCACAGCTGATCGCGCTACTCACCTCAGTTGCTGTGTGGAGCTGACAGGAGCGGCGGTGTCTTCTGCAGTTCCTGTCACCTTCATGTAGCCGAGCTGGAAGTGACGCGGGACCTCCGTGGATTACGTCGGAAATGGATGGGTTTTTTGGGTACTTAACCCCTTTACGACCGCCGATACGCCTTTTAACGGCGGTAAATAAGGGTACTTTTTCCGATCCGCCGCTTTTTAACGGCGGTCGGAAAAAAGGGTCTAGCGCCCCCCAGAGTCAGAAAATTTCCGGGGTCTCAGCTGCCGGGGGTAGCTGAGACCCTGGAGATCATGATTCGGGCCGGTTTTTCCGGTCCCCGCTCACCTGATGACCGGTATACACCGTATACCGATCATCAAGTTATAGTAAATGACCGCGCCGGTAAAAAATGATTTATCTCCCATCTGGCATGATCAAACATGCCAGATGGGAGATAAATCTTTTTCCCGGTTCCCTCCGGTCCCCCGGTGTCCCCAAAGTGCCCCCCCCGACCCCCAACCCCCTCCCGAAAATCCAAGATAGCCGCGCGCACCGGCGAGCACAGCAGCGCGCCGGCCGCATTTACACTGTTCCTATGGTTTCTGTCGTATGTGCCATAACACATACGACAGAAACCTGCTCCCTAGGCCCTGCCGGGTCCCCCCCTACCCCCCCCTGGTGTTCCCCGGTGTCCCCCGGTGTCATACATACCTGTCGCAGCTCTGATCCCCCGCGGCCCCCTCCTCCGGCTCCTTCACAGCAGTTGCCGGTCACATGTGCCGAGCGCGGCTGACAGCTTCCTGTGTTCAGGACGCTGGCTGCTCGCACTCTGCAGCTGTGACCCAGGGAGGGTGGGTGCAGATTCTTTGCACCCACTCTCCTCAAATGGAGGGTCTGCCCTCCTAGAAAATGGGGGATACGTTCCCTGAACGTGCCCCCCATATTCTAGAAGGTCCAGAGGCGACGTGGGACATCCAAATGGATTATTGTGGATTTTTTTTTTTCTTTTCAATAAATTGGTCAATCAGGGAATGTTTGGGGGAGTGTTTTTTCAAATAAATTTTTTTTTGTTGTCAATTTTTTTTTATTACTGTCAATTAGTTATGTCGGGTATCTGATAGACGCCGTGACATAACTAATTGCTGGGCTTGATGCCAGGTGACATTACACACCTGGTATCAACCCCATTCATTACCCCGTTAGCCAACGCACCAGGGCGCGGGATGAGCTGGGGCGAAGCGCCAGAATTGGCGCATCTAATGGATGCGCCACTTCTGGGGCGGCTGCGGCCTGCTATTTTTAGGCTGGGAAGAGTCCAATAACCGTGGCTCTTCCCATCCTGAAAATACCAGACCCCAGCTGTCAGCTTCACCTTGGCTGGTGATCTAATTTGGGGGGACCCCACGTTTGTTTTTTTTTTTTTAATTATTTATTTATAAATAATTAAAAAAAAAAAAAAAACAGCTTGGGGAGCCCTCCAAATTGATCACCAGACAAGATGAAGCTGTCAGCTGTGGTTTGCAGGCTACAGCTGTCTGCTTTACCCTAGCTGGCTATCAAAAATAGGGGGGACCCCACGTCATTTATTTTAATTCTTGTTTTTTTTTTGGGCTAAATACAAGGCTAGGCATCCTTTAGTGTCACATGAAAGGCACTAAAGGGCGCCAGCTTAGAATATGCAGGGGGGTGGGACGTTATATATGTTTGACATCTATCCATTCATCCATTGTAGCATTTTACGCTGTGTGCCCACAATCAGGGTTTGCAACGTTTTGGACGCAGAGTGTTTTCCCTGCGTCCATAACGCTGCGTTGTGCAGTAGAAGCACAGTGGCAGGATTTTTAGAAATCCCGTGCCCACTGTGTTTCTTTTCTCCGCAGCATAAATCGACCTGTGGCGCAGCTTCCCGAGCCTCAGCATGTCAATTTATGCTGCGGAGATGAGTGCTTTCTGCAGGTAGAATAGAACTAAAGTCCACAGCAGCCTGAACCCAAATCGTGGGCATGGGCAGCTGCGTTCTCCCGTGGACAACACTCACATTTCTGCAGGAGGCTGACACTGTGTACTAGACGCCGTGTCGCTGGATCATGGCCACATAGCCTAAAGGCCGCTTTACACACTGCGATATCGGTCCCGATATCGCTAGCGTGGGTACCCGCCCCCATCTGTTGTGCGTCATGGGCAAATCGCTGCCCGTGCCGCACAACATCGCGCAGATGCGTTCCACATACTTACCTGCCCGGCGACATCGCTGTGACCGGCGAACCGCCTCCTTGCTAAGGGGGCGGTCCGTGTGGCGTCACAGTGACGTCACTGAGCGGCCGCCCAATAGAAGCGGAGGGGCGGAGATGAGTGGCCGGAACATCCAGCCCACCTCCTTCCTTCCTCATAGCGGCCGGGAGGCAGGTAAGGAGAGGTTCCTCGTTCCTGCGGCGTCACACATAGCGATGTGTGCTGCCGCAGGAGCGACGAACTACATCGTTACTGCTGCTGTAACGATAATCGAGAATGGACCCCCATGTCACCGATGAGCGATTTTGCACGTTTTTGCAACGATGCAAAATCGCTCATCGGTGTCACACGCAGCAACATCGCTAATGCGGCCGGATGTGCGTCACCAATTCCGTGACCCTAACGACTCCGCATTAGCGATGTCGCAGCGTGTAAAGCCCCCTTAACAGTGAGAAATTTGTTGCTACAGCAACAGTTTTGTGAAGTACCTGTGGATTCAAAATGTTTACTATACTCCTGAATAAAATCCTTGAGGGGTCCAGTTTCCAAAATGAGGTCACTTGTGGGGGGTTTCTGATGTATAGGTGCCCAAGGGGCCCTGCTAATGTGACATGGTGCGCGCAATTTACTTCAACTTTTCCAAAATTCAAATGGTGCTCCTTCCATTCCAAGCCCTCCCATTTATCCAAACAAAGGTTTTTGGCCACATGTGGGGTATCCCTGCGCTCACAAGAAATTAGATAACAACCTGTGGGGTACACGTTTTGTTGTTGCCTCTTGAAAAAGTGAAAAATGTGTCGCTAAATCAACATTTTTGTGAAAAAAATGAAAATTTCAATATGGCAACCTAAGCTTATCAAATTCTGTGAAGTATTCGTGGATTCAAAATGCTCAATATACACCTAGATTAAAGCCTTGAGGGGTCTTATTTCCAGAATGGGGTCACTTGTGGGGGACCTCCACTGCTTAGGCACCTCAGGGGTTCTCCTAATGCAACATGGCGTCCGCTATTGATTCCAGCCAATTTTGCAGTCAAATTACACTCCTTCTCTTCTGAGCCCTGTAGTGTGCCCAAACAGTTGATTTCCACCACATACAAGATATCAACAAACTCAGGAGAAATTGCGCAATAAATTTCATGGTGATTTTTTTCCTGTTACCCTTGTGAAAAAAAAAGCTACCTGGTTGAAGTAACAATTTTGTGGTAAAATTTTATTTTTTTATTTTCATGGCTCAACGTTATAAACTTCTGTAAAGCACCTGGGGGTTCAGGGTACTCACCAAACATCAAGATAAATTCCTTGAGGGGCCTAGTTTCCAATATGGGGTCACTTGTGGTGTTTTTTTGCTGTTTACGTACCTTAGGGGTCCTCCAAATGCGACATGGTGCCCGCAATCTTTTTCAGCCAAATTTCCTTTCCAAAATTCAAATATTGCTCCTTCCGTTCCAAGCCCTCCCATTTCTCCAAACAAAGGTTTCAGACCACAAGTGAGGTATCACCGCGCTCATAAAAAAGTGGGTAACAAACATTGGGGTCAAATTTTTGGAATTACCTCTTGAAAAAGTGAAAAAATTGATGCTAAAGCAACATTTTTGAGAAAAAAATGAAAATTTTCAATGTGACAACGTAACGTTATCAAAATCTGTGAAGTACCTGTGGATCCAAAATGCTCACTATACCCCTAGATAGAAGCCTTAAGGGGTCTAGTTTCCAAAATGGTGTCACTTGTGAGGGGTTTCTGCTGTTTAGGTACCTTAGCGGACATGTAATTGCAACATGGTGCCCGCAATCTATTTCAGCCAAATTTGCTTTCCAAAATTCAAATATTGCTCCTTCTGTTCCGAGCCCTCCCATTTGTCCAAACAAAGGTTTCTGACCACATGTGGGGTATTGGCGCGTTCATAAGAAAGTGGGTAACAAGTTTTGGGGTTCATTTTGTTGTGTTATTTCTTCTAAAAGTGAATAAATTTGGGGTAGAGCAACATTTTAGGTAAAATTTTATTTTTTGCTTTTTTTCATTCCACTTTGCTTTAGTTCCTGTGAAGCACCTGAAGGGTTAATAAACTTCTTGGATGTGGTTTTGAGTACTTTGAGGGGTGCTGTTTTGAGAATGGTGTCACTTTTAGGTATTTTCTGTCACTTAGGCCTCTCAAAGTCACTTCAAATGTGATGTGGTCCCTAAAAAAATGGTTTTGTGAATTTTGTTGAAAAAATGGGAAATTGCAGATGAACTTTGACCCCTTCTAACTTCCTAACCCCAAAACATTTTGTTTCAGAAATTGCGCTAATGTAAAGTAGACATGTGGGAAATGTTATTTATTAACTGTTTTGTGTGACATAACTCTCTGGGTTAAGGGCATAAAAATTAAAAGTTTGAAAATTGCAAAATTTTCAAAATTTTCATCAAATTTCCGATTTTTTCACAAATAAAAGCAAAAAATATCGTTCTAAATTTATAACTATCATGAAGTACAATATGTCACGAAAAAACAATGTCAGAATCATTGGGATCCGTTGAAGCGTTCCAGAGTTATGACCTCATAAAGTGACACTGGTCAGAATTGCAAAAAATGGCCTGGGCATTAAGTACAAAACTGGCTTCGTCCTAAAGGGGTTAATAAAGTGGTGAACGAGGGTCTTTGTTATTGTTTATTATTTCAAATAAAGGATTTTTTTACTGTTTGTGTTTATTAACTTTAATTTACAGGTTAATGATTGGGGGTGTCTCATAGACGCCTGCAATGATTAATCTAGGATTTAGTGGCAGCTATGGGCTGCCATTAACTCCTTATTACCCCGATTGCCAACGCACCAGGGCAAATCGAGAAGAGTCGGGTACAGTCCCAGAACAGTCGTATCTAATAGATGCGGCCATTCTGGGCGGCTGCTGGCTGATATTGTTAGGCCGGGGGGCTCCCCATAACGTGGAGCTCCCCATCCTGAGAATACCAGCCTTCAGCCGTATGGCGTATGGCTTTATCTGGCTGGTATTAAAATTGGGGGGGGGACCACACGCCGTTTTATTTAAATTATTTATTTTACTGCACAGCATAGACGCACCCACCGGCTGCTGTGATTGGTTGCAGTGAGACAGCTGTCACTCAGCGTGGGGGCGTGTCTGACTGCAACCAATCATAGGCGTCGGTGGGCGGGGAAAGCAGGGAATACGAGATTGAATAATAAGCGGCCGGCTTTTTCAAAAGAGGAGAAGCCACCGGAGCAGTGTGAACGCCGTGCAGCGCCGCGCTGGTGATCGGGGATCGGTGAGTATGAGAGAGGGGGGGAGAGGGATAGACCGACATGGACAGAGAGAGAGGGACAGAGATAGTGACCGAGCGACAGACCGACCGATAGACAGAGAGAGAATAGAGACCGAGAGGGAGAGACCGACTGACAGAGAATAGAGATTGACAGACAGATATTGTGACTCTGTGAGACCTCACTCGTTTCCAGTGTTTTAGGAAACATGCGAGAAATGTATTTAGAAAATCTGATGTCACTAGGATGGTGTGAGTGGCTGTCCAGTGACATCCGATTATTTACACGCTCCTATAGACTTGCATTGGAGAGACTCGCAGGAGAAACTCGCCAAAATTCAGCATGCTGCGATTTTTTTTTTTTCTCAGTCCGATTTGAACTGAGAAAAAAAATCGCAGATGAGAGCTGAATCATTCACTAACATGTGTCCGAGTGCAATGCGAGTGCAGTCCGAAACGCATAAGCGTTCTTCATATTTGTGAACCATATGTATTTTATACATGATTAGTGTTGAGCGGAGCCGGACTGTAAACGTCCGGATCCGCGCGGTTTCAGTGCTATCCCCGGGCCAGACCCAGGCGCGGGATTCCAGCTGCACGATCCGGAATCGGCAATTAATAAAAATGTTTAACAATAAATAAATGAGCGTTTCATACTTACCAGACTTTGTCATGGCGGCACATTTGCTTCCGGGTCGCGCTTTCATTTCCTGTGCTGTGCACGCAGTCACACAGCTTTCCGTGCTTTCCCCGCCCACCGGCCGTCCTCTCAGCTGTGATTGGTTCCTGGCTGACGCGCCCCCAGCCTGTGACAGCTCTGCCGTGCAGTCATCGTAGCTCAGTAATAGGCTGCTAGGCTGCACTCAGAATGGGCAGCCGTGCTCTATGGCTGCTCGCTCTGACATGTAGAAGAGCTGGATGTGTCGCCGCTGGATCTCGTGTGGATTACGCCGGAGGGCTGTGGTGGGATAATAAAGTGGTGAAGGAGGAGGCTGCGTTTCTACTTTATTCCAAATAAAGGATTTCTGTGTGTCTTGTATATTTACTGTAATTTACAAGTTTGTGATGCGGGTATCTCACAGACGCCCGTGCGATCACAAACCTGGGGTTTAATAGCAGCCATGCGCTGTTATTAACCCCTGCTATTACCTTGATTGCCACCGCACCAGGGCAATCAAGATGACCCATTATCACCCCGGAATGGCCACATCTAACAGATGCGACCATACCGGGCGGCTGCGGGCTGAGGATATACCAGCCCCCGGTCGGCGTTATCATGGCTGGGAATAAAAATTTGGGGGGACCGCATGTCTGTTTTTGTTTTTTTTTTATTATTTATTTAAATTTAAAAACAAAAAAAAAACGCATGCGGTTTATCTTAGGCAGCAGTCACAGCGAGGGACTCCCACAAGTGTGATATCGCAGCACAGCCGCACACACATCTGACAGGAGCGTGCATGTGTTTCTAGGTACATGCACACTCATGTTCAGACAATGGCAGGCTGTGACGGGTGATGTCAGACCCGCACGAGTCTGACAGCGCATCACCGATGCAGCTGCACACTTCTAACAGGAGTGTGTATGTGTTTCTAGGTACATGCACGCTCATGTTCAGACAGGCGTCAAAACACCGCGATTGTTTTTGCCAGGAGGTGTAAATTGGATGCAGAAATATGGTGTAAAAATCACAGCATCAAATTTGCATCCCTTGGCCCCCAAAAATAAAAAAAAAATTAAAAAAAATGACACAGGTGGAAATTTGGTGCTGAAAGCTGGTGCAGATGATTTCAGCACCAAATGTGCACCTCCTGGCAAAAAACCGCGGCAAAAATCGTGGAAAAATAACAGCGGCAAAAACTGTGGCATAAAAATTGCGTCAAAGCACCGTTGATTTTTTTTTGCCAGGAGGTGTAGATTGGATGCATGGTATAAAAATTTCAGCACAAAATTTGCATCTCTTAGCCAAAAAAAACTGCGCTTTTTCTGCTAGGAGATGCAGGTCTGTGAATTCAGTGACCTCCACCTGAGGTCAGGTTACCTGCGATCACAGATGAAGGACCGTGGAAACCTCCATCTGTGACCGCAAATGACCTGAGTGACGTCACCGCTCAATGCGCAGCTCATTCATTCTCTGGAGCTCACAGAGAGCGGTCGGTCGTGCCGCTCTCTGTGATATTCAGATGTAGCAGAGCTGAAGCGGCGTTTGACTTCTCCTGTGGATTACATCGGAGCTGCAGGGTATTTGGGGGTTTATAAAGAGGTGAAGGAGGAGTGTTTTGTACTTTATTCCAAATAAAGGATTGTTATCTGTGTTTGTGTTCATTTACTGTCATTTACAGGTTTGTGTGATGCAGGTATCTGACAGACGCCTGTGCCATCACACAAAGCTAGGGTTTAGTAGCAGCTATGTGCCGCTATTAACCCCTGCTATTACCCCGACTGGCACCGCATCACACCAGCGGGAAGAGCCGGTATCGCACACCGGTATGTCGCATCTAACAGATGCGACATACCGGACGGCTGCGGGCTGAGGGTGTACCAGCCCCCGGCCGGCGTTATCATGGCTGGATGTGAAGATTAGGGGGGACCGCACGTCTTCTTCTTCACTGGCAGTAAAAGATACTAAAGCTCATCACTCCAGCCAGTTTCTCCAGGGCTTAGTGGAAAAAGTTCTGCAAGATTACGAAATAAAAAAAAGAACAGGTTCTTGCTATTGTTTCGGACAATGCTTCAAACATGATAAGTACAATTAAACTGATGAATGAGTAATTAACAACAGCTAGAAGAAAATTTAGGATTCAGTATGTTTGAGATGGAAGGCCACAGTGCTGGTCATGTAACTGAGGAACAAACAGATACAGTCATATGAAAAAGTTTGGGCACCCCTATTAATGTTAACCTTTTTTCTTCATAACAATTTGGGTTTTTGCAACAGCTATTTCAGTTTCACATATCTAATAACTGATGGACTCAGTAATATTTCTGGATTGAAATGAGGTTTATTGTACTAACAGAAAATGTGCAATCTGCATTTAAACAAAATTTGACCAGTGCAAAAGTATTGGCACCTCAACGTTAAAGTGATATTAATATTTTGTAGATCCTCCTTTTGCAAAAATAACAGCCTCTAGTCGCTTCCTGTAGCTTTTAATGAGATCCTGGATGAAGGTATATTTGACCATTCCTGTTTACAAAACAATTCCAGTTCAGTTAAGTTTGATGGTCGCCGAGCATGGATAGCACACTTCAAATCATCCCACAGATGTTCAATGATATTCAGGTCTGGGGACTGGGATGGCCATTCCAGAACATTGTAATTATTCCTCTGCATGAATGCCTGAGTAGATTTGAAGCGGTGTTTTGGATCATTGTCTTGCTGAAATATCCATCCCCTGTGTAACTTCAACTTTGTCACTGATTCTTCCACATTATTGTCAAGAATCTGCTGATACTGAGTTGAATCCATGCGACCCTCAACTTTAACAAGATTCCCGGTGCCAGCATTGGCCACACAGCCCCAAAGCATGATGCAACCTCCACCAAATTTTACTGTGGGTAGCAAGTGCTTTTCTTGGAATGCCGTGTTTTTTTTGCCTCCATGCATAACGCCTTTTTGTATGACCAAACAACTCAATCTTTGTTTCATCAGTCCACAGGACCTTCTTCCAAAATGTAACTGGCTTGTCCAAATGTGCTTTTGCATACCTCAGGAGACCTGTTTGTGGTGTGCTTGCAGAACCGGCTTCTTTCGCATCACTCTCCCATACAGCTTCTCCTTGTGCAAAGTGCTCTGTATTGTTGACCGATGCACATTGACACCATCTGCAGCAAGATGATGCTGCAGGTCTTTGGAGGTGGTCTGTGGATTGTCCTTGACTGTTGTCACCATTCTTCTTCTCTGCTTTTCTGATATTTTTCTTGGCCTGCCACTTCTGGGCTTAACAAGAACTGTACCTGTGTTCTTCCATTTCCTTACTATGTTCCTCACAGTGGAAACTGACAGTTTAAATCTCTGAGACAACTTTTTGTATCCTTCCCCTGAACAACTATGTTGAATAATCTTTGTTTTCAGATCATTTGAGAGTTGTTTTGAGGAGCCCATGATGCCACTCTTCATAAGTGATAAAAATAGGAGAACAACTTGCAAGTGGCCACCTTAAATACCTTTTCTCATGATTGGATACACCTGCCTATGAAGTTCAAAGCTCAATGAGGTTACAAAACCAATTTAGTGCTTTAGTAAGTCAGTAAAAAGTAGTTAGGAGTGTTCAAATCAAGAAATTGATAAGGGTGCCCATACTTTTGCACCAGTCAAATTTTGTTTAAATGTGGATTCCACATTTTCTGTTAGTACAATAAACCTCATTTCAATCCAGAAATATTACTGAGTCGATCAGTTATTAGATATATGAAACTGAAATAGCTGTTGCAAAAACCCAAATTGTTATAAAGAAAAAAGGTTAACATTAATAGGGGGGCCCAAACTTTTTCATATGACTGTATTACAACAGAACAGCAAAATTATACTTTAGAATTAGATGATCTTGTTTAAGCTGCTTCAAAACACTTTCATATTCATCACATGCGATGTGTTGTGCACACGCTACAGCTACCAATAAGAGATAGTCTGCAAGAGGGACATGCTGGAAATCTGATTGGAAAAGTGAGGAAATTGGTTATTGCTAGTGATGAGCGAGTACTAAAAAGCTCGGGTGCTCGAGGCTCGGGCCGAGCATCCCAAGATACTCGTGTACTCGGCCCGAGCACCGAGCCCAATGTTATCCTATGGGAGACCCGAGTATTTTTATGAAATGATCCCCGGCAGCATGTAGAAACCCCAAAAATGTCACAAAAGTCTCAGAAGAGTGCTCAAATGACATGGCAACAGCATGGGGAAGACCCCTTGAAGCATTTATCACTCAAAAGTCACAGCTGTGAACAATTTTGTCCGAGTTTTACGCCATTTTTACGGACTCACCAGAAAACCTTCCAAAATGATACCAAAATGAATTTTCATGGCGGAAATGTTAAGGGCACATACCCAATAGTGAGATAGAGCTGGTGTATGTTACTTTTTGAGATTAATACATGAAAGATTTTACGTAAAACATTGTGTGGCACTCCGATGTCCAAAACGCACGTTTTGTGCTTTTTACTAGCTATGTCGGTCATTTTTTTTTTCATTCTATCTCCCGTCGGTCGGTCTCGCTCTGTCTGTCTCTCTCTGTCTTGTCTGTCCCCCTTTCACAGTCTGTCAGTCATTCTCTCCCCTCTCTCTTACTTACCGTTCCCCGATCACTGCCGCGGCGCTGCACAGCTGTTCACTAAACTCCGGCGGCTTTTCCTCTTTTGAAAAAGCCGGCTGCTCATTAAACAATCTCGTATTCCCTGCTTTCCTGCTTTTCGGCGCCTATGATTGGTTGCAGTGAGACACGCCCCCACGCTGAGTGACAGGTGTCTCACTGCACCCAAACACAGCAGCCGGTGTGTGTGTGTATACTGTGCAGCGAAATAAATAATTAAATAATTAAAAAAAACGGTGTGCGGTCCCCCCAATTTTAATACCAGCCAGATAAAGCCATACGGCTGAAGGCTGGTATTCTCAGGATGGGGAGCTCCACGTTATGGGGAGCCCCCCAGCCTAACAATATCAGTCAGCAGCCGCCCAGAATTGCCGCATACATTATATGCGACAGTTCTGGGACTGTACCCGGCGCTTCCCGATTTACCCTAGTGCGTTGGCAAATCGGGGTAATAAGGAGTTAATGGCAGCCCATAGCTGCCACTAAATCCTAGATTAATCATGTCAGGCGTCTCCCAGAGATTCCTTCCATGATTAATCTGTAAATTACAGTTAAAAAACACACACAACTGAAAAATCCTTTATTAGAAATAAAAAACATTAACAAAGTCCCTCATCACCAATTTATTAACCCCGACAAACCCTCCATGTCCGGCGTAATCCACGGACCTCCAGCGTCGCGTCCAGCTGTGCTGCATGGAGGTGACAGGAGCTGCAGAATACACCGCCGCTCCGGTCAGCTTCACACAGCAAGTGAAGACAGCCGCGCGATCAGCTGAGCTGTCACTGAGGTTACCTGGATGCAGCGGTGGATGCAGCGGTGGCCGCGGGTAACCTCAGTGACAGCTCAGCTGATCGCGCTACTCACCGCCGCTCCGGTCAGCTCCATGCAGCAACTGAGGTGAGTATAGCGATCAGCTGCTGTCACTGAGGTTAATCGCGGCACCGCTGGATCCAGCGGTGGCCGTGAGTTACCTGACTGACAGCAGCTGATCACGCTACTCACCTCAGTTGCTGTGTGAAGCTGACAGAAGCGGCGGTGTATTCTGCAGCTCCTGTCACCTGAATGTAGCAGAGCTGGACGCGACGCTGGAGGACTGTGGAGTACGCCGGACATGGAGGGTTTGTCGGGGTTAATAAATTGGTGATGAGGGGCTTTCTTATTGTTTTTTATTTCTAATAAAGGATTTTTTCGGGTGTGTGTGTTTTTTAATTGTAATTTACAGATTAATCATGGAAGGAAACTCGGGGAGACGCCTGACATGATTAATCTAGGATTTAGTGGCAGCTATGGGCTGCCATTAACTCCTTATTACCCCGATTTGCCAACGCACTAGGGTAAATCGGGAAGAGCCGGGTACAGTCCCAGAACTGTCGCATATAATGTATGCGGCAATTCTGGGCGGCTGCTGACTGATATTGTTAGGGTGGGGGGCTCCCCATAACGTGGGGCTCCCCATCCTGAGAATACCAGCCTTCAGCTGTATGGCTTTATTTGGCTGGTATTAAAATTGGGGGGACCGCACGCCGTTTTTTTTAATTATTTATTTATTTATTTTACTGCACAGTATAGACACGCCCACCGGCTGCTGTGATTGGGTGCAGTGAGACACCTGTCACTCAGTGTGGGGGCGTGTCTCACTGCAACCAATCATAGGCGCCTGTGGGCGTGGAAAGCAGGGAATTTGAGATGGCTGTGTGCAGAGCACAGCGCACCCGCCGGTATAAAGGCTCGGTCACGCTGTGCAGGCCGGCCAATCACTGCAATTCCACAACTAACAGGGTTGTGGAATTGCAGTGGTCTGCCAGCCAATCCCTGCATGAGGGCTGGCTCTCAAAAGAGCGCCAACATGCAAAGATGAAGACCACGAGTACAGCACGAGTATCGCGAAATTACTCGGTACCCGCCGAGTAGCCCGAGTACAGTGATACTCGTGCGAGTACCGAGTAGTAACAAGCATACTCGCTCATCACTAGTTATTGCCTCCAGAACCCCTAAAATTGATTCCATCTTAAAGAGACGTGCCCAGAAAGGGGCAATTGTCGATCAAGCCACTCGGTGGGGCAGCACTTATTTAATGATTTAGCGATTGCTTAAACTAAAACCGTTTCTTATAGATATGGCGAACCCTCATGTGCCGCCTCCGTGCCGGTAGCCTGCCGCTGCTCTGGTCCGGTCTTTCCGGTGGGTGGCTCGAGGGTCTCCGGACCCGGGGGATCCCGCGGACACTCCGAATGAAAAGGGTTGGGGGGTGGTGGGTGTAGGACGTATAAGTACGGGCTGGGCCGTACTAGATTCGTGACGCCACCCATGGTATGTGGTGAGTTTGGACACCACCACTGCAGCTACGGGGCACCAGGAAAGATGTTGTGCAGCAAGTTGTTAACCCCTCCATGGGCAGGGATGGTGGCCCCGGGACCCGTTGTGGGTGCAGGGAGATGGGCGACTGCAGGGTGCTGGTGTACTCACTATTAAGGAAACACACGAGTCTCTGGTAAACCAAGGTGATGGTGGTCGGTGCCCGCAGCCGGCTGCGTTCTGGTCCCCCACCCGGCTGGTGGTCTCTGTCTTTCTCCTGCACTTTTTAGAATGGTGGACAGCCTGTGCTTGCAACTTCAGGAGTACGCTCCCGGCCGGTTGTAGCCTAAGGAGCCCTTGCCCGCAGACGCTGGCCCGTGGGATCTCTGAGCCTTTGCGGTGGCCTTTTATCCCCCTCGGTGGGCTGTTGCCTTCTTATAGGCACTTTGGGTGGGACAGGACCTCCTACTCCTGGCCTCAATCGGTTAATTAGCTCGTTCCAATCGCTTCTGGTCCCGGCTTCAGGGTCCGAGTACCCCCCCCTGTGTGCTCCGGTTTCTGAGTCGGTTCCCCGGGTCGGTACCGGTGGGCTACAACCCTGTCCCGGTCCACATCGGTTGACACACAGGCCTGACCTCCACTACTGCACTCTGAAACTGAACTGACTGTTTTCCCCACCCTGAGCTGTCTAGACTCCTTGGTGGGCGTCTTCCAACTGCCTGGTTCCGCCACCTGGTGTGTCCATCTAGCCCTGAGGGGGTTGACTAGGGTTTTTGAAGGTCGGCTAATGTCACCTGTGAGGGAAGGTGTTGTGCAGGGGCCTATTTGTGACTACCTGGGCCAGCCAGGGAGTCACACTCAGGTAACCGTAAATGAAGGTCAATGAACACAGGTGGCTGAATTGAAGGAATTGCTTTATCACTTACCGTGACTAAAAAATTACAAGCAGAGGATTTAACTCCGTCATTTTCATAAGGGAGTAGAAGAACTTGCTATTTTGCCTGTCCCAAAGAGGAGGTTTAATCACAGATGGCATTCCTGCTTCAATAAAACGGAGAGAGACACAGCTATTGGAAAATTAACATTCTTCTGGCAGCTGTTTATGTTGACCCAAGTCATTGTATACTGCTTGATGATCAACAGCTTACTAAAGGAAAAGAAGCTCTGACTGAGGTAGCAGTTAGGATGAGTGGCCTACAGGACTGCCAGGTGCAAGAGGACTTGGGTCCTAACAGTGCTACTGCTGCCATATCTTCATCCTCATCAGATGAGGAGTTTAACTTTGACAAGTATTTGGATGACATGGAACAGGCAAAGCATTGCTGCAAGGAAAAAGATTTCACTCCGTCTCCTATAGCAAGCAGATTGACCATATTTCAGCAACATTTTTCACTTGCTCTCAAAGAAATAAAAAAAATTCAACCGTTCATCAAAACTGACTGTGCATCAGGCAATTCCTTTATACCCGGAAATTGTTAGAGATGTTGCCCATGTGGTTACAGCTTTGCCTCCAACCCAAGTTAGTGTAGAGAGGTTGTTCTCTAGCCTTAAAATTATCAGGTCAGATTTGAGGTCATCCATGAAGGAGGATCTGATGGAGGCAATTCTATTTCTTAGAACAAATTCATAGACTGCACAAATGTTACTGTATTTAGTATATTTTTGCCACTTACATAGTTTATTACACAGTGTTATATATTATATACACTAAAATATGTGTGTGTGTGTGTGTGTGTGTGTGTGTGTGTGTGTGTAATCTATATTACATAGGGTATTACATATTTACTATTTATTAGTTTTTTGTGTTCTAAAGTTGTATTCCAATAAATATATTTTATCTAAATACCTTGATTACTGTACCATACAACTGATTAAATGTCTGATGTTCACATTGCACTACAATACATTTTTCACTTAAATATAAGCAATATATGTCGGAGTCGTGGAGTCGGTGCAAGGGAAATTGAGGCGTTGGAGTCGCAGGTTTGGTTTACCGACTCCACAGCCCTGAACATAGTCCATATGGTGTCACATAGTGCCATACAGTACTCACATCTACAAGTGCACAAAGATATTACACATTCATCACGCGAAAAGTGGGCCTGTGTACCCCCAAGTGCCAGGGCTGAATTTTAGTCCCACTCCAGCCCTGGTTTACACTGAGGGGAAAACCAGCACAGTGGGCATGGGATTTCTAGAAATCCCTATTCACTGTGCTTGTACTGTACAACGCAGCGTTTTGGATACAGCAAAAACATGCTGTGTCAAAAATGCTGTGAACCCTGATTGTGGGCACGCACTCTTAGTGAGGTAAAAAACTTACCAAATACTGTATAGTCTGTAGCCCCCATCCCACCTGTGATGTATACGCTGCAGCCTCCAGCGTCCCCTGTGATGTATATACTGTAGCCCCCAGCCCCCTGTGATGTATATACTGTAGTCCCCAGCCACCCCTGTGATGTATATACTGTAGCCCCAACCCCTCTTGTGATGTATATACTGTAGCACAGCCACATGCATGGGAAGAGCTGGACGGGGACAAGCTGGGAGGTGAGTGAGGCTGCTGCCGGATTCTACATTTTAAAAATATTTGTAATGTGTCTGTGTGTGCATATATGACGTGTATATCTATTTACGTCAGTGTATGTGACTGTGTATATATTTATGTCATGTATTTATACATGTATTTTTGTGAATTTGTCTTCAAATATGTGTATGTAAGTATGGACGTGTTCATATCTGTTTGTGTGTGTCTGTCTGCATGTGCATGTAGCCCAGTGAGAGTCTTTCGCCGTGGGCCCATGAAAACCTGGAGCCAGCCCTGCCAGTGAACCTGAAGCCCTGCCTGGTGGTGTGTGATAACGGGCGAAGTCTTGTAGCACCTCTGGGCCTAGCCAGTTTGACTCATATTTCTTGTCTGGCGCATGTGCTAAATTGAGTGATGCAGATTTTCCTTAAAAATTACCCACATATGTCAGAGCTGTTGGTGAAAGTGTGGGCAGTCGCTGCGCACTTTTGGCATTCTCACCCTGCAGCTGCTCGCCTATCCGCACTACACTGCCTCATATGCGACGTATCAACAAGGTGGAACTCCACCCACCTTCCATATGCGAGAGAGACTGTGCAAGCAGCAGGAGGCAATAGTGGAGTTTCAGCTGCATGTAAAATTTCTGCTCTGTGGTTAAACTCTCGCAATCTTGACTGTGTGGGTCAACTGTGGAAAGAGGCTCTGTTTCACCGCACATCACAGCCCAGCATTGCGCATGCTAAGGCCTCTTTCACACGTCCGTGAAAAACCACGCACATTTTTCACGGACGTGTTAGAGGTGCGTTTTGCCCTCCATGAGCCGTGTTTATGGCTCACGTGTGTTCTCTGTGTGTTATCCGTGATAACACACGGAGAACGGAAACTTTCTACTCACCTGTCCCTGGCCTTGCTCTCCGTGGTGCTGATCTTCGGTCTCCGGTCCTGCCCACTCCCCGCTGCTGCTGCTTCCGGCCGCAATGAAGTGACTATGCAATGAGCATAATGAGTGGTGGTCGGAAGCAAGTGACAGCTGCGGCAGAGACTGCAGGGCTGGAGAAGGTGAGTAAAGTTTTTTTTTTTTTTTTTTTTTTTTTTCTTCTCGCAGATACATGTGTTTTCTCCGGTGCGTGTCACACGGAACACATCCGTGTGGTCCGTTTGTGTTATGTGTGACCCATTTGCGTTCCGTGTGATGCCGGAGAAAACGTGGACATGTCTATGGGCACACGTATGCTCCACATGTTACATGGCAGAATACACACGTGAATGCAGACCCATTGATTTTAATGGGTCTACGTGTGCCCGTGTCTCCGGTACGTGCGAAAACTGACCATACGTACCAGAGGCACAGACGTGTGAAGGAGAGTGGACTTCCTCGTTAATTTTATTATGCTTCTTTTTTTAGCCTTTTCTCAGCATGGGTAGAAACAAGAAAACATAACTTTAATCATGGATTATATTAAAATACCAATACTAAACCAGGAGTAAAATAACACCAGAAACCTATGTGGTCGTGCAAGGAGGAAATATCGCACTTGCCGACAGGTAATAGATACCCAAACAAAGTCCAAGTGTGCTATAAATGATATGGTAGATACACAAAGTGGGTGCAGTGAACCCTCTCAAGTAAAGTAAAATAATGTGCAGTATTGGACACTGTTAAATTAATCTAGTTTACAGATTAATGGCTAACGGGCCAGCAAACATTGAATTAACACGTGCCTGAAGGAGGACCATGGCTTATAAGGACACTAATACTGGAGCGACCTCAGCATCTCCTGTATTGTCATCCATCAGTGTCCTTGAACTTCATGGATAGAATCAAACAGCCACACGTTACCCCTAAAGTCCTGTTCCATTACATCTACATGGTATATTTTACTATTTCAGACAGAAGTTTCACTGCTATCTATATTCCTTTTGCAGCCCACTAGACCTTACTAGGACCATTTTTCAGCACAGAAGTTTGGGTCCCCATTGGCTAATATGGGGTTTGGAGTCAGGGGTCAAGTTCAATTTCCGAACCAAACCTTTTTTCAAGTCCGATTGAACCCGAACATCCACGGATCCACTCATCTCTAACGGTGACATGATACACAGGAACTCTACATATACCACATAGTGTATAGTGTAAGGCCATGTGCACATGTTGAAAACATACACATTACTGGGGGGCATACACATTACTGGGGGGCATACACGTTACTGGGGCATACATCTTATTGAGGGGCATACTCAACACCGGGGTGGCATACAGCTCTGGGGGGCATACACATTACTGAAGTGGACGGCATTGAGCTCTGGGGGCACACACAGCTCTAGGGGGGACATACAATTCTGGGGGGGCACACATTAAGCTCTGGTGGGCCACACATACAGCTGAGAGGCGGCACATATAGTTCTGGGGGGCTGCACATACAGCTTTGGGGGGCCGCACATACAACTCTGGGGGGCCCGCACATACAACTCTGGGGGGTCTATACAGCCATGGAGGGGTCAAACAGCTCTGGGAGGGCCTATACAGCTCTGGGGAGGCACACACAGCTCAGGGAGTACATACAGCTCAGTGGGGGGTACATACAGCTCGGGGTGAACATACAGCTCTGTTGGGGGGCCCATACAGCTCTGGAGGGCATATGCTGTGTTGGGGATGCTGGGTGGCACTTCGCTGCGGTTACTCTCTTCATCTGTGGGATGGGAGCACACCACGCGCTAGCTCCATCCACAGATGAACTTCAATGCACGTGCAGCCAGCATTCAGCAGTGAACGCTGGCTGCAAGTTCGAGTTTAAAGGGCACCTGCTAGCCGAGAACTGAGTCTCCGGAACTCGGCCCAGGGGCCGCAGATCTGACAATGGCGACTGGGCCCCTGGCTATCCAGGGCCCGTTTGTTGTTTGATCCCTGGAAAAAAGGGCAACAATGCTTACTGATCCACATATCCGTGGTTATGTGGACCTTTCCACTGATGGCATTGTGCAATGCAAATCGGATTTGGTCCATAACATGTGTGCAGGGATGGAACGCTTATAAAAGTAGTGGTGACAGGGAGCAATGTACTGTGAGACAGGCACCAACATCAGTTTTTTAAAATTGTCGGTCTCCATCAGCCAGCATGGCAGCATTTCAAAGGTAAGCAATTTTGAAATGCTGTCATTCAGGGTCAGTGGGTAGGCTGCGATTTCGTCTTTCCGTTGAGGGTTTAGAGGATGGAGAGCTGAAGTCTTCCATGGGAAAGTGTGAAGATGGTTTGTGATGCTAGTGGTGGTGTTGCTGGTACATCATGTGCAGGGAGGCAGGTGGCTCTGGTGATCATGATGTGGCGCCCTGGACTAGCCATGTAGCCACAGACAAAACACACACACACACCCACCCACCCCCCAGACAGTTACATTAGTCAGACAAAAACCCTTGTTTCCTCCCTCCAGGGTCTGATGTCCACACCAGGTGGGGCGGAGCCAGGCGATTGGCCCCACCCACCGAGGAGTTCACAGGCCTGGAGGCGGGAAAAGCAGTAGTTCAGTTCAGGAGGTGAAAGTGAGAGGTCACAAACTGCAGGTGTCTGGGTAGGAGCCCAGGCACTGACAGCAAGGTTGGCAGACGGTGGTGGCCGTCTGCAGGAGTTGGTGGAACTCCGCAGAGCCGTAAAGACCGGGGCTGGGCGGTGGCCCACCGGTACCGGACCGGGGAACGGAGTGAAGCTAAGCACACAGGCAGGGCCATCGGACCCCGACCAGGCTTGGAGCCGCCGTCAATAGTCAAATCCGAGTGTGACAGGAACCCCCAGGGTTCCCTAACAGCCAAATCCCGATTGAAGGCAACCACTCACACCGTGAGGATATACAGCCACAGGCTAGAAATCCAAGGGCCAGCGCCTGCGGGCAAAACGCTCTCCTCCGGCACCTATACACCGGGGAGCGGAAACCCGTTGGGAAGCCATCGGAGTCAACACAGTACACAAAGGTGCAGGGAAAGACAGCCACCATCACCTGTCCGGGGAGAGACACTGCAGCCGGCTGCGGGACCCGTCCATCCAGCCATTTGGTTTACCGGAGACTTTGTGCATCTGTTGCTGAGTGAGTACACCCGTGCCATCCGGCACCGCGCCGCGCTGCGCTGTCCCTGCAACCCTGCACCTCACCAACCCTGCCTCCCCGTCACACCACCGGGCCCCGGGACCACCAACCCCTACCCACGGAGGGGGGAGAACAACATCCTATCGCTCCCGGGATCCCCGTCACCAGCAGCGGTGGTGCCCATCTTCACCACAACCCGTGGGTGACGTCACGGATTAAATCCCCAAACAAACCACCCCCCTTTTCACTCACGGGCGAGGAGCGCCGCTCGAGTCCCTGGATCCGGCCCACCGCTCGAGCCACCAAGCAGCAGCAGCGCCGGACCCGAGCGTTAGCGAGCGCAGCGCCCCGCCGCCCGCGACAACTTGGCGTCACGAACAGGATAGAGCCGATCTACCTACCGGTAGAAGTGCGCCTTGTGGTCCCTGCCGGCGGTGTCCGGCCGAAAAATTGGAAGCGCCGACATCTTCGGCGCCAAGATTTCCCGCTCGAGCGTCTTCCCCGAGCAGGAAAGGCGCGAAAGCGAAGCCCCGCCCCTGAAGAGGGAAGTGCTAAAGAGAACCAAGGGGGACGGGAAAAAGATGTCTGCGCCCGACGGAGCCATTGGAGGAGTGGCGGTCGCAGCCGCAGCAGCGCCCGTAGATGGAAACTGGATAGCCCATGCTCCGGCAAGAGCGGGGGAGGCCACGGGCCCAGAGGTCGCCCAGGTGATGCCGTTCTCCCTGCCCTATGTGCCTGGTGCTACCTGGCTACCGCAGTACGATGGGAGGCCTGATGCTTTGCAGGTGTTCCGGAAAAAGATTAGCCCGGTCCTCGATTGATATCCCTTGACTGATAGGCAACGGAAAGCGGTAGTGCTAGGGCAGCTAACCGGCGTGGCTGAGCAGGAGACGGAGACCTGGACCGACGCGGACCGGGCCTCAGTGACTACCATTTTTGAGAAACTCCAAATCGCTTTTGAGATCCGCACGGAAGCGGAATTGCGTATGCCGTTTTATCAGTGTCGACAGCGGCCTGCGGACAATATAAGAGACTATGCCCTGCGTCTGCAGACAGCCCTCTGTACGCTGAAGCGGGTGGACACTATCAACGATGCGGACAGCAATAAGATGCTAGTGTAACAATTTGTGCAGGGGCTGGGGTCTGCGGAAGACCGCAAACAGCTACGGCTGTGGGCCCTGGAACACCCCAATCTCGATTTTGCAGTGTTAAAGGAGCGGGCCATCAAGGCCCTGCAGGAACCAATGCGAGACGCTCCTGAGGCGGCCCCATGGCTGGCTGAAATTGCTCCTGTCATGGTGGCACCTCCTCTCCCGGCTCTACCGGCCCCTCCAGCGCCCGTCGGGATGATGGAAGAACTAGCTGCCCAGGTCCGCCGTATGGATGGAAACCTAGCCAAGATCCTCGCCGCACTCCAGCTCCCCACGAGAGTCAAGCCCCCAGGGAGGATCCAGCTCACCGGCAGCCCGGAGGACGTCCCCTGGATGCAGCGGAGAAGGACCAATGACTCACGGTATGGGCCTCCTATTTGTTACAGGTGCAGCAAGCCTGGCCACTACTCTTGGCGATGCCCGTTAAACGAGCAACCCCTGGGGCCAAGGGCCAATCCTCAGGAGTAGACACCAATGGCCCCCCCGACTGGCGAGACCGGTGCGTCGGAGCTCGCCTCATCCCTCTGGCAGTGGACGGCATCCCGCTCATGGCCCTCTTGGACACCAGATCACAGGTAACCACTATACCATATACACTGTACCAGCAGTATTGATGATTGAGCGGTACTGATGAACTTGCCCCCTCTGATGATAGCCTGACCCTTGTCGCAGCTAATAGACTCCCGCTAACCCAAGTAGGATACAAACAAGTGACCCTGACTGTGGGACGTGCAGAGTTAAAGAATCAAGGGATGATTGTGGTGATGAATGAACCGAGTGATCACACCCCGAAAGTAATCTTAGGGACCAATGTGATGGAGCATTGTATGAGTGAGGTGCTGAGTAGAGATGAGCAAACCCGTCCCGGTTCGGCTCGAGGTCGGCTCGCCGAATGGAGGTCCCGTTCGAGTTCGGTTCGTCGAACGTTCGACGAACCGAACTCGAACTGCATAGGAAACAATGGCAGGCATTCACAAACACATAAAAACACCTAGAAAACACCCTCTAAGGTGTCCAAAAGGTGACAAACAACTCACAACACAACACAAACACATGGGAAAGTGACAAGGACATATACTCATGCGAAAACAAAAGAGCAGGACAAGGAAAAAGAGGAGGACACACAGATATGAGTATATGCAAGGAAACGTCGATGCCATTACTGTGCAACTTGAGCCCTGCTCATTTTAGGCTTCCAATCTGGATAAATTGCCTGAGATTGCCACGTACGCCTTGGGGATCTTGTGTCCTGCAGCCTGCGTTCTCTCGGAACCTGTCTTCAGTGCTGCTGGGGGTCTGCTGGCAGATAAGCACACGTGTCTGTCCACTGACAATGTGGACATGGCTCTCAGAGGACTTTTCTTCCCCTGGGTCATCCAGGGGAGGCGAAAGGCACGCGTATTTTTGAGAGTGCTTCATGCAAAGCATCTTTTTCATCTTGAAATTGGGGGTCAACTGATGCCAGTCAAGTGGGGTGTGTGTGGCCCAGTTAGTGGAAACGAGGGAGACTGTGGTTGGAGTCCCCTCGCTTTTGAAAAAAGAACCAAGATGAACAAGTCATGGCTCTCAGAGGACTTTTCTTCCCCTGGGTCATCCAGGGGAGGCGAAAGGCACACGTATTTTTGAGAGTGCTTCATGCAAAGCATCTTTTTCATCTTGAAATTGGGGGTCAACTGATGCCAGTCAAGTGGGGTGTGTGTGGCCCAGTTAGTGGAAACGAGGGAGACTGTGGTTGGAGTCCCCTCGCTTTTGAAAAAAGAACCAAGATGAACAAGTCATGGCTCTCAGAGGACTTTTCTTCCCCTGGGTCATCCAGGGGACGCGAAAGGCACGCGTATTTTTGAGAGTGCTTCATGCAAAGCATCTTTTTCATCTTGAAATTGGGGGTCAACTGATGGCAGTCAAGTGGGGTGTGTGTGGCCCAGTTAGTGGAAACGAGGGAGACTGTGGTTGGAGTCCCCTCGCTTTTGAAAAAAGAACCAAGATGAACAAGTCATGGCTCTCAGAGGACTTTTCTTCCCCTGGGTCATCCAGGGGACGCGAAAGGCACGCGTATTTTTGAGAGTGCTTCATGCAAAGCATCTTTTTCATCTTGAAAATGGGGGTCAACTGATGCCAGTCAAGTGGGGTGTGTGTGGCCCAGTTAGTGGAAACGAGGGAGACTGTGGTTGGAGTCCCCTTGCTTTTGAAAAAAGAACCAAGATGAACAAGTCATGGCTCTCAGAGGACTTTTCTTCCCCTGGGTCATCCAGGGGAGGCGAAAGGCACGCGTAGTTTTGATAGTGCTTCATGCAAAGCATCCTTGTAAGCTTGAAAATGGGGGTCAACTGATGCCAGTCAAGTGGTGTGTGTGTGGCCCAGTTAGTGGAAACGAGGGAGACTGTGGTTGGAGTCCCCTCGCTGTGTTTTACATGCTTTTAGAAGGGCATGACATGGCTTAGAGGTTGACTTTCAGCATCTGGAAACTGTTGGCTACCAAAATGCTGCCTTTCCAACCTTTTTAACCGAGGATTTTCGAGACCTTATGCCCATCGCAGTGCCCCAAGAGCCGATGCCCAGGCGCCACTCCTTCTCCAACAAAGGCGTGCATGCGCTACACCAGCATGTCGCACTAAACATCACTGATTCCTTGAGAAACTCTGTCTGACAGGGTGCATTTCACCACAGATAATTTGCCCAGTAAGCATGGACAGGGGCGTTACATGTCGCTGACTGGGCAATGGGTTACTGTGGGGAGAGATGGAGAAGGGTCTGCTGTACAAGTCTTGCCGTCCCCACGAGTTGTGTCAATCCTTCTGTATGTAGAAGTTAATACACTGCTTCTGCCTCTTCAACCTCGTGTGGGTCCTCCACCTTGGCCCAAACCCTGTGTGGTCAGGCCACCCTTCCTTGTAACTGCGCACAACGAATACCACACACCTCCTTACTATGCTGGCAGCAGAGCTCAATGCCATCAGGCGGTCAAAGGTTTACTTTGAAATGTATGGGAAATGTGAGTCACACCGCTGAGAAGTTGTGGACAGTTAGCTCTGGAGACCGAGTTTCATCAATGGTTGTCTCCACTCAACCAGCAGCCAGGGAAGGCCGGGTGCGACAATGTTGCAAACATGGGTGCGGCCCTTCACTGTGACAATGTGACACACGTGCCTTGTGTGGGTCACGTGTTGAACCTGGTTGTCCAGCAATTTTTAAAGCACTATCCTGGCCCACATGGCCTTCTGCAGAGAGCACGGTGTAACGCCTTCCTGGATCCACACATTCAGATGGGCTGTAAATGATAGGCTAGAGGGAAGCCACTCACCAAGCAGGACCCCTAGAACCCTGAAACCCTTTAACCCCTATACAGGGATTAGGAATTACACAGGGCCCAAGGTGATTAATACCTGTGGAAGGCTGCAGTTCCAGAGAATAGTAGTCAGGCAGGGTCAAAACATTAATTGAGGAACAGGAACAGAATGGGACGGCCAGGACTTAATCAGAAAACAAGCAGAGGTGAAATGCGGATCGGCCAACAAGGTACATAAACAGCAAGCAGGAAAAGTAGTCAGGTAACAAGCACACAAAATCATAAAACTGAACTGGGGGTAAAATTAACCAGAGGTTCATAGCTATGTCTGGCAGTGGTCTGCAGACAGGATGGGCATAAAAAAGGGTGTGGTGTCTTCCCATTGGTTGTAGCTGAATGATGGTACTTCATCTGTGAGATACCCACCAGCTACATTCAGCCAGAGATTCTGCATCTGTCAAGGTAATGCAGCCCAGTGGGTGAGCATAACCTGTGTCCACCTGCGCCGCTGGCATCGACTCCTCTCCCATCATCAGCACTATGCATGAAAGGAACACGTTGTCACCTGGCGACCGGAGTACAAATTGACGGAGCGGACTCCGTTGGTGACTTAACAGCCGTGTGCGGCAATGATGCAAACCTGGCTGCGGGCCATCGTCAGGGCAATGTGACACACGTGCCTTGTATGGCTCACGTGTTGAACCTAATTCTCCAGCAATTTTTAAAACACCATCCCGGCCTACATGGCCCTGTGCAGCGGGCACGCTCGCTATGTGCTCACTTCCATCGTGCGCACACAGCAGCTCAACAACTTTCGTCGCTACAGAAGTCTTTAGGTCTGGTGGTTAAACGCCTGAAATGCGATGTGCCGACACGCAGGAATTTGAATCTGCACATGTTGCAGCGTTTGTGGCAGCACCGCCGAACCCTGCTGCAATACGTTATGACATATGGCCTGGGATAACTTGATCCAGAGGTGGTGCAGATCACGCTGCTGGAGTGGTGTCAGATCAAGGACCTATGCACCCTTCTACACAGTTTACAAATGTCGACGAAGATGTTTAGCACTGGCGATGCCATTCTCAGCGTGACAATTCTGGTCATCTACATAATGGAGCACACTGTAATTATTATTCGGAGTCAGGTGTTGGGACAAGAGGAAGGGGAGGAAGTACAGGAGGAGTCATATGCGGAAGGGATAACAAGATCTACGAGGTCCAGATGGTCAGCGACACCTAGGTGGCAGTCATGGTGAGGGAAAGGGATTAACAAGGGCGCATAGTATCAGCAAAAAGTGTTGAGGAAGGTGCAGGAGCCCATGAAGAAATGGGCTGCGGCTGGGGTAAATCGGCATGCGCACTAGCTGCCTCTCCACACTTAGACGTGGAGGAGAAAGCAGCCAGCTGGACAACCCAAGGCCCAGCCCTAAATGGCAGCTGACGCCTGGGCGCAAATGAAACCGCAGCAGGCTTCAGGTTACAGGTTTTGTAACAACAAAATACCATCCAAAAGAACAGGTGTACTTCTTCCCATGGATAATCTGATATGATATGATCCATCGCTAACAAATGTAGATGAGGCCAAAAAAGCAGCTGCTTCAATGGATCTGAAGTGCTCCATAAAGTGGCCTCTCCTCCACCCCAATTTCAAGATCCTAAATACTCCATTCCTCTGTGGTGTCAATCCAATCGCACTTGATTCCTAACAGCTCTCAAGTTTCCACCAGCCCTGCTGAGTATGGGGTAACAGAGATGGTTGAGTTTGCATAGCTGTTCAGTCGCACTATAGCCTGGGAATCAGAGGTCTGCTCCAAAGCTGCAATGAGTACAGACAAGGAAGTTATTATTATTTTTATTATTATTGATTTATAGAGCACCATTGATTCCATGGTGCTGTACATGAGAAGGGGGTTACATACAGAATACATATACAAGTAACTATAGACAGACTGGTACAGAGGGAAGAGGGCCCTGCCCTTGCGGGATTACATTCTAAAGGATTTTTGGGAGGAGACAGTAGGAGTGGTGTAGGTTGAGCGTCAAGTAGGCAGGTGGTGTCATTGAAGGTTATAGTCATTTCTGAACAGATGAGTTTTCAGATTCAGTTTGAAGCTTGCGGGTGTGGCAGATAATCTGACGTGTTGAGGTAGCGAGTTCCATGAGACAGGGGAAATGATCTGCGCAGATGGCCAGAAGCTTTGTGAGTGGGATCCAGGCCCCGATGAAGAAGGTGCTGATCCTAATCTACACCCTCATTTCCAAAAAGTCAATCCTCCTGGTGGAGACAATGGGGAACATGATGAGGAGCACAGATACCTGATTGGAATGACAACTTTACTATTCGGTCAGGGCAGGAAGAGGTTTTCTCGGAGGACTCAGGACGAGGGGAATGAAAACACACAGGGTTATTGATGAGGTTGGAGACCACACTTACTGTCAAACCAAAGTCAGCCAGTGGATGAGGTCAGCAGAGGAGGTGGAGGAGGATGCTACTGATGACGAGGTTACGTTGCGTCTTCCTGGCCAGAGACAAAGTACTGGAAGCACGTCAACAACTGATTCCTGGACCACAACTTTGACTCTGAGCAGAAGTCGTGTTGGCTATGCAGGTCGCATGGGCTGTAAGCCTTGCCTAGCCTGTGAATTTTTGGACATCGCAAAGGATCACCCAAGTCATGGAATCTGTAAGATTTGTCAACAATCTGTAAGTAGAAGGCTAAAACTCACACCTTTGAGTAGTTCCTCCATGAAGTGTCACATGGATATGAATTGATAGCGTGAAGGTGTATTGCTCAGCTTTAGCCACTGTCAATGCAACATGCTTATTTGCCATTGCATGCATTGTTGCAGACTACACACAAGGGGCTGCTGTTTTTTTGGATCTGCCTTTGATTGGTCACTATAGCAATATCAAATTGCTCTTCGGATGTGGACTTGGAGATGCTGTCTATGAACACAAGGAAAAGCTAAAGGTGTGTGTTACAGCAAGGAGCCACCGCGGAAACACTTCGTTCAATTGTGAGGGGAGTCATGTTGTACTTTGATGATGAGCCCCGTAATGCCAGTGAGTAGCATCCTGTGCCACAGACCAACATTTTTACAGTGCTGTCTATACTGTTTACCGTGAGAGGAGCGTAAAGTCTGTATTTCTGGAAACTGGACATCACAGTACCCGGGTATGGTAGGCTGTGCCCAGACAATAATGCGGGCACGCAACACTTTGTTTTATTAGCAAAACACATATCTGTTCTGGGTAGGCCGACTATATAGACAATAAGACTTGCTGCCTCTGCACTGTCAAATTGTCACGTACAGTTTAAATCATAGAGGGACGACACATGTTTGCATTGACTGTTGCTTTTCAAGATTTCCATGACTGTGTTGCAGAGCTGTGTGGTTTGCATTCACACTGTTATCATCTGCATTATCTGTGAGGCTTCAGCTAACAAGGGTATTCAGGGGGGGTAATGTGTTTTGACTATGTTTAGGTAGATAACTTGGAAGCTCTTGTGATGTGCCACTGGTAAGTCCTGCTCAAACACACACACACACACAAACACACAATTACTGCTACACAGAGGGATTAGCAGATAGTAGGCAACAGAATAGATTGTTCAATTATTTAAAATGTACGCATGGTTCTTATTGTTTGTTTTGGTAAAGTTAAACAATCATTTATCAACCCAACTGCCTAGAGTCCTTTTCCTGTTGCCTGGTTTTGCTACATACTGGGTAGCCCACCCTGTACACAACTTAAAATGAAGCATAAGTCGCAATGTGAATTCCACTGTGCTACAATGCGGCCTAGCGTGCCTGTGCAACCACTGCCTGCCCCATCAAGTGCATCTGCGTGCTCTTCATCCTCTGTGACTGTGGGGACAGCAGTCACACATGGTTTTTCACACTGAACTTCCACTCCTTTACCCGCAACAGGGAGTGTGATTGGCAGGTCATCACTTGTTTTGGAAGTGGAAACAGAAGGTATTGTTGAGCTGTCAGACATCGAGAGAACCATCATTGGATGCAGGCTACATTATATCCACGCCTGCACCTTCATCACAGATTGGCTGGACTACCTACAGTTAATAATTGCATTCCAGAAATGGAAAGGAGAGTAGAATGCACATGTGTTGTACCTTGCTTGGCAGCAAAGGAACACTAACTTAGTATTCCAGACAATTTTAGGATGGCTGAAAAAGAGTCAGCTCTTTGGGCAAATTAAATAGCGTGGCAAAAGTGGACAGATGGGTACAGTGGCCGTGTTCTGTGGGTACCAGGACAGTAAAAGAAGCCTCACTTTCTATCCCTCCTAATGATCAAATGCAGCAAGGAATTCCCTGAGTTTGCTATAAAATTAGCATAGCTAAATGTGCATGAGGGTAGAATGCAGAGGTGCTTGAGATTGCTTGGCACAAGTGGCACAATAAAGGAGTCCAACAGCCACTTTTTGTATGCCACTAAATGGCAGTATTTTTTGCTATCATTATAGCTTATTAAAAACAGAGCAGGAGGGTGTCCTGCACAGGTGCTAGAAATAGCTTGCCATCAGTGGGGCACTAATGGAATACAACAGCCAGTTCTATGATGCCACTAAATGGCAGTATTCTTTGCTATCATTATAGCTTATTAAAAACAGAGCAAGAGGGTGTCCTGCACAGGTGCTAGAAATAGCTTGCCACCAGTGGGGCACTAATGGAATACAACAGCCAGTTCTATGATGCCACTAAATGGCAGTATTTTTAGCTATCATTATAGCTTATTAAAAACAGAGCAGAAGGGTGTCCTGCACAGGTGCTACAAATAGCTCGCCACCAGTGGGGCACTAATGGAATACAACAGCCAGTTCTATGATGCCACTAAATGGCAGTATTTTTAGCTATCATTATAGCTTATTAAAAACAGAGCAGGAGGGTGTCCTGCACAGGTGCTACAAATAGCTTGCCACCAGTGGGGCACTAATGGAGTACAACAGCCACTTCTTGTATGCCACTAAGTTTACTCAATTTTTGGTATTATAACGTCTTAGTAAGTAACAATGAGTTCGAGTGTGCAATGCAGGCAGAGGTGCTGCAAATATCTTTGCACTAGTGGGAATATACAAAAGTTTAATAGCCACGTTTAGGATGCCACTAGGTTCAATTAGTGTTTGCTAGCATAACGGCTTAGTTATAATGAGTTGGAGTGTGCAATGCAGGCAGACGTGCTGCAAATATCTTTGCACCAGTGGGACTATGCAAAAGTCCAATAGCCACGTTTAGGATGCCACTAGGTTCAATCAGTGTTTGCTAGTATAATGGCTTAGCTACAATGAGTTTTAGTGTGCAATGCAGGCAGACGTGCTGCAAATATATTTGCACTAGTGGGACTATACAAAAGTCCAATAGCCACGTTTAGGATGCCACTAGGTACACTCAGTGTTTGCTAGTATAATGGCTTAGTTATAATGAGTTGGAGTGTGCAGAGGACAGGAGGGTACAGTGCCAGGGTTGTGGGTCTCTGGGTAGAGGAATGGAAGCCTGCCTTTCCATCCCTCCCAATGGGGAAATGCAGCGAGGAAATCCCTGACCTTAGCTACACAGACGCTGTCTCTGTTTTCAGGACCTGTCACCTATGGCTCTGACCCTGCCCGTACGAGCCCTTAAAAGGACTGATAGAAAGTGCTCTCCCTAAGCTGTCCAGCGCTGTGTATGGAGCGCATACAGCAGTATCGGCGATAGGACTCAGGACGGAGCTGCGCCAGTGATGTCTGACACCAAGGACGCAGAAGAGATAATGGCGTCCGGACGGGCAGATACTCGTTTTTATAATGCAGGGACATGTGACATGGACATCCTATCACACATGCCGTTGCTTCTCTGGCTAAAAGTCCACTTAGCTGTGTGTGTGTCTGGGATTGGCTGACATAATGGCCCTCCCCACTACACGCGCGCGCTTAGGGAAGGAAGACAAGGAAAAAAAAAAAAATGGCGATCGCCATTATCCATACAGCAGTGATCTGAATGCGCTGTTCCCGCACACTATACACTGAAATGTCATAATAGTGTGAGTCACAGAGTGACTTACACTATTAGAAGGAAGGAGAAAAGGAGTACTAGATGGCCAACCATATAGTCAACAAATATCAAGACCATTGTCAATAAAGTATAAAATCTAAAGTTTATTAGACATATTTTCAGACAATGGTAAAATCATGATAGTAGAAAAAGACATAGTAAATAGGAGGTCAGTCCCAGAAAATCATTCCCAATAAACAGGAGGACATCAGCCCAATATGGTAAAGGTATATACATACATGGGTAAGCAGCACCCTAAAAATGTGGCAGAGGTAATCCTCTTACCACAGATCCAATAAAGTGTCTATTGAGCAAAGCTGCTTACCCATTAGAAGGTGCAAGTGCTAGGTCAGTGCCAGGGCAGGAGTCCAATACCAGTGGGAGAAGCCCCAACGCGTTTCGCCTGCGTTGCTTCTTCGGGGGGCAATGCATACACCCTCTGCGGCCAAATGCCCCCAAATACCCCTGCATCTTACCAAAGATTACCGCCACCTGTGCCGCATGTGTCGCGTCAGCGCTCCCCCTCCGCCCATCACTTCCGGGTCTCCCCGGCGGAAGTGACGCCACATCAGCGTCACCTCCCATCGTACCGAGCTCCTCAGCGTGGGCGGAAATGGGGAGCGGCGAGACACATGCGCCGCGGCCATCTTGTGTGTGGGCAAGAGAAAGGGCGTCCCCGAACTCACTATGCCGCACAGAACCGAACATCACATAGTATCGCCGCAGGTCCGTTCCATACTGATTCACCAAAGGTACCATCAGAATGCCATCACCAGAGCAACACAGTGTAATTACACAGAGTGTTACCCGGTTTGAGGCTACATGTGTAGGACCAGCGGGGATACCCCTAGATAGCAGGAACATTAGGGTATTCGGACAAAAGGGACACATCATGAAACATTTACATCACAATACATATGTACAACATGTTCTTGGGAGCTTCATGTCTGTGTCACAAAGAGTCCATCATATAGGCCGCAAAAAGACATATAAGCACTAAGAAAAAGATATATAGAAAAATAGAGGGAAAATATTAAAATCAATTAAAACAAAAGACAAAACATACATAAATACATATGAATTGCCCCTAGAGAGACAGACAGTCCATTACAATAATATTATAGGAAATTATAAAAATGAAGAGAAGCCGAGCTTCTCGTTGAGACCTTTGGGTGCCATGGTACCAAGGCGAACAATCCAGGCACATTCTCTCTGTGCCAAGATCTTGCCATAATCACCACCCCTCGCCCCAAGGTGGACCACATCTATGCCCCTCACCCTAAATTGGGTTGGGTCACATCCGTGTTCCACCTTGTGATGACGGGGCAGCGTGGTAAGGCAAGGGTCCTCTAGGTCCAACTCAGATGCCGCAGAAATACTCCTAACGTGTTCACGTGTTCGTAGGCGCAATTCACGTGTGGTAAGTCCTATGTAGACTAAATTGCACCCACAGGTGGCATAATAGACTACATTGCTTGTGCGACAAGTGATGTGATGGCGGATCTCGTATTCACGGCCGCCATCAGCAGAGTAGAAAGTGGTCGCTCTTGTCATATTGCGACAAGCAATGCAGTTGCCACAAGGAAAAAAGCCACGTCGTGGCTCACCAGCACCAAAGAGACGAGGCACCTTGGCCACATAATGGCTATTAACCAATGAGTCACGTAAATTAGAGGCCCTTCTGGCTGTCATAAGTGGATTTGATGGTAAACTTTCCCCAAAGGAAGGTTCAGTCTTGAGCACATCCCAATGGCGATTTAGAATTGTTCGCATATCCTGCCATTTGTCATTATAGGTGGATATGAACCTAGCAACAGGGGCTGTCTCCACTTTCTTTTTTGAGACCAATAGATCACTCCGTGGTGTACCACGGGCCCGTCGATACCCTCTGCGAACACTCCTCCCACTATATCCCCTAGAAGTAAATCTCTCCCGGAGATCTTTAGCTTGTTCTTCAAATAGATTGTCATTAGAGCATACTCGTTTAGCTCTTAGATATTGCCCAATTGGTATCGCAGAGATTGTGGAGGGAGTGTGCGCAGATGAGGCATGGAGAAGGCTGTTTACGGAAGTCTCCTTACGGTGTATAGTGGTCTGGATTGAGCGGTCTGGATGCACAGATATACGAATGTCCAAAAAATCAATGGCAACAGCATGACACTTAGATGTTAATTTGATGCCGTAGCCATTGGAATTCAAAACAGAAATAAATTGAAAAAATTCCAAATCAGTGCCCTTCCAAAAAATCAAAATATCATCAATAAAACGGAGCCAGCACTGCGCTTGGGACGCGGCGGGCACGCCCTCGCCGAAAACCTCCCTCTCCCAGTAACCTAGGAAAAGGTTTGCGTACGAAGGCGCGCACGCCGCGCCCATCGCAGTGCCGCGCTCCTGTAAAAAGAATCTATCCTTAAAAAGAAAATAATTGTGCGTTAAAATGAAAGAAAGTAATTCCAAGATTAATTCAATCATCGGTGCATCCAGACCGCTCGTCTCCAGAAAAAACCTAGCTGCTTGAAGTCCAAAGGTATGACCGATGGATGAGTACAAAGACTCAACATCTACAGTGGCCAGGATAACGCCAGGGTCCACAAAGATCCCATCAATCTGCCTCAGGACGTCAGTAGAGTCCCTGACATAGGAGGGCAAAGTCTGAACCAGTGGATGCAGGTAAAACTCAATGAACCTACATACTGGCTCAGACAGCCCCCCAATGCCAGACACTATCGGACGCCCCGGGGGAACAAGGGGATCTTTGTGGACTTTGGGGAGTAGGTAAAACGTCGGAATTTTAGGATCCTTAATTAACAACCCCTCCATGACCTTTTTAGGTATCAAACCCAACTGAAAGGCCCGGTCCACTATCTCAAAGAGAGTAGCCATATATCGATCAGTTGGATTAGATGTCAGGGTGGAATAAGATGATCTATCCCTCAAATGCCTGAAGGCTTCCCGCTCGTACATTTTGACCGGCCAGATGACCACATTCCCCCCCTTGTCCGCAGGTTTGATAACAACATCAGGCAGGGACCCCAATTCCCTCAGAGCTTTCCTCTGATCTAGGGTCAGGTTGTCCCCACCCGATCTCCTACTCTCCAGTGCCTTAAAGTGACTGGACACCAGTTTGTGAAAAATGTCAACCGCAGGACAAAGTGAAAAAGGGGGGAATGTGGTCGATCGTGGGCAGATAGAGTAGGGAATTTTACCTCCAGATGTCGAGGGAAGATCATCATCCAGCTCCTCCGACGTTTCCATAGTATCCATAGTAGATGTCTCCGACTGATTTGCTCTTAACTCCCGCTGGGAATGTAGTTTCTGAAGGACCAATTTCCGTGAGAATAGATTCAGGTCTTTTAGTGCTGTGAAATAATCAAATTTCATATTAGGCACAAAAGACAAACCTAATTCCAAAACCTCCATTTGGGGTTTGGATAATGTGATGTCAGAAAGGTTAATCACCTCAAGAGTGTTATCCTTATTTTTACTTTTTTTCTCCACTGGTGCAGGAGGAGTAATCTTCCTTTTTGAGGGGATCGGGCCTACTTGTTTATATTTGTTATTATCCCATCTGCCAGTCAAGGGGGTTGCAAAACTCTTTTTAGATAAAAGATCCTCGTCTAGGGAGGAAAGGGAAGAAGCCGAGAAAGACTTTGAATGATCCAAATTAGCCGCCATCTTCTTTTTCCTATTAAATTTCTGTGGATTTTTCCACCGATAGACGGAATTACTCCTAAAATCTCCCGAATCTCTCTTATATTTTTTGGTTTTCACATCAATAATCTCCTTCTCCCATCTAGAAAAGGATTTATCCAATTCCTCATTTAATTTTTTTAGGGACTCATCCGATAGTTTGGAGGATAGGTCTTTTTTCAACTCCTCAATCGCACCATCAAGTTGGGCAAGTGTTCCTTCATTTATTCTTATCAGGAGGTTCATAAAACCCCTGGAACAATTTGTCGCAAAGTCCTCCCATTCCTTTTTGATCCCATCATCCTCAACATGGAATGATGGGAACACTTGGATCCGCAAACCCCTGGGTATAAGATTCTTGGCCAAATATCTCTCCATAAACGCCTTGTTCCACCACACCCGTGTCTTTTGGTTCAACGAGAACTTCAGCTTCTCAATCAAAACGTCTGTCTCTCTAGAATTGAGCGTCATAACATTCTCTGGGTCATCACTAAAAACCTGCTCCAATTTATTCCGCCACGTGCTTTCACGTGCTGTATCCATCTGTCCCATAGAATAGGCTGTGGAAATACACAGTACAACAGTTACAATCAAAAATCTCTGAGTGATAGATGGAAAATATAATAATAATAAATTACGGCCACTCCACAATAACATCAATAGAAGGAAGGAGAAAAGGAGTACTAGATGGCCAACCATATAGTCAACAAATATCAAGACCATTGTCAATAAAGTATAAAATCTAAAGTTTATTAGACATATTTTCAGACAATGGTAAAATCATGATAGTAGAAAAAGACATAGTAAATAGGAGGTCAGTCCCAGAAAATCATTCCCAATAAACAGGAGGACATCAGCCCAATATGGTAAAGGTATATACATACATGGGTAAGCAGCACCCTAAAAATGTGGCAGAGGTAGCGCGCGCTTAGGGAAGGAAGACAAGGAAAAAAAAAAAAATGGCGATCGCCATTATCCATACAGCAGTGATCTGAATGCGCTGTTCCCGCACACTATACACTGAAATGTCATAATAGTGTGAGTCACAGAGTGACTTACACTATTACAGCGGAAAGCCAGCTATGAATTAGCTGTTTTTTTTGCTGCTAGAACCGTTCTCGAACGTATCTAGAACTATCGAGCTTTTGCAAAAAGCTCGAGTTCTAGTTCGATCTAGAACAGCCCCCAAAATCACTCGAGCCTAGAACTGGAGAACCTCGAACCTCTAACCGCGCTCAACTCTAGTGCTGAGTCTGTTGAAGCAGTTGGCCGCCACAGCAGGAGGAGGTTGACAGAGGGCTGGGCAGCGTGAGATCCAGGCCCTTCTGTATCGGCAGCAAGTGAACTCAACTGGTGGAGAGATTGGCGGAGTAAAGTAAGGGTGATGGATGTGGCCCCCTTGGTGGTGCCACTCCGAAGTGAGATGATGATTTGGTGCAGGGCAGCAGTAGGCCCCCAGGGGCGTGACTACCTGGCGATGGTGGAACCCACGCCTTCTGAACACTGGCCCACGGTGATGGCAGCCAGAGGGGTGGTTGACGTTAAAAAGGGGAGAGTGCCTGTACGAGTGCTGAATTGTGGATAGGAGGACGTCAGGCTCTCCCGTTACGCTACCCTTGCCAAGTTGCTCACCCTAGACCCTCACACCATTCACGAAGCCATCCCTCCTACCTCAGCATCCCCTGCCAGTAACCATATATCCCCTGAACAGTTCGAGGAGTGGTGCCAGGAACTACATGTAGGCACTGACACCACACCCACGCATCACAAAGAAGGGGTATACAGGGTGGTGCAAGAGTACGATCAGGTTTTCAGCAAGCACCCATTAGATTTTGGGAGGATTAAGGGGGTTCAACACCATATACCTACAGGCGTACATCCACCCATTAAAGAAAGATATAGGCCCATCCCGCCAGCACATTATCAATGCGCCAAAGACATGTTGAGGAACATGAAGGAGGCAGGGGTCATTTGGGATAGTTGTAGTTCCTGGGCAGCCCCACTGGTGCTGGTAAAGAAGAAGGACGACACCATGAGAATGTGTGTGGATTACCGGAAGATCAACCAGATCACGCATAAAGATGCCTATCCTCTCCCCCGTATCAAAGAGACGCTGGCTGCGCTGAGAACTGCTAACTTCTTCTCTACCCTTGACCTTACCAACGGGTACTGGCAGGTAGCGGTCGCACCGGAGGACCGTGAGAACACTGCATTCGCCACTCGCATCGGACTCTGAGTTTAATAGCATGCCGTTTGGGCTGTGCAATGCCCCTGGAACCTTCTAACGGCTCATGGAGTGTTGCCTGGGACATCTCAATTTCAAAACGGTCCTGCTGTACCTGGATGATGTGATCGTATACTCCCAGACGTACGAGGCCCACCTGGAACATCTGTCTGAAGTGCTTACGTCCCTAGCCAAGTATGGGATGAAACTGAAGCCCTCCAAGTGCCACCTACTGAAGCCCATAGTGCAGTACCTCGGACATGTGGTGAGCGCAGAAGCTGTCGCCCGAGATCCCGAGAAGATCACTGCTATCCAGGACTGGCCGAGACCGACCACAGTGAGGGAGGTGAGACAGTTCCTGGGCCTGGTGGGCAACTACCGTCGCTTCATCAAGGGGTACACGAAGATGGCCGCCCCCATGCAAGACCTCCTCGTGGGACAGACCAAAGGCGGCAGAGCCCCAGGATCCCCGTTGGTGTGGGAAGAGAAGCATGAATAATCCTTCCGCCAGCTGAAGACGGCCTTGACCGGCAAAGAAATCTTGGCGTACCCCGACTACAGCCTCCCATTCATCCTCTACACCAATGCCAGTAATGTGGGCTTGGGAGCAGTCCTGTCCCAGGTCCAGAATGGAAGAGAAAAGGTGATCGCCTACGCCAGCAGAAAACTCCGGCCTACAGAAAGGAACCCTGAGAGCTACAGCTCCTTTTAAGCTTGAGTTCCTAGCCCAGGTGTAGGCCATTACCGAACGGTTCCGCCATTACCTCCCAGCAGCAAAGTTCACCACCTATACGGACAATAATCCGTTAACCCATCTGGACACGGCCAAGCTGGGCGCATTGGAGCAGCGGTGTGTGGCCAGGCTGTCTAACTATGACTTCACTATCAAGTACCGAGCCGGCCGCCAGAACACCAACGCGGACGCGCTATCCCGGATGCCCCACCTACCGGATGAGGGGTCGAAAGATGATGACCTCGAAGAAATCGAGTTGCCCGCGTTCCACCGGCCACCAGTCGAGAAGTTGCATGTCAAGTAGCAACAGGTGAGCTTGGACCCGCTACCCAGTCAGGGATGGCGAGAAGCCCAAGACCAAGCGCCTGCCGTCCAATTGGTCAAGACCATGATTGAACAAGGCTCTGCTGGAATGGACCCTGCCGCTCCCCCCGAGGCCCAAAGGCTGTGGAAAGAACGAGACCGGCTGCACCTGTGCCAGGGGAAATTGTATCCGGAACTGATCAACCCGAAGACTCATGAGAAGGTTCGCCAGCTGGTGGTTCCCCAGGCTAACGTGCCCACAGTTCTACAAGCTTACCATGATGGTGCCGGGCACTTTGGGTGGAAGAAGCTGGAGATGCTGTTGAGAGAGCGGTTCTATTGGAGTGGGATGCGGGAGTCTGTAGAGGCTTGGTGCCGAGAGTGTGGTCCCTGTGCACTGAGAAGAAGGGACGAAGCCAGCCAGAAGGCCCCCTCTATGACCAATCATTACCCATCAACCGCTGGAGTTGGTCGCTCTGTCCCACGTCAAGCTCACCCCTAGCCGAAGTGGGTACACCTACGCCCTGACCATCGTAGATCACTATTCAAGATTCATAGTGGTTGTCCTAGTCAAAAATCTGACCGGCAGTACCGCAGCTAGAGCATTCCAGGCCTACTTTTGCCGACCGCACGGGTACCCGGAGAGGGTGCTTACCGATCAGGGCCCGGCTTTCGAAGCGGAGGTGTTTCAAGAATTCTGCCAGTTATACGGCTGCAAGAAGATTCGGACCACACCATACCATGCCCAGACTAATGGCATGTGTGAGAAGATGAACCATCTGGTCCTGGATCTCCTTAAGACATTACCGTTAGAAGAGCGGAACCTGTGGCCAGAAAAGCTTCCTGACCTGGTAGACATGTACAATAACATTCCCTGTAGCTCTACCAAATGCACACCAGCGTATCTGATGAGAGCCCGACCGGGCCGGTTACCGGTGGACCTGGAAATGGACTTGGAAGCTCCAGAGGCCCTTCCTTCGACTGCTGACTGGGACACCCTGCGGAGAGCGCAGTACCGACAGGTCCAGGAGTACATGGAAAGGAACCTGTGTCGGAGCCGGGAAAAGCAAGAACAGTGCTTCAACAGGCGGTGTCCAGCTGGTCCCTTTAAGCCTAGGGATGTAGTGCTAAAACGGAAAAGGAAAACCCATAAGCTTGATGACCAGTGGGAGAAAACCCCGTATGTCATACAACCCACCGAATGGGAGAATGAGAAGGCCTACCAGATTAGTCGTGACCAGGGGAAGACTTCGGCCACAGTTCCCAGGGACCACCTGAAGAGGTGCCCACCTCCATTGAGGGTGGCAGTTGAAGTCCCCAGACCAACCGGGGAGAAAGAAAAAGAGGTGATCCACACAGTGATGGGTGATTTCCCAGCGGACTGGCCAACGCAGAACGGCACAGTGATTATTCCGGTAATAATGTTCTCACAACCCGTGGAGGAAAAGGAGACGGAAGTAACCTCCAGTGAACCAGTGCCCAGGGCTGCACCTGTACCTAGTCCCACTAGGTCTACGCCTGCCCCACACGATATACGGGAAGAGGAACCGGGTGTCTCCTCTGTCCCCTCACCTGTTACTACTGACATTGGGCCCCGAAGGTCCACACGCTCCAACCTAGGTAGGCCCCCGCTTAGGTATAGGGAAACCGACATTCAGGGGTGCAACCTGTTGATTGTGTAAATGTGTGTGTGAATGAAAATTAATCAATCCGAAAAATCACCAGATTACCGTCCGAGAAGAGAACCGTCCCCGTTGGGACTGGAGTTGCCCCTTTTATCAAGTTAACTCCCCATACCCACATGAGAAACTCCTCATGGACATGGCCGAGAACTTGCAGGCCACCCACGAACTTGTGGGCTTGTAAATAATGTTGTGGGATGGATACCATTGCCGCCTCTGGAGAGGCTGATTTGGAGGATGGGCCTGGAGGAAAGTGATGGCCCAGGCCCACCACTACCGTAACCGGTGGCGATCCTCTGGGGGTCAGGGGTCCCCCTGGACGTGGGGTCCCCTGAAGTGACAGTCGGGTGCGGATTACCGTATCCGTTCCCGCTCGGGCAGCCTGAACCTGGACTGAGGTAAAGGGGTGCTTCCCACTTCTTAGGGGCAGCATCAGGGCTAGGTTGCTTGGGTGGGAGAGCGGAAGACATCCGTCCGTCCGTTATTAAAAATGTTTATGTGTGTTGTAACATTTAAGAGGACCTAAAGTATGCTTATGTTTCATGTTTTACCATTTTTCCCATGTTATTTATATTTTTACAGTTTGAAAAATAAAACCGGTGATGGACGGGCAGCCCGTGGACGGTCTGCATTTTACCAAGGGGGTATGTGGCGCCCTGGACTAGCCAGGTAGCCACAGACAAAACACACACACACCCCCACCCCCCAGACAGTTACATTAGTCAGACAAAAACCCTTGTTGCCTCCCTCCAGGGTCTGATGGCCACACCAGGTGGGGCGGAGCCAGGCGGTTGGCCCCACCCACCGGAGTTCACAGGCCTGGAGGCGGGAAAAGCAGTAGTTCAGTTCAGGAGGTGAAAGTGAGAGGTCACAAACTGCAGGTGTCTGGGTAGGAGCCCAGGCACTGACAGCAAGGTTGGCAGACGGTGGTGGCCATCTGCAGGAGTTGGTGGAACTCCGCAGAGCCGTAAGGACTGGGGCTGGGCGGTGGCCCACCGGTACCGGACCGGGGAACGGAGTGAAGCACACAGGCAGGGCCATCGGACCCCGACCAGGCTTGGAGCCGCCGTCAATAGTCAGATCCGAGTGTGACAGGCACCACCAGGGTTCCCTAACAACCAAGTCCTGATTGAAGGCAACCGCTCACACCGTGAGGATATACAGCCACAGGCTAGAAATCCAAGGGCCAGCGCCTGCGGGCAAAACGGGCTCCTCCGGCACCTATACACCGGGGAGCGGACTACCGTTGGGAAGCCATCGGAGTCAACACAGTACACAAAGGTGCAGGGAAAGACAGCCACCATCACCTGTCCGAGGAGAAACACTGCAGCCGGCTGCGGGACCCGTCCATCCAGCCATTTGGTTTACCGGAGACTTTGTGCATCTGTTGCTGAGTGAGTACACCCGTGCCATCCGTCACCGCGCCGCGCTGTCCCTGCAACCCTGCACCTCACCAACCCTGCCTCCCCATCACACCACCGGGCCCCGGGACCACCAACCCCTACCCACGGAGGGGGGAGAACAACATCCCAGCTACTCCCTACCATCGCTCCCGGGATCCCCGTCACCAGCAGCGGTGGTGCCCATCTTCCCCACAACCCGTGGGTGGCGTCATGGACTAAATCCCCAAACAAACCACCCCCCTTTTCACTCACGGGCGAGGAGCGCCGCTCGAGTCCCCGGATCTGGCCCACTGCTAGAGACATCCGAGCAGCAGCAGCAGTGCCGGACCCGAGCATTAGCGAGCGCAGCGCCCCGCCGCCCGCGACAATGAGTGCATAACATATCTCTCAACTGTTGAACAGAAAGAGGGTCAAAGGATGTGGCGCGCGCCAGTAAATTTTGTCCATGCTCCCCTAGCCACATCCCAAGCCACACCCATTTGGCAGTGAGAGATGTTCAGCAGATGCCCAGACTGTTCATTCATGTATCGCAGCCAGAACTTTCTCATATTTATAATATACTATACTATATGACGTTTCTTTTTTGTGTTTATAAGGCCATGTTCACACATTGCATAAATCTGGTGTTTTATGTAGGTGTCTGCACCAAAGTATACAATAACAATCTTCTCTGATTATTGCATCTTTTCTGCATTTCTTATGCCTTTTCCCCATTAGTTCTTGCGTTTAGTGCAGATGTGAATTTGCGTTTTTAAGTGGTGTGGTTTTTTTTTTGTTTTTGTTTTTTTTTATAGTACAGAATAGCTTTGATTGTGCTCTTATAAAGTAACTGCAGTTTTTTTCCCATGTTTTTTTTTTTAAGCCCTACATAGAAGCTTCTAGAGAAAAAAAAAGCACCAAAACCTCAAAGTTCAGCGGCGTCTTTTCATAAAATCACATCCACTTTCCTTGGACAGTTAAACATATTAAAATTTATGTGCAAAAAAAGCAGCAGAAAAACCTGGCATTTACGCTACATGTGAACACGGACTAAATGTCCAAGCAGAGTGGATGAGTCATCATGAAATCTCTGCCCTTGGTGTCTAAGGCTATGTGCGTGTCGCGGGCGGGGAGGGCGCTGCGCTCACCCACTGCTCGGGTCCGGCTGCTAATGCTGCTCGCTCGGTCAGTGGCTCGAGCGGTGGCTCGAGCGGTGGGCCGGATCCCGGGGACTCGGGCGGCGCTCCTCGCCCGTGAGTGAAAGGGGTGGTTTGGTTTAGGGATATTGTCCGTGACGCCACCCACGGTTTGTGGTGAGGTTGGGACACCACCGCTGCTCTGTACGGGGATCCCGGGAGCGTTGACAGGGAGCAGCTGGGATGTTTCTCTCCCCTCCGTGGGTAGGGGGATTTTGGTAGTCCCGGGGCCCGGAGTGGTTGGCTGTAAGGTGAATTGCGGGGCCTGGCCGGGTGCAGGGTTGCGGGGGCAGCGCTGTGCCAGACGGCACTGTGGTACTTACTCAGCCAGTAACGTACACGGAGTCTCTGGTAAAACAAACGGCTGGATGGACCCCAGGTTGGTAGTGTTAGTCCTTTCCTGCACCTTCTGTATGCTCCTCCTGTGCTCCGGTTTCCAGCTGGCTCCCCGGTTCGATACCGGTGGGCCACCGCCCAACCCCGGCTACCGACGGTTCCACCAAGACTGTCTTCCCGGCTCCCGCAGACAGCCACTACCATCTGCCTGACTGCTACACGAGGGCCCTAGGCTCCAACCTAGGCCCCCGTCTGCTTCTGCCACTCTGCACACCTCCTCTCCCTTCCTCTGCCTGGACTTGTCTGCGTTGTTTCCTGCCTCAGACCAGCTAGACTCCTCGGTGGGCGTGTCCATCTGCCTGACTCCGCCCACCTGGTGTGTCTGTCTGAACCCGAGGGAGGAAATCAGGTCTCACTAGAGATGACTGCTGTGACCTGCTGGGGGTGGGGGTGTGTGTGTGTTGTTACCTGTGGCCCCTGGCTAGTCCAGGGTGCCACATGCGCACGTTGCGTTTTTTCCCCGTGTTCACCCAGCGTTTAAAACAGCAGCGTAAATGCATGCGTTCTGCTTCCCCAGCAAAGTCTATGTGACGTTGGCAAATTCCATGCACACGTTGCTTTTTTAAACGCAGCGTTTTGGATGCCAAATATTTGACAAAATCTTTGAGCTTGTGCGCACGTTGCGTCGTGTCACTGCAGAAATTTCTGCAGTGATTTGGCAGCTCTTGTGCGATTCAAATCGCTGTAGAAACACTGCGTCATGGATGCAGTTTTTCTGCAGAAAAAATGCCGATTTCATGCGCTCGGGATGCTGTCCCATGGAGAGACAGAGTGGGAGCAGCATCCAAAGCGCACGGAATAATTGACATGCTGCATTTTTAAACGCAGTGATTTTGTCAAATTTTTGACACTCAAATCGCTGCGTTCAAAAAAGCATCATGCGCACGGATTATGCACAATCTTCATAGATTGTGCTGGGGATGCAGGACGCATGCGCTTACGCTGCACTGCTAAACGCTGCGTAAACGCATGAAATTACGCAACGTGCGCACAAGCCCTTTTGTGAGTTTTGGTTGCATTTTTCCACCCATTCAAATCAATGAGGTGTGTCAAAACGCAACCAAAATGTGCTTGTATTGCATTTTTGTTGTGTTCTGCATGCTTTTTTTGACAAACAAAACGCAGGTCTTTTGCTCTCTCTCACTGTTGATCGGTCTCTCTCGGTCCATGTCGGTCTCTCTCTCGTACTCACCGATCACTGACCGATCACCGGTGTTGCGCTGCTGTCAGGGCGGGGAGGACTGGTAGGCCCAGGAGGTGGATCCACTGGACCATGCACCCCACCGGAGGGCAGGGTACACGGCAGCCGGAGCACTGGCGTGGCAGGGACAGGTATAAACAGGTCACCAGGGTCACGGAGTTCTTTAGGACAATACAGGAAACAGGCACAAGTACCCGGTAGCAAAGACAAACAGTACTCCAGGTAACAGGACAGAGCACAAGGGGACCTGAGCACCTAGCTCAAAAGACAAGCTTCAGGACACGTTGATCAGGCGCCGCCCACATGGATAGGTCAGTCTTATATACCCAACACAGCCTCATGTCATTTCCTGCTGCAGGTGTGCTGGGCCTATAAGACCAGGAGAGTGGGCGCGGCCCGGTCCTATACAGAACCATGTGGCTAAGACTCAGAGTCAGACTCCTGAGACCAGGAACAGGACTCAGGGGAGCATGAGCGGGAGCGGCAGGCGTGACCGGCGGACATGTGAACTGGATCAGTGGGCAAGGAGCGGTGGTGCGCTGGCGAGGCTGGATCAGTGGGTACGGAGCGGTGGTGCGATGCAGGTGCGACCGGATCAGTGGGTATGGAGCGGTGGTGCGATGCAGGTATGACTGGATCAGTGGGTATGGAGGGCTGCCGGGACACCGGGAGCGTGACAGTACCCCCCCCCTTGAAGCCCCCCTCCCCGCGGCCGGGACATGTAGGCGCGCCGAAGAGGGGCAGCAACGTACTTCCGGGACAACCAGGACCAGGCCTCAGGACCGCAATCCACCCAATCGACCAGGAAGGACTGCTTACCCCGGACCGTTTTCATGGCCACTATGTCCCGTATCGGAGAACCCAAGTCAGCGGCAACGGAGGCAACGGAAAGGGGAGGACAGTCAGAAGTAGGACTGGAGTCTTGGACGACCGGATCGGGAGTCTCGGACCGGGTACAGGACAGCATCTCATCCTCAGTAGCTGGTGGCATCAAAGTCTCAATAGCCAGGGACGGTGGAACGACGCTAGACTGCGTCGTCTCTTCAGGACCCAGTGGTACCAAAGGCTCAAGTACCAGGAGCTGTGGTACAACACTGGACTGCGTCGTCACCTCTTCCTCTTCCTGCGGCATAACAGGTTCAGGTGACAGGGGCCGAGGAACAGGCTGTAGGCAGTGGTCATGACACAAGGGCCCCCAGCGAGTAATAGTGCCAGAGCGCCATCTAATGGCAGGGTCATGGAGTTTCAGCCAGGGCAGACCCAGCAGGAGCTCAGGAGCCATTCTTGGGATGACATAGAAGGCAATGGTCTCAGTATGCAAAGTGCCAACCTGGAGTCTCACGGGTTCAGTGGTATACCGGACAGGTTCGTATAGTGGTTTACCATCCACGGAAGCGAACCAGAGGGGCTTGGCAAGCGGGATCACCGGTACCTGGTATCGGTTCACTGCAGACTGGTGTATGAAATTACCCGCTGCCCCAGAATCAATGTGGGCCTCTGCTGTGAACCTGATCTTCTCCGTCGTCACTTGGACAGTCTGCGTAACTGGGACGGAGGGGATTCCGGTACCAAGGGTGGCGGTTCCCACCATCCCTTGGACTCGGGGTCTTCCTGGTCTCTCAGGGCATGAGCGGAGCAGATGTGAACCGCTTCCACAATAGAAACACAGGCCCTGGGCGAGTCGCTCTGCATGGCGTTGCTCAGCTTGGCTCAGTCGGTCAATTTGCATTGGTTCAGGAGTAGAATCGCAGAACGGCAGCGGCGGGGGAACGGTAGACCTCTGCGGAATGGAGATGTGACGGATTGGTCGCTTCTCCCGGGATACTTCCTTGGTTCGCTCTTGGAAACGGAGGTCAATCCGGGTGGCTAGGGATACCAGAGCGTCCAAAGTACGGGGAACGTCACGACGGGCTAATTCGTCCTTAATTCGGCCCGACAGGCCCTCCCAAAAGGCTGCCGTCAATGCCTCGTTGTTCCAGCCTAGCTCGGAGGCAAGCGTGCGAAACTGGATGGCGTACTGGCCCACTGTCAGGGTTCCTTGGCGTAGCCGGAGGAGCGAGGAGGTAACCGCGGTAGTGTGTCCCGGTTCATCAAAGGTACTTCGAAAAGCCTGAAGGAATTCCCGGATGTCGGTCGTCACCGGATCCTCGTTCTCCCACAACGGATTTATCCAGGCCAACGCCTCGCCTTCCAGGTGGGACATCACAAAGGCTATCTTGGCTTGGTCGGAAGCAAAGAGGTGCGGGAGTAATTTGAAGTGCAGCGAGCACTGGTTCAAAAACCCCCGGCAGTTCTTGGGGTCCCCGGCATACCGAGGCGGAGCAGCGAGGCGAAGTTGCGAGGCTGCGGAGACAACAGGTTCAGATCCAGACACAGTTTGCTGCGTGGACTGAGACGAGGCGGCAGTCTGAAATGTGTACAACCGGTGGTCCACAGACGTCAGGAACTTCAGTATGCGGTGTAAGGTGTCACGCTGTTGCACCAGTTCCTGGCGTAGTTCAGCCAGCTCAGACGTTTGTGCTCCAGCGGGATCCATGGCCTGATCAATCTGTCAGGGCGAGGAGGACTGGTAGGCCCAGGAGGTGAATCCACTGGACCATGCACCCCACCGGAGGGCAGGGTACACAGCAGCCGGAGCACTGGCGTGGCAGGGACAGGTATAAACAGGTCACCAGGGTCACGGAGTTCTTTAGGACAATACAGGAAACAGGCACAAGTACCCGGTAGCAAAGACAAACAGTACTCCAGGTAACAGGACAGAGCACAAGGGGACCTGAGCACCTAGCTCAAAAGACAAGCTTCAGGACACGTTGATCAGGCGCCGCCCACATGGATAGGTCAGTCTTATATACCCAGCACAGCCTCATGTCATTTCCTGCTGCAGGTGTGCTGGGCCTATAAGACCAGGAGAGTGGGCGCGGCCCGGTCCTATACAGAACCATGTGGCTAAGACTCAGAGTCAGACTCCTGAGACCAGGAACAGGACTCAGGGGAGCATGAGCGGGAGCGGCAGGCGTGACCGGCGGACATGTGAACTGGATCAGTGGGCAAGGAGCGGTGGTGCGCTGGCGAGGCTGGATCAGTGGGTACGGAGCGGTGGTGCGATGCAGGTGCGACCGGATCAGTGGGTACGGAGCGGTGGTGCGATGCAGGTATGACTGGATCAGTGGGTATGGAGGGCTGCCGGGACACCGGGAGCGTGACAGCTGCACGGCTGTCACAAAGCTTCTCCTGCTTTTGAAAATGCCGGCCGCTCATTATTCCATCTCGTATTCACTGCTTACATGCAGTGACCAAACGCTGCTTTTTATTTGTCATGCCAGAACGCAACGTGCGCACATACCCTAAAGACGTTGCTGAACTGTGCATTTTTTTTTCTCTATAGGCTTCTTTCTGGAACCTGGAAAAAAAAAATGCAGACCAAAGGAAAAAAATTACGTTTAATCTTTAAACTCAGAATCAAAGCTTAAATCCCAGATTCAGATCTGCACCAAACATGTTTCAAATGTTGGGGAGAATAAAAATCACAGCAAACTTGCAATAATTAGACTAGATTGTTATTGTGTTGTGTGGTGTGGACACCTGCAGAAAAAAAGCGCAGTATTTACGCTACGTGTGAACACTGCCTCAGTGATGCATTTTTATTATATTTTTTTTATGGGTTTTAATGGAGAAAAATAATCAATTGTGTCTTTTTTTTTCTTTTTTCCGCCATTTACCGATCCCTTCAATAATCTGATCGCTGTGTTTTTCAGGTCGTTACGATTACAGAGACACCAAATGTGTGCATGTTATTTACTGATATGTGATATTTATTTATTATTTTGTAAAAAAGTGCAATAATAATTACATTATTCTATTTTATTAATATTTTTAGTAGTTTTATTAGAAGAAATATTTTCTTCTCCCTCTAGGACACAGAGATGCTGCACTGTACAATGGAGCTCTATGCCCTGTGTAATCAGAGGCTGCATTGCAGGTTCATCTATGTAAAATCCTTCCTCTGACATCATTAAAGCTGGTGGCTCAACAGCTAGGACTGCTAGAATTGCTGTTATGTGTTTGAGAGTTGCTGATTTGATTTCAAGAAGGTGGTGAAAAATAGTTATTTTTGTAATTTTTTTTTCTCTTTCTTTTTAGTAGTTTTCTGGGAACAAAAGAATCTGACTTTTCCTTTCCCTACAAACAGATGCAGCATATCTATCTATATATCTCTGTAGCTAAGTATTTTGCTTCTGACTTCTCTGCCTGCAATACAGAGGTCAAGATTACTGAATCCTCCTATATCTCTCAATACAAGCAGTGGCTCAATGGTAGAGCTGCTGCCTAATGATAAAGAGCTCACAGGTTTATGAGTTCTAATCTGTCTGGCAAACCAGAGTGGTGAGAATTTAATTTATACACTGCTCTTCTAGAGTTCATTTGTTCACTGCACTTAGGGGGAGGAGCCCTGGACAAGATCTGTGACAGCAGGACTGTGGGAGAGAGCCCTCAAATCAGGACAGTCCCAATGAATCTGGGACGGTTGGGAGATATGTGAGTGGGGGGAAGAGGCCGACACTGCAACAGAAGTTGGAGCAGGAGAAGCCTTGGTTCTTTCCTGATTTTCTGGAATCAATTTCACTTCAGCTCATGCTTGAAAGTTAGATGACACATCATACAGGTGGTGATCAGGTTCAGAAGATTTTTGCTTCAGGCTCTGACGGCACAGCATGCAAAACACCTGTCTCTTGTCATCAGCACATTCACTGAAGAAATGCTACTCCAGGGAGCTCTTTTGATCTGTCTTTAGCTACTTTCACACTTGCGTTCAGCGCAATCTACCGCTATGGAGAATAGCGCAGTCCATTAACGCACTGCGCTATTCTCCATAGACTTGTATTGACGACGCACTGTAACACAAGTGTCTGCGTTTCATCTGCTGGACGACGCTGCGTCGTTATTTTGACGAAGCGTCGAGCGTAGGGAACGCCACATGTAGCGTTTTTTGGGTCGTTAAAATAACGCACCTTGACGGATTCGGTTGGAATCCGCAAAGGTGTCTAATGATTGTCTATGGTGGCGGATTACGCCGCTATGCGCTAAGCGGCGGAATCCTTTAGCGGATTCCGTCACGTTCTACTGAGCATGCTCAGCATGTCGAGCAGAATGATCTAAATCGTTTAAAATCACTACTGGTCTCTCCCCCCCCCCTCTCTCTCATACTCACTGATCATGGGTGCGATGCTGCACAGCTGTCGCAAAGCTCTGGCGGCTTTTACTCTTTTGAAAATGCTGGATGCTCATTCTCCATCTAGTATTCACTGCTTCCCCCGCCCACCGGCGCCTATGATTGGTTGCAGTCAGACCCGCCGCTCACGCTGAGTGACAGCTGTCTCACTGCAACCAATCACAGCCGCCGGTGGGCGGGTCTATATCGTGCAGTACAATAAATGAATAATTAAAAAAACGGCGTGCGGTCCCCCCTAATTTTGATACCAGCCAAAGTAAAGTCACACGGCTGAAGGCTGGTATTCTCAGGATAGGGAGCCCCACGTTATGGGGAGCCCCCCAGCCTAACAATATCAGCCATCAGCCTCCCGGAATTGCCGCATCCATTAGATACAACAGTCCCGGGACTCTACTCGGCTCATCCCGAATTGCCCTGGTGCGGTGGCAATCGAGGTAATAAGGAGTTAATGGCAGCAGCCCATAGCTGCCATTAAGTCCTAGGTTAATCATGGCAGGTGTCTATGAGACACCCACAATGATTAACCTGTAAGTGAAAGTAAATAAACACATACACCAGTAGAACACCGCCGCTCCTGTGAGCTCCACGCAGAAACTGAAGTAAGTCGCGCTATCAGCGGGAACGTCACTGAGGTAATGCCTGTGTGTGTGTGCGGTGATGAGTGCAGTAGTGCCTGCGTGTGCGGTGATGATGATGGGTGCGGTAGTGCCATGATGTGTGATGAGGAGTGCGGTAGTGCCGGGATGTGTGTGTGATGATTGCGGTAGTGCCTGCGTGTGCGGTGATGATAATGGGGGCGGTAGTGCTGGGATGTGTGTGATGATGAGTGCGGTAGTGCCTGCGTGTGTGGTGATGATGGACTCTCTCTCTCGCGGCTAGAAAACTTAACGCACCACTTTATTTCTCAGGAATCCGTTGCTTTTATATCACACTATTTGCAAGGCATCCATCACATGCGTCACACAACGCAATGCAACAGATGCCATTCAACGCAAGTGTGAAAGTAGCCTTTGGTGGGAGTACGGTACGGTGAGCAGTAGCAGCTGACATACTGGCTGTGGGCTGGCTGCTGTGGTTTTGCCTCCTGCTCCACCTTTTTCTGTGGTACTGTATGAACTATGTGAGTACCTCCTCTTCCTCTGAACTGTGTATGGCTTTCACTCTAGGTGGGGTCTATCACCTCGTCATCCATTGCATTATTGTGGAGCCCTGGACTAGCCAGGTCGTCACAGATAACACACAAACACCCCCACCCCCACTAGACAGTAACATTAGCCAAACATAAAGTCCTTGTTGCCTCCCTCCAGGGTCTGATGTCCACACCAGGTGGGGCGGAGCCAAGTGGCTGGCCCCACCCACCAAGGAGTTCACAGGCCTGGAGGCGGGAAAAGTGTCAGTAAGCAGTTAGTAGTTGGAGTTGAGTGTTGGAGTTTGAAGAGTGAGGAGTAAACACTTGGGAGTCTGGGTTTGTGGCCCAGGCACTGACAGCAAGGTTGGCAGACGGTGGTTGCCGTCTGCAGGAGTAGTGAAGCAACGCGGAACCGCAGGACCGGGGTCGGGCGTTGGCCCGCCGGTACCAACTGGGGAGCAAAGTGAAGCCAGCACACACAGGCAGTGCCATCGGACCCCGACCAGGCATGGAGCCGCCAACAATAGTCAAATCCGAGTGTGACCAGAACCCAAGGGGTTTCCTAACAACCAAAGACCCGATAGAAGGCAACCGCCCACACCGTGAGGGTATACAGCTACCGCCTAAGGCTAGAGACCCAAGGGCCAGCGCCTGCGGGAAAACGGGCTCCTCCGGCATCCATACACCGGGGAGCGGACTACCGTTGGGGATCCATAGTAGTCAAACAAGTACATCAAGGTGCAGGGAAAGACAGCCGCCATCACCTGTCCGGGGAGAGACACTGCAGCCTGCTGCGGGACCTGTCCATCCAGCCGTTTGGTTTACCGAGGACTTTGTGCATCTCTTACTGAGTGAGTACACCTGTGCCATCCGGCACCGCACTGCGCTGTCCCTGCAACCCTGCACCTCACCAACCCTGCCTCCGCGTCACTCCACCGGGCCCCGGGACCACCGACCCCTACCCACGGAGGGGGAAAACAACATCCCAGCTGCTCCCTACCATCGCCCCCGGGATCCCCGTCACCAGCAGCGGTGGTGTCCATCTTCGCCACAACCCATGGGTGGCATCACGGACTAAATCCCCCAAACCAACCACCCCTTTCACTCACGGGCGAGGAGCGCCGCTCGAGTTCCCGGATCCGGCCCACCGCTCGAGCCACCGAGCAGCCGCAGCAGCGCCGGACCCGAGCGTTGGCGAGTGACCAGCAGCGGCGGCGCCCTTCCCCGCCCGCGACATTATCTTCCACCCACTCCTCGCCCCTGCCCTCCTTGTCAGTCTGCACACTGCAAAAAGCTGCAGCAGCTGGCACCTGTGTTTCGTCATGCTCTGAAATGTGCTCCTCCTCCGTCAACACTCTTGTGGTTGGGCGTCAGTGCACTCAGTGTCTTCCACCTCTGGGGCAGGGCCAGGGGGATGGGCCATGGGACACCATCCAGTGTGGTGCCCTTGAGGCTTCAGTCGCCACAGAGGTACTGCACCTCAGCCAGAGGTGTGATATTCGATCCCGAGTATGGAGGAGGTCATCCATCGGTATGCACACAAACATACAACACCTCAATTAGCAGCTCTCTACCGGGTCAGGGATAGGGTTTGGTTTCATTAATGCTATGTATAGCCACCACTGGTGATGGTCCCTCCCTCCCCCTAATCTGACAGGGCCTGTGGGTGGAGTCTAGTGAGTTGGGGACACTGTAGTGACAGACAGTTGAAAGGAGCAGTGGAGGAGGGAAGACCTATGGTCTGGAGCTGGTACCGCTTGGCTCGGGCACAAGACAGAAGGGGTTCTAGAGGCCATGGGATGTGCGCCATACTGTTAGGTCTGGGTGATGGTGGATCCTCTGGGCCGTGTACCGGACTCCCCCAGTGAGGCAACCTGGAGCTAACCCCTATACAGGGACTGTCCAGTCACCCCACCAGAGGGCCTAGGTACACGGTAGCCGGAGTACTAGCGGAACCGGGATAGCGTCCCACAGGGAACAGGTAAAACGGAGTCTTTGGAGCCACAGAGTCCTCAGAGATAATTACGGAAGTCCAGTACGGGTGACGGTTAGGAAGCTCAGGCGGGATCCGGGTTAGCTGGGTGTGATGGAAGGCAGCTGGGTGAAGTCGGAGATACCAGACAGTCACAGGCTGTGGTTGGACTCCCTGCCGACGGACACCGGAGGACCTCTTGGCAAGACTGGATTCAGGGACCGGTTACGGAGGCAGAGCAGGCTCTACGGAAGAGACAAAGTTTTTAGTATGAGTAAGACACAAGGGGACCTGGACTTCTAGCTTGCAGAACTCGACGAACAGGCGACACCCTCCAGGCAGGGAGCTCCTAATATACCTGACCCTGACTGATGCAATATCCTGTTAGGGAGTGCAGGGCCTTTAAGAGGAGGTCAGTGACCGCGCGCGCGCCCTAATGCACATGCGTGACGCCCGGGTGCCGGAGGCCAGAGCAGGGAGCGGTGCCGAGGAGGACGTGTGGCTGGAGGCAGGGGACCCGGGGACCGGAGCGGTGAGTGAGAAAAGACGTCGGGACCCGGGGAGCGTAACACATACTCCCGTGGAATCGTTCCACATCGGGACCTGGGGAGCGTGACAGTACCCCCCCCCAGGCCCCCTTCCCCGCAACCGGGACATGAAGGCACGAATCAGAGGAGTACCCACGTTCTCCCGAGGTTCCCAGGACCTATCCTCGGGACCATAACCTGCCCAGTCGACCAGGAAGTACTGCCGTCCCCTGACGGTCTTCATGGCCACGATATCTCTTACCGCATAGATGTCATCATCGGCTATGGGAGGAGGAGGACAGGCATGAGAGAAGAAGGGACAAAGGACAACAGGTTTCAGCAAGGACACATGGAAGGAGTTGGGTATCCGCATGGAGGGCGGTAGCTGCAACTTGTAGGACACCTCGTTGATCTTCCTGAGGACCTTGAAGGGACCGATGTACCGCGGACCCAGCTTGTACGATGGAATCTTGAGTCGGACGTACTTGGAGGCAAGCCAGACCAAGTTCCCAGGAGAGAAGCGAGGAGGATCAAGACGTCTCTTGTCCGTATGTCTCTTCATTCGTGCAGCAGCATGTCCCAGGGAGGTCTTGACTGAGGCCCATAAAGCGGAGAAGTCTCTGGCTAGGGCATCTGCTGCAGGTACATCGGAAGCTGGAGAGACTGGTAACGGCACAGAAGGCTGGAGACCATAGACAACATGGAAGGGAGAACTGGAGGTGGATTCGCTGACCTGGTGGTTATGAGAGAATTCAGCCCAAGGAAGGAGCGTGGACCAGTTGTCCTGGTGGACATTGACGTAGTGACGAAGGAAGGTGGTCATGATCTGGTTGACTCGTTCCACTTGTCCGTTTGACTGAGGGTGGTAGGCAGAGGAAAAGTCCAGAGACACCCCCAGGTGTTCACAAAGAGCCCTCCAGAAGCGTGAGGTGTATTGGGTTCCTCTGTCGGACACGATATGGGCAGGAAAGCCATGCAGCCGGAAGATGTGCTGTATGAAGGCATCCGCAAGCTCTTGAGCAGAGGGCAATCCGGCCATAGGAACAAAATGAGCCATTTTCGAGAACCGGTCCACCACGACCCAGATGACTGTATGATCGGAGGACAAGGGCAAGTCCGTGACAAAGTCCATGGATATGTGTTGCCATGGAATGGAAGGAGTCGGCAGAGGGAGAAGAGGACCAAAGGGCAGGTGCTTAGGCGTCTTGTTCCGGGCACAGGAGGAACATGCAGAGACGACGGCGGTGACATCCGTACAAAGAGACGGCCACCAATAGTGACGGGCGATGACGCCCCAGGTTTTCTTCTGGCCGGCGTGTCCGGCCACTTTCGAGGAGTGTCCCCATTGGAGGACCTTGAGTCGGTCGGTCTCCGTGACGTAAGTCTTCCCAGGAGGGATCTGTGCCAGGGAGACGGGAGCCACCGGGATGACCTTGCTAGGACAGATGATGGGCTGGCTTGGCTCCTCCTCTTGGTCTACCGGAACGAAGGACCGAGACAGGGCATCTGCCCGTACGTTCTTGTCCGCGGGCCGGTAGTGTAGCTGAAAGTCAAACCTGGCGAAGAAGAGAGACCAACGTGCTTGGCGCGGATTCAGCCTTTGAGCGGAGCGTATATACTCCAGGTTTTTGTGGTCAGTATAGATGATCACCGGGTAAACCGCTCCCTCCAAGAGATATCGCCATTCCTCCAACGCCATCTTAATGGCCAGGAGCTCTCGATCACCAATGGTATAATTGCGTTCTGGGGCTGAGAAGATCTTGGAGAAGAAGCCGCAGGTGACCATCTTCCCGGTGGCGGACTTCTGCATAAGTACGGCTCCTGCCCCTGCGGAGGAGGCGTCAACCTCCAGGGTGAATTGGCGGTTCAACTCAGGACGGTGAAGGATGGGAGAAGAAGCAAAGGACCGCTTCAGAGAGCAGAAGGCGGCTTTGGCCTCGGGCGTCATAGCCTTCGGATTAGCCCCCTTCTTGGTCAGGGCGGAGAGCGGAGCAGTTAGGGTCGAGAAGTGAGGGACGAACTGGCGATATTAGTTAGCAAAACCAAGGAAACGTTGGATGGCTTTTAGTCCCGAAGGAGGAGGCCAGTCGAGGATAGCAGAGACCTTCCCGGGATCCATCTGCAGTCCGGTGTCCGATATTACATAGCCCAAAAAGGGGAGGGATGATTGTTCGAACACACACTTCTCGTGTTTGGCGTATAAGCGATTCTTCCTCAGCCTCTGTAGCACGATCTGCACGTGCTCTCTGTGGGTACGAAGGTCTGGGGAGTAGATTAAGATGTCGTCCAGGTATACGACTACACAGACATAGAGGAGGTCCCTGAACACGTCATTCACCAGCTCCTGGAAGACTGCCGGAGCATTGCAAAGGCCGGAGGGCATCACGCAATATTCATAGTGCCCGTCCCGGGTGTTGAAGGCGGTCTTCCACTCGTCCCCGGAGCGTATGCGAACCAGGTTGTAGGCCCCACGGAGATCCAATTTGGTGAATATATGGGCTCCCCGGAGCCGATCGAAGAGTTCAGGGATGAGAGGCAGGGGGTATTTGTTTTTCACTGTGATATGGTTTAGTCCCCGGTAATCGATACAGGGCCGTAGGTCACCTTCTTTTTTGGGAGTGCCTTGTTACTTCTTGTTTTATGGCTTTGGAACCTGAAGTGCACCCCAACATCTTTTGAGAATTTATACGAAGGAAGTGCCGTTTTCTTCTTCATACCTTCTTTTTTCTTGAAGAAGAAGAAGCCCGCACCAGCCGGGAACGAGGACCTTCGAATGAACCCCCGTGCCAGGTTCTCGGTGATGTATTCAGACATGGCCCGGGTCTCAGCAGGGGACAAAGGGTATATCCATCCCCGAGGGGGTGTGGTTCCCGGCAGAAGGTCAATGGCACAGTCGTAGGGTCAATGTGGAGGCAATACCTCCGACTCCTTTTTATCGAACACATCCGCGAAGGACCAATAGGCTGGAGGAAGACCAGGTAAGGAGTTCGGGGCCGGAGGACGACGGACGTGCTGGACTGACTGGAGGCAGTTCTCATGACAAGACGGGCCCCAGCGGATGATTTCTCCAGTACGCCAGCTGACCGTAGGTTCATGTACCCGCAACCAGGGTAAACCCAGCAGAAGTGGATGAGACATGCGTGGCAGAACATAGAAGGCGATTTCTTCGGTGTGTAGCGCACCGATACGCAGTTTCACAGGTTTAGTGACGAACAGGATGGGGTCAGAGAGGGGTTCCCCATCCACAGAGGCTATCACAAGCGGTGTCTGCAGCGGGGTGACAGGTAACTGGTACTTGTCAACTGTGGCCTGGTGGATGAAGTTACCCGCTGCCCCGGAGTCGAGATATGCCTCTGCCGTGAAGCGGGTTTCTCCTGTTGTCACCTGTACAGTCCATGTCACTGGGTCAGAGAGGTTCCCAGTACCTAGGGGGGCCTCTCCTACCAACCCTAGGCTTTGGAGTTTCCCGGTTTCTCTGGGCAGGCACGCACCTGGTGTGTGCCGTCTCCACAATAGAAGCAGAGACCCTTGGCGGCTCGTTCCGCTCGACGCTGCTCGGAGGACCGTAGCTGGTCCACTTGCATGGACTCCATGGGCTCATGGATGGAGGAGCCAGAGAGCCCGGATGAGGAGAGGATAGGCTTCTGTGGAGAAGCGGAGTGCCTTACAGGGCGCCGCTCGCGGGACATTTCCTTAGACCTTTCTTGAAAGCGGAGGTCTATCCGGGTTGCGAGGGCGATCAGGGCGTCCAAGGTGGAGGGGACGTCTCGGCCGGCCAGCTCATCCTTGATACGACCGGTAAGCCCCTCCCAGAAGGCGGCAGTCAAGGCTTCATTGTTCCACCCCAACTCAGATGCCAGCGTGCGGAATCGGATGGCATACTGACCAACTGTCAAAGTTCCTTGGCGTAGCCTGAGGAGGGATGAGGCGGATGAAGAAGCACATCCGGGTTCATCGAACGCGGTGCGGAAGGTGTGCAGGAAGTCCTGGATGTTGGTGGTTACTGGATCTTCCCTCTCCCACAAGGGGTTCATCCATGCCAGTGCTTCACCCTCCAGATGAGACATGACGAAGGCTACCTTAGCTTGGTCGGAAGTAGAGATGAGCGAACCGGTCGCGGTTCGGCTCGAGTCGGTTCGCCAAACGGGGGTCCCGTTCGAGTTCGGTTCGTCGAACGTTCGACGAACCGAACTCGAACCAATAGGCTATAATGGGAGGCAATCACAAACACATAAAAATGCATTATAAATGTACACAAACAGTTAATAAACATTGCCATAACACTTACCGGTCCCCGCGATCCCTTCTGCACTCTGTCTCCTGCCGCTATTCCATCCGATGATCGCTGAATCCTCCCCGTGACCAGCACTGCCAGCAGAGATGCAGGACCTATCGTGACGTCAAAATAGCCATGTGACCAGTCACGTGGCTATTATCTCATTGGCTACAGACTGGTCACATGACTATGACGTGTCATGTAGGACCTGCGAGAGCATCTCTCCGGTACACGGTGCACATATGTGTATCGCCGCGTACCGGCGACATGCTCTAGCACACGGTCGACTCCCCGTTCCGTTAGGGACCGGCTGACACAGCCGGTCATTAACGGAGATCACCGTTGCCATAGCAACGCAGTTAGCGGTGACGTCACCGCTAACCGCGGCTCCGAGAGCACCGTTGCTATGGTAACGCGTCTGTCAGCGTTACCGCTGTTACCGCTGACAGCCAGCACTGATCACTCACGGAGTGAAGGCTGCACGCTGCTTCCCGATTATAGTGAGGATTGTAGTGAGGATGAGGTTCCCCAGCCCCAAGTGATGAGCTGGTGAACCTCATCCTCACTACAATCGTCACTACTACTACACTAGTGAGGATTGTAGTGAGGATGAGGTTCCCCAGCCCCAAGTGATGAGCTGGGGCACCTCATCCTCCCTACAATCGTCACTACTACTACACTAGAAAGAAAGAAGACAGAAGAGCAGGATCGTGGAGGGCTGACAGGGGGTAATAAAGATGGAGTCTCTAATGTGTCTGTGTATTTATTTCTATTAAAGTATTTTTTCTCTGTGTGGTGGTTTTTTTAACCCTTTATTGGAGATTCTTAATGGCCGGGTCAAACGTGCCTGACATTAAGAATCTCTGGCTTAATACTGGCTAGTAAAAAAAAAGCCAGTATTAACTCATGATTACCCAACAAGCCACCAGGCTCCAGGGCTGTTGGAAGAGTTGGATACAGCGCCAGATGATGGCGCTTCTATGAGAGCGCCATTTTCTGGGATGGCTGCGGACTGAAATTCGCAGCAGAGGCGCCCAGAAACCTTGGGCTAACCTGTGCTGCGGATTCCAATCCCCAGCTGCCTAGTTGTACCCGGCTGGACACAAAAATGGGGCGAAGCCCACGTCATTTGTATTTTAATTATTTCATGAAATAAGTGAAATAATGAAAAAAAAACGGGCTTCCCTATATTTTTGGTTCCTAGCCGGGTACAAATAGGCAACTGGGGGTTGGAGGCAGCCCGTGGCTGCCTGCTGTACCTGGCTAGCATACAAAAATATGGCGAATAACTCACAAATTATGCCTTTTGTAACAAACTTCCACCACCACTGTGGTAAGGCTTCAATTACAAATTCAAACACACAAAATTCTGTTATAGATATACAGATTTTTAGAAAAGCTCAAGAAAGTCAGAAGTAAAAATATTTTTTCTTTATTGAAATATTTTCTCTATTAAAAATTACATAAATACAAAACTCCACTGTATGATACCCATGGACTGGTCAGAACAGGTCAAATAATTAAATCATGAGCCCGCATTAACAAATGGATTTAAGGATTCATGATGCCCTATACTTGAAATAAACATATATAAGGCTTTCAATGAAAATTCAAACTTCCTTTTTTCCAAATGCAGGATTACTTAGTAAACAATAGACATAGCTACATCTCATGTGGTGAGTGATAATTAAGTGCAAAATACCATATAACAATTCCCTATGCCACTATGGGATTCTCAATCTATTTAATACATTCCCAATTCTGTGAAAATGCAAACGGATTGTAATACTAATGGGGTTGCACCATATTGCGCCACCCAGCTTTCAATGAGAGTAGTGAACCCACTGAACCACCACAGAGATTACTAATGTCCGTTACCTATTAGAAGACCTGAATTCCACGTCCTGCGACCCCAACACGTGTTTCGCCTTTTCTTCTTCAGGGGGCGTGTTCTTCATTAGTATTACAATCCGTTTGCATTTTCACAGAATTGGGAATGTATTAAATAGATTGAGAATCCCATAGTGGCATAGGGAATTGTTATATGGTATTTTGCACTTAATTATCACTCACCACATGAGATGTAGCTATGTCTATTGTTTACTAAGTAATCCTGCATTTGGAAAAAAGGAAGTTTGAATTTTCATTGAAAGCCTTATATATGTTTATTTCAAGTATAGGGCATCATGAATCCTTAAATCCATTTGTTAATGCGGGCTCATGATTTAATTATTTGACCTGTTCTGACCAGTCCATGGGTATCATACAGTGGAGTTTTGTATTTATGTAATTTTTAATAGAGAAAATATTTCAATAAAGAAAAATATTTTTACTTCTGACTTTCTTGAGCTTTTCTAAAAATCTGTATATCTATAACAGAATTTTGTGTGTTTGAAAAATATGGCGAAGCCCACGTCATTTTTTTGGTGGGCAAAAAAAATTCTGCATACAGTCCTGGATGGAGTATGCTGAGCCTTGTAGTTCTGCAGCTGCTGTCTGCTCTTCTCCATAAAGACAGACAGCAGCTGCAGAACTACAAGGCTCAGCATACTACATCCAGGACTGTATGCAGAAGTTTTTTGCCCCCTGAAAAAATTATGTGGGCTTCGCCATATTTTTGTATGATAGCCAGGTACAGCAGGCAGGTACGGCTGCCCCCAACCACCAGTTGCCTATTTGTACCCGGCTGGGAACCAAAAATAAAGGGAAGCCCTTTTTTTATTATTTTATGAATTTCATGAAATAATTAGAAAAAAAATGACGTAGGCTTCGCCCCATTTTTGTGTCCAGCCAGGTACAACTAGGCAGCTGGGGATTGGAATCCACAGCACAGGTTGGCTTGAGCTTTCTGGGCCCCACTGCTGCGAATTGCAGTCTGCAGCCGCCTCAGAAAATGGCATTTTCATAGAAGCGCCATCTTCTGGCGCTGTATCCAACTCTTCCAGCACCTGCCTGCTATACCTGGCTAGCATACAAAAATATGGCGAAGCCCACGTCCTTTTTTTGTAGTTTTTTGGCAAAAAAAATAAAAAATGCTTCCCTGGATTTTCCATTGCCAGTGAAGGTAACACCAAGCAGTGGGGGTTAGCAGCCAGTAGCTGCTTGGATTACCCTTAGCTAGCAATACAAACAATGCAGCGGGAGCCCATATATATTTTTTTTAATTATTTATTTAAATAACTAAAAATAAAATGGGCTTCCCTGTATTTTGATTGCTGGACATCACAGTGCTGTAAAAATAAATCTTTAAAAAAATGACGTAGCACGCCGCGGTATTTTTGATTCTCAGCGCAGATAAAGCAGACCGCTATGGGTTGCCACCCCCATCTGCCTGCCGTTACCTTGGTTGGCAATCAAAATACAGGGAAGCCCATTAATTTTTTCTATTTAAAAAATAGTTAAAAAAAAAATGACGTTGGGTCCCCCCATTTTTGATAGCCAGCTAGGGTAAAGCAGACGGCTGTAGCCTGAAAACCACAGCTGGCAGCTTTACCGTGGTTGGGGATCCAATGTGGAGGTCCCCTCAGGCTCTTTTTTATAATTATTTTATAAATATTAATAATTACACAATAAAAGTAGGGTCCCCCCCCAAATTGGATCACCAGCCAAGGTAAAGCGGACAGCTGTGGTCTGGTATTCTCAGGGTGGGAAGGTCCATAGTTATTGGGCCTTCACAGCCTAAAAATAGCAGGCCGCAGGCACCCCAGACGTGGCGCATCCACTAGATGCGCCAATCCTGGCGCTTCACCCCAGCTCATCCCGTGCCCTGGTGCAGTGGCAAACGGGGTAATAAATCGGGTTGATACTAGCTGTAAAGTCACCTGAGATCAAGCCCAGCAGTTTGTGATGTCATGGCGTCTATTAGATACCCAACATCATAAACTGTCAGTACTAACAAAAAAAAAAAAAATCGACAAAAGAAATTTATTTGAAAAAACAGTCCCCAAAACATTTCCTCTTTCACCAATTTATTGTAAGAAAAAAAATAAAGGGGTCCCACGACGACTCTGGACCGTCTAGAATATGGGGGGAGACACTCAGGGAACGTATCCCCCATTTTCTAGGAGTGCGGACCCTTCATGTGAGGAGTGTGGGTGCAATGAATCTGCACTCACTCTTCTCGGGTCCACAGCAGCAGAGTCCATGTCGTAATGGTTGTTACCAAAGCTGCAATGCCCTGCTCATGAGGTAAGGGCATGCCTAATCAGGAGAACTACTGTAGAGGAAGCTCTGCTCACTGGTATATAGGTGCTCAGAGGTAATAATTAGAGTTGAGCGCGGTTCGAGGTTCGAGGTTCTCCAGTTCTAGGCTCGAGTGATTTTGGGGCCTGTTCTAGATCGAACTAGAACTCGAGCTTTTTGCTAAAATTCGATAGTTCTAGAAACGTTTGAGAACGGTTCTAGCAGCAAAAAGCAGGGCTTTTTACAGCTACAGTGTGCAGGAGCCATCGCTGGCAGCCTGCCAGAAGCTGGTAACCAAGATAAACATCGGGTATCCAACCAAAGCGCTTTGTTTAGTAACCCGATGTTTATCCTAGTTACGTGCAGGAAGCCCACACTTCCCCGCTCAGCTCGCTCCGCCCCCTCCTGCCCGCGGCATGTACACACATACACATACACACACACACACACACACACACACACATGGTCCCGCTCGGCTTACCTGCGGTGATGAAGTCCCGCCATCCCGACCTCAGCGCTGTCACTGTCCTCCATGGCCGCCGCTTGTCACATCACCTCTCGCTTCCGACCCGAGACTGACTAGCGGTGACGTCACGGGCCTCTCGCGAGACTTGGTGTGAAGGCTCCGGTCATTGAACTCAGTGACAGGGGCTGTCAGTGTGCTGGAGATCAGTGCAGGTAATGTACCTCGCTGACAGCAGCACTTGTCATGCCCTGCAGTGACCTGGGCTGACCCATTGATGTTAGCTCAGGTCACTGCATTGCTCTCCCAGGCAATGGGGAACATCCTGCTCTTCATTGACTGGGACAGTGTGGATCGTCATGGCAACCCCTTGGATTACACCAGACCTGGATTTGTTTTTCATTCTAATAAATTGGTTAAAGAGGGAATGTTTTGGGGAGTGTTTTTTCAAATAAAAATGTGTTTGTCGTCTATTTTTTTTTATTACTGACTGGGTTGGTGATGTCGGGTATCTGATAGACGCCTGACCTCACCAACCCCAGGGCTTGATGCCAGGTGACATTACACATCTGGTATTAACCCCATATATTACCCCGTTTGCCACCGCACCAGGGCGCGGGATGAGCTGGGGCGAAGCACCAGGATTGGCGCATCTAATGGATGCGCCACTTCTGGGGCGGCTGCGGCCTGCTATTTTTAGGCTGGGGAGAGTCCAATAACCATGGACCTCCCTAGTCTGAGAATATCAGGCCCCAGCTGTCTGCTTTACCTTGGCTGGTGATCCAATTTTGGGGGGACCCCTACGTGTTTTTTTTTTAAATTATTTATTTAATTTAAAATAACAGCGTGGGGTGCCCTCAGTTTTGGATTACCAGCCAAGGTGAGGTTGCCAGCTGTGGTCTGCAGGCTGCAGCCGTCTGCTTTACCCTAGCTGGCTACAAAACTAAGGGGAATCCTACGTCATTTTTTTTTTCATTTTTTTGGCTAAATACAAAGCTAAGCACCCCTTAGTGCCACATGAAAGGCACCAAAGGGTGCTCCACTTTTTCTCCATTTTTTCTCCACTTTTTCTACATTTTTTCTCCACTTTTTCTACATTTTTTCTCCACTTATTCTCCACTTTTTCTCCACTTTTCCTTCACTTTTTCTCCACTTTTTATCCATTTTTTCTCCACTTTTTCTCCACTTTTTCTACATTTTTTTCTCCATTTTTTCTCCACTTTTTCTCCACTTTTTCTCCACTTTTTCTCCACTTTTTCTCCATTTTTTCTTCACTTTTTCTCCACTTTTTCTACATTTTTTTCTCCATTTTTTTCTCCACTTATTCTCCACTTTTTCTCCACTTTTTCTCCACTTTTTCTCCATTTTTTCTCCACTTATTCTCCACTTATTCTCCACTTTTTCTCCACTTTTTCTCCACTTTTTCTCCACTTTTTCTCCACTTTTTCTCCACTTTTTCTCCACTTTTTCTCCATTTTTTCTCCATTTTTTTCTCCATTTTTTCTCCACTTATTCTCCACTTATTCTCCACTTTTTCTCCACTTTTTCTCCACTTTTTCTCCACTTTTTCTCCACTTTTTCTCCACTTTTTCTCCACTTATTCTCCACTTTTTCTCCACTTTTTCTTCATTTTTTCTCCACTTATTCACCATTTTTTCTCCACTTATTCTCCACTTTTTCTCCATTTTTTTCTCCACTTTTTCTACATTTTTTCTCCACTTTTTGTCCACTTTTTATCCACTTTTTCTCCACTTTTTCTCCACTTTTTCTCCACTTTTTCTACATTTTTTCTCCACTTTTTCTCCACTTTTTCTTCATTTTTTTCTCCATTTTTTCTCCACTTATTCTCCACTTATTCTCCACTTATTCTCCACTTATTCTCCACTTATTCTCCACTTTTTCTCCACTTTTTCTCCATTTTTTCTCCATTTTTTCTCCACTTTTTCTCCACTTTTTCTACATTTTTTTCTCCATTTTTTCTCCACTTATTCTCCACTTATTCTCCACTTTTTCTCCACTTTTTCTCCACTTTTTCTCCACTTTTTCTCCACTTTTTCTCCATTTTTTCTCCACTTTTTCTCCACTTTTTCTCCATTTTTTCTCCACTTATTCTCCACTTATTCTCCACTTATTCTCCACTTTTTCTCCACTTTTTCTCCACTTTTTCTCCACTTTTTCTACATTTTTTCTCCACTTTTTCTCCACTTTTTATCCACTTTTTATCCACTTTTTATCCACTTTTTATCCACTTTTTATCCACTTATTCTCCACTTTTTCTCCACTTTTTCTACACTTTTTCTCCACTTTTTTACATTTTTTCTCCACTTTTTCTCCACTTTTTCTCCATTTTTTCTCCACTTTTTCTTCATTTTTTTCTCCATTTTTTCTCCACTTATTCTCCACTTTTTCTCCACTTTTTCTCCACTTTTTCTCCACTTTTTCTCCACTTTTTCTCCATTTTTTCTCCACTTTTTCTCCACTTTTTCTCCACTTTTTCTCCATTTTTTCTCCACTTATTCTCCACTTATTCTCCACTTATTCTCCACTTTTTCTCCACTTTTTCTCCACTTTTTCTCCACTTTTTCTACATTTTTTCTCCACTTTTTCTCCACTTTTTCTCCACTTTTTCTCCACTTTTTATCCACTTTTTATCCACTTTTTATCCACTTTTTATCCACTTTTTATCCACTTATTCTCCACTTTTTCTCCACTTTTTCTACACTTTTTCTCCACTTTTTTACATTTTTTCTCCACTTTTTCTCCACTTTTTCTCCATTTTTTCTCCACTTTTTCTTCATTTTTTTCTCCATTTTTTCTCCACTTATTCTCCATTTTTTCTCCACTTATTCTCCACTTTTTCTCCACTTTTTCTCCACTTTTTTATCCATTTTTTCTCCACTTATTCTCCACTTTTTCTCCACTTTTCCTTCACTTTTTCTCCACTTTTTATCCATTTTTTCTCCACTTTTTCTCCACTTTTTCTCCACTGTTTCTTCATTTTTTTCTCCATTTTTTCTCCACTTATTCTCCACTTATTCTCCACTTTTTCCCCACTTTTTCTTCATTTTTTTCTCCATTTTTTCTCCACTTATTCTCCATTTTTTCTCCACTTATTCTCCACTTTTTCTCCACTTTTTCTCCACTTTTTCTACATTTTTTCTCCACTTTTTCTCCACTTTTTCTCCACTTTTTCTCCACTTTTTCTCCACTTTTTCTACATTTTTTTCTCCATTTTTTCTCCACTTATTCTCCACTTTTTCTCCACTTTTTCTCCACTTTTTCTCCACTTTTTCTACATTTTTTCTCCACTTTTTCTCCACTTTTTCTACATTTTTTCTCCACTTTTTCTACATTTTTTCTCCACTTTTTCTTCATTTTTTTCTCCATTTTTTCTCCACTTATTCTCCATTTTTTCTCCACTTATTCTCCACTTATTCTCCACTTTTTCTCCACTTTTTTATCCATTTTTTCTCCACTTATTCTCCACTTTTTCTCCACTTTTTCTCCACTTTTCTTTCACTTTTCCTTCACTTTTTCTCCACTTTTTATCCATTTTTTCTCCACTTTTTCTCCACTTTTTCTACATTTTTTCTCCACTTTTTCTCTACTTTTTCTATGGTCGGTCTACCCATTAGCTCTGCCATGCATACTGTAGCTCTACACCTACTGCACATGTTACTTTATGATTGACATCTCTTTCGTACCAGAGCTGTCTAAGCCTACTCTGACCCCATATTTGTCATTACTATATTGTCCTTGTACTGTATTATGACATTTGTATCATGTGTTTCATTTCTTGCTGTGTTGCAATTTTTTTGCTGCATCCCAATTGTACCTCTACATTGTTCGAGTTTATGTTATTGTTCTCTCACTCTTATGTGATACTGATTATTGTCATTTTTCATGATTACATGCAGATAAGTCCAATCTGACGAAGGCTCAGGCCGAAACGTCATTTGTAACTTGTTTTGGACAAAAACATATATGCTTATGAAAAAAAATGTTTTTCTTAATACGGACCAATAAAGAGTGATTTTGCATTACTATCCGTTGTGACTTACTGACTTAGTCTGGGAGATTTAGAGTGCCGAGGTTACTCACTAATTTTATCTATTATTACCTCTGAGCACCTATATACCAGTGAGCAGAGCTTCCTCTACAGTAGTTCTCCTGATTATGCATGCCCTTACCTCATGAGCAGGGCATTGTAGCTTTGGTAGCAACCATTACGACATGGACTCTGCTGCTGTGGACCCGAGAAGAGTGAGTGCAGATTCATTGCACCCACACTCCTCACATGAAGGGTCCGCACTCCTAGAAAATGGGGGATACGTTCCCTGAGTGTCTCCCCCCCATATTCTAGACGGTCCAGAGTTGTCGTGGGACCCCTTTATTTTTTTTCTTACAATAAAGTGGTGAGAGAGGAAATGTTTTGGGGACTGTTTTTTCAAATAAATTTCTTTTGTCGATTTTTTTTTTTTTTTTTGTTAGTACTGACAGTTTATGATGTTGGGTATCTAATAGACGCCATGACATCACAAACTGCTGGGCTTGATCTCAGGTGACTTTACAGCTAGTATCAACCCGATTTATTACCCCGTTTGCCACTGCACCAGGGCACGGGATGAGCTGGGGTGAAGCGCCAGGATTGGCGCATCTAGTGGATGCGCCACGTCTGGGGTGCCTGCGGCCTGCTATTTTTAGGCTGTGAAGGCCCAATAACTATGGACCTTCCCACCCTGAGAATACCAGACCACAGCTGTCCGCTTTACCTTGGCTGGTGATCCAATTTGGGGGGGACCCTACTTTTATTGTGTAATTATTAATATTTATAAAATAATTATAAAAAAGAGCCTGAGGGGACCTCCACATTGGATCCCCAACCACGGTAAAGCTGCCAGCTGTGGTTTTCAGGCTACAGCCGTCTGCTTTACCCTAGCTGGCTATCAAAAATGGGGGGACCCAACGTCATTTTTTTTTTTAACTATTTTTTAAATAGAAAAAATTAATGGGCTTCCCTGTATTTTGATTGCCAACCAAGGTAACAGCAGGCAGATGGGGGTGGCAACCCATAGCTGTCTGCTTTATCTGCGCTGAGAATCAAAAATACCGCGGAGCGCTACGTCATTTTTTTAAAGATTTATTTTTACAGCACTGTGATGTCCAGCAATCAAAATACAGGGAAGCCCATTTTGTTTTTAGTTATTTAAAGAAATAATTAAAAAAAATATATATGGGCTCCTGCTACATTTTTTGTATTGCTAGCTAAGGGTAATCCAAGCAGCTACTGGCTGCTAACCCCCACTGCTTGATGTTACCTTCAATGGCAATGGAAAATCCAGGGAAGCATTTTTTATTTTTTTTGCCAAAAAACTACAAAAAAATGACGTGGGCTTCGCCATATTTTTGTATGCTAGCCAGGTACAGCAGGCAGCCACGGGCTGCCTCCAACCCCCAGTTGCCTATTTGTACCCGGCTAGGAACCAAAAATATAGGGAAACCCGTTTTTTTTTAATTATTTCACTTATTTCATGAAATAATTAAAAAACAAAATGACGTGGGCTTCGCCCCATTTTTGTGTCCAGCCGGGTACAACTGGGCAGCTGGGGATTGGAATCCGCAGCACAGGCTAACCCGAGGTTTCCGGGCGCCTCTGCTGCGGATTTCAGTCCGCAGCCGTCCCAGAAAATGGCGCTCTCATAGAAGCGCCATCATCTGGCGCTGTATCCAACTCTTCCAACAGCCCTGGAGCCGGGTGGCTTGTTGGGTAATCATGAGTTAATACTGGCTTTGTTTTACTAGCCAGTATTAAGCCAGAGATTCTTAATGTCAGGCACGTTTGACCAGGCCATTAAGAATCTCCAATAAAGGGTTAAAAAAAACACCACACAGAGAAAAAATACTTTAATAGAAATAAATACACAGACACATTAGAGACTCCATCTTTATTACCCCCTGTCACCCCTCCATGATCCTGCTCTTCTGTCTTCTTTCTAGTGTAGTAGTAGTGACGATTGTAGTGAGGAAGGATGAGGTTCACCATCTCATCACTTGGGGCTGGGGAACCTCATCCTCACTACAATGCTCACTACAATCGTGCAGCCTTCACTCCGTGAGTGATCAGTGCTGGCTGTCAGCGGTAACAGCGGTAACGCTGACAGACGCGTTACCATAGCAATGGTGCTCTCGGAGCCGCGGTTAGCGGTGACGTCACCGCTAACTGCGTTGCTATGGCAACGGTGATCTCCGTTAATGACCGGCTGTGTCAGCCAGTCCCTAACGAAACGGGGAGTCGACCGTGTGCTAGAGCATGTCGCCGGTACACGGCGATACACATATGTGCACCGTGTACCGGAGAGATGCTCTCGCAGGTCCTACATGACGTGTCATAGTCATGTGACCAGTCTGTAGCCAATGAGATAATAGCCACGTGACTGGTCACATGGCTATTTTGACGTCACGATAGGTCCTGCATCTCTGCTGGCAGTGCTGGTCACGGGGAGGATTCAGCGATCATCGGATGGAATAGCGGCAGGAGACAGAGTGCAGAAGGGAACCGACCTCGAGCCGAACCGGGACCAGTTCGCTCATCTCTAGTAATAATAGATAAAATTAGTGAGTAACCTCGGCACTCTAAATCTCCCAGACTAAGTCAGTAAGTCACAACGGATAGTAATGCAAAATCACTGTTTATTGGTCCGTATTAAGAAAAAAATTTTTTTCATAAGCATATATCTTTTTGTCCAAAACAAGTTACAAATGACGTTTCGGCCTGAGCCTTCGTCAGATTGGACTTATGTGCATGTAATCATGAAAAATGACAATAATCAGTATCACATAAGAGTGAGAGAACAATAACATAAACTCGAACAATGTAGAGGTACAATTGGGATGCAGCAAAAAAATTGCAACACAGCAAGAAATGAAACACATGATACAAATGTCATAATACAGTACAAGGACAATATAGTAATGACAAATATGGCGTCAGAGTAGGCTTAGACAGCTCTGGTACGAAAGAGATGTCAATCATAAAGTAACATGTGCAGTAGGTGTAGAGCTACAGTATGCATGGCAGAGCTAATGGGTAGACCGACCATAGAAAAAGAACGGAGAAAAAGTGGAGAAAAAAATGGAGAAAAAGTGGAGAAAAAGTGGAGAAAAAGTGGAGAAAAAAATGGAGAAAAAGTGGAGAAAAAGTGGAGAAAAAGTGGAGAAAAAATGGAGAAAAAATGGAGTAAAAATGGAGAAAAAGTGGAGAAAAAGTGGAGCACCCTTTGGTGCCTTTCATGTGGCACTAAGGGGTGCTTAGCTTTGTATTTAGCCAAAAAAATTAAAAAAAAAATGACGTAGGGTTCCCCCTAGTTTTGTAGCCAGCTAGGGTAAAGCAGACGGCTGCAGCCTGCAGACCACAGCTGGCAACCTCACCTTGGCTGGTAATCCAAAACTGAAGGCACCCCACGCTGTTATTTTAAATTAAATAAATAATTAAAAAAAAAAACACGTAGGGGTCCCCCAAAATTGGATCACCAGCCAAGGTAAAGCAGACAGCTGGGGCCTGATATTCTCAGACTAGGGAGGTCCATGGTTATTGGACTCTCCCCAGCCTAAAAATAGCAGGCCGCAGCCGCCCCAGAAGTGGCGCATCCATTAGATGCGCCAATCCTGGTGCTTCGCCCCAGCTCATCCCGCGCCCTGGTGCGGTGGCAAACGGGGTAATATATGGGGTTAATACCAGATGTGTAATGTCACCTGGCACCAAGCCGTGGGGTTGGTGAGGTCAGGCGTCTATCAGATACCCGACATCACCAACCACCAACCCAGTCAGTAATAAAAAAAAATAGACGACAAACACATTTTTATTTGAAAAAACACTCCCCAAAACATTCCCTCTTTAACCAATTTATTAGAATGAAAAACAAATCCAGGTCTGGTGTAATCCAAGGGGTTGCCATGACGATCCACACTGTCCCAGTCAATGAAGAGCAGGATGTTCCCCATTGGCTGGGAGAGCAATGCAGTGACCTGAGCTAACATCAATGGGTCAGCCCAGGTCACTGCAGGGCATGACAAGTGCTGCTGTCAGCGAGGTACATTACCTGCGCTGATCTCCAGCACACTGACAGCACCTGTCACTGAGTTCAATGACCGCCGCCTTCACAGCCAAGTATCGCGAGAGGCCCGTGACGTCACCGCTAGTCAGTCTCGGGTCGGAAGTGAGAGAAGGTGATGTGACAAGCGGCGGCCATGGAGGACAGTGACAGCGCTGAGGTCGGGATGGCAGGACTTCATCACCGCAGGTAAGCCGAGCGGGACCATGTGTGTGTATGTGTGTGTGTGTGTGTGTGTGTGTGTGTGTGTGTGTGTGTGTACGTGTGTACAATACATGCCGCGGGCAGGAGGGGGCGGAGCGAGCTGAGCGGGGAAGTGTGGGCTTCCTGCACGTAACTAGGATAAACATCGGGTTACTAACCAAAGCGCTTTGGTTGGATACCCGATGTTTATCTTGGTTACCAGCTTGTGGCAGGCTGCCAGCGATGGCTCCTGCACACTGTAGCTGTAAAAAGCCCTGCTTTTTGCTGCTGGAACCGTTCTCGAACGTATCTAGAACTATCGAATTTTAGCAAAAAGCTCGAGTTCTAGTTCGATCTAGAACACCCCCCAAAATCACTCGAACCGCGAACTGGAGAACCGCGAACCGCGCTCAACTCTAGTCGGAAGCGAAGAGATGTGGGAGCAGTTTGAAGTGCAGCGAGCACTGGTTCAAGAACCCACGGCAGTTCTTGGGGTCCCCAGCATACCGAGGCGGAGAGGCTAGTCTCAGTTGCGAGGTCGCAGAAGTTGTCCCTACAGAAGCCGTGGATGTGGCGGAAGTGGACAGGGACGTGGCTGTGGATTGCAGTGTGTTCAGGCGGGTGTCCACTGACATCATGAAGGCCAACATACGGGATTGGGTCTCTCGCTGACGTACCAGCTCCTGCTGCAATCTGGCCAGTTGGGATGCTAGTGCTTCGGCGGGATCCATGGCCTGTTCGTTCTGTTAGGTCCGGGTGATGGTGGATCCTCTGGGCCGTGTACCGGACTCCCCCAGTGAGGCAACCTGGAGCTAACCCCTATACAGGGACTGTCCAGTCACCCCACCAGAGGGCCTAGGTACACGGTAGCCGGAGTACTAGCGGAACCGGGATAGCGTCCCACAGGGAACAGGTAAAACGGAGTCTTTGGAGCCACAGAGTCCTCAGAGATAATTACGGAAGTCCAGTACGGGTGACGGTTAGGAAGCTCAGGCGGGATCCGGGTTAGCTGGGTGTGATGGAAGGCAGCTGGGTGAAGTCGGAGATACCAGACAGTCACAGGCTGTGGTTGGATTCCCTGCCGACGGACACCGGAGGACCTCTTGGCAAGACTGGATTCAGGGACCGGTTACGGAGGCAGAGCAGGCTCTACGGAAGAGACAAAGTTTTTAGTATCAGTAAGACACAAGGGGACCTGGACTTCTAGCTTGCAGAACTCGACGAACAGGCGACACCCTCCAGGCAGGGAGCTCCTAATATACCTGACCCTGACTGATACAATATCCTGTTAGGGAGTGCAGGGCCTTTAAGAGGAGGTCAGTGACCGCGCGCACGCCCTAATGCACATGCGTGACGCCCGGGTGCCGGAGGCCAGAGCAGGGAGCGGTGCCGAGGAGGACGTGTGGCTGGAGGCAGGGGACCCGGGGACCGGAGCGGTGAGTGAGAAAAGACGTCGGGACCCGGGGAGCGTGACACATACTCCCGTGGAATCGTTCCACATACAGAATCGGAGTGGAAGGACTTGGCCACAGATCAGGGACTGGTCCCTAGGCTAGAGGAGAAGAACCAGAGTGCTCCGCTATTAAAACCAGAGGCTAATGACCATTTAGTACCAAAGCCAACTTCGCGGACACCGGCTCAGGGCACTGTGTGCGTTGGCGCGGGACAAGCTGGAGAGAAGTCAGCGCAGGAAGACGACCAGGGATGGTACATAAGAAAGGTGCACCGGAGTTGACTTCCGAACTACTTGGGATCGGCTTGAGCCCATCACAGTGGAACCCAGCACTCCAAAGGCGGTTACTGACTAGTTGTGTTACCTTTTGGAACCTGCTACAGTGAGTAAAAACCTTGAGACTGCATCCCTATGTCGCTTTGTTATTCGCCTGCACCTCCGGCCCTGCACTCCCGCCATCGCCCACTACTACCCCCATACGCCCTGGGGCTCAGCTCTACCTGTTGAGAGCTGTACCAACCAAGCTGCGCCACCATCTGCTCCGGGGGTCTCCATCCCGCAGCGATGGCACCTAACTTGCCACATACAACAGGTGGCGTCACCAACTACCATCCCCATAATCATTCTACTTTAACTGATACCGCCAGGGTCACGGAAACGGGCCTTGCCTCTGCAGCGTCCCAGAAACGGAAACCGCGATCAGGTAACTAGTAGCCCCACGGTTCCGGTGCGGGTGTGTCACCAGCAGAGTCATCAAAAGGTATAAGTGAATGCTGCATTACTTGTGGCTCACACTGCTTGGCTGATTTTGAAGGGGGTGATGTGCAAAAAAGATGACAATGGACCTCAGGTGACAACTCTGTGCTTTCAACTGTGGACTGAGTTTAAGACAATGCGAAGGAACTGGATACACTGTTAGCCATAAAATATAAAACCGCCTTAACAGCTTCTGGCCTCAATATTTATGTAGTGGTGTTGGGGCCTACAAAATGATGAGGAATAGTCTGTGGCCTGTGTGCACTAGAGTTAGGTGTTTCATTTTCGCATGTAGCAGGTACAGATCTACTGACTCGCCCCAGTGTTATGGTGTCCCGGGCCGTATATTTACTGGGACAGTTCCCTGGGTGGCCGTTGCCCAGTTCCGTGACCCTGGGGGTCGCTTAAAAGAGGTTATGTACAGGGGAGTAATAATAAAGGTTTTGCCGTGACTCCACTTGCGGGTTGCGGCTATGTAGATGAAGCCGCCGCTGCACAGTCTTTTACTGTGGGGCTGATGTTAATGGCAGCCTGGATGTTGGGCCCTCCGCAAGTAGGGCCAGGCCCCAGGGGGTAGGTGATGAGTTGGGCGCGGAAAGAAGGTAGGCCACACAAGGGATTGCAGTGTAACTGGTTTCTTTACTCACAGCGTTGTTATGGCTTGCATCCTGAAGAAGGCTGGTCATCACCACTGGTCCTCTTAGTCACAGTGCTGGTGTGGTAACCTGGTGGCTCCTTGCCCCTGCACCTGTCTCTGGTTGGTGGGTCCCCATGGCTTGAAACGTCTAGGGGTCCCCTCCTGGTAGTCTTTCAGTCTTTAGTCCGTATGGCAGGCAGTTTGAACCCTGTAGGACCGGTGCTCTGTCCCGGTCCCTGGTTCTTCCGTCACTGTTGGTGTCCCGGATTTGGGGAAAGGAAAATCAGGGATTATATGTTTTAGGCTGTGTCCGCACTTTGCGTTTTCACCTGCGTTTCAGGTGCATTTTAGGTCTGTTTTGAACTGCAGCGTTTTCATGCCAAAAGGCATGCGTTTTGTTTTTCCAGCAAAGTCTATGGAAAATGTGGATTTGCTGTCCGCACTTTTCAGTTCAAAACTCTGCGTTTAATTTGCATATTTTGTGGCAAAAACCATGCGTTCAAAGAAGCAGCATGTCAATTGTTTTTGCCATTTTGGTTGCGTTTTGCTAATGTCGTGGGCGGGGAGGGGACGCTGCGCTCACCATGCTCGGGTCCGGCGCTGCTGCTGCTTTGCCTCCTGCCCGGTGGCTCGAGCGGTGGGCCGGATCCGGGGACTCGAGCGGCGCTCCTCGCCCGTGAGTGAAAAGGGGGGTGGTTTTGGGGATTTATTGTCCGTGACGCCACCCACGGTTGTAGTGAGGTTGTGACACCACCGCAGCTCTGGACGGGGATCCCGGGAGCGATGACTGGGAGCAGCTTGGATGATGTTCTTCCCCTCCGTGGGTAGGGGGATTGGTTGTCCCGGGGCCCGGTGAGGGAGGGATGGTAGGCGGGCTACGGGGCCTGGTGAGGTGCAGGGTCGCGGTGGCAGCGCGGTGTCGCACGGCATGGTGGTACTCACTCAGCCAATGATGAATGCAAAGTCTCCGGTAAAACAAACGGCTGGATGGACGGGTCCCACAGACGGCTGTGGTTGTTATTCTCCCGGTAGGTTGGTGGTGACTCCCTTTCCCTGCACCTGTGTTATGTTCTCGGTTCTGGTGGCTTCCCACCGGTAACCCGCTCCCCAGCTTGGATGGAGGCTGAGGGAGCCCCTTTTGCCCGCAGGCTCTGGCCCTGGGAACTGTAGCCTTGGCAGTGACTGTATTTTCCTTCACGGTTTGAGCTGTTGCCTTCAATCGGGTCTTGACTGCTGGGAAACCCCGGAGGTTCCCTTCGCTAACGGATTTTACCGGTTTTACGGTGACTCCTAGCCTGGTCGGGGTCCGTAAGCCCTGCCGAATGGTGCTGGCTTCTCTTCGCTCCCCGCTCCGGTACCGGGGGGCCACCGCCCGTCCACGGTCCTTACGGTTCACGTCAATCAGCCCCTCCTGCAGACGGTCACCACTGTCTGCTAACCTTGCTGTAGATGCCCGGGCCTCGCACCCGGACACGGTCAGTCTCCTCCGCTACCACTTCACTTCTCAACTCCTCAAACTCAACTGCTCTCCTTTTCCCGCCCCCAGGACTATGAACTCCTTGGTGGGTGGGGCCAACCGCCTGGCTCCACCCCCTGGTGTGGACATCAGCCCCTGGAGGGAGGCAACAAGGATTTTTGTTTGACCTAGGTGTGCCTAGCCGGGGTGTGGGGTGTGTTGTTGTAGTACCTGTGACGTCCTGGCTTGTCCAGGGCACCACACTAACATTGAAGTCAATGAGAAATGGCAAAAAGCAAGCTAAATCAAAATTCCAGTGTTTTACCTGCTTTTTAGGTGCTGAAAATATGCGTTTTGGACTTATAAAACGCATGTTTTTCTAACATAATGAAATAATTGTATAATATGTCCCTTTACACACACACATAGTCCGACAATTAAATTAAAGAAAAATATGAATTTATTGATATTTTTCCGCTAAATTGTATAAAACTGCTATAATTATTAGTGATGAGCGAGCATGCTTGTAACTACTCGGTACTCGCACGAGTATCGCTGTACTCGGGCTGCTCGGCGGGGACCGAGTAATCTCGCGATACTCGTGCTGTACTCGTGGTCTTCATCCCTGCATGTTGGCGCTCTTTTGAGAGCCAGCCCTCATGCAGGGATTGGCTGGCAGACCACTGCAATGCCACAGCCCTGTTAGTTGTGGAATTGCAGTGATTGGCCGGCCTGCACAGCGTGACCGAGCCTTTATACCGGCCGGCGCGCTGTGCTCTGCTCACAGCTATCCAGACAGTCAGTGCAGGGAGAGTGTCGCTGATTCAGGGAAAGCTTTGCGGCCCTTTATAGCTTTTTCAGTTGCAGGGCTGCAAACAGTGTGACCAAAAGTCCTTCTCAGGACTATTCTAGTTGTATACAGGCAGGCAGGGTATAGCCAGGTCGGAGTACAGTAGCAGAGTCCTTCTCAGGACTATTGTTGCTATATACAGGCAGGGTATAGCCAGGTCTGAATACAGGCTAGTGACCAGAAGAGTCCTTGTCAGGACTATTGTACCAGTATACAGGCAGGCAGGCAGGCAGGCAGGGTATGTATAGCCATTCCTAGTGGTGACCGTATACCAGCCTTCATCATATCTGGGGCTGGTGTACACAGTCTAAAACAGTCCAGATAGTGTCTGACTTGTCTGTAATTGTCGCTCCCCAAAAAAACCTGTTAGGTTCTTAGTGCGTCCGTGCTTGGTTTTTAAAACCGCACGTGTGTGCCTGTCGGTGGCAGCGTACAGGTGCACTTGTGTGCAATTTCCACAAACTTTGATATAACGCACAAGTAGTGAATACACGTCAGCACAGCATTGCAAAATGCGCAAGGGCATTGGCAAGGAACAAGGAAGTGGACGTGATGGTGGTGCAGGCAGAGGCCGAGGTCGTGGGCAAGCTCTAATTTCGCCACAACAAAGGGCCACATCTAGTCGCTCGCACGTCCTGTCCCAAATTCTTGGGGACCGCAGCAGTACACCGCTCTTGAACCAAGACCAGTGTCAACAGGTTGTTAGTTGGATAGCAGATAATGCTTCCAGTCAGATTGGCACCACCACAAACACTCTGTCTTCCACACGGTCAAGTGTCAGTAGCCGTGATACTGCACCGCACATTTCTGAACCTGATCCTCCTTCCTACCACCAGGCTGAGTACACGTCCTCCTCGGACATTAATGATCCCACACTTGGACACTCGGAAGAGCTGTTCACGTTTCCATTCACACATTCTGGCCTCTCGCCAGCTCATATTGAAGTGGGTCATGAGGAGATCGTCTGTACAGATGGCCAAATATTTGAGCAGCCACGTTCTCACGAAGTTGGCAACGTGTCTCAACAAGTGGTGGACGATGATGAGACACAATTGTCAGGAAGTCAGGAGGAGGAGCAGGGTGCGGAAGAGGAAGACGACATGGTGGATGATCCAGTAACTAACCCAACCTGGCAGGAGGATATGCAGAGCGAGGACAGCAGTGCACAGGGGGAGGGAGGCGTAGCATCCCAACAGGCAGTAAGAAGCAGGGTGGTGGCCCCAGGCAGAAGTCAGGCAACCGTTCCCCGGAACAACACGACGACACAAGGTGCCTGTACAAATGTTAGGTCTTCCCGAGTCTGGCAGTTTTTTAAGTTGGCTCCAGATGATTCTAAAAAGGCCATTTGCAACACCTGCCGTGCCAGCATCAGCAGGGGTACCAAAACTAGCAGCCTGACCACCACCAGCATGATCAGGCACATGTCAGCCAAGCACCCGACTTTGTGGGAAGTACAACAGAGTCGAGGAGCAGTGCTTGCTGATGTCACTGCTACGTCTTCGCTGGTTGTGCATGCGAGCCAATCCCCTGTCCATGTTGCCTGCGAACAAGCCTCCTCCACTCCTGCACCTGCAGTTGCCTACGCAGAAAGAACACCATCATCAAGCACGTCCTTGTCCCAGCGCAGCGTTCAGTTATCCATTCAGCAAACCTTTGAACGCAGGCGCAAATACACTGCCAACACCCCACATGCCACAGTTCTAAATGCTAACATTTCGCGACTGCTTGCGCTGGAAATGTTGCCTTTTAGGCTGGTGGAGACAGAAGCATTCCGCGACCTGATGGCGGCAGCTGTCCCACGTTACTCGGTCCCCAGCCGCCACTATTTCTCCCGGTGTGCCGTCCCCGCGTTGCATAACCACGTGTCACAAAACATCACACGTGCCCTGAACAACGCTGTTTCACCCAAGGTCCACCTAACCACAGACACGTGGACAAGTGCTTGTGGGCAAGGCCGCTACATCTCGTTGACGGCACACTGGGTTAATATTGTGGAAGCTGGGACCCAGTCTGAGCGAGGGACGGAACACGTCCTTCCCACACCAAGGTTTGCAGGCCCTACCTCAGTCAGTGTTTCACCCACACTCTACAGCTCAGGAATGTCATGCTCTTCAGCCTCCTCCTCCTCCTGCGCATCCTCATCCACTGTACCCTCCACACCAGTCCCAAGCTGGAAGCACTGCAGCACTGCCTCGGCGAAGCGGCAACAGGCTGTGCTGAAGCTAATCTGCATCGGTGACAAACCCCACAATGCAGAAGAGGTGTGGACAGCTCTGAAACAGCAGGCAGATCACTGGCTCACACCTCTGAACCTAAAGCCAGGAAAGGTCGTGTGTGACAATGGCCGGAACCTGGTGGCGGCTTTGAGGCGAGGCCAGCTGACACATGTTCCATGCGTGGCCCATGTGCTCAACCTCGTGGTTCAGCGGTTTATAAAGTCATACCCAGAGCTGTCTGATCTGCTGGTAAAAGTTCGCCGCCTGTCTGCACATTTTCGAAAGTCACCTACTGCTTCAGCCGGCCTTGCCGGCTTTCAGCGCCGTTTGCATCTTCCGGCTCACAGACTGGTGTGTGATGTCCCCACGCGTTGGAATTCAACTCTGCACATGTTGGTCAGGATATGTGAGCAGAAGAGGGCAGTTGTTGAGTACCTGCATCACCTAAGCCGTCGGGAAATGGGTCAAACTCCACACATAACACCTGAGGAGTGGAGATGGATGTCAGACCTATGTACCATCCTCCAAAACTTTGAGGACTCCACCAAGATGGTGAGTGGTGATGACGCCATTATTAGCGTCACCATACCGCTACTCTGCCTTCTAAAATGGTCTCTGCTGAAAAACAAACATGATGCATTGCAGGCGGAGCGCGATGAGTTGCAGCAAGAAACAGTAGTGGGTGTGGGTGATAACACACAGCCCAGCCTCGTCTCATCACAACGTGCAGTGGAGGACTATGACGAGGAGGAGGATGAAGACATGGAGCAACTCTCCGGCCAAATTGAGGATATGACATGCACACCAGTCATATCCTCGGTTCAGCGTGGCTGGCCAGAGGACAGGGTAGATGAGGAGGAGGAGGAGGAGGAGGAGGAGGAGGACAGCATGTTCAGTCATCTTGTTGGTCAGGCTACTGAAGTCCTGGCTGTTAAGAGTCTGGCGCACATGGCTGACTTTATGGTAAGCTGCCTGTCTCGTGACCCTCGCGTTAAGAACATCTTGGCCGACAATCATTACTGGTTGGTAACACTGTTAGACCCACGCTACAAGGAGAACTTTTTGTCTCTTATTCCCGTGGAGGAGAGGTCAACCAAAATGCAGCAGTTCCGGAAGGCCATAGTCACGGAAGTAGGCAAAGCATTCCCCTCACAAAACGCTAGCGGCATAGGTCAGGAATCAGTGGACAACCGAGGCGTACAGCCGAGAGAGGCACAAGTCCAATCCGCCAGAGGTAGGGGAACAGTCTTTAAGATGTGGGACAGTTTTCTCAGCCCCTCACGTACCACAGCACCTGAGGTGCGGGGTAGGGCCACAAGAAATCCTAAGTTTGCCCAGATGCTGAAGGAGTACCTTGCAGATCGAACAACTGTACTCCGACATTCCTCTGTGCCTTACAATTATTGGGTATCCAAGCTGGACACGTGGCATGAATTGGCTCTCTACGCCTTGGAAGTCCTGGCCTGCCCTGCCGCTAGCGTTTTGTCAGAGCGTGTTTTTAGTGCCGCAGGTGGAATCATTACAGATAAACGCACCCGCCTGTCAACTGAAAATGCTGACAGGCTGACTCTGATCAAGATGAACAAGGGTTGGATTGGGCCAGACTTCACCACACCACCAGCAAATGAGAGCGGAATTTAAAGTTTGCCATGTACCTCCACTCACCCATGGGTACACACTTCTGGACTTTGGATAATCGCTGGACTGCTCCTCCTTCTCCTCATGCGCCACCATGATGACCGTTACAAATTGCAATACTTAGGCCTTTGTTTCAGGTATACCCCCAGTGGTAAATTTTTTCGCCCATTCTTTGCAGAATGGACATTACAACGACAGGAGACCCGCTCCTTTGCAATGGGAACAATGTTTTGAGCCCCTCATGCACGTCTCTACCCAGGGACAACGTGGAGCTTCCCAATTTTTGGCTGCCCTGCCTAAGGGCTATACTATAATACACCCACTTCCTGACAATGGACACTTAATGTTTTGAGGCCCTCATGCACGTCTCTACCCAGGGACAACGTGGAGCCTCCCAATTTTTGGCTGCCCTGCCAAAGGGCTATACTATAATACACCCACTTCCTGACAATGGACACTTAATGTTTTGAGGCCCTCATGCACGTCTCTACCCAGGGACAACGTGGAGCCTCCCAATTTTTGGCTGCCCTGCCAAAGGGCTATACTATAATACACCCACTTCCTGACAATGGACACTTAATGTTTTGAGGCCCTCATGCACGTCTCTACCCAGGGACAACGTGGAGCCTCCCAATTTTTGGCTGCCCTGCCAAAGGGCTATACTATAATACACCCACTTCCTGACAATGGACACTTAATGTTTTGAGGCCCTCATGCACGTCTCTACCCAGGGACAACGTGGAGCCTCCCAATTTTTGGCTGCCCTGCCAAAGGGCTATACTATAATACACCCACTTCCTGACAATGGACACTTAATGTTTTGAGGCCCTCATGCACGTCTCTACCCAGGGACAACGTGGAGCCTCCCAATTTTTGGCTGCCCTGCCAAAGGGCTATACTATAATACACCCACTTCCTGACAATGGACACTTAATGTTTTGAGGCCCTCATGCACGTCTCTACCCAGGGACAACGTGGAGCCTCCCAATTTTTGGCTGCCCTGCCAAAGGGCTATACTATAATACACCCACTTCCTGACAATGGACACTTAATGTTTTGAGGCCCTCATGCACGTCTCTACCCAGGGACAACGTGGAGCCTCCCAATTTTTGGCTGCACTGCCAAAGGGCTATACTATAATACACCCACTTCCTGACAATGGACACTTAATGTTTTGAGGCCCTCATGCACGTCTCTACCCAGGGACAACGTGGAGCCTCCCAATTTTTGGCTGCCCTGCCAAAGGGCTATACTATAATACACCCACTTCCTGACAATGGACACTTAATGTTTTGAGGCCCTCATGCACGTCTCTACCCAGGGACAACGTGGAGCCTCCCAATTTTTGGCTGCCCTGCCAAAGGGCTATACTATAATACACCCACTTCCTGACAATGGACACTTAATGTTTTGAGGCCCTCATGCACGTCTCTACCCAGGGACAACGTGGAGCCTCCCAATTTTTGGCTGCCCTGCCAAAGGGCTATACTATAATACACCCACTTCCTGACAATGGACACTTAATGTTTTGAGGCCCTCATGCACGTCTCTACCCAGGGACAACGTGGAGTCTCCCAATTTTTGGCTGCCCTGCCAAAGGGCTATACTATAATACACCCACTTCCTGACAATGGACACTTAATGTTTTGAGGCCCTCATGCACGTCTCTACCCAGGGACAACGTGGAGCCTCCCAATTTTTGGCTGCCCTGCCAAAGGGCTATACTATAATACACCCACTTCCTGACAATGGACACTTAATGTTTTGAGGCCCTCATGCACGTCTCTACCCAGGGACAACGTGGAGCCTCCCAATTTTTGGCTGCCCTGCCAAAGGGCTATACTATAATACACCCACTTCCTGACAATGGACACTTAATGTTTTGAGGCCCTCATGCACGTCTCTACCCAGGGACAACGTGGAGCCTCCCAATTTTTGGCTGCCCTGCCAAAGGGCTATACTATAATACACCCACTTCCTGACAATGGACACTTAATGTTTTGAGGCCCTCATGCACGTCTCTACCCAGGGACAACGTGGAGCCTCCCAATTTTTGGCTGCCCTGCCAAAGGGCTATACTATAATACACCCACTTCCTGACAATGGACACTTAATGTTTTGAGGCCCTCATGCACGTCTCTACCCAGGGACAACGTGGAGCCTCCCAATTTTTGGCTGCCCTGCCAAAGGGCTATACTATAATACACCCACTTCCTGACAATGGACACTTAATGTTTTGAGGCCCTCATGCACGTCTCTACCCAGGGACAACGTGGAGCCTCCCAATTTTTGGCTGCCCTGCCAAAGGGCTATACTATAATACACCCACTTCCTGACAATGGACACTTAATGTTTTGAGGCCCTCATGCACGTCTCTACCCAGGGACAACGTGGAGCCTCCCAATTTTTGGCTGCCCTGCCAAAGGGCTATACTATAATACACCCACTTCCTGACAATGGACACTTAATGTTTTGAGGCCCTCATGCACGTCTCTACCCAGGGACAACGTGGAGCCTCCCAATTTTTGGCTGCCCTGCCAAAGGGCTATACTATAATACACCCACTTCCTGACAATGGACACTTAATGTTTTGAGGCCCTCATGCACGTCTCTACCCAGGGACAACGTGGAGCCTCCCAATTTTTGGCTGCACTGCCAAAGGGCTATACTATAATACACCCACTTCCTGACAATGGACACTTAATGTTTTGAGGCCCTCATGCACGTCTCTACCCAGGGACAACGTGGAGCCTCCCAATTTTTGGCTGCCCTGCCAAAGGGCTATACTATAATACACCCACTTCCTGACAATGGACACTTAATGTTTTGAGGCCCTCATGCACGTCTCTACCCAGGGACAACGTGGAGCCTCCCAATTTTTGGCTGCCCTGCCAAAGGGCTATACTATAATACACCCACTTCCTGACAATGGACACTTAATGTTTTGAGGCCCTCATGCACGTCTCTACCCAGGGACAACGTGGAGCCTCCCAATTTTTGGCTGCCCTGCCAAAGGGCTATACTATAATACACCCACTTCCTGACAATGGACACTTAATGTTTTGAGGCCCTCATGCACGTCTCTACCCAGGGACAACGTGGAGTCTCCCAATTTTTGGCTGCCCTGCCAAAGGGCTATACTATAATACACCCACTTCCTGACAATGGACACTTAATGTTTTGAGGCCCTCATGCACGTCTCTACCCAGGGACAACGTGGAGCCTCCCAATTTTTGGCTGCCCTGCCAAAGGGCTATACTATAATACACCCACTTCCTGACAATGGACACTTAATGTTTTGAGGCCCTCATGCACGTCTCTACCCAGGGACAACGTGGAGCCTCCCAATTTTTGGCTGCCCTGCCAAAGGGCTATACTATAATACACCCACTTCCTGACAATGGACACTTAATGTTTTGAGGCCCTCATGCACGTCTCTACCCAGGGACAACGTGGAGCCTCCCAATTTTTGGCTGCCCTGCCAAAGGGCTATACTATAATACACCCACTTCCTGACAATGGACACTTAATGTTTTGAGGCCCTCATGCACGTCTCTACCCAGGGACAACGTGGAGCCTCCCAATTTTTGGCTGCCCTGCCAAAGGGCTATACTATAATACACCCACTTCCTGACAATGGACACTTAATGTTTTGAGGCCCTCATGCACGTCTCTACCCAGGGACAACGTGGAGCCTCCCAATTTTTGGCTGCCCTGCCAAAGGGCTATACTATAATACACCCACTTCCTGACAATGGACACTTAATGTTTTGAGGCCCTCATGCACGTCTCTACCCAGGGACAACGTGGAGCCTCCCAATTTTTGGCTGCCCTGCCAAAGGGCTATACTATAATACACCCACTTCCTGACAATGGACACTTAATGTTTTGAGGCCCTCATGCACGTCTCTACCCAGGGACAACGTGGAGCCTCCCAATTTTTGGCTGCCCTGCCAAAGGGCTATACTATAATACACCCACTTCCTGACAATGGACACTTAATGTTTTGAGGCCCTCATGCACGTCTCTACCCAGGGACAACGTGGAGCCTCCCAATTTTTGGCTGCCCTGCCAAAGGGCTATACTATAATACACCCACTTCCTGACAATGGACACTTAATGTTTTGAGGCCCTCATGCACGTCTCTACCCAGGGACAACGTGGAGCCTCCCAATTTTTGGCTGCACTGCCAAAGGGCTATACTATAATACACCCACTTCCTGACAATGGACACTTAATGTTTTGAGGCCCTCATGCACGTCTCTACCCAGGGACAACGTGGAGCCTCCCAATTTTTGGCTGCCCTGCCAAAGGGCTATACTATAATACACCCACTTCCTGACAATGGACACTTAATGTTTTGAGGCCCTCATGCACGTCTCTACCCAGGGACAACGTGGAGCCTCCCAATTTTTGGCTGCCCTGCCAAAGGGCTATACTATAATACACCCACTTCCTGACAATGGACACTTAATGTTTTGAGGCCCTCATGCACGTCTCTACCCAGGGACAACGTGGAGCCTCCCAATTTTTGGCTGCCCTGCCAAAGGGCTATACTATAATACACCCACTTCCTGACAATGGACACTTAATGTTTTGAGGCCCTCATGCACGTCTCTACCCAGGGACAACGTGGAGTCTCCCAATTTTTGGCTGCCCTGCCAAAGGGCTATACTATAATACACCCACTTCCTGACAATGGACACTTAATGTTTTGAGGCCCTCATGCACGTCTCTACCCAGGGACAACGTGGAGCCTCCCAATTTTTGGCTGCCCTGCCAAAGGGCTATACTATAATACACCCACTTCCTGACAATGGACACTTAATGTTTTGAGGCCCTCATGCACGTCTCTACCCAGGGACAACGTGGAGCCTCCCAATTTTTGGCTGCCCTGCCAAAGGGCTATACTATAATACACCCACTTCCTTACAATGGGCACTTCAAGTTTACAGGCCCTTATGCACGTCTCTATCCAGGGACAATGTGGAGCCTCTCAATTTTTGGCTGCCCTGCCAAAGGGCTATACTACAATAGACCCACTTCCTTACAATGGGCACTTCAAGTTTACAGGCCCTCATGCACGTCTCTATCCAGGGACAATGTGGAGCCTCTCAATTTTTGGCTGCCCTGCCAAAGGGCTATACTACAATAGACCCACTTCCTTACAATGGGCACTTCAAGTTTACAGGCCCTCATGCACGTCTCTATCCAGGGACAATGTGGAGCTTCTCAATTTTTGGCTGCCCTGCCAAAGGGCTATACTACAATAGACCCACTTCCTTACAATGGGCACTTCAAGTTTACAGGCCCTCATGCACGTCTCTATCCAGGGACAATGTGGAGCCTCTCAATTTTTGGCTGCCCTGCCAAAGGGCTATACTACAATAGACCCACTTCCTTACAATGGGCACTTCAAGTTTACAGGCCCTCATGCACGTCTCTATCCAGGGACAATGTGGAGCCTCTCAATTTTTGGCTGCCCTGCCAAAGGGCTATACTACAATAGACCCACTTCCTTACAATGGGCACTTCAGGTTTACAGGCCCTCATGCACGTCTCTATGCAGGGGCATTGGTGAACCTCACAATTTTGGACTGCCCTGGCAAAGGAAAATACTACAAAGACTCACTTCCTCAAAATGGGCACATTAGACTCAAGAGGCCTTCATGTACGTCTCTTCTCAGGGACATCGGAGTGCCACACAATGTTTTCACGTAAAATCTTTCATGTATTAATCTCAAAAAGTAACATACACCAGCTCTATCTCACTATTGGGTATGTGCCCTTAACATTTCTGCCATGAAAAATCATTTTGGGGTCATTTTGGAAGGTTTTCTGGTGAGTCCGTAAAAATGGCGTAAAACGCGGACAAAATTGTTCACAGCTGTGACTTTTGAGTGATAAATGCTTCAAGGGGTCTTCCCCATGCTGTTGCCATGTCATTTGAGCACTCTTCTGAGACTTTTGTGACATTTTTAGGGTTTCTCCATGCTGCCGGGGGGTCATTTCACAAAAATACTCGGGTCTCCCATAGGATAACATTGGGCTCGTTGCTCGGCCCGAGTACACGAGTATCTTGGGATGCTCGGCCCGAGCTTCGAGCACCCGAGCTTTTTAGTACTCGCTCATCACTAATAATTATATGAAATATAACTATTTTATTTACTTTTTCATAAATTATGTGCTCTTTTTTTTTCTATTTTTTCATTAGGTTTGACTGTTTAAACTTTATTTAGCTGTGTCTTTATGTTCAAAACGCATCTGTCAAAACGCAATGGAAAAGCATGTAAAAAGCGCTAAAAACGCGGTAAATACGCATGCGTTTTTAGTGCTACTTTGTGGACAAAAGCAACTTTGGCAAAATCAATTACTGCCAAAATGTGCGTTTTGACATGCGTTTAGCACGACGCAAAGTGTGGACCTAGCCTTAGTGTTACCAGCGCTGGTCTTCTGGGTCCCTAGGGGTAAGCCCTGCATCTTTGACAGGATGAAGTTCCTTGTAGCTCCTGATGGCTTCAGGGGCGCTACACTACCACATCATCGCCCTGAAGCAGCTCTACCATTAGCAGCACCACCACCACGGACACATCCCCTATTTGATGATCTCCTCATTTTCTGCCCCCCAAAAAAGCGCAAATTATTAGACGTCCAGTATACAGAGAGAGACTTTACAGCAGATTATTACACTGCCTGTATGCTAAGTTCCCCCACAGATCTTTTTCGACAAGTACCTACGCAGCCCCATTTTTTTTTTTTTGGATTTTGGATACCTACGCAGAACCTGGTGCAGTGGAGTAACAGAGCTGTTGCAGAAACAGGTGCACAGTGGCAAAATAGAACTTGTTATTGTTACGTCACCGCCGGAGTCTGCTCCAGCGACTTCTGCTCCGATCGCCAGGCGACGCCGTGTTCCTGCCGTGGATGATGCTGGTGATGGGAGAGGAGTCGATGCCAGTGGTGGGCGCAGGCTCTGATCATCCAGTGGGCTAGGTTAGCTTGGGATCTGCAGTACCGCTGGGTGACTGTGGGTGGCATGTGTCTGCCAGCATTCAGCTACAGCCAATGGGAAGGCACCACACCCTTCTTATTCCCCCTCCTGTCACATGACCACTGCCAGAGATAGTTCTGATTTTCCTGGCTCCTGTTACGTCCTATTCTGTTTGGTGATTCCTGTGTGTGGACTTCTGCGTGTTTTCTGACTACCCTCCTGCCTACTGTTTTTGTACCTTGCTGCCCGATCCGGATTTGAACTTTGCTACGTTTGCTGACTACGTCATTGCCTGCCGATTCTGTCCCTGTTCTGCAATTCCTGGTTTGACCCTGCCTGACTACTACTCTCATCGGACTGCAGCCTTCCACAGGTAGTGATCTCCAGTTCCCTGTGTAATTCCAAATCCCTGTAGAGGGGTTAAAAGGTTTCAGGGTTATGGGGGTCCTGCTTGGTGAGTGGCTTCCCTCTAGCCTCCCCATTACAGCCCATCTGAGTCTGTGGATCCAGGCAGGCGTTACATTTATAGATTAACCAAGTTCTATTTGGTGTTGTTTCAGGCCTTGTTACTGGACCGATCCCAAGCATCCATGTTGCTTTATTGGACTATTTGGAGTTTGTGCCAATTGTTGCCACTTTTCCTGTTGCCTGACATTAATTTTTGCTAATGTGGAAACTTCTCGAAATTGTCTTTTGTCTGTAATACCAGGGTTCTGGGATCAAGAAGTCTACACCTGTATGAGATCTTGCTGTCTCTGGTTAAGGTAGAAATGTTGGGGCGGAGCCTGGACCGGAAGGTGAGCACACACAGGGAGACACTCTCCTGCGGACTCACCGTGAATACCGCTGGAGCCGCCGCACGGCTGATGATTATAGTGACACCGGAGGGCAGGGGAAGGTACCGGCATCCAGCAGGAGAAGTCTCAGCTCCTGAACCGGCAGCATGTCCAGGTGGCGACAGAGGGAAGTTGGAGCAGGCAGAGGGCCTGGATCACAAAATGGCACCGAGGTCAGAGAGGAGGCGGAGAAAGCAAACACAGCCTGCCAGCATAGCATGGAAGCAGCTGCAAAACTTGCACAGTTTGCAAGACAATCAGAGGAATCTCTGGAGCACAAACAGGAGGAGGATTCAGGAGAACAGCAGGCAGCAGAGGAAATACAGGAGAACCCCACTATTAAGGATGTGTTTCAGGTGGTCTCCTTTTACAAACAGGCCCTCACAACATTAACCCAGCAGGTGCTGGGAATACAGGGAGATATAGCTACTCTCAAAAATGATCAGAAGAAAACTGATATGAGAACCAGTGCTGTGGAGGAAAGAGTGGGGGCAGCTGAGGATCATATAGTTACACTGCAAAAAGCAGAGAAAAAGTTCCAGCAGCAAATATCTGAGTTGTCCGCGAAAACGGATGACTTGGAGAACCGTTCCAGGAGGAACAATATAAGACTGGTAGGCATCCCAGAAAAAGTAGAGGGAAGAAATCCTACTGAATTCATAGAAACGTGGCTTAAAGAAAAGATTGGCGCTGATAATTTGACCAAGTTATATGCAATTGAGAGGGCGCACAGAGTCCCAATGCAACCACAACCACCTGGCAAGGGGCCCCGTATGATGCTGGCAAAAACTGCTTAACTGCAGGGACCGGGATATTATTCTACGCAAGGTGCGGGATCTGGAGAACCTAACAATTGATGGACACCCAGTGGCTATATACCCTGACTACTCTGTACCAGTACAGAAGCAAAGAATGCAATTTACAGGGGTAAAGAGACGACTCCGTGAGCTGGGGGTTAAATATTCCATGATGTTCCCAGCAAAACTTCGAGTAGCAGCACTGGAGAAGGTGCACTTTTTTCTTGATCCAGAGGAGGCCATGAAATGGATAGACATCAATGCAAGAAAGCTGCAAACAACAGGAGAAGGATAGAAGCTGGTTATGAGTGACACTGCAATTTCGTGATTTTCCTGGACTGCAGGACTGGCTACTAATAAGCATTTGCACATCCTAGAAGAGAAGGAGACTTCATAAGCCCATTTTTATGGCAGTGACGGTACACTTCTTTTTTTTTTACCCTTTCTCTTCCAGGTTATTATTGTTGATCTCTTGCTCCTGTCCCTGAGTGTTAGATGGGGCAGGGAGAAGTTTCCTAACACTAAGCTGGACAATGACAGGAGGAGGATAATAATTCCCCCCTTTTTTTTTTTTTTTTTCTTTCTTCTGGCCGTGCGGTGGCGATTGATAAATGTTTCAGTTTTCAAAAATTCATATGTTAGTAGTTTACATTATATGATATGTGCAAATGAAAACGAATATGGTGAAGGCTGGAGGTGAGTTAGGGGGTTTGGTATGAGAGAAAAGGAGGAAGGAGGTTGACCGGTCTGGGGGAGAAAGACCTCATTCCCTATAAGGGAGTTAAAGATGTAAATCGGAGGTGGAGGAGTTTTGTTGGGGTGGTTCTAAGGGGCGGGTTAGGGAAGGGAAAGACTCAGCGTACAGAGGGACAGGATGTTTGTTTAAAGATAACCAGTAATTTTCAACATGGGAGAGGAGATTAAAATATTATGTTGGAATGTAAGGGGGCTGTCAGATAGAGGTAGAAGATACACAATGATAAAATATATGCTAGACCAGAACCCATCAATAATGTGTTTATTGGAGACGCATTTGACGAGCGACACGACAAATGTACTGAACAAGCGATGGATGCAAAAGGCGTATCACTCTACTTTTTCTAGTTATGCTAGAGGGGTCTCTGTGTTGGTCCATAGATCCGCCCTATATGAAGAAGTGGAGACATGAATAGACACAGAGGGACAATATGTAATGGTAATCTGTAAGTTGTATGGACAATTATTATGCATTGCTGCTATATATGTTCCACCGCCTTACACTAGTGTCAAAATTAGAGAGGTGAGAGAGCGTTCGGCTAAATGGGGGAATTTGCCATTCTTGTTGGTCGGTGACTTTAATAATGTCATAAATGCATATTGGGACAGGAGCAGAAACTCACGGGAGGCGAGGAGGGACGGAGCGTCAGCATTTGGTATATTTATTCATGAATTGGGGCTGGTAGACATTTGGAGGATAAGGAATTTAGGGGTGACCTGTTTTTCCTGTCACTCAGCGACCCATGGTACACTTTCCCATATAGACCTGGCCTTGGGAAATGAAATGATGGATTCTGGAATTTCAAATGTTGAATACTTAGCTAGAGTAATATCGGATCATAGTCCAATACTGGTATCTATTAAAAAACGGGGAGTAGGGGAGAGGCTAACAAGAGAATGGAAGCTACATCCGGTTTGGGTAAAAAGTATTGACATGAACGGTATAGCCAGTGAGATTCTGGAATATTTTGCCCTTAATAGAGGTAGTGCGGATCTATTGGAAGTTTGGGACGCCATGAAGGCATACCTGAGAGGCCTTTTATTTAGAGATGTTTGCCGGTGTAAGTCTCATAGTAGACAGGGGGAAATTGATTGCTTAGAGGTCTTGAAGGGAGCAGAAGCAGAGATGGTAACACAGCCCACACCAGAGAATAGGCAGAAGCTAAAAGCCGCGCAGGAAGAAGTTAATAAGGTGCTATTGGAGAAAGTAGTTAGAAAGCAGGCTTTTCAAAAAGAGAACTTTTATGTGGAAGGAGAAAAGGTGGGACATCTGTTGTCGGTGGTGACGGCAGCCCAGAGACAATCATCCTTTGTGCATTGCATTCGCACCACAATGGTAGATTTGGTTATGGAGGGGGTAGATATTCTGGACACGTTCGCAGCCTTTTATGAGGAATTATATTCTACTAGAGGGTAGATGAGACAGCGACCTAGAGGCTTTCTTAGGTACAATGACAGTACCCAAAATTACAGAGACAGAGAAACACAGTCTAGAGGGCCCTATCACACTTGAGGAGATAAAACAAAATAATCACTGATCTCGGGGAGACCAGCCAGAGAAAACACTGCCGGCAGCCAGCGAGGGCGCTCAAGACAGTGAAATCCTAGGTACATTGCCCTCGGGGAAATATGCAAATCAAAAAGGTCCGTGGAGCCTCTGTTAGGAGTCTCAACACAGAAACCAGCCAGATATCCCTCCAGGAAGGGCCCAGCCAAGAGGTAAATCTTTTTAGGAGACCACCATAACCACCATATTAAGTGGCCCTTTTAGTCAATATCCAACTTTTTGACAAGTTTAAAGATATGACAAGGGAAATACCAAGGCCAGGTATCCATCCACAGACAGCTGTTTTGGGGGTATTGCCCCTCATCAGTGTGGAGTAGAATTCTGGCCAGGTGGGAGCAATGCCTTGTAGACCAACAAGACAAAACAATCACTGATCTCGGGGAGACCAGCCAGAGAAAGCACTGCCGGCAGCCAGCGAGGGCGCTCAAGACAGTGAAATCCTAGGTACATTGCCTTCTGGGAAATATGCAAATCAAACAAGTCTGTGGAGCCTCTGTTAGGAGTCTCAATGCAGAAACCAGCCAGATATCCCTCTGGGAAGGGCCCAGCCAAGGGGTGGCTCTTTTTAGGAGACCACCATATTAAGTGGCCCTTTTTTGTCAATATCCAACTTTTTGACAAGTTTAAAGATATGACAAGGGAAATACCAAGACCAGGTATCCATCCACAGACAGCTGTTTCGGGGTATTGCCCCTCATCAGTGTGGAGTAGGATTCTGGCCAGGTGGGAGCAATGCCTAGTAGGCCAACAAGGCAAAACAATCACTGATCTCGGGGAGACCAGCCAGAGAAAACACTGCCGGCAGCCAGCGAGGGCGCTCAAGACAGTGAAATCCTAGGTACATTGCTCCCTGGGAAATATGCAAATCAAAAAAGTCTGTGGAGCCTCTGTTCGGAGTCTCAACGCAGAAACCAGCCAGATATCCCTCCAGGAAGGGCCCAGCCAAGGGGTAAATCTTTTTAGGAGACCACCATAACCACCATATTAAGTGGCCCTTTTAGTCAATATCCAACTTTTTGACAAGTTTAAAGATATGACAAGGGAAATACCAAGGCCAGGTATCCATCCACAGACAGCTGTTTCAGGGTAATACCCCTCATCAGTGTGGAGAAGGATTCTGGCTGGGTGGGAGCAATGCCTAGTAGACCAACAAAACAAAACAATCACTGATCTCGGGGAGACCAGCCAGATACCTGGTCTTGGTATTTCCCTTGTCATATCTTTAAACTTGTCAAAAAGTTGGATATTGACTAAAAGGCCCACTTAATATGGTGGTTATGGTGGTCTCCTTGGCTGGGTCCTTCCCGGAGGGATATCTGGCTGGTTTCTGTGTTGAGACTCCTAACAGAGGTTCCACAGACTTTTTTGATTTGCATATTTCCCAGGGGAAAATGTACCTAGGATTTCACTCTCTTGAGCGCCCTCGCTGGCTGCCGGCAGTGTTTTCTCTGGCTGGTCTCCCCGAGATCAGTGATTGTTTTGCCTTGTTGGCCTACTAGGCATTGCTCCCACCTGGCCAGAATCCTACTCCACACTGATGAGGGGCAATACCCCGAAACAGCTGTCTGTGGATGGATACCTGGTCTTGGTATTTCCCTTGTCATATCTTTAAACTTGTCAAAAGGTTGGATATTGAAAAAAAAGGGCCACTTAATATGGTGGTCTCCTAAAAAGAGCCACCCCTTGGCTGGGCCCTTCCCAGAGGGATATCTGGCTGGTTTCTGCGTTGAGACTCCTAACAGAGGCTCCACAGACTTGTTTGATTTGCATATTTCCCAGAAGGCAATGTACCTAGGATTTCACTGTCTTGAGCGCCCTCGCTGGCTGCCGGCAGTGTTTTCTCTGGCTGGTCTCCCCGAGATCAGTGATTGTTTTGTCTTGTTGGTCTACAAGGCATTGCTCCCACCTGGCCAGAATCCTACTCCACACTGATGAGGAACAATACCCCGAAACAGCTGTCTGTGGATGGACACCTGGCCTTGGTATTTCCCTTGTCATATCTTTAAACTTGTCAAAAAGTTGGATATTGACTAAAAGGGCCACTTAATATGGTGGTTATGGTGGTCTTCTTGGCTGGGTCCTTCAACAACAACAACAAACAGGATTTTTATAATATGGGATTATGTTTTCTGCTAAAATGGTCAATAAAAAAGAAACCCAAAATCGTAGTTCTCCTTGTAATAGAAGCCAAAATGTATTGTCATTTGGCAACGAAACCAAGAATTTTTTATCTTACAGGATGATAGGAAATTACTTAAACACTGAAAATGGATTGGTTTCACTGGGGATTGAACCCAGGATCTTCTGCGTATTAAGCAGACTTGATGACCACTACACTATGAAACCTTTGAAATCCTGCAAAGTAATGCCAATTAGAGACGAGTTTTGACCGCCAGGGGAAAAAAAACAAATATATATTTTGAAACAAACAGGATTTTTATAATATGGGATTATGTTTTCTGCTAAAATGGTCATTAAAAAAGAAACCCAAAATCGTAGTTCTCCTTGTGATAGAAGCCATAATGTATTACCATTTGGCAACGAAACCAATAATTTCATATTTTACAGGTTGATAGGAAATTACTTCAACACCGAAAACAGATTGGTTTCACTGGGGATTGAACCCAGAACGTTCTGCATGTAAAGCAGACTTGATGACCACCACACTAGAAAACCTGTGAAATCCTGCAAAGTAATGGCAATTAGAGACGAGTTTTGACTGCCAGGGAAAAAAAAAAAATAATTCGTAGTTCTGTTGGTGATGGAAGCCAAAACATCCCGATATTCAGGAACAAAGCCAAGAACTTTATATATTGCAGGTTGAATAGGGTATTATTTCAACACCATGAACAGATTGGTTTTACTGGGGATTAAACCCAGGACCTTCTGCAAGTTAAGCAGACGTGATGACCACTACACTATGAAACCTTTGAAAACCTGCAAAGTAATGGCAATTAGAGACGAGTTTTGACCGCCAGGGAAAAAAACAAATTCGTAGCTGTTGGAAGCCAAAACATCCCGTCATTCGGCAAAAAAGCCAAGAACTTCATATATTGCAGGTTGATAGGGTTTTGTTTCAACACCATGAAAAGATTGGTTTTACTGGGGATTGAACCCAGGATCTTCTGGAAGTTAAGCAGACGTGATGACCACTACACTATGAAACCTAATGGAAAGTTACTGTGTATTGGCTAGCAGAGCAGAATTGAGAATAACGGGGCCTTTTTATTGCTGAAGGAAAGTATTTTTGGTTAATGAAATATTTACAATTTTTATTACATATTTTACCAGTTTTATTCCTACAAAGGGATTTTGCTTAAATTGAAGTTTACATTGAATGTGTTACCTTTTTCAACATAGTTTAGTCGTTTGCTTTTGTATTTATGGGAACTATATATTTTGAAACAAACAGGATTTTTATAATATGGGATTATGTTTTCTGCTAAAATGGTCAATAAAAAAGAAACCCAAAATCGTAGTTCTCTTGGTGATGGAAGTCAAAATATATTATCAGTTGGCAACAAAACCAATAATTTCATATATTACAAGTCGATAGGAAATTACTTAAACACCGAAAACGGATTGGTTTCACTGGGGATTGAACCCAGGACCTTCTCTGTGTGAAGCAGACGTGATGACCACTACACTATAAAACCTGTGAAATCCTGCAAAGTAATGGCAATTAGAGACGAGTTTTGACCGCCAGGGAAAAAAAGCAAATTCGTAGCTCTGTTGGTGATGGAAGCCAAAACATCCCGTCATTCGGCAACAAAGCCAAGATCTTCATATATTGCAGGTTGATGGGGTATTATTTCAACACCAAGAACAGATGGGTTTCACTGGGGATTAAACCCAGGACCTTCTGCGTGTAAAACACACGTGATTACCACTACACTATGAAACCTGACAGAAAAATGATAGAGTATTGGCTATCGGAGCAGAATTGTAACTGACGGGGCCTTTTTATTGCTGAAGAAAAGTGTTTTTGGTTAATGAAACATTTACAATTTTTATTACATATTTTACTAGTTTTATTCCTACAAAGGGATTTTGCTTAAATTGAAGTTTATATTGAATGTGTTACTTTTTTCTACATAGTTTGGTCTTTTGCTTTTGTATTTCTGGGAACTATATTTTTTGAAACAAACAGGATTTTTATAATATGTGATTATGTTTTCTGCTAAAATGGTCAATAAAAAAGAAACCCAAAATCGTAGTTCTCTTGATGATGGAAGCCAAAATGTATTGTCATTTGGCAACGAAACCAAGAATTTCACATATTACAAGTCGATAGGAAATTACTTCAACACCAAAAACAGATTGGTTTCACTGGGGACTGAACCCAGGACCTTCTGCGTGTGAAGCAGACGTGATGACCTCTACACTATGAAACCTTTGAAATCCTGCAAAGTAATGGCAATTAGAGACGAGTTTTGACCGCCAGGGGAAAAAAAACAAATTCGTAGCTCTGTTGGTGATGGAAGCTAAAACATCCCGTTATTCGGCAACAAAGCCAAGAACTTTATATACTGCAGGTTGATAGGGGATTATTTCAACACCAAGAACACATAGGTTTCACTGGGGATTGAACCCAGGACTTTCTGCGTGTAAAGCAGACGTGATTTCCACTACACTATGAAACCTTTGAAAGCCTGCAAAGTAATGGCAATTAGAGACGAGTTTTGACCGCCAGGGAAAAAAAAAACAAATTCGTAGCTCTGATGGGGATGGAAGCCAAAACATTCCATCATTCGGTAACAAAGCCAAGAACTTCATATATTGTAGTTTAATTGAGTATTATTTCAACACCAAGAACAGATTGGTTTTACTGGGGATTGAACGCAGGACCTTCTGCGTGTTAAGCAGACGTGATGACCACTACTCTATAAAACCTGATGGAAAGTTACTGTGTATTGGCTAGCAGAGCAGAAATGTGACTGACGGGGCCTTTTTATTGCTGAAGGAAAGTAATTTTGGTTAATGAAACATTTACAATTTGTATTACATATTTTACCAGTTTTATTCCTACAAAGGGATTTTGCTTAAAAGGAAGTTTACATTGAATGTGTTACCTTTTTCAACATAGTTTAGTTGTTTGCTTTTGTATTTAAAGGAACTATATATTTTGAAACAAACAGGATTTATATAATATGGGATTATGTTTTCTGCTAAAATGGTCAATAAAAAAGAAACCCAAAATCCTAGTTCTCTTGGTGAGGGAAGCCAAAATATATTAACAGTTGGCAACAAAACCAAGAATTTCATATATTACAGGTTGATAGAAAATTACTTCAATAGCGAAGACGGCTTGTTTTTACTGGGGATTGAACCCAGGACCTTCTGCGTGTGAAGTAGACGTGATGACCACTCCACTATGAAACCTGTGAAATACTGCAAAGTAATGGCATTTAGAGACGAATTTTGACCGCCAGGGGAAAAAAAAAAAATAATTTGTAGTTCTGTTTGTGATGGAAGCCAAAACATCCCGTCATTCGGCAACAATGCCGACAACTTCATATATTGTAGTTGGATAGCGTATTATTTCAACACTAAGAACAGATTGGTTTCACTGTGGATTGAACCCAGGACCTTCTGCGTGTTAAGCAGACGTGATTTCCACTACACTACGAAACCTTAGAAAGCCTGCAAAGTAATGGCAATTAGAGACGAGTTTTGACCGCCAGGAAAAAAAAAAACAAATTCGTAGCTCTGTTGGGGATGGAAGCCAAAACATCCCATCATTCGGCAACAAAGCCAAGAACTTCATATATTGTAGTTTAATTGAGTATTATTTCAACACCAAGAACAGATTGGTTTTACTGGGGATTGAACGCAGGACCTTCTGCGTGTTAAGCAGACGTGATGACCACTACTCTATGAAACCTGATGGAAAGGTACTGTGTATTGGCTAGCAGAGCAGAATTGTGACTGACGGGGCCTTTTTATTGCTGAAGGAAAGTATTTTTGGTTAATGAAACATTTACAATTTTTATTACATATTTTACCAGTTTTATTCCTACAAAGGGATTTTGCTTAAAAGGAAGTTTACATTGAATGTGTTACTTTTTTCCACATAGTTTAGTTGTTTGCTTTTGTATTTAAAGGAACTATATATTTTGAAACAAACAGGATTTTTATAATATGGGATTATGTTTTCTGCTAAAATGGTCAATAAAAAAGAAACCTAAAATCGTAGTTTTCTTGGTGATGGAGGCAAAAATATATTATCAGTTGGCAACAAAACAAAGAATTTCATATGTTACAGGTTGATAGCAAATTACTTCAACAGCGAAAACGGCTTGTTTTTACTGGGGATTGAACCCAGGATCTTTTTATTGCTGAAGGAAAGTATTTTTGGTTAATGAAACATTTACAATTATTATTACATATTTTACCAGTTTTATTCCTACAAAGGGATTTTGCTTAAATTGAAGTTTATATTGAATGTGTTACTTTTTTCTCCATAGTTTGGTCTTTTGCTTTTGTATTTATGGGAACTATATATTTTGAAACAAATAGGATTTTTTTAATATGGGATTATGTTTTCTGCTAAAATGGTCAATAAAAAAGAAACCCAAAATCGTAGTTCTCTTTGTGATGGAAGCCAAAATGTATTGTCATTTGGCAACGAAACCAAGAATTTCACATATTACAAGTCGATAGGAAATTACTTCAACACCAAAAACAGATTGGTTTCACTGGGGATTGAACCCAGGACCTTCTGCGTGTGAAGCAGACGTGATGACCACTACACTATGAAACCTTTGAAATCCTGCAAAGTAATGGCAATTAGAGACGAGTTTTGACCGCCAGGGGAAAAAAAACAAATTCGTAGCTCTGTTGGTGATGGAAGCTAAAACATTCCGTTATTTGGCAACAATGCCAAGAACTTTATATACTGCAGGTTGATAGGGGATTATTTCAACACCAAGAACACATGGGTTTCACTGGGGATTGAACCCAGGACCTTCTGCGTGTAAAGCAGACGTGATTTCCACTACACTATGAAACCTTTGAAAGCCTGCAAAGTAATGGCAATTAGAGACGAGTTTTGACTGCCAGGGAAAAAAAAAACAAATTCGTAGCTCTGTTGGGGATGGAAGCCAAAACATCCCATCATTCGGCAACAAAGCCAAGAACTTCATATATTGTAGTTTAATTGAGTATTATTTCAACACCAAGAACAGTTTGGTTTTACTGGGGATTGAACGCAGGACCTTCTGCGTGTTAAGCAGACGTGATGACCACTACTCTATGAAACCTGATGGAAAGTTACTGTGTATTGGCTAGCAGAGCAGAATTGTGACTGACAGGGCCTTTTTATTGCTGAAGGAAAGTATTTTTGGTTAATGAAACATTTACAATTTTTATTACATATTTTACCAGTTTTATTCCTACAAAGGGATTTTGCTTAAATTGAAGTTTATATTGAATGTGTTACTTTTTTCTCCATAGTTTGGTCTTTTGCTTTTGTATTTATGGGAACTATATATTTTGAAACAAATAGGATTTTTATAATATGGGATTATGTTTTCTGTTAAAATGGTCAATAAAAAAGAAACCCAAAATCGTAGTTCTCTTTGTGATGGAAGCCAAAATGTATAATCATTTGGTAACGAAACCAAGAATTTCACATATTACAAGTCAATAGGAAATTACTTCAACATCAAAGACAGATTGGTTTCACTGGGGATTGAACCCAGGACCTTCTGCGTGTGAAGCAGACTTGATGACCACTACACTATGAAACCTTTGAAATCCTGCAAAGTAATGGCAGTTAGAGACGAGTTTTGACCGCCAGGGGAAAAAAAACAAATTCGTAGCTCTGTTGGTGATGGAAGCTAAAACATTCCGTTATTCGGCAACAATGCCAAGAACTTTATATACTGCAGGTTGATAGGGGATTATTTCAACACCAAGAACACATGGGTTTCACTGGGGATTGAACCCAGGACCTTCTGCGTGTAAAGCAGACATGATTTCCACTACACTATGAAACCTTTGAAAGCCTGCAAAGTAATGGCAATTAGAGACGAGTTTTGACTGCCAGGGAAAAAAAAAACAAATTCGTAGCTCTGTTGGGGATGGAAGCCAAAACATCCCATCATTCGGCAACAAAGCCAAGAACTTCATATATTGTAGTTTAATTGAGTATTATTTCAACACCAAGAACAGTTTGGTTTTACTGGGGATTGAACGCAGGACCTTCTGCGTGTTAAGCAGACGTGATGACCACTACTCTATGAAACCTGATGGAAAGTTACTGTGTATTGGCTAGCAGAGCAGAATTGTGACTGACAGGGCCTTTTTATTGCTGAAGGAAAGTATTTTTGGTTAATGAAACATTTACAATTTTTATTACATATTTTACCAGTTTTATTCCTAGAAAGGGATTTTGCTTAAATTGAAGTTTATATTGAATGTGTTACTTTTTTCTCCATAGTTAGGTCTTTTGCTTTTGTATTTATGGGAACTATATATTTTGAAACAAATAGGATTTTTATAATATGGGATTATGTTTTCTGCTAAAATGGTCAATAAAAAAGAAACCCAAAATCGTAGTTCTCTTTGTGATGGAAGCCAAAATGTATTGTCATTTGGCAACGAAAGCAAGAATTTCACATATTACAAGTCAATAGGAAATTACTTCAACACCAAAGACAGATTGGTTTCACTGGGGATTGAACCCAGGAACTTCTGCGTGTGAAGCAGACGTGATGACCACTACACTATGAATCCTTTGAAATCCTGCAAAGTAATGGCAGTTAGAGACGAGTTTTGACCGCCAGGGAAAAAAAAACAAATTCGTAGCTCTGTTGGTGATGGAAGCTAAAACATTCCGTTATTCAGCAACAATACCAAGAACTTTATATACTGCAGGTTGATAGGGTATTATTTCAACACCAAGAACACATGGGTTTCACTGGGGATTGAACCCAGGACCTTCTGCGTGTAAAGCAGAAGTGATTTCCACTACACTATGAAACCTGTGAAAGTCTGCAAAGTAATGGCAATTAGAGACGAGTTTTGACCGCCAGGGAAAAAAAAAACAAAATCGTAGCTCTGTTGGGGATGGAAGCCAAAACATCCCATCATTCAGCAACAAAGCCATGAACTTCATATATTGTAGTTTAATTGAGTATTATTTCAACACCAAGAACAGATTGGTTTTACTGGGGATTGAACGCAGGACCTTCTGCGTGTTAAGCAGACGTGATGACCACTACTCTATGAAACCTGATGGAAAGTTACTGTGTATTGGCTAGCAGAGCAGAATTGTGACTGACAGGGCCTTTTTATTGCTGAAAGAAAGTATTTTTGGTTAATGAAACATTTACAAGTTTTATTACATATTTTACCAGTTTTATTCCTACAAAGGGATTTTGCTTAAAAGGAAGTTTACATTAAATGTGTTACTTTTTTCCACATAGTTTAGTTGTTTGCTTTTGTATTTAAAGGAACTATATATTTTGAAACAAACAGGATTTTTATAATATGGGATTATGTTTTCTGCTAAAATGGTCAATAAAAAAGAAACCCAAAATCGTAGTTCTCTTGGTGAGGGAAGCCAAAATATATTATCAGTTGGCAACAAAACCAAGAATTTCATATATTACAGGTTGATAGCAAATTACTTCAACAGCGAAAACGGCTTGTTTTTACTGGGGATTGAACTCAGGACCTTTTGCGTGTGAAGTAGACGTGATGACCACTCCACTATGAAACCTGTGAAATCCTGCGAAGTAATGGCATTTAGAGACGAGTTTTGACCGCCAGGGGAAAAAAAAAAATAATTTGTAGTTCTGTTTGTGATGGAAGCCAAAACATACCGTCATTCGGCAACAATGCCGAGAACTTCATATATTGTAGTTGGATAGCATATTATTTCAACACTAAGAACAGATTGGTTTCACTGGGGATTGAACCCAGGACCTTCTGCGTGTTAAGTAGAGTTGAGCGCGGTTCGTGGTTCGTGGTTCTCCAGTTCTAGGCTCGAGTGATTTTGGGGCATGTTCTAGATCGAACTAGAACTCGAGCTTTTTGCAAAAGCTCGATAGTTCTAGAAACGTTCGAGAACGGTTCTAGCAGCAAAAAAACAGCTAAATCCTAGCTTGGTTTCTGCTGTAATAGTGTAAGTCACTCTGTGAATCACACTATTATGACATTTCAATGTATAGTGTGCGTGAACAGCGCCTTCAGATCACTGTGTTTCTATAATTTTTTTTTTTCTTGTCTTCCTTCCCTAAGCGCACGCGTCTTGTGGGGCGGGCCAGCATGTCAGCCAATCCCAGACACACACACAGCTAAGTGGACTTTTAGCCAGAGAAGCAACGACATGTGTGATAGGATGTCCATGTCACATGTCCCTGCATTATAAAACCGGACATTTTCCTCCAGGACGCCATTATCTCTTCTGCGTCTTTGGTGTCAGACATCACTGTCGCAGCTCCTTCCTGAGTCCTATCACTGATACAGCTGTATGCGCTCCATACACAGCGCTGGACAGCTTAGGGAGAGCACTTTCTAGCAGTCCTTTTAAGGGCTCAAACCGGCAGGGTCAGAGTTAAGGTGACAGGTCCTGAAAACAGCGCCAGCGTCTGTGTAGCCAAGGTCAGGGATTTCCTCGCTGCATTCCCTATTAGGAGGGATAGAAAGGCAGGCTTCCATTCCTCTATCCAGAGCCCCAAAATCCTGGCACTGTACCCTCCTGTCCTCTGCACACTCCAACACATAACTAAGCCATTATACTAGCAAACACTCAGTGTACCTAGTGGCATCCTATACGTGGCTATTGGACTTTGCTATAGTCCCACTAGTGCAAAGACATTTGCAGAGCGCGTCTGCCTGCATTGCACACTCCACCTCATTATAACTAAGCCATTATACTAGCAAACACTCAGTGTACCTAGTGGCATCCTATACGTGGCTATTGGACTTTGCTATAGTCACACTAGTGCAAAGACATTTGCAGCACCTCTACCTGCATTGCACACTCCAACTCATGATAACTAAGCCATTATACTAGCAAACACTCAGTGTACCTAGTGGCATCCTATACGTGGCTATTGGACTTTGCTATAGTCACACTAGTGCAAAGACATTTGCAGAGCGCGTTTGCCTGCATTGCACACTCCAACTCATTATAACTAAGCCATTATACTAGCAAACACTCAGTGTACCTAGTGGCATCCTATACGTGGCTATTGGACTTTGCTATAGTCACACTAGTGCAAAGACATTTGCAGAGCGCGTCTGCCTGCATTGCACACTCCAACTCATTATAGCTAAGCCATTATACTAGCAAACACTCAGTGTACCTAGTGGCATCCTATACGTGGCTATTGGACTTTGCTATAGTCACACTAGTGCAAAGACATTTGCAGCACCTCTACCTGCATTGCACACTCCAACTCATGATAACTAAGCCATTATACTAGCAAACACTCAGTGTACCTAGTGGCATCCTATACGTGGCTATTGGACTTTGCTATAGTCACACTAGTGCAAAGACATTTGCAGAGCGCGTCTGCCTGCATTGCACACTCCAACTCATTATAACTAAGCCATTATACTAGCAAACACTCAGTGTACCTAGTGGCATCCTATACGTGGCTATTGGACTTTGCTATAGTCACACTAGTGCAAAGACATTTGCAGAGCGCGTCTGCCTGCATTGCACACTCCAACTCATTATAACTAAGCCATTATACTAGCAAACACTCAGTGTACCTAGTGGCATCCTATACGTGGCTATTGGACTTTGCTATAGTCACACTAGTGCAAAGACATTTGCAGCACCTCTACCTGCATTGCACACTCCAACTCATGATAACTAAGCCATTATACTAGCAAACACTCAGTGTACCTAGTGGCATCCTATACGTGGCTATTGGACTTTGCTATAGTCACACTAGTGCAAAGACATTTGCAGCACCTCTACCTGCATTGCACACTCCAACTCATTATAACTAAGCCATTATACTAGCAAACACTCAGTGTACCTAGTGGCATCCTATACGTGGCTATTGGACTTTGCTATAGTCACACTAGTGCAAAGACATTTGCAGCACCTCTACCTGCATTGCACACTCCAACTCATGATAACTAAGCCATTATACTAGCAAACACTCAGTGTACCTAGTGGCATCCTATACGTGGCTATTAAACTTTGCTATAGTCACACTAGTGCAAAGATATTTGCAGAGCGCGTCTACCTGCATTGCACACTCCAACTCATGATAACTAAGCCATTATATTAGCAAACACTCAGTGTACCTAGTGGCATTCTATACGTGGCTATTGGACTTTGCTATAGTCACACTAGTGCAAAGACATTTGCAGAGCGCGTCTGCCTGCATTGCACACTCCAACTCATTATAACTAAGCCATTATACTAGCAAACACTCAGTGTACCTAGTGGCATCCTATACGTGGATATTGGACTTTGCTATAGTCACACTAGTGCAAAGACATTTGCAGCACCTCTACCTGCATTGCACACTCCAACTCATGATAACTAAGCCATTATATTAGCAAACACTCAGTGTACCTAGTGGCATTCTATACGTGGCTATTGGACTTTGCTATAGTCACACTAGTGCAAAGACATTTGCAGAGCGCGTCTGCCTGCATTGCACACTCCAACTCATTATAACTAAGCCATTATACTAGCAAACACTCAGTGTACCTAGTGGCATCCTATACGTGGATATTGGACTTTGCTATAGTCACACTAGTGCAAAGACATTTGCAGCACCTCTACCTGCATTGCACACTCCAACTCATGATAACTAAGCCATTATACTAGCAAACACTCAGTGTATCTAGTGGCATCCTAAACGTGGCTATTGGACATTTGTCTAGTCACACTAGTGCAAAGACATTTGCAGCACCTCTACCTGCATTGCACACTCCAACTCATTATAACTAAGCCATTATACTAGCAAACACTCAGTGTACCTAGTGGCATCCTATACGTGGCTATTGGACTTTGCTATAGTCACACTAGTGCAAAGACATTTGCAGCACCTCTACCTGCATTGCACACTCCAACTCATGATAACTAAGCCATTATACTAGCAAACACTCAGTGTACCTAGTGGCATCCTATACGTGGCTATTGGACTTTGCTATAGTCACACTAGTGCAAAGACATTTGCAGAGCGCGTCTACCTGCATTGCACACTCCAACTCATGATAACTAAGCCATTATACTAGCAAACACTCAGTGTACCTAGTGGCATCCTATACGTGGCTATTGGACTTTGCTATAGTCACACTAGTGCAAAGACATTTGCAGAGCCCGTCTGCCTGCATTGCACACTCCAACTCATTATAACTAAGCCATTATACTAGCAAACACTCAGTGTACCTAGTGGCATCCTATACGTGGCTATTGGACTTTGCTATAGTCACACTAGTGCAAAGACATTTGCAGCACCTCTACCTGCATTGCACACTCCAACTCATGATAACTAAGCCATTATACTAGCAAACACTCAGTGTACCTAGTTGCATCCTATACGTGGCTATTGGACTTTGCTATAGTCACACTAGTGCAAAGACATTTGCAGCACCTCTACCTGCATTGCACACTCCAACTCATGATAACTAAGCCATTATACTAGCAAACACTCAGTGTACCTAGTGGCATCCTATACGTGGCTATTGGACTTTGCTATAGTCACACTAGTGCAAAGACATTTGCAGAGCGCGTCTACCTGCATTGCACACTCCAACTCGTGATAACTAAGCCATTACACTAGCAAACACTCAGTGTACCTAGTGGCATTCTATACGTGGCTATTGGACTTTGCTATAGTCACACTAGTGCAAAGACATTTGCAGAGCGCGTCTGCCTGCATTGCACACTCCAACTCATTATAGCTAAGCCATTATACTAGCAAACACTCAGTGTACCTAGTGGCATCCTATACGTGGCTATTGGACTTTGCTATAGTCACACTAGTGCAAAGACATTTGCAGCACCTCTACCTGCATTGCACACTCCAACTCATGATAACTAAGCCATTATACTAGCAAACACTCAGTGTACCTAGTGGCATCCTATACGTGGCTATTGGACTTTGCTATAGTCACACTAGTGCAAAGACATTTGCAGAGCGCGTCTGCCTGCATTGCACACTCCAACTCATTATAACTAAGCCATTATACTAGCAAACACTCAGTGTACCTAGTGGCATCCTATACGTGGCTATTGGACTTTGCTATAGTCACACTAGTGCAAAGACATTTGCAGAGCGCGTCTGCCTGCATTGCACACTCCAACTCATTATAACTAAGCCATTATACTAGCAAACACTCAGTGTACCTAGTGGCATCCTATACGTGGCTATTGGACTTTGCTATAGTCACACTAGTGCAAAAACATTTGCAGCACCTCTACCTGCATTGCACACTCCAACTCATGATAACTAAGCCATTATACTAGCAAACACTCAGTGTACCTAGTGGCATCCTATACGTGGCTATTGGACTTTGCTATAGTCACACTAGTGCAAAGACATTTGCAGCACCTCTACCTGCATTGCACACTCCAACTCATTATAACTAAGCCATTATACTAGCAAACACTCAGTGTACCTAGTGGCATCCTATACGTGGCTATTGGACTTTGCTATAGTCACACTAGTGCAAAGACATTTGCAGCACCTCTACCTGCATTGCACACTCCAACTCATGATAACTAAGCCATTATACTAGCAAACACTCAGTGTACCTAGTGGCATCCTATACGTGGCTATTGGACTTTGCTATAGTCACACTAGTGCAAAGACATTTGCAGATCGCGTCTGCCTGCATTGCACACTCCAACTCATTATAACTAAGCCATTATACTAGCAAACACTCAGTGTACCTAGTGGCATCCTATACGTGGCTATTGGACTTTGCTATAGTCACACTAGTGCAAAGACATTTGCAGAGCGCGTCTGCCTGCATTGCACACTCCAACTCATTATAACTAAGCCATTATACTAGCAAACACTCAGTGTACCTAGTGGCATCCTATACGTGGCTATTGGACTTTGCTATAGTCACACTAGTGCAAAGACATTTGCAGCACCTCTACCTGCATTGCACACTCCAACTCATGATAACTAAGCCATTATACTAGCAAACACTCAGTGTACCTAGTGGCATCCTAAACGTGGCTATTGGACATTTGTCTAGTCACACTAGTGCAAAGACATTTGCAGCACCTCTACCTGCATTGCACACTCCAACTCATTATAACTAAGCCATTATACTAGCAAACACTCAGTGTACCTAGTGGCATCCTATACGTGGCTATTGGACTTTGCTATAGTCACACTGGTGCAAAGACATTTGCAGCACCTCTACCTGCATTGCACACTCCAACTCATGATAACTAAGCCATTATACTAGCAAACACTCAGTGTACCTAGTGGCATCCTATACGTGGCTATTGGACTTTGCTATAGTCACACTAGTGCAAAGACATTTGCAGAGCGCGTCTACCTGCATTGCACACTCCAACTCATGAAAACTAAGCCATTATACTAGCAAACACTCAGTGTACCTAGTGGCATCCTATACGTGGCTATTGGACTTTGCTATAGTCACACTAGTGCAAAGACATTTGCAGAGCCCGTCTGCCTGCATTGCACACTCCAACTCATTATAACTAAGCCATTATACTAGCAAACACTCAGTGTACCTAGTGGCATCCTATACGTGGCTATTGGACTTTGCTATAGTCACACTAGTGCAAAGACATTTGCAGCACCTCTACCTGCATTGCACACTCCAACTCATGATAACTAAGCCATTATACTAGCAAACACTCAGTGTACCTAGTGGCATCCTATACGTGGCTATTGGACTTTGCTATAGTCACACTAGTGCAAAGACATTTGCAGCACCTCTACCTGCATTGCACACTCCAACTCATGATAACTAAGCCATTATACTAGCAAACACTCAGTGTACCTAGTGGCATCCTATACGTGGCTATTGGACTTTGCTATAGTCACACTAGTGCAAAGACATTTGCAGAGCGCGTCTACCTGCATTGCACACTCCAACTCGTGATAACTAAGCCATTACACTAGCAAACACTCAGTGTACCTAGTGGCATTCTATACGTGGCTATTGGACTTTGCTATAGTCACACTAGTGCAAAGACATTTGCAGAGCGCGTCTGCCTGCATTGCACACTCCAACTCATTATAACTAAGCCATTATACTAGCAAACACTCAGTGTACCTAGTGGAATCCTATACGTGGCTATTGGACTTTGCTATAGTCACACTAGTGCAAAGACATTTGCAGAGCGCGTCTGCCTGCATTGCACACTTCAACTCATTATAACTAAGCCATTATACTAGCAAACACTCAGTGTACCTAGTGGCATCCTATACGTGGCTTTTGGACTTTGCTATAGTCACACTAGTGCAAACACATTTGCAGAGCGCGTCTGCCTGCATTGCACACTCCAACTCATTATAACTAAGCCATTATACTAGCAAACACTCAGTGTACCTAGTGGCATCCTATACGTGGCTATTGGACTTTGCTATAGTCACACTAGTGCAAAGACATTTGCAGCACCTCTACCTGCATTGCACACTCCAACTCATGATAACTAAGCCATTATACTAGCAAACACTCAGTGTACCTAGTGGCATCCTATACGTGGCTATTGGACTTTGCTATAGTCACACTAGTGCAAAGACATTTGCAGCACCTCTACCTGCATTGCACACTCCAACTCATGATAACTAAGCCATTATACTAGCAAACACTCAGTGTACCTAGTGGCATCCTATACGTGGCTATTGGACTTTGCTATAGTCACACTAGTGCAAAGACATTTGCAGAGCGCGTCTACCTACATTGCACACTCCAACTCGTGATAACTAAGCCATTACACTAGCAAACACTCAGTGTACCTAGTGGCATTCTATACGTGGCTATTGGACTTTGCTATAGTCACACTAGTGCAAAGACATTTGCAGAGCGCGTCTGCCTGCATTGCACACTCCAACTCATTATAACTAAGCCATTATACTAGCAAACACTCAGTGTACCTAGTGGAATCCTATACGTGGCTATTGGACTTTGCTATAGTCACACTAGTGCAAAGACATTTGCAGAGCGCGTCTGCCTGCATTGCACACTCCAACTCATTATAACTAAGCCATTATACTAGCAAACACTCAGTGTACCTAGTGGCATCCTATACGTGGCTTTTGGACTTTGCTATAGTCACACTAGTGCAAACACATTTGCAGAGCGCGTCTGCCTGCATTGCACACTCCAACTCATTATAACTAAGCCATTATACTAGCAAACACTCAGTGTACCTAGTGGCATCCTATACATGGCTATTGGACTTTGCTATAGTCACACTAGTGCAAAGACATTTGCAGCACCTCTACCTGCATTGCACACTCCAACTCATGATAACTAAGCCATTATACTAGCAAACACTCAGTGTACCTAGTGGCATTCTATACGTGGCTATTGGACTTTGCTATAGTCACACTAGTGCAAAGACATTTGCAGCACCTCTACCTGCATTGCACACTGCAACTCATTATAACTAAGCCATTATACTAGCAAACACTCAGTGTACCTAGTGGCATCCTATACGTGGCTATTGGACTTTGCTGTAGTCACACTAGTGCAAAGACATTTGCAGCACCTCTACCTGCATTGCACACTCCAACTCATGATAACTAAGCCATTATACTAGCAAACGCTCAGTGTACCTAGTGGCATCCTTTACGTGGCTATTAAACTTTGCTATAGTCACACTAGTGCAAAGACATTTGCAGAGCGCGTCTACCTGCATTGCACACTCCAACTCATGATAACTAAGCCATTATACTAGCAAACACTCAGTGTACCTAGTGGCATTCTATACGTGGCTATTGGACTTTGCTATAGTCACACTAGTGCAAAGACATTTGCAGAGCGCGTCTGCCTGCATTGCACACTCCAACTCATGATAACTAAGCCATTATACTAGCAAACACTCAGTGTACCTAGTGGCATCCTATACGTGGCTATTGGACTTTGCTATAGTCACACTAGTGCAAAGACATTTGCAGCACCTCTACCTGCATTGCACACTCCAACTCATGATAACTAAGCCATTATACTAGCAAACACTCAGTGTACCTAGTGGCATCCTAAACGTGGCTATTGGACATTTGTCTAGTCACACTAGTGCAAAGACATTTGCAGCACCTCTACCTGCATTGCACACTCCAACTCATTATAACTAAGCCATTATACTAGCAAACACTCAGTGTACCTAGTGGCATCCTATACGTGGCTATTGGACTTTGCTATAGTCACACTAGTGCAAAGACATTTGCAGAGCGCGTCTGCCTGCATTGCACACTCCAACTCATTATAACTAAGCCATTATACTAGCAAACACTCAGTGTACCTAGTGGCATCCTATACGTGGCTATTGGACTTTGCTATAGTCACACTAGTGCAAAGACATTTGCAGCACCTCTACCTGCATTGCACACTCCAACTCATGATAACTAAGCCATTATACTAGCAAACACTCAGTGTACCTAGTGGCATCCTAAACGTGGCTATTGGACATTTGTCTAGTCACACTAGTGCAAAGACATTTGCAGCACCTCTACCTGCATTGCACACTCCAACTCATTATAACTAAGCCATTATACTAGCAAACACTCAGTGTACCTAGTGGCATCCTATACGTGGCTATTGGACTTTGCTATAGTCACACTGGTGCAAAGACATTTGCAGCACCTCTACCTGCATTGCACACTCCAACTCATGATAACTAAGCCATTATACTAGCAAACACTCAGTGTACCTAGTGGCATCCTATACGTGGCTATTGGACTTTGCTATAGTCACACTAGTGCAAAGACATTTGCAGAGCCCGTCTGCCTGCATTGCACACTCCAACTCATTATAACTAAGCCATTATACTAGCAAACACTCAGTGTACCTAGTGGCATCCTATACGTGGCTATTGGACTTTGCTATAGTCACACTAGTGCAAAGACATTTGCAGCACCTCTACCTGCATTGCACACTCCAACTCATGATAACTAAGCCATTATACTAGCAAACACTCAGTGTACCTAGTGGCATCCTATACGTGGCTATTGGACTTTGCTATAGTCACACTAGTGCAAAGACATTTGCAGCACCTCTACCTGCATTGCACACTCCAACTCATGATAACTAAGCCATTATACTAGCAAACACTCAGTGTACCTAGTGGCATCCTATACGTGGCTATTGGACTTTGCTATAGTCACACTAGTGCAAAGACATTTGCAGAGCGCGTCTACCTGCATTGCACACTCCAACTCGTGATAACTAAGCCATTACACTAGCAAACACTCAGTGTACCTAGTGGCATTCTATACGTGGCTATTGGACTTTGCTATAGTCACACTAGTGCAAAGACATTTGCAGAGCGCGTCTGCCTGCATTGCACACTCCAACTCATTATAACTAAGCCATTATACTAGCAAACACTCAGTGTACCTAGTGGAATCCTATACGTGGCTATTGGACTTTGCTATAGTCACACTAGTGCAAAGACATTTGCAGAGCGCGTCTGCCTGCATTGCACACTCCAACTCATTATAACTAAGCCATTATACTAGCAAACACTCAGTGTACCTAGTGGCATCCTATACGTGGCTTTTGGACTTTGCTATAGTCACACTAGTGCAAACACATTTGCAGAGCGCGTCTGCCTGCATTGCACACTCCAACTCATTATAACTAAGCCATTATACTAGCAAACACTCAGTGTACCTAGTGGCATCCTATACGTGGCTATTGGACTTTGCTATAGTCACACTAGTGCAAAGACATTTGCAGCACCTCTACCTGCATTGCACACTCCAACTCATGTAAACTAAGCCATTATACTAGCAAACACTCAGTGTACCTAGTGGCATCCTATACGTGGCTATTGGACTTTGCTATAGTCACACTAGTGCAAAGACATTTGCAGCACCTCTACCTGCATTGCACACTCCAACTCATGATAACTAAGCCATGATACTAGCAAACACTCAGTGTACCTAGTGGCATCCTATACGTGGCTATTGGACTTTGCTATAGTCACACTAGTGCAAAGACATTTGCAGAGCGCGTCTACCTGCATTGCACACTCCAACTCGTGATAACTAAGCCATTACACTAGCAAACACTCAGTGTACCTAGTGGCATTCTATACGTGGCTATTGGACTTTGCTATAGTCACACTAGTGCAAAGACATTTGCAGAGCGCGTCTGCCTGCATTGCACACTCCAACTCATTATAACTAAGCCATTATATTAGCAAACACTCAGTGTACCTAGTGGATTCCTATACGTGGCTATTGGACTTTGCTATAGTCACACTAGTGCAAAGACATTTGCAGAGCGCGTCTGCCTGCATTGCACACTCCAACTCATTATAACTAAGCCATTATACTAGCAAACACTCAGTGTACCTAGTGGCATCCTATACGTGGCTTTTGGACTTTGCTATAGTCACACTAGTGCAAACACATTTGCAGAGCGCGTCTGCCTGCATTGCACACTCCAACTCATTATAACTAAGCCATTATACTAGCAAACACTCAGTGTACCTAGTGGCATCCTATACATGGCTATTGGACTTTGCTATAGTCACACTAGTGCAAAGACATTTGCAGCACCTCTACCTGCATTGCACACTCCAACTCATGATAACTAAGCCATTATACTAGCAAACACTCAGTGTACCTAGTGGCATTCTATACGTGGCTATTGGACTTTGCTATAGTCACACTAGTGCAAAGACATTTGCAGCACCTCTACCTGCATTGCACACTGCAACTCATTATAACTAAGCCATTATACTAGCAAACACTCAGTGTACCTAGTGGCATCCTATACGTGGCTATTGGACTTTGCTGTAGTCACACTAGTGCAAAGACATTTGCAGCACCTCTACCTGCATTGCACACTCCAACTCATGATAACTAAGCCATTATACTAGCAAACGCTCAGTGTACCTAGTGGCATCCTTTACGTGGCTATTAAACTTTGCTATAGTCACACTAGTGCAAAGACATTTGCAGAGCGCGTCTACCTGCATTGCACACTCCAACTCATGATAACTAAGCCATTATACTAGCAAACACTCAGTGTACCTAGTGGCATTCTATACGTGGCTATTGGACTTTGCTATAGTCACACTAGTGCAAAGACATTTGCAGAGCGCGTCTGCCTGCATTGCACACTCCAACTCATTATAACTAAGCCATTATACTAGCAAACACTCAGTGTACCTAGTGGCATCCTATACGTGGCTATTGGACTTTGCTATAGTCACACTAGTGCAAAGACATTTGCAGCACCTCTACCTGCATTGCACACTCCAACTCATTATAACTAAGCCATTATACTAGCAAACACTCAGTGTACCTAGTGGCATCCTAAACGTGGCTATTGGACATTTGTCTAGTCACACTAGTGCAAAGACATTTGCAGCACCTCTACCTGCATTGCACACTCCAACTCATTATAACTAAGCCATTATACTAGCAAACACTCAGTGTACCTAGTGGCATCCTATACGTGGCTATTGGACTTTGCTATAGTCACACTAGTGCAAAGACATTTGCAGAGCGCGTCTACCTGCATTGCACACTCCAACTCATGATAACTAAGCCATTTTACTAGCAAACACTCAGTGTACCTAGTGGCATCCTATACGTGGCTATTGAACTTTGCTATAGTCACACTAGTGCAAAGACATTTGCAGAGCGCGTCTGCCTGCATTGCACACTCCAACTCATTATAACTAAGCCATTATACTAGCAAACACTCAGTGTACCTAGTGGCATCCTATACGTGGCTATTGGACTTTGCTATAGTCACACTAGTGCAAAGACATTTGCAGCACCTCTACCTGCATTGCACACTCCAACTCATGATAACTAAGCCATTATACTAGCAAACACTCAGTGTACCTAGTGGCATCCTATACGTGGCTATTGGACTTTGCTATAGTCACACTAGTGCAAAGACATTTGAAGCACCTCTACCTGCATTGCACACTCCAACTCATGATAACTAAGCCATTATACTAGCAAACACTCAGTGTACCTAGTGGCATCCTATACGTGGCTATAGAACTTTGCTATAGTCACACTAGTGCAAAGACATTTGCAGAGCGCGTCTACCTGCATTGCACACTCCAACTCATGATAACTAAGCCATTATACTAGCAAACACTCAGTGTACCTAGTGGCATTCTATACTTGGCTATTGGACTTTGCTATAGTCACACTAGTGCAAAGACATTTGCAGAGCGCGTCTGCCTGCATTGCACACTCCAACTCATTATAACTAAGCCATTATACTAGCAAACACTCAGTGTACCTAGTGGAATCCTATACGTGGCTATTGGACTTTGCTATAGTCACACTAGTGCAAAGACATTTGCAGAGCGCGTCTGCCTGCATTGCACACTCCAACTCAATATAACTAAGCCATTATACTAGCAAACACTCAGTGTACCTAGTGGCATCCTATACGTGGCTATTGGACTTTGCTATAGTCACACTAGTGCAAAGACATTTGCAGCACCTCTACCTGCATTGCACACTCCAACTCATGATAACTAAGCCATTATACTAGCAAACACTCAGTGTACCTAGTGGCATCCTATACGTGGCTATTGGACTTTGCTATAGTCACACTAGTGCAAAGACATTTGCAGCACCTCTACCTGCATTGCACACTCCAACTCATGATAACTAAGCCATTATACTAGCAAACACTCAGTGTACCTAGTGGCATCCTATACGTGGCTATTGGACTTTGCTATAGTCACACTAGTGCAAAGACATTTGCAGAGCGCGTCTACCTGCATTGCACACTCCAACTCATGATAACTAAGCCATTATACTAGCAAACACTCAGTGTAACTAGTGGCATTCTATACGTGGCTATTGGACTTTGCTATAGTCACACTAGTGCAAAGACATTTGCAGAGCGCGTCTGCCTGCATTGCACACTCCAACTCATTATAACTAAGCCATTATACTAGCAAACACTCAGTGTACCTAGTGGAATCCTATACGTGGCTATTGGACTTTGCTATAGTCACACTAGTGCAAAGACATTTGCAGAGCGCGTCTGCCTGCATTGCACACTCCAACTCATTATAACTAAGCCATTATACTAGCAAACACTCAGTGTACCTAGTGGCATCCTATACGTGGCTATTGGACTTTGCTATAGTCACACTAGTGCAAAGACATTTGCAGCACCTCTACCTGCATTGCACACTCCAACTCATGATAACTAAGCCATTATACTAGCAAACACTCAGTGTACCTAGTGGCATCCTATACGTGGCTATTGGACTTTGCTATAGTCACACTAGTGCAAAGACATTTGCAGAGCGCGTCTACCTGCATTGCACACTCCAACTCATGATAACTAAGCCATTATACTAGCAAACACTCAGTGTACCTAGTGGCATCCTATACGTGGCTATTGGACTTTGCTATAGTCACACTAGTGCAAAGACATTTGCAGAGCGCGTCTGCCTGCATTGCACACTCCAACTCATTATAACTAAGCCATTATACTAGCAAACACTCAGTGTACCTAGTGGCATCCTATACGTGGCTATTGCACTTTGCTATAGTCACACTAGTGCAAAGACATTTGCAGCACCTCTACCTGCATTGCACACTCCAACTCATGATAACTAAGCCATTATACTAGCAAACACTCAGTGTACCTAGTGGCATCCTATATGTGGCTATTGGACTTTGCTATAGTCACACTAGTGCAAAGACATTTGCAGCACCTCTACCTGCATTGCACACTCCAACTCATGATAACTAAGCCATTATACTAGCAAACACTCAGTGTACCTAGTGGCATCCTATACGTGGCTTTTGGACTTTGCTATAGTCACACTAGTGTAAAGACATTTGCAGAGCGCGTCTACCTGCATTGCACACTCCAACTCATGATAACTAAGCCATTATACTAGCAAACACTCAGTGTACCTAGTGGCATTCTATACGTGGCTATTGGACTTTGCTATAGTCACACTAGTGCAAAGACATTTGCAGAGCGCGTCTGCCTGCATTGCACACTCCAACTCATTATAACTAAGCCATTATACTAGCAAACACTCAGTGTACCTAGTGGCATCCTATACGTGGCTATTGGACTTTGCTATAGTCACACTAGTGCAAAGACATTTGCAGAGCGCGTCTGCCTGCATTGCACACTCCAGCTCATTATAACTAAGCCATTATACTAGCAAACACTCAGTGTACCTAGTGGCATCCTATACGTGGCTATTGGACTTTGCTATAGTCACACTAGTGCAAAGACATTTGCAGCACCTCTACCTGCATTGCACACTCCAACTCATGATAACTAAGCCATTATACTAGCAAACACTCAGTGTACCTAGTGGCATTCTATACGTGGCTATTGGACTTTGCTATAGTCACACTAGTGCAAAGACATTTGCAGCACCTCTACCTGCATTGCACACTCCAACTCATTATAACTAAGCCATTATACTAGCAAACACTCAGTGTACCTAGTGGCATCCTATACGTGGCTATTGGACTTTGCTATAGTCACACTAGTGCAAAGACATTTGCAGAGCGCGTCTACCTGTATTGCACACTCCAACTCATGATAACTAAGCCATTATACTAGCAAACACTCAGTGTACCTATTGGCATTCTATACGTGGCTATTGGACTTTGCTATAGTCACACTAGTGCAAAGACATTTGCAGAGCGCGTCTGCCTGCATTGCACACTCCAACTCATTATAACTAAGCCATTATACTAGCAAACACTCAGTGTACCTAGTGGCATCCTATACGTGGCTATTGGACTTTGCTATAGTCACACTAGTGCAAAGACATTTGCAGCACCTCTACCTGCATTGCACACTCCAACTCATGATAACTAAGCCATTATACTAGCAAACACTCAGTGTACCTAGTGGCATCCTAAACGTGGCTATTGGACATTTGTCTAGTCACACTAGTGCAAAGACATTTGCAGCACCTCTACCTGCATTGCACACTCCAACTCATTATAACTAAGCCATTATACTAGCAAACACTCAGTGTACCTAGTGGCATCCTATACGTGGCTATTGGACTTTGCTATAGTCACACTAGTGCAAAGACATTTGCAGCACCTCTACCTGCATTGCACACTCCAACTCATGATAACTAAGCCATTATACTAGCAAACACTCAGTGTACCTAGTGGCATCCTATACGTGGCTATTAAACTTTGCTATAGTCACACTAGTGCAAAGACATTTGCAGAGCGCGTCTACCTGCATTGCACACTCCAACTCATGATAACTAAGCCATTATACTAGCAAACACTCAGTGTACCTAGTGGCATTCTATACGTGGCTATTGGACTTTGCTATAGTCACACTAGTGCAAAGACATTTGCAGAGCGCGTCTGCCTGCATTGCACACTCCAACTCATTATAACTAAGCCATTATACTAGCAAACACTCAGTGTACCTAGTGGCATCCTATACGTGGCTATTGGACTTTGCTATAGTCACACTAGTGCAAAGACATTTGCAACACCTCTACCTGCATTGCACACTCCAACTCATGATAACTAAGCCATTATACTAGCAAACACTCAGTGTACCTAGTGGCATCCTAAACGTGGCTATTGGACATTTGTCTAGTCACACTAGTGCAAAGACATTTGCAGCACTTCTACCTGCATTGCACACTCCAACTCATTATAACTAAGCCATTATACTAGCAAACACTCAGTGTACCTAGTGGCATCCTATACGTGGCTATTGGACTTTGCTATAGTCACACTAGTGCAAAGACATTTGCAGAGCGCGTCTACCTGCATTGCACACTCCAACTCATGATAATTAAGCCATTATACTAGCAAACACTCAGTGTACCTAGTGGCATCCTATACGTGGCTATTGGACTTTGCTATAGTCACACTAGTGCAAAGACATTTGCAGAGCGCGTCTGCCTGCATTGCACACTCCAACTCATTATAACTAAGCCATTATACTAGCAAACACTCAGTGTACCTAGTGGCATCCTATACGTGGCTATTGGACTTTGCTATAGTCACACTAGTGCAAAGACATTTGCAGCACCTCTACCTGCATTGCACACTCCAACTCATGATAACTAAGCCATTATACTAGCAAACACTCAGTGTACCTAGTGGCATCCTATACGTGGCTATTGGACTTTGCTATAGTCACACTAGTGCAAAGACATTTGCAACACCTCTACCTGCATTGCACACTCCAACTCATGATAACTAAGCCATTATACTAGCAAACACTCAGTGTACCTAGTGGCATCCTAAACGTGGCTATTGGACATTTGTCTAGTCACACTAGTGCAAAGACATTTGCAGCACTTCTACCTGCATTGCACACTCCAACTCATTATAACTAAGCCATTATACTAGCAAACACTCAGTGTACCTAGTGGCATCCTATACGTGGCTATTGGACTTTGCTATAGTCACACTAGTGCAAAGACATTTGCAGAGCGCGTCTGCCTGCATTGCACACTCCAACTCATTATAACTAAGCCATTATACTAGCAAACACTCAGTGTACCTAGTGGCATCCTATACGTGGCTATTGGACTTTGCTATAGTCACACTAGTGCAAAGACATTTGCAGCACCTCTACCTGCATTGCACACTCCAACTCATGATAACTAAGCCATTATACTAGCAAACACTCAGTGTACCTAGTGGCATCCTATACGTGGCTATTAAACTTTGCTATAGTCACACTAGTGCAAAGATATTTGCAGAGCGCGTCTACCTGCATTGCACACTCCAACTCATGATAACTAAGCCATTATACTAGCAAACACTCAGTGTACCTAGTGGCATTCTATACGTGGCTATTGGACTTTGCTATAGTCACACTAGTGCAAAGACATTTGCAGAGCGCGTCTGCCTGCATTGCACACTCCAACTCATTATAACTAAGCCATTATACTAGCAAACACTCAGTGTACCTAGTGGCATTCTATACGTGGCTATTGGACTTTGCTATAGTCACACTAGTGCAAAGACATTTGCAGAGCGCGTCTGCCTGCATTGCACACTCCAACTCATTATAACTAAGCCATTATACTAGCAAACACTCAGTGTACCTAGTGGCATTCTATACGTGGCTATTGGACTTTGCTATAGTCACACTAGTGCAAAGACATTTGCAGAGCGCGTCTGCCTGCATTGCACACTCCAACTCATGATAACTAAGCCATTATACTAGCAAACACTCAGTGTACCTAGTGGCATCCTATACGTGGCTATTGGACTTTGCTATAGTTACACTAGTGCAAAGACATTTGCAGCACCTCTACCTGCATTGCATACTCCAACTCATGATAACTAAGCCATTATACTAGCAAACACTCAGTGTACCTAGTGGCATCCTATACGTGGCTATTAAACTTTGCTATAGTCACACTAGTGCAAAGACATTTGCAGAGCGAGTCTACCTGCATTGCACACTCCAACTCATGATAACTAAGCCATTATACTAGCAAACACTCAGTGTACCTAGTGGCATTCTATACGTGGCTATTGGACTTTGCTATAGTCACACTAGTGCAAAGACATTTGCAGAGCGCGTCTGCCTGCATTGCACACTCCAACTCATTATAACTAAGCCATTATACTAGCAAACACTCAGTGTACCTAGTGGCATCCTATACGTGGCTATTGGACTTTGCTATAGTCACACTAGTGCAAAGACATTTGCAGAGCGCGTCTACCTGCATTGCACACTCCAACTCATGATAATTAAGCCATTATACTAGCAAACACTCAGTGTACCTAGTGGCATCCTATACGTGGCTATTGGACTTTGCTATAGTCACACTAGTGCAAAGACATTTGCAGAGCGCGTCTGCCTGCATTGCACACTCCAACTCATTATAACTAAGCCATTATACTAGCAAACACTCAGTGTACCTAGTGGCATCCTATACGTGGATATTGGACTTTGCTATAGTCACACTAGTGCAAAGACATTTGCAGCACCTCTACCTGCATTGCACACTCCAACTCATGATAACTAAGCCATTATACTAGCAAACACTCAGTGTACCTAGTGGCATCCTAAACGTGGCTATTGGACATTTGTCTAGTCACACTAGTGCAAAGACATTTGCAGCACTTCTACCTGCATTGCACACTCCAACTCATTATAACTAAGCCATTATACTAGCAAACACTCAGTGTACCTAGTGGCATCCTATACGTGGCTATTGGACTTTGCTATAGTCACACTAGTGCAAAGACATTTGCAGAGCGCGTCTACCTGCATTGCACACTCCAACTCATGATAATTAAGCCATTATACTAGCAAACACTCAGTGTACCTAGTGGCATCCTATACGTGGCTATTGGACTTTGCTATAGTCACACTAGTGCAAAGACATTTGCAGAGCGCGTCTGCCTGCATTGCACACTCCAACTCATTATAACTAAGCCATTATACTAGCAAACACTCAGTGTACCTAGTGGCATCCTATACGTGGATATTGGACTTTGCTATAGTCACACTAGTGCAAAGACATTTGCAGCACCTCTACCTGCATTGCACACTCCAACTCATGATAACTAAGCCATTATACTAGCAAACACTCAGTGTACCTAGTGGCATCCTAAACGTGGCTATTGGACATTTGTCTAGTCACACTAGTGCAAAGACATTTGCAGCACCTCTACCTGCATTGCACACTCCAACTCATTATAACTAAGCCATTATACTAGCAAACACTCAGTGTACCTAGTGGCATCCTATACGTGGCTATTGGACTTTGCTATAGTCACACTAGTGCAAAGACATTTGCAGCACCTCTACTTGCATTGCACACTCCAACTCATGATAACTAAGCCATTATACTAGCAAACACTCAGTGTACCTAGTGGCATCCTATACGTGGCTATTGGACTTTGCTATAGTCACACTAGTGCAAAGACATTTGCAGAGCGCGTCTACCTGCATTGCACACTCCAACTCATGATAACTAAGCCATTATACTAGCAAACACTCAGTGTACCTAGTGGCATCCTATACGTGGATATTGGACTTTGCTATAGTCACACTAGTGCAAAGACATTTGCAGCACCTCTACCTGCATTGCACACTCCAACTCATGATAACTAAGCCATTATACTAGCAAACACTCAGTGTACCTAGTGGCATCCTAAACGTGGCGATTGGACATTTGTCTAGTCACACTAGTGCAAAGACATTTGCAGCACCTCTACCTGCATTGCACACTCCAACTCATTATAACTAAGCCATTATACTAGCAAACACTCAGTGTACCTAGTGGCATCCTATACGTGGCTATTGGACTTTGCTATAGTCACACTAGTGCAAAGACATTTGCAGCACCTCTACCTGCATTGCACACTCCAACTCATGATAATCAAGCCATTATACTAGCAAACACTCAGTGTACCTAGTGGCATCCTATACGTGGCTATTGGACTTTGCTATAGTCACACTAGTGCAAAGACATTTGCAGAGCGCGTCTACTTGCATTGCACACTCCAACTCATGATAACTAAGCCATTATACTAGCAAACACTCAGTGTACCTAGTGGCATTCTATACGTGGCTATTGGACTTTGCTATAGTCACACTAGTGCAAAGACATTTGCAGAGCGCGTCTGCCTGCATTGCACACTCCAACTCATTATAACTAAGCCATTATACTAGCAAACACTCAGTGTACCTAGTGGAATCCTATACGTGGCTATTGGACTTTGCTATAGTCACACTAGTGCAAAGACATTTGCAGAGCGCGTCTGCCTGCATTGCACACTCCAACTCATTATAACTAAGCCATTATACTAGCAAACACTCAGTGTACCTAGTGGCATCCTATACGTGGCTATTGGACTTTGCTATAGTCACACTAGTGCAAACACATTTGCAGAGCGCGTCTGCCTGCATTGCACACTCCAACTCATTATAACTAAGCCATTATACTAGCAAACACTCAGTGTACCTAGTGGCATCCTATACGTGGCTATTGGACTTTGCTATAGTCACACTAGTGCAAAGACATTTGCAGCACCTCTCCCTGCATTGCACACTCCAACTCATGATAACTAAGCCATTATACTAGCAAACACTCAGTGTACCTAGTGGCATTCTATACGTGGCTATTGGACTTTGCTATAGTCACACTAGTGCAAAGACATTTGCAGCACCTCTACCTGCATTGCACACTCCAACTCATTATAACTAAGCCATTATACTAGCAAACACTCAGTGTACCTAGTGGCATCCTATACGTGGCTATTGGACTTTGCTATAGTCACACTAGTGCAAAGACATTTGCAGCACCTCTACCTGCATTGCACACTCCAACTCATGATAACTAAGCCATTATACTAGCAAACACTCAGTGTACCTAGTGGCATCCTATACGTGGCTATTAAACTTTGCTATAGTCACACTAGTGCAAAGACATTTGCAGAGCGCGTCTACCTGCATTGCACACTCCAACTCATGATAACTAAGCCATTATACTAGCAAACACTCAGTGTACCTAGTGGCATTCTATACGTGGCTATTGGACTTTGCTATAGTCACACTAGTGCAAAGACATTTGCAGAGCGCGTCTGCCTGCATTGCACACTCCAACTCATTATAACTAAGCCATTATACTAGCAAACACTCAGTGTACCTAGTGGCATCCTATACGTGGCTATTGGACTTTGCTATAGTCACACTAGTGCAAAGACATTTGCAGCACCTCTACCTGCATTGCACACTCCAACTCATGATAACTAAGCCATTATACTAGCAAACACTCAGTGTACCTAGTGGCATACTAAACGTGGCTATTGGACATTTGTCTAGTCACACTAGTGCAAAGACATTTGCAGCACCTCTACCTGCATTGCACACTCCAACTCATTATAACTAAGCCATTATACTAGCAAACACTCAGTGTACCTAGTGGCATCCTATACGTGGCTATTGGACTTTGCTATAGTCACACTAGTGCAAAGACATTTGCAGAGCGCGTCTACCTGCATTGCACACTCCAACTCATGATAACTAAGCCATTATACTAGCAAACACTCAGTGTACCTAGTGGCATCCTATACGTGGCTATTGGACTTTGCTATAGTCACACTAGTGCAAAGACATTTGCAGAGCGCGTCTGCCTGCATTGCACACTCCAACTCATTATAACTAAGCCATTATACTAGCAAACACTCAGTGTACCTAGTGGCATCCTATACGTGGCTATTGGACTTTGCTATAGTCACACTAGTGCAAAGACATTTGCAGCACCTCTACCTGCATTGCACACTCCAACTCATGATAACTAAGCCATTATACTAGCAAACACTCAGTGTACCTAGTGGCATTCTATACGTGGCTATTGGACTTTGCTATAGTCACACTAGTGCAAAGACATTTGCAGAGCGCGTCTGCCTGCATTGCACACTCCAACTCATTATAACTAAGCCATTATACTAGCAAACACTCAGTGTACCTAGTGGAATCCTATACGTGGCTATTGGACTTTGCTATAGTCACACTAGTGCAAAGACATTTGCAGAGCGCGTCTGCCTGCATTGCACACTCCAACTCATGATAACTAAGCCATTATACTAGCAAACACTCAGTGTACCTAGTGGCATCCTATACGTGGCTATTGGACTTTGCTATAGTCACACTAGTGCAAAGACATTTGCAGCACCTCTACCTGCATTGCACACTCCAACTCATGATAACTAAGCCATTATACTAGCAAACACTCAGTGTACCTAGTGGCATCCTATACGTGGCTATTGGACTTTGCTATAGTCACACTAGTGCAAAGACATTTGCAGCACCTCTACCTGCATTGCACACTCCAACTCATGATAACTAAGCCATTATACTAGCAAACGCTCAGTGTACCTAGTGGCATCCTATACGTGGCTATTGGACTTTGCTATAGTCACACTAGTGCAAAGACATTTGCAGAGCGCGTCTACCTGCATTGCACACTCCAACTCATGATAACTAAGCCATTATACTAGCAAACACTCAGTGTACCTAGTGGCATTCTATACGTGGCTATTGGACTTTGCTATAGTCACACTAGTGCAAAGACATTTGCAGAGCGCGTCTGCCTGCATTGCACACTCCAACTCATTATAACTAAGCCATTATACTAGCAAACACTCAGTGTACCTAGTGGCATCCTATACGTGGCTATTGGACTTTGCTATAGTCACACTAGTGCAAAGACATTTGCAGCACCTCTACCTGCATTGCACACTCCAACTCATGATAACTAAGCCATTATACTAGCAAACACTCAGTGTACCTAGTGGCATACTAAACGTGGCTATTGGACATTTGTCTAGTCACACTAGTGCAAAGACATTTGCAGCACCTCTACCTGCATTGCACACTCCAACTCATTATAACTAAGCCATTATACTAGCAAACACTCAGTGTACCTAGTGGCATCCTATACGTGGCTATTGGACTTTGCTATAGTCACACTAGTGCAAAGACATTTGCAGAGCGCGTCTACCTGCATTGCACACTCCAACTCATGATAACTAAGCCATTATACTAGCAAACACTCAGTGTACCTAGTGGCATCCTATACGTGGCTATTGGACTTTGCTATAGTCACACTAGTGCAAAGACATTTGCAGAGCGCGTCTGCCTGCATTGCACACTCCAACTCATTATAACTAAGCCATTATACTAGCAAACACTCAGTGTACCTAGTGGCATCCTATACGTGGCTATTGGACTTTGCTATAGTCACACTAGTGCAAAGACATTTGCAGCACCTCTACCTGCATTGCACACTCCAACTCATGATAACTAAGCCATTATACTAGCAAACACTCAGTGTACCTAGTGGCATTCTATACGTGGCTATTGGACTTTGCTATAGTCACACTAGTGCAAAGACATTTGCAGAGCGCGTCTGCCTGCATTGCACACTCCAACTCATTATAACTAAGCCATTATACTAGCAAACACTCAGCGTACCTAGTGGAATCCTATACGTGGCTATTGGACTTTGCTATAGTCACACTAGTGCAAAGACATTTGCAGAGCGCGTCTGCCTGCATTGCACACTCCAACTCATGATAACTAAGCCATTATACTAGCAAACACTCAGTGTACCTAGTGGCATCCTATACGTGGCTATTGGACTTTGCTATAGTCACACTAGTGCAAAGACATTTGCAGCACCTCTACCTGCATTGCACACTCCAACTCATGATAACTAAGCCATTATACTAGCAAACACTCAGTGTACCTAGTGGCATCCTATACGTGGCTATTGGACTTTGCTATAGTCACACTAGTGCAAAGACATTTGCAGCACCTCTACCTGCATTGCACACTCCAACTCATGATAACTAAGCCATTATACTAGCAAACGCTCAGTGTACCTAGTGGCATCCTATACGTGGCTATTGGACTTTGCTATAGTCACACTAGTGCAAAGACATTTGCAGAGCGCGTCTACCTGCATTGCACACTCCAACTCATGATAATTAAGCCATTATACTAGCAAACACTCAGTGTACCTAGTGGCATTCTATACGTGGCTATTGGACTTTGCTATAGTCACACTAGTGCAAAGACATTTGCAGAGCGCGTCTGCCTGCATTGCACACTCCAACTCATTATAACTAAGCCATTATACTAGCAAACACTCAGTGTACCTAGTGGAATCCTATATGTGGCTATTGGACTTTGCTATAGTCACACTAGTGCAAAGACATTTGCAGAGCGCGTCTGCCTGCATTGCACACTCCAACTCATTATAACTAAGCCATTATACTAGCAAACACTCAGTGTACCTAGTGGCATCCTATACGTGGCTATTGGACTACACTAGTGCAAAGACATTTGCAGCACCTCTACCTGCATTGCACACTCCAACTCATGATAACTAAGCCATTATACTAGCAAACACTCAGTGTACCTAGTGGCATCCTATACGTGGCTATTGGACTTTGCTATAGTCACACTAGTGCAAAGACATTTGCAGAGCGCGTCTACCTGCATTGCACACTCCAACTCATGATAACTAAGCCATTATACTAGCAAACACTCAGTGTACCTAGTGGCATCCTATACGTGGCTATTGAACTTTGCTATAGTCACACTAGTGCAAAGACATTTGCAGAGCGCGTCTGCCTGCATTGCACACTCCAACTCATTATAACTAAGCCATTATACTAGCAAACACTCAGTGTACCTAGTGGCATCCTATACGTGGCTATTGGACTTTGCTATAGTCACACTAGTGCAAAGACATTTGCAGCACCTCTACCTGCATTGCACACTCCAACTCATGATAACTAAGCCATTATACTAGCAAACACTCAGTGTACCTAGTGGCATCCTATATGTGGCTATTGGACTTTGCTATAGTCACACTAGTGCAAAGACATTTGCAGCACCTCTACCTGCATTGCACACTCCAACTCATGATAACTAAGCCATTATACTAGCAAACACTCAATGTACCTAGTGGCATCCTATACGTGGCTATTGGACTTTGCTATAGTCACACTAGTGCAAAGACATTTGCAGAGCGCGTCTACCTGCATTGCACACTCCAACTCATGATAACTAAGCCATTATACTAGCAAACACTCAGTGTACCTAGTGGCATTCTATACGTGGCTATTGGACTTTGCTATAGTCACACTAGTGCAAAGACATTTGCAGAGCGCGTCTGCCTGCATTGCACACTCCAACTCATAATAACTAAGCCATTATACTAGCAAACACTCAGTGTACCTAGTGGAATCCTGTACGTGGCTATTGGACTTTGCTATAGTCACACTAGTGCAAAGACATTTGCAGAGCGCGTCTGCCTGCATTGCACACTCCAACTCATTATAACTAAGCCATTATACTAGCAAACACTCAGTGTACCTAGTGGCATCCTATACGTGGCTATTGGACTTTGCTATAGTCACACTAGTGCAAAGACATTTGCAGAGCGCGTCTGCCTGCATTGCACACTCCAACTCATTATAACTAAGCCATTATACTAGCAAACACTCAGTGTACTTAGTGGCATCCTATACGTGGCTATTGGACTTTGCTATAGTCACACTAGTGCAAAGACATTTGCAGCACCTCTACCTGCATTGCACACTCCAACTCATGATAACTAAGCCATTATACTAGCAAACACTCAGTGTACCTAGTGGCATTCTATACGTGGCTATTGGACTTTGCTATAGTCACACTAGTGCAAAGACATTTGCAGCACCTCTACCTGCATTGCACACTCCAACTCATTATAACTAAGCCATTATACTAGCAAACACTCAGTGTACCTAGTGGCATCCTATACGTGGCTATTAAACTTTGCTATAGTCACACTAGTGCAAAGACATTTGCAGAGCGCGTCTACCTGCATTGCACACTCCAACTCATGATAACTAAGCCATTATACTAGCAAACACTCAGTGTACCTAGTGGCATTCTATACGTGGCTATTGGACTTTGCTATAGTCACACTAGTGCAAAGACATTTGCAGAGCGCGTCTGCCTGCATTGCACACTCCAACTCATTATAACTAAGCCATTATACTAGCAAACACTCAGTGTACCTAGTGGCATCCTATACCTGGCTATTGGACTTTGCTATAGTCACACTAGTGCAAAGACATTTGCAGAGCGCGTCTACCTGCATTGCACACTCCAACTCATGATAACTAAGCCATTATACTAGCAAACACTCAGTGTACCTAGTGGCATCCTATACGTGGCTATTGGACTTTGCTATAGTCACACTAGTGCAAAGACATTTGCAGAGCGCGTCTGCCTGCATTGCACATTCCAACTCATTATAACTAAGCCATTATACTAGCAAACACTCAGTGTACCTAGTGGCATCCTATACGTGGCTATTGGACTTTGCTATAGTCACACTAGTGCAAAGACATTTGCAGCACCTCTACCTGCATTGCACACTCCAACTCATGATAACTAAGCCATTATACTAGCAAACACTCAGTGTACCTAGTGGCATTCTATACGTGGCTATTGGACTTTGCTATAGTCACACTAGTGCAAAGACATTTGCAGCACCTCTACCTGCATTGCACACTCCAACTCATTATAACTAAGCCATTATACTAGCAAACACTCAGTGTACCTAGTGGCATCCTATACGTGGCTATTGGACTTTGCTATAGTCACACTAGTGCAAAGACATTTGCAGCACCTCTACCTGCATTGCACACTCCAACTCATGATAACTAAGCCATTATACTAGCAAACACTCAGTGTACCTAGTGGCATCCTATACGTGGCTATTAAACTTTGCTATAGTCACACTAGTGCAAAGACATTTGCAGAGCGCGTCTACCTGCATTGCACACTCCAACTCATGATAACTAAGCCATTATACTAGCAAACACTCAGTGTACCTAGTGGCATTCTATACGTGGCTATTGGACTTTGCTATAGTCACACTAGTGCAAAGACATTTGCAGAGCGCGTCTGCCTGCATTGCACACTCCAACTCATTATAACTAAGCCATTATACTAGCAAACACTCAGTGTACCTAGTGGCATCCTATACGTGGCTATTGGACTACACTAGTGCAAAGACATTTGCAGCACCTCTACCTGCATTGCACACTCCAACTCATGATAACTAAGCCATTATACTAGCAAACACTCAGTGTACCTAGTGGCATCCTATACGTGGCTATTGGACTTTGCTATAGTCACACTAGTGCAAAGACATTTGCAGAGCGCGTCTACCTGCATTGCACACTCCAACTCATGATAACTAAGCCATTATACTATCAAACACTCAGTGTACCTAGTGGCATCCTATACGTGGCTATTGGACTTTGCTATAGTCACACTAGTGCAAAGACATTTGCAGAGCGCGTCTGCCTGCATTGCACACTCCAACTCATTATAACTAAGCCATTATACTAGCAAACACTCAGTGTACCTAGTGGCATCCTATACGTGGCTATTGGACTTTGCTATAGTCACACTAGTGCAAAGACATTTGCAGCACCTCTACCTGCATTGCACACTCCAACTCATGATAACTAAGCCATTATACTAGCAAACACTCAGTGTACCTAGTGGCATCCTATATGTGGCTATTGGACTTTGCTATAGTCACACTAGTGCAAAGACATTTGCAGCACCTCTACCTGCATTGCACACTCCAACTCATGATAACTAAGCCATTATACTAGCAAACACTCAATGTACCTAGTGGCATCCTATACGTGGCTATTGGACTTTGCTATAGTCACACTAGTGCAAAGACATTTGCAGAGCGCGTCTACCTGCATTGCACACTCCAACTCATGATAACTAAGCCATTATACTAGCAAACACTCAGTGTACCTAGTGGCATTCTATACGTGGCTATTGGACTTTGCTATAGTCACACTAGTGCAAAGACATTTGCAGAGCGCGTCTGCCTGCATTGCACACTCCAACTCATAATAACTAAGCCATTATACTAGCAAACACTCAGTGTACCTAGTGGAATCCTATACGTGGCTATTGGACTTTGCTATAGTCACACTAGTGCAAAGACATTTGCAGAGCGCGTCTGCCTGCATTGCACACTCCAACTCATTATAACTAAGCCATTATACTAGCAAACACTCAGTGTACCTAGTGGCATCCTATACGTGGCTATTGGACTTTGCTATAGTCACACTAGTGCAAAGACATTTGCAGAGCGCGTCTGCCTGCATTGCACACTCCAACTCATTATAACTAAGCCATTATACTAGCAAACACTCAGTGTACTTAGTGGCATCCTATACGTGGCTATTGGACTTTGCTAAAGTCACACTAGTGCAAAGACATTTGCAGCACCTCTACCTGCATTGCACACTCCAACTCATGATAACTAAGCCATTATACTAGCAAACACTCAGTGTACCTAGTGGCATCCTATACGTGGCTATTAAACTTTGCTATAGTCACACTAGTGCAAAGACATTTGCAGAGCGCGTCTACCTGCATTGCACACTCCAACTCATGATAACTAAGCCATTATACTAGCAAACACTCAGTGTACCTAGTGGCATTCTATACGTGGCTATTGGACTTTGCTATAGTCACACTAGTGCAAAGACATTTGCAGAGCGCGTCTGCCTGCATTGCACACTCCAACTCATTATAACTAAGCCATTATACTAGCAAACACTCAGTGTACCTAGTGGCATCCTATACGTGGCTATTGGACTTTGCTATAGTCACACTAGTGCAAAGACATTTGCAGAGCGCGTCTACCTGCATTGCACACTCCAACTCATGATAACTAAGCATTATACTAGCAAACACTCAGTGTACCTAGTGGCATCCTATACGTGGCTATTGGACTTTGCTATAGTCACACTAGTGCAAAGACATTTGCAGAGCGCGTCTGCCTGCATTGCACATTCCAACTCATTATAACTAAGCCATTATACTAGCAAACACTCAGTGTACCTAGTGGCATCCTATACGTGGCTATTGGACTTTGCTATAGTCACACTAGTGCAAAGACATTTGCAGCACCTCTACCTGCATTGCACACTCCAACTCATGATAACTAAGCCATTATACTAGCAAACACTCAGTGTACCTAGTGGCATTCTATACGTGGCTATTGGACTTTGCTATAGTCACACTAGTGCAAAGACATTTGCAGCACCTCTACCTGCATTGCACACTCCAACTCATTATAACTAAGCCATTATACTAGCAAACACTCAGTGTACCTAGTGGCATCCTATACGTGGCTATTGGACTTTGCTATAGTCACACTAGTGCAAAGACATTTGCAGCACCTCTACCTGCATTGCACACTCCAACTCATGATAACTAAGCCATTATACTGGCAAACACTCAGTGTACCTAGTGGCATCCTATACGTGGCTATTAAACTTTGCTATAGTCACACTAGTGCAAAGACATTTGCAGAGCGCGTCTACCTGCATTGCACACTCCAACTCATGATAACTAAGCCATTATACTAGCAAACACTCAGTGTACCTAGTGGCATTCTATACGTGGCTATTGGACTTTGCTATAGTCACACTAGTGCAAAGACATTTGCAGAGCGTGTCTGCCTGCATTGCACACTCCAACTCATTATAACTAAGCCATTATACTAGCAAACACTCAGTGTACCTAGTGGCATCCTATACGTGGCTATTGGACTTTGCTATAGTCACACTAGTGCAAAGACATTTGCAGCACCTCTACCTTCATTGCACACTCCAACTCATGATAACTAAGCCATTATACTAGCAAACACTCAGTGTACCTAGTGGCATCCTAAACGTGGCTATTGGACATTTGTCTAGTCACACTAGTGCAAAGACATTTGCAGCACCTCTACCTGCATTGCACACTCCAACTCATTATAACTAAGCCATTATACTAGCAAACACTCAGTGTACCTAGTGGCATCCTATACGTGGCTATTGGACTTTGCTATAGTCACACTAGTGCAAAGACATTTGCAGAGCGCGTCTACCTGCATTGCACACTCCAACTCATGATAACTAAGCCATTATACTAGCAAACACTCAGTGTACCTAGTGGCATCCTATACGTGGCTATTGGACTTTGCTATAGTCACACTAGTGCAAAGACATTTGCAGAGCGCGTCTGCCTGCATTGCACATTCCAACTCATTATAACTAAGCCATTATACTAGCAAACACTCAGTGTACCTAGTGGCATTCTATACGTGGCTATTGGACTTTGCTATAGTCACACTAGTGCAAAGACATTTGCAGCACCTCTACCTGCATTGCACACTCCAACTCATGATAACTAAGCCATTATACTAGCAAACACTCAGTGTACCTAGTGGCATCCTATACGTGGCTTTTGGACTTTGCTATAATCACACTAGTGCAAAGACATTTGCAGCACCTCTACCTGCATTGCACACTCCAACTCATGATAACTAAGCCATTATACTAGCAAACACTCAGTGTACCTAGTGGCATCCTACACGTGGCTATTGGACTTTGCTATAGTCACACTAGTGCAAAGACATTTGCAGAGCGCGTCTACCTGCATTGCACACTCCAACTCATGATAACTAAGCCATTATACTAGCAAACACTCAGTGTACCTAGTGGCATTCTATACGTGGCTATTGGACTTTGCTATAGTCACACTAGTGCAAAGACATTTGCAGAGCGCGTCTGCCTGCATTGCAAACTCCAACTCATTATAACTAAGCCATTATACTAGCAAACACTCAGTGTACCTAGTGGAATTCTATACGTGGCTATTGGACTTTGCTATAGTCACACTAGTGCAAAGACATTTGCAGAGCGCGTCTGCCTGCATTGCACACTCCAACTCATTATAACTAAGCCATTATACTAGCAAACACTCAGTGTACCTAGTGGCATCCTATACGTGGCTATTGGACTTTGCTATAGTCACACTAGTGCAAAGACATTTGCAGCACCTCTACCTGCATTGCACACTCCAACTCATGATAACTAAGCCATTATACTAGCAAACACTCAGTGTACCTAGTGGCATCCTATACGTGGCTATTGGACTTTGCTATAGTCACACTAGTGCAAAGACATTTGCAGCACCTCTACCTGCATTGCACACTCCAACTCATGATAACTAAGCCATTATACTAGCAAACACTCAGTGTACCTAGTGGCATCCTATACGTGGCTATTGGACTTTGCTATAGTCACACTAGTGCAAAGACATTTGCAGAGCGCGTCTACCTGCATTGCACACTCCAACTCATGATAACTAAGCCATTATACTAGCAAACACTCAGTGTACCTAGTGGCATTCTATACGTGGCTATTGGACTTTGCTATAGTCACACTAGTGCAAAGACATTTGCAGAGCGCGTCTGCCTGCATTGCACACGCCAACTCATTATAACTAAGCCATTATACTAGCAAACACTCAGTGTGCCTAGTGGAATCCTATACGTGGCTATTGGACTTTGCTGTAGTCACACTAGTGCAAAGACATTTGCAGAGCGCGTCTGCCTGCATTGCACACTCCAACTCATTATAACTAAGCCATTATACTAGCAAACACTCAGTGTACCTAGTGGCATCCTATACGTGGCTATTGGACTTTGCTATAGTCACACTAGTGCAAAGACATTTGCAGCACCTCTACCTGCATTGCACACTCCAACTCATTATAACTAAGCCATTATACTAGTATTTTTGCTGCCAGTTTAAGGGCTGTAGTTGCATTGTCAGGGATATTTATTCTTTATTATTCTGCTGTTAATAAAGCTAGACCACCACTGCAATCTACACCACCTCTCAATTTTTACTACCACATTTTCAGTGCACAATCTTGTCGCAATCAACATGAGTGGCAAAATGTCAGATGCTGGTGGAAAGGGGAAGAGGCGTGGTGGAAAAGGCAAAAAAGGTTTTGTCCGTGGGGAAGGTGGCAAAGCTCCATTATCATCTGCTGAAGATAGACCATCTACCAGCAAAAGTAAGATGTCTACTACTTACCGTGGACAATCCGATGTGCTCCCATTTTTACGGACACGAACAATAGGAACAAAGGTAGATGATGGCCAAAAAAGGAAAATGCTTGAATGGATCTCAAGTGGTCCAACAAGTGCCCTCTCAGCCACTTCAAGTACCGCATCCAAAAAACACCAGTCCTCTGAGTTGTCATCCCAATCAAACTTGCTTTCTCCCAGCTCTGAAGTCTCCATCAGCCCTGCACAGTATGGTGGAACTGAGATGGCTGAGTCTGCAGAGCTGTTCAGTCACACTATAGCCTGGGAATCAGAGGTCTGCTCCCAAGCTACAGTGAGTACAGAACAGGAAATGGTCTGCAGTGATGCCCAGAACCTTTGTGACTCTGATTCAGGCCGTGAGGACCAAGTTTCTGAGCATAATGTTGACCCTTTGTCACAAACTGTAACACCTGTGGTTATAGACAATGAGGAACATACTGATGAAGATGAGACTCAGATACCCGATTGGGATGACAACTTAAATATTCGGTCAGGGCAAGAAGAGGCTCGGTCTGAGGGGGAGGGGAGTGCAAACACAACAATTGATGATGAAGTTCTAGATCCCACCTACTGTCAACCCACAGTCAGGCACTCGAGGAGGTCAACAGAGGTGGTGGAGGAGGATGCAACTGATGACGAAGTTACCTTGCGCCTTCCTGGACACAGTCGGAGTACTGGTAGCACGTCTACAACTGCATCCTCAGCCACCACTCTGCCTCTGAGCATTATTCGGGGTGGATCAACAGGTCGCATGGCCTCTAAGCCTTGCCTAGCCTGGTCCTTTTTTGACATAGAAAAAGATCGGCCAAATTATGTGATCTGTAAAATTTGTCAGGGTTCTCTTAGTAGAGGTCAAAACCTCAGCTGTTTGACAACTTCTTGCATGAATCGTCACATGAATAAATATCATTTGGCCCGGTGGGAAGCTCACCGTGCTGCAATGCGGCCTAGCGGAGCGAACCATCCACCGCCTGCCCCTTCCATGGCATCCGCGCGCTCGTCATCTTCTAGGACTGTGGGGACAGCTGTCACACCTGTTTTTCCACCCACAACTTCCACCACTGTAACCGCAACAGGCAGTTTGCTTGTTAGGTCATCAGTTGGTTTGGAAGGGGAAACAAGTGAGTGTGTACAGCTCTCTCAGACATCAATTGCACCAACGTTGGATGAAGGCAACATCATGTCTCCGCCTGCACTTTCCTCACAAACCTGCATTTTTCCAGGGACACCCTACTCAACACCGTCTACACACAGCAGCCAGATCTCTGTCCCTCAGATGTGGTCAAATAAAAGGCCACTTCCTGCGACCCATGACAAAGCTAAGAGGTTGACTCTATCCCTCTGTAAGCTGTTGGCTACCGAAATGCTGCCTTTCCGCCTAGTGGACACACAGGATTTTAGAGACCTTATGTCTGTCGCTGTGCCCCAGTACCAGATGCCTAGTCGCCACTACTTCTCTAAGAAAGGTGTGCCCGCGCTACACCAGCATGTCGCACACAACATCACCGCTTCCTTGAGAAACTCTGTGTGTCAACGGGTGCATTTCACCACCGATACTTGGACCAGTAAGCATGGACAGGGACGTTACATGTCGCTGACTGGGCACTGGGTAACTATGGTGATAGATGGTGAAGGGTCTGCTGCACAAGTCTTGCCGTCCCCACGACTTGTGTGTCAATCCTCTACCTGTCCAAGTTCCGCCACTGCATCTGCATCCCCCACCTCATCTGGGTCCTCCACCTCCGCCCCATGCCTGCCTGGTCAGGCCACCAGCGTTCTCACAGCGCAAAAGGAATCACGCACCCCTCATTACTATGCTGGCAGCAGAGCGCAACGGCATCAGGCGGTCTTTAGCTTGACATGTCTTGGTAATAAGAGTCACACAGCTGAGGAGTTGTGGTCAGCTCTGCGGTCCGAGTTTAATAAATGGTTGTCTCCACTCAACCTGCAGCCTGGTAAGGCCGTGTGCGACAATGCTGCAAACCTGGGTGCGGCCCTTCGCCTGGGCAAGGTGACACACGTGCCTTGTATGGCTCACGTGTTGAACCTTGTCGTCCAGCAATTTTTAACACAGTATCCCGGCCTAGATGGCCTTCTGAACAGGGCACGAAAACTGTCTGCTCACTTCCGCCGTTCAAGCGCCGCAGCTGAGCGACTTGCATCGCTCCAGAAGTCTTTCGGCCTGCCGGTTCATCGGCTGAAATGCGATGTGGCGACACGCTGGAATTCAACTCTCCACATGTTACAGCGACTGTGGCAGCATCGCCGTGCCCTGGTGCAATACGTCATGACGTATAGCCTGGGCCAACGAGATGCAGAGGTGGGTCAGATCACCCTGATGGAGTGGTCTCAGATCAAGGACCTATGCACCCTTCTGCACAGTTTCGACATGGCGACGAATATGTTTAGCGCTGACAATGCCATTATCAGCATGACGATTCCAGTCATTTACATGCTGGAGCAGACGCTAAACACTATTCGGAGTCAGGGGGTGGGACAACAGGAAGGGGAGGAACTACAGGAGGATTCACATGCGCAAGACACAACAACATCACCAAGGTCCAGACGTTCATCATCACCAAGGCGCCAGGCATGGGACCATGGGGGACAGGGATCAACAAGGGCGCATGGTAGCAGGCGAGATGTTGAGGAAGGTGCAGGAGGACATGAAGAAATGGAGGACGAAGTGTCCATGGACATGGAAGACTCAGCGGATGAGGGAGACCTTGGTCAAATTTCAGTTGAAAGAGGTTGGGGGGAGATGTCAGAGGAAGAAAGAACGGTTAGCACCTCTATGCCACAAACACAGCGTGGACTTGGTCCGCATGGCTGCGCAAGACACATGAGTGCCTTCTTGTTGCACTACCTCCAACATGACCCTCGTATTGTCAAAATTAGAAGTGATGATGACTACTGGCTTGCCACACTATTAGATCCCCGGTACAAGTCCAAATTTTGTGACATAATTCCAGCCATAGAAAGGGACGCACGTATGCAGGAGTATCAGCAGAAGCTGTTACTCGATCTTAGATCGGCTTTTCCACCAAACAACCGTGCAGGTTCAGGGAGTGATTCTCCCAGTTGTAACTTGACAAACATGGGACGGTCTCGTCATCTTCAACAGTCTACCCGTACCAGTAGGACCGTATCTGGTGCTGGTAACAGCAATTTTATGGAATCTTTTCATAATTTTTTTAGACCCTCCTTTGCAAGGCCACCAGAGACAACAAGTCTGACACATAGTCAACGGCTGGAGAGGATGATACAGGAGTATCTCCAAATGAACATCGATGCCATGACTTTGCAAATGGAGCGTTGCTCCTTTTGGGCTTCAAATCTAGAAAAATGGCCAGAGCTCTCCAGTTACGCCTTGGAGATTTTGTCGTGTCCAGCTGCCAGCGTTGTCTCTGAACGTGTCTTCAGTGCTGCTGGTTGTGTGCTGACAGATAAGCGCACGCGTCTGTCCAGTTACAATGTGGACAGACTGACGTTCATCAAAATGAACAAGTCATGGATCCAGAAGGAATTTACTAATCCTGTGTCATCCTGGGGAGAGTAAATGCTTGTGGATTTGGAATGTGCTTGATGCAAATCAAAACATCCTGTTTGCAACTAGGGCACAACTGCTGCCACTGAAGGGGTGGGTGTGTGTGGGGCCCAATTTTTTGAAAAAAGGGAGACTCCGCTTGGAGTAACCCTTGCTTGATGTGTTTTTAAAAGAAGCCAAGATGAACAGAGCTGGGATCAGGAAAGACTTTGCTACCTATCCCGGTGTCATGCTGGGGACGGTTAAGAATAGCATATTTTTGAATGTGCTTGATGCAAATCTAGCTGTGAAGTGTACAACTGGGGCACAACTGCTGCCACTGAAGGGGTGGGTGTGTGTGGGGCCCAATTTTTGGAAAAAAAGGGAGACTCCGCTTGGAGTAACCCTTGCTTGATGTGTTTTTAAAAGAAGCCAAGATGAACAGAGCTGGGATCAGGAAAGACTTTGCTACCTATCCCGGTGTCATGCTGGGGACGGTTAAGAATAGCGTATTTTTGAATGTGCTTGATGCAAATCTAGCTGTGAAGTGTACAACTGGGGCACAACTGCTGCCACTGAAGGGGTGGGTGTGTGTGGGGCCCAATTTTTGGAAAAAAGGGAGACTCCGCTTGGAGTAACCCTTGCTTACATTGTTTTTAAAAGAAGCCAAGATGAACAAGTCATGGTTCAGCAAAGACTTTGCTACCTACCATGGTGTCATCCTGGGGACGGTTAATTATGGCGTATTTTTGAATGTGCTTGATGCAAATCTAGCTGTGAAGTGTACAACTGGGGCACAACTGCTGCCACTGAAGGGGTGGGTGTGTGTGGGGCCCAATTTTTGGAAAAAAGGGAGACTCCGCTTGGAGTAACCCTTGCTTGATGTTTTTTTAAAAGAAGCCAAGATGAACAGAGCTGGGATCAGGAAAGACTTTGCTACCTATCCCGGTGTCATGCTGGGGACGGTTAAGAATAGCGTATTTTTGAATGTGCTTGATGCAAATCTAGCTGTGAAGTGTACAACTGGGGCACAACTGCTGCCACTGAAGGGGTGGGTGTGTGTGGGGCCCAATTTTTGGAAAAAAGGGAGACTCCGCTTGGAGTAACCCTTGCTTACATTGTTTTTAAAAGAAGCCAAGATGAACAAGTCATGGTTCAGCAAAGACTTTGCTACCTACCCTGGTGTCATCCTGGGGACGGTTAATTATGGCGTATTTTTGAATGTGCTTGATGCAAATCTAGCTGTGAAATGTACAACTGGGGCACAACTGCTGCCACTGAAGGGGTGGGTGTGTGCGGGGCCCAATTTTTGGAAAAAAGGGAGACTCCGCTTGGAGTAACCCTTGCTTACATTGTTTTTAAAAGAAGCCAAGATGAACAAGTCATGGTTCAGCAAAGACTTTGCTACCTACCCTGGTGTCATCCTGGGGACGGTTAATTATGGCGTATTTTTGAATGTGCTTGATGCAAATCTAGCTGTGAAGTGTACAACTGGGGCACAACTGCTGCCACTGAAGGGGTGGGTGTGTGTGGGGCCCAATTTTTGGAAAAAAGGGAGACTCCGCTTGGAGTAACTTTGCTTACATTGTTTTTAAAAGAAGCCAAGATGAACAAGTCATGGTTCAGCAAAGACTTTGCTACCTACCCTGGTGTCATCCTGGGGACGGTTAATTATGGCGTATTTTTGAATGTGCTTGATGCAAATCTAGCTGTGAAGTGTACAACTGGGGCACAACTGCTGCCACTGAAGGGGTGGGTGTGTGTGGGGCCCAATTTTTGGAAAAAAGGGAGACTCCGCTTGGAGTAACCCTTGCTTGATGTGTTTTTAAAAGAAGCCAAGATGAACAGAGCTGGGATCAGAAAAGACTTTGCTACCTATCCCGGTGTCATGCTGGGGACGGTTAAGAATAGCGTATTTTTGAATGTGCTTGATGCAAATCTAGCTGTGAAGTGTACAACTGGGGCACAACTGCTGCCACTGAAGGGGTGGGTGTTGTGGGGCCCAATTTTTGGAAAAAAGGGAGACTCCGCTTGGAGTAACCCTTGCTTGATGTGTTTTTAAAAGAAGCCAAGATGAACAGAGCTGGGATCGAGAAAGACTTTGCTACCTATCCCGGTGTCATGCTGGGGACGGTTAAGAATAGCGTATTTTTGAATGTGCTTGATGCAAATCTAGCTGTGAAGTGTACAACTGGGGCACAACTGCTGCCACTGAAGGGGTGGGTGTGTGTGGGGCCCAATTTTTGGAAAAAAGGGAGACTCCGCTTGGAGTAACTTTGCTTACATTGTTTTTAAAAGAAGCCAAGATGAACAAGTCATGGTTCAGCAAAGACTTTGCTACCTACCCTGGTGTCATCCTGGGGACGGTTAATTATGGCGTATTTTTGAATGTGCTTGATGCAAATCTAGCTGTGAAGTGTACAACTGGGGCACAACTGCTGCCACTGAAGGGGTGGGTGTGTGTGGGGCCCAATTTTTGGAAAAAAGGGAGACTCCGCTTGGAGTAACCCTTGCTTGATGTGTTTTTAAAAGAAGCCAAGATGAACAGAGCTGGGATCAGAAAAGACTTTGCTACCTATCCCGGTGTCATGCTGGGGACGGTTAAGAATAGCGTATTTTTGAATGTGCTTGATGCAAATCTAGCTGTGAAGTGTACAACTGGGGCACAACTGCTGCCACTGAAGGGGTGGGTGTGTGTGGGGCCCAATTTTTGGAAAAAAGGGAGACTCCGCTTGGAGTAACCCTTGCTTGATGTGTTTTTAAAAGAAGCCAAGATGAACAGAGCTGGGATCGAGAAAGACTTTGCTACCTATCCCGGTGTCATGCTGGGGACGGTTAAGAATAGCGTATTTTTGAATGTGCTTGATGCAAATCTAGCTGTGAAGTGTACAACTGGGGCACAACTGCTGCCACTGAAGGGGTGGGTGTGTGTGGGGCCCAATTTTTGGAAAAAAGGGAGACTCCGCTTGGAGTAACCCTTGCTTACATTGTTTTTAAAAGAAGCCAAGATGAACAAGTCATGGTTCAGCAAAGACTTTGCTACCTACCCTGGTGTCATCCTGGGGACGGTTAATTATGGCGTATTTTTGAATGTGCTTGATGCAAATCTAGCTGTGAAGTGTACAACTGGGGCACAACTGCTGCCACTGAAGGGGTGGGTGTGTGTGGGGCCCAATTTTTGGAAAAAAGGGAGGCTCAGCTTGGAGTAACCCTTGCTTACATTGTTTTTAAAAGAAGCCAAGATGAACAAGTCATGGTTCAGCAAAGACTTTGCTACCTACCCTGGTGTCATCCTGGGGACGGTTAATTATGGCGTATTTTTGAATGTGCTTGATGCAAATCTAGCTGTGAAGTGTACAACTGGGGCACAACTGCTGCCACTGAAGGGGTGGGTGTGTGTGGGGCCCAATTTTTGGAAAAAAGGGAGACTCCGCTTGGAGTCACCTTGCGGTGTTTTACATGACTTTAGAAGGGCGTGCCATGCCTATATCTGTGTGTCCTCCTCTTTTTCCTTGTCCAGCTGTTTTGTTTTCGCATGAGTACATGTCCTTGTCACTTTCCCATCTGTTTGTGTTGTGAGTTGTTTGTCACCTTTTGGACACCTTTGAGGGTGTTTTCTAGGTGTTTTTCTGTGTTTGTGATTGCCTGCCATTGTTTCCTATGCAGTTCGAGTTCGGTTCGTCGAACGTTCGACGAACCGAACTCGAACGGGACCTCCGTTCGGCGAACCGACCTCGAGCCGAACCGGGACCGGTTCGCTCATCTCTAGTGTTAAGCAGACGTGATGACCACTACACTATGAAATCTGACGAAAAGTTACGAGTTTTGACCGCCAGGGGAAAAAAACCAAATTCGTAGCTCTGTTGGTGATGGAAGCTAAAACATCCCGTTATTCAGCAACAAAGCCAAGAACTTTATATACTGCAGGTTGATAAAGGATTATTTCAACACCAAGGACACATGGGTTTCACTGGGGATTGAACCCAGGACCTTCTGCGTGTAAAGCAGACGTGATTTCCACTACACAATGAAACCTTTGAAAGCCTGCAAAGTAATGGCAATTAGAGACGAGTTTTGACCGCCAGGGAAAAAAAACAAATTCGTAGCTCTGTTGGGGATGGAAGCCAAAACATTCCATTATTCGGCAACAAAGCCAAGAACTTCATTTATTGTAGTTTAATTGAGTATTATTTCAACACCAAGAACAGATTGGTTTTACTGGGGATTGAACGCAGGACCTTCTGCGTGTTAAGCAGACGTGATGACCACTACTCTATAAAACCTGATGGATAGTTACTGTGTATTGGCTAGCAGAGCAGAATTATGACTGACGGGGCCTTTTTATTGCTGAAGGAAAGTATTTTTGGTTAATGAAACATTTACAATTTTTATTACATATTTTACCAGTTTTATTCCTATAAAGGGATTTTTCTTAAAAGGAAGTTTACATTGAATGTGTTACTTTTTTCCACATAGTTTAGTTGTTTGCTTTTGTATTTAAAGGAACTATATATTTTGAAACAAACAGGATTTTTATAATATGGGATTATGTTTTCTGCTAAAATGGTCAATGAAAAAGAAACCCAAAATCGTAGTTCTCTTGGTGAGGGAAGCCAAAATATATTATCAGTTGTCAACAAAACCAAGAATTTCATATATTACAGGTTGATAGCAAATTACTTCAACAGCGAAAATGGCTTGTTTTTACTGGGGAATGAACCCAGGACCTTCTGCGTGTGAAGTAGACGGGTTGACCACTCCACTATGAAACCTGTGACACCCTGCAAAGTAATGGCATTTAGAGACGAGTTTTGACCGCCAGGGGAAAAAAAAAAATAATTTGTAGTTCTGTTTGTGATGGAAGCCAAAACATACCGTCATTCGGCAACAATGCCGAGAACTTCATATATTGTAGTTGGATAACATATTATCTCAAAACTAAGAACAGATTGGTTTCACTGGGGATTGAACCCAGGACCTTCTGTGTGTTAAGCAGACGTGATGACCACTACACTATGAAACCTGACAAAAAGTTACTGTGTATTGGCTAGCAGAGCAGAATTGTGACTGACGGGGCCTTTTTATTGCTGAAGGAAAGTATTTTTGGTTAATGAAACATTTACAATTATTATTACATATTTTACCAGTTTTATTCCTACAAAGGGATTTTGCTTAAATTGAAGTTTATATTGAATGTGTTACTTTTTTCTCCATAGTTTGGTCTTTTGCTTTTGTATTTATGGGAACTATATATTTTGAAACAAATAGGATTTCTATAATATGGGATTATGTTTTCTGCTAAAATGGTCAATAAAAAAGAAACCCAAAATCGTAGTTCTCTTTGTGATGGAAGCCAAAATGTATTGTCATTTGGCAACGAAACCAAGAATTTCACATATTACAAGTCGATAGGAAATTACTTCAACAGCGAAAACGGCTTGTTTTTACTGGGGATTGAACCCAGGACCTTCTGCGTGTGAAGTAGACGTGATGACCACTACACTATGAAACCTTTGAAATCCTGCAAAGTAATGGCAATTAGAGACGAGTTTTGACCGCCAGGGGAAAAAAAATAAAATAATTTGTAGTTCTGTTTGTGATGGAAGCCAAAACATACCGTCATTCGGCAACAATGCCGAGAACTTCATATATTGTAGTTGGATAGCGTATTATTTCAACACTAAGAACAGATTGGTTTCACTGGGGATTGAACCCAAGACCTTCTGCTTGTTAAGCAGACGTGATGACCACTACACTATGAAACCTGACGAAAAGTTATTGTCTATTGGCTAACAGTGCAGAAGTGTGACTGACGAGGCCTTTTTATTGCTGAAGGAAAGTATTTTTGGTTAATGAAACATTTACAATTATTATTACATATTTTACCAGTTTTATTCCTACAAAGGGATTTTGCTTAAATTGAAGTTTATATTGAATGTGTTACTTTTTTCTCCATAGTTTGGTCTTTTGCTTTTGTATTTATGGGAACTATATATTTTGAAACAAATAGGATTTTTATAATATGGGATTATGTTTTTAACCAAAATAGTATTTTTGGTTAATGAAACATTTACAATTATTATTACATATTTTACCAGTTTTATTCCTACAAAGGGATTTTGCTTAAATCCACTACACTATGAAACCTTTGAAATTCTGCAAAGTAATGGCAATTAGAGACGAGTTTTGACCATCAGGGGAAAAAAAAACAAATTCGTAGCTCTTTTGGTGATGGAAGCTAAAACATCCCGTTATTCGGCAACAAAGCCAAGAACTTTATATACTGCAGGTTGATAGGGGATTATTTCAACACCAAGAACACATGGGTTTCACTGGGGATTGAACCCAGGACCTTCTGCGTGTAAAGCAGACGTGATTTCCACTACACTATGAAACCTTTGAAAGCCTGCAAAGTAATGGCAATTAGAGACGAGTTTTGACCGCCAGGGAAAAAAAAAACAAATTCGTAGCTCTGTTGGGGATGGAAGCCAAAACATCCCATCATTCAGCAACAAAGCCAAGAACTTCATATATTGTAGTTTAATTGAGTATTATTTCAACACCAAGAACAGATTGGTTTTACTGGGGACTGAACGCAGGACCTTCTGCGTGTTAAGCAGACGTGATGACTACTACTCTATGAAACCTGATGGAAAGTTACTGTGTATTGGCTAGCAGAGCAGAATTGTGACTGACAGGGCCTTTTTATTGCTGAAGGAAAGTATTTTTGGTTAATGAAACATTTACAATTTTTATTACATATTTTACCAGTTTTATTCCTACAAAGAGATTTTGCTTAAAAGGAAGTTTACATTGAATGTGTTACTTTTTTCCACATAGTTTAGTTGTTTGCTTTTGTATTTAAAGGAACTATATATTTTGAAACAAACAGGATTTTTATAATATGGGATTATGTTTTCTGCTAAAATGGTCAATAAAAAAGAGACCCAAAATCGTAGTTCTCTTGGTGAGGGAAGCCAAAATATATTATCAGTTGGCAACAAAACCAAGAATTTCATATATTACAGGTTGATAGAAAATTACTTCAACAGCGAAAACGGCTTGTTTTTACTGGGGATTGAACCCTGGACCTTCTGCGTGTGAAGTAGACGTGATGACCACTCCACTATGAAACCTGTGAAATCCTGCAAAGTAATGGCATTTAGAGACGCGTTTTGACCGCCAGGGGAAAAAAAAAAATAATTTGTAGTTCTGTTTGTGATGGAAGCCAAAACATCCCGTCATTTGGCAACAATGCCGAAAACTTAATATATTGTAGTTGGATAGCGTATTATTTCAACACTAAGAACAGATTGGTTTCACTGGGGATTGAACCCAGGACCTTCTGTGTGTTAAGCAGATGTGATAACCACTACACTATGAAACCTGACGAAAAGTCATTGTGTATTGGGACGGGCCTTTTTATTGCTGAAGGAAAGTATTTTTGGTTAATGAAACATTTACAATTATTATTACATATTTTACCAATTTTATTCCTACAAAGGGATTTTGCTTAAATTGAAGTTTATATTGAATGTGTTACTTTTTTCTCCAAAGTTTGGTCTTTTGCTTTTGTATTTATGGGAACTATATATTTTGAAACAAATTGGATTTTTATAATATGGGATTATGTTTTCTGCTAAAATGGTCAATAAAAAAGAAACCCAAAATCGTAGTTCTCTTTGTGATGGAAGCCAAAATGTATTGTCATTTGGCAACGAAACCAAGAATTTCACATATTACAAGTAGAGATGAGCGAACCGGTCCCCAATCAGCTCGAGGTCGGTTTGCCGAACGGAGGTCCCGTTCGAGTTCGGTTCGTCGAACGTTTGACGAACCGAACTCGAACTGCATAGGAAACAATAACAGGCAATCACAAACACAGAAAAACACCTAGAAAACACCCTCAAAGGTTTCCAAAAGGTGACAAACAACTCACAACACAAACACATGGGAAAGTGACAAGGACAAATTCTCATGTGAAAACAAAACAGCGTTACGAGGAAAAAGAGGACGAGACACAGATATAGGCATGGCATGCCCTTCTAAAATCATGTAAAACACCGCAAGGTGACTCCAAGCGGAGTCTCCCTTTTTTTCCAAAAATTGTGCCCCACACACACCCACCCATTCAGTGGCAGCACTTGTGCCCTAGTTGTACACTTCACAGCTAGATTTGCATCAAGCACATTAAAAAATACGCCATTCTTATCCGTCCCCAGGATGACACCGGGGTAGGTAGCAAAGTCTTTCCTGATCCCAGCTCTGTTCATCTTGGCTTCTTTTAAAAACACATCAAGCAAGGGTTACTCCAAGCAGAGCCTCCCTTTTTTTCAAAAATTGTGCCCCACACACACCCACCCATTCAGTGGCAGCACTTGTGCCCTAGTTGTACACTTCACAGCTAGATTTGCATCAAGCACATTCAAAAATACGCCATTCTTATCCGTCCCCAGGATGACACCGGGGTAGGTAGCAAAGTCTTTCCTGATCCCAGCTCTGTTCATCTTGGCTTCTTTTAAAAACACATCAAGCAAGGGTTACTCCAAGCGGAGCCTCCCTTTTTTTCCAAAAATTGTGCCCCACACACACCCACCCATTCAGTGGCAGCACTTGTGCCCTAGTTGTACACTTCACAGCTAGATTTGCATCAAGCACATTCCAAAATACGCCATTCTTATCCGTCCCCAGGATGACACCAGGGTAGGTAGCAAAGTCTTTCCTGATCCCAGCTCTGTTCATCTTGGCTTCTTTTAAAAACACATCAAGCAAGGGTTACTCCAAGCGGAGCCTCCCTTTTTTTCCAAAAATTGTGCCCCACACACACCCACCCATTCAGTGGCAGCACTTGTGCCCTAGTTGTACACTTCACAGCTAGATTTGCATCAAGCACATTCAAAAATACGCCATTCTTATCCGTCCCCAGGATGACACCGGGGTAGGTAGCAAAGTCTTTCCTGATCCCAGCTCTGTTCATCTTGGCTTCTTTTAAAAACACATCAAGCAAGGGTTACTCCAAGCGGAGCCTCCCTTTTTTCCAAAAATTGTGCCCCACACACACCCACCCATTCAGTGGCAGCACTTGTGCCCTAGTTGTACACTTCACAGCTAGATTTGCATCAAGCACATTCCAAAATACGCCATTCTTATCCGTCCTAAGGATGACACCGGGGTAGGTAGCAAAGTCTTTCCTGATCCCAGCTCTGTTCATCTTAGCTTCTTTTAAAAACACATCAAGCAAGGGTTACTCCAAGCTGAGCCTCCCTTTTTTCCAAAAATTGTGCCCCACACACACCCACCCATTCAGTGGCAGCACTTGTGCCCTAGTTGTACACTGCACAGCTAGATTTGCATCAAGCACATTCAAAAATACGCCATTCTTATCCGTCCCCAGGATGACACCGGGGTAGGTAGCAAAGTCTTTCCTGACCCCAGCTCTGTTCATCTTGGATCATTTTTAAAAAACACATCAAGCAAGGGTTACTCCAAGCGGAGCCTCCCTTTTTTTCCAAAAATTGTGCCCCACACATACCCACCCATTCAGTGGCAGCACTTGTGCCCTAGTTGTACACTTAACAGCTAGATTTGCATCAAGCACATTCCAAAATACGCCATTCTTATCCGTCCCCAGGATGACACCGGGGTAGGTAGCAAAGTCTTTCCTGATCCCAGCTCTGTTCATCTTGGCTTCTTTTAAAAACACATCAAGCAAGGGTTACTCCAAGCGGAGCCTCCCTTTTTTCCAAAAATTGTGCCCCACACACACCCACCCATTCAGTGGCAGCACTTGTGCCCTAGTTGTACACTTCACAGCTAGATTTGCATCAAGCACATTCAAAAATACGCCATTCTTATCCGTCCCCAGGATGACACCGGGGTAGGTAGCAAAGTCTTTCCTGACCCCAGCTCTGTTCATCTTGGATCATTTTTAAAAAACACATCAAGCAAGGGTTACTCCAAGCGGAGCCTCCCTTTTTTCCAAAAATTGTGCCCCACACACACCCACCCATTCAGTGGCAGCACTTGTGCCCTAGTTGTACACTTCACAGCTAGATTTGCATCAAGCACATTCCAAAATACGCCATTCTTATCCGTCCCCAGGATGACACCAGGGTAGGTAGCAAAGTCTTTCCTGATCCCAGCTCTGTTCATCTTGGCTTCTTTTAAAAACACATCAAGCAAGGGTTACTCCAAGCGGAGCCTCCCTTTTTTTCCAAAAATTGTGCCCCACACACACCCACCCATTCAGTGGCAGCACTTGTGCCCTAGTTGTACACTTCACAGCTAGATTTGCATCAAGCACATTCCAAAATACGCCATTCTTATCCGTCCCCAGGATGATACCAGGGTAGGTAGCAAAGTCTTTGCTGAACCATGACTTGTTTATCTTGGCTTCTTTTAAAAACAATGTAAGCAAGGGTTACTCCAAGCGGAGCCTCCTTTTTTTCCAAAAATTGTGCCCCACACACACCCACCCATTCAGTGGCAGTACTTGTGCCCTAGTTGTACACTTCACAGCTAGATTTGCATCAAGCACATTCCAAAATACGCCATAATTAACCGTCCCCAGGATGACACCAGGGTAGGTAGCAAAGTCTTTCCTGATCCCAGCTCTGTTCATCTTGGCTTCTTTTAAAAACACATCAAGCAAGGGTTACTCCAAGCGGAGCCTCCCTTTTTTCCAAAAATTGTGCCCCACACACACCCACCCATTCAGTGGCAGCACTTGTGCCCTAGTTGTACACTTCACAGCTAGATTTGCATCAAGCACATTCAAAAATACGCCATTCTTATCCGTCCCCAGGATGACACCGGGGTAGGTAGCAAAGTCTTTCCTGACCCCAGCTCTGTTCATCTTGGATCATTTTTAAAAAACACAGCAAGCAAGGGTTACTCCAAGCGGAGTCTCCCTTTTTTTCCAAAAATTGTGCCCCACACACACCCACCCATTCAGTGGCAGCACTTGTGCCCTAGTTGTACACTTCACAGCTAGATTTGCATCAAGCACATTCAAAAATACGCCATTCTTATCCGTCCCCAGGATGACACCGGGGTAGGTAGCAAAGTCTTTCCTGATCCCAGCTCTGTTCATCTTGGCTTCTTTTAAAAACACATCAAGCAAGGGTTACTCCAAGCGGAGCCTCCCTTTTTTCCAAAAATTGTGCCCCACACACACCCACCCATTCAGTGGCAGCACTTGTGCCCTAGTTGTACACTTCACAGCTAGATTTGCATCAAGCACATTCAAAAATACGCCATTCTTATCCGTCCCCAGGATGACACCGGGGTAGGTAGCAAAGTCTTTCCTGACCCCAGCTCTGTTCATCTTGGATCATTTTTAAAAAACACAGCAAGCAAGGGTTACTCCAAGCGGAGTCTCCCTTTTTTTCCAAAAATTGTGCCCCACACACACCCACCCATTCAGTGGCAGCACTTGTGCCCTAGTTGTACACTTCACAGCTAGATTTGCATCAAGCACATTCAAAAACACGCCATTCTTATCCGTCCCCAGGATGACACCGGGGTAGGTAGCAAAGTCTTTCCTGATCCCAGCTCTGTTCATCTTAGCTTCTTTTAAAAACACATCAAGCAAGGGTTACTCCAAGCGGAGCCTCCCTTTTTTCCAAAAATTGTGCCCCACACACACCCACCCATTCAGTGGCAGCACTTGTGCCCTAGTTGTACACTTCACAGCTAGATTTGCATCAAGCACATTCAAAAATACGCCATTCTTATCCGTCCCCAGGATGACACCGGGGTAGGTAGCAAAGTCTTTCCTGACCCCAGCTCTGTTCATCTTGGATCATTTTTAAAAAACACAGCAAGCAAGGGTTACTCCAAGCGGAGTCTCCCTTTTTTTCCAAAAATTGTGCCCCACACACACACACCCATTCAGTGGCAGCACTTGTGCCCTAGTTGTACACTTCACAGCTAGATTTGCATCAAGCACATTCAAAAATATGCCATCCTTATCCGTCCCCAGGATGACACCGGGGTAGGTAGCAAAGTCTTTCCTGATCCCAGCTCTGTTCATCTTGGCTTCTTTTAAAAACACATCAAGCAAGGGTTACTCCAAGCGGAGCCTCCCTTTTTTTCCAAAAATTGTGCCCCACACACACCCACCCATTCAGTGGCAGCACTTGTGCCCTAGTTGTACACTTCACAGCTAGATTTGCATCAAGCACATTCAAAAATACGCCATTCATATCCATCCCCAGGATGACACCGGGGTAGGTAGCAAAGTCTTTGCTGAACCATGACTTGTTCATCTTGGCTTCTTTTAAAAACAATGTAAGCAAGGGTTACTCCAAGCGGAGCCTCCCTTTTTTAAAAAAATTGGGCCACACACACACACACCCCATCAGTGGCAGCAGTTGTGCCCTAGTTGCAAACAGGATGTTTTGATTTGCATCAAGCACATTCCAAATCCACAAGCATTTACTCTCCCCAGGATGACACAGGGGTAGTAAATTCCTTCTGGATCCATGACTTGTTCATTTTGATGAACGTCAGTCTGTCCACATTGTCACTGGACAGACGCGTGCGCTTATCTGTCAGCACACAACCAGCAGCACTGAAGACACGTTCAGAGACAACGCTGGCAGCTGGACACGACAAAATCTCCAAGGCGTAACTGGAGAGCTCTGGCCATTTTTCTAGATTTGAAGCCCAAAAGGAGCAAGGCTCCATTTGCAAAGTCATGGCATCGATGTTCATTTGGAGATACTCCTGTATCATCCTCTCCAGCCGTTGACTATGTGTCAGACTTGTTGTCTCTGGTGGCCTTGCAAAGGAGGGTCTAAAAAAATTATGAAAAGATTCCATAAAATTGCTGTTACCAGCACCAGATACGGTCCTACTGGTACGGGTAGACTGTTGAAGATGACGAGACCGTCCCATGTTTGTCAAGTTACAACTGGGAGATTCACTCCCTGCACCTGCACGGTTGTTTGGTGGAAAAGCCGATCTAAGATCGAGTAACAGCTTCTGCTGATACTCCTGCATACGTGCGTCCCTTTCTATGGCTGGAATTATGTCACAAAATTTGGACTTGTACCGGGGATCTAATAGTGTGGCAAGCCAGTAGTCATCATCACTTCTAATTTTGACAATACGAGGGTCATGTTGGAGGTAGTGTAACAAGAAGGCACTCATGTGTCTTGCGCAGCCATGCGGACCAAGTCCATGCTGTGTTTGTGGCATAGAGGTGCTAACCGTTCTTTCTTCCTCTGACATCTCCCCCCAACCTCTTTCAACTGAAATTTGACCAAGGTCTCCCTCATCTGCTGAGTCTTCCATGTCCATGGACACTTCGTCCTCCATTTCTTCATGTCCTCCTGCACCTTCCTCAACATCTCGCCTGCTACCATGCGCCCTTGTTGATCCCTGTCCCCCATGGTCCCATGCCTGGCGCCTTGGTGATGATGAACGTCTGGACCTTGGTGATGTTGTTGTGTCTTGCGCATGTGAATCCTCCTGTAGTTCCTCCCCTTCCTGTTGTCCCACCCCCTGACTCCGAATAGTGTTTAGCGTCTGCTCCAGCATGTAAATGACTGGAATCGTCATGCTGATAATGGCATTGTCAGCGCTAAACATATTCATCGCCATGTCGAAACTGTGCAGAAGGGTGCATAGGTCCTTGATCTGAGACCACTCCATCAGGGTGATCTGACCCACCTCTGCATCTCGTTGGCCCAGGCTATACATCATGACGTATTGCACCAGGGCACGGCGGTGCTGCCACAGTCGCTGTAACATGTGGAGAGTTGAATTCCAGCGTGTCGCCACATCGCATTTCAGCCGATGAACCGGCAGGCCGAAAGACTTCTGGAGCGATGCAAGTCGCTCAGCTGCGGCGCTTGAACGGCGGAAGTGAGCAGACAGTTTTCGTGCCCTGTTCAGAAGGCCATCTAGGCCGGGATACTGTATTAAAAATTGCTGGACGACAAGGTTCAACACGTGAGCCATACAAGGCACGTGTGTCACCTTGCCCAGGCGAAGGGCCGTACCCAGGTTTGCAGCATTGTCGCACACGGCCTTACCAGGCTGCAGGTTGAGTGGAGACAACCATTTATTAAACTCGGACCGCAGAGCTGACCACAACTCCTCAGCTGTGTGACTCTTATTACCAAGACATGTCAAGCTAAAGACCGCCTGATGCCGTTGCGCTCTGCTGCCAGCATAGTAATGAGGGGTGCGTGATTCCTTTTGCGCTGTGAGAACGCTGGTGGCCTGACCAGGCAGGCATGGGGCGGAGGTGGAGGACCCAGATGAGGTGGAGGATGCAGAAGCAGTGGCGGAACTTGGACAGACAGAGGATTGACACACAAGTCGTGGGGACGGCAAGACTTGTGCAGCAGACCCTTCACCATCTATCACCATAGTTACCCAGTGCCCAGTCAGCGACATGTAACGTCCCTATCCATGCTTACTGGTCCAAGTATCAGTGGTGAAATGCACCCGTTGACACACAGAGTTTCTCAAGGAAGCGGTGATGTTGTGTGCGACATGCTGGTGTAGCGCGGGCACACCTTTCTTAGAGAAGTAGTGGCGACTAGGCATCTGGTACTGGGGCACAGCGACAGACATAAGGTCTTTAAAATCCTGTGTGTCCACTAGGCGGAAAGGCAGCATTTCGGTAGCCAACAGCTTACAGAGGGATAGAGTCAACCTCTTAGCTTTGTCATGGGTCGCAGGAAGTGGCCTTTTATTTGACCACATCTGAGGGACAGAGATCTGGCTGCTGTGTGTAGACGGTGTTGAGTAGGGTGTCCCTGGAAAAATGCAGGTTTGTGAGGAAAGTGCAGGCGGAGACATGATGTTGCCTTCATCCAACGTTGGTGCTATCGATGTCTGAGAGAGCTGTACACACTCACTTGTTTCCCCTTCCAAACCAACTGACGACCTACCAAGCAAACTGCCTGTTGCGGTTACAGTGGTGGAGGTTGTGGGTGGAAAAACAGGTGTGACAGCTGTCCCCACAGTCCTAGAAGATGACGAGCGCGCGGATGCCATGGAAGGGGCAGGCGGTGGATGGTTCGCTCCGCTAGGCCGCATTGCAGCACGGTGAGCTTCCCACCGGGCCATATGATATTTATTCATGTGACGATTCATGCAAGAAGTTGTCAAACAGCTGAGGTTTTGACCTCTACTAAGAGAACCCTGACAAATTTTACAGATCACATAATTTGGCCGATCTTTTTCTATGTCAAAAAAGGACCAGGCTAGGCAAGGCTTAGAGGCCATGCGACCTGTTGATCCACCCCGAATAATGCTCAGAGGCAGAGTGGTGGCTGAGGATGCAGTTGTAGACGTGCTACCAGTACTCCGACGTTGTCCAGGAAGGCGCAAGGTAACTTCGTCATCAGTTGCATCCTCCTCCACCACCTCTGTTGACCTCCTCGAGTGCCTGACTGTGGGTTGACAGTAGGTGGGATCTAGAACTTCATCATCAATTGTTGTGTTTGCACTCCCCTCCCCCTCAGACCGAGCCTCTTCTTGCCCTGACCGAATATTTAAGTTGTCATCCCAATCGGGTATCTGAGTCTCATCTTCATCAGTATGTTCCTCATTGTCTATAACCACAGGTGTTACAGTTTGTGACAAAGGGTCAACATTATGCTCAGAAACTTGGTCCTCACGGCCTGAATCAGAGTCACAAAGGTTCTGGGCATCACTGCAGACCATTTTCTGTTCTGTACTCACTGTAGCTTGGGAGCAGACCTCTGATTCCCATGCTATAGTGTGACTGAACAGCTCTGCAGACTCAGCCATCTCAGTTCCACCATACTGTGCAGGGCTGATGGAGACTTCAGAGCTGGGAGAAAGCAAGTTTGATTGGGATGACAACTCAGAGGACTGGTGTTTTTTGGATGCGGTACTTGAAGTGGCTGAGAGGGCACTTGTTGGACCACTTGAGATCCATTCAAGCATTTTCCTTTTTTGGCCATCATCTACCTTTGTTCCTGTTGTTCGTGTCCGTAAAAAAGGGAGCACATCGGATTGTCCACGGTAAGTAGTAGACATCTTACTTTTGCTGGTAGATGGTCTATCTTCAGCAGATGATAATGGAGCTTTGCCACCTTCCCCACGGACAAAACCTTTTTTGCCTTTTCCACCACGCCTCTTCCCCTTTCCACCAGCATCTGATATTTTGCCACTCATGTTGAATGCGACAAGATTGTGCACTGAAAATGTGGTAGTAAAAATTGAGAGGTGGTGTAGATTGCAGTGGTGGTCTAGCTTTATTAACAGCAGAATAATAAAGAATAAATATCCCTGACAATGCAACTACAGCCCTTAAACTGGCAGCAAAAATGCTAGTATAATGGCTTAGTTATAATGAGTTGGAGTGTGCAAAGCAGGCAGAGGTGCTGCAAATGTCTTTGCACTAGTGTGACTATACAACAGTCCAATAGCCATGTTTAGGGTGCCACTAGGTACACTGAGTGTTTGCTAGTATAATGGCTTAGTTATAATGAGTTGGAGTGTGCAATGCAGGCAGTGGTGCTGCAAATGTCTTTGCACTAGTGTGACTATAGCAAAGTCCAATAGCCACGTTTAGGATGCCACTAGGTACACTGAGTGTTTGCTAGTATAATGGCTTAGTTATAATGAGTTGGAGTGTGGAATGCAGGCAGAGGTGCTGCAAATGTCTTTGCACTAGTGTGACTATAGCAAAGTCCAATAGCCACGTTTAGGATGCCACTAGGTACACTGAGTGTTTGCTAGTATAATGGCTTAGTTATAATGAGTTGGAGTGTGCAATGCAGGCAGAGGTGCTGCAAATGTCTTTGCACTAGTGTGACTATAGCAAAGTCCAATAGCCACGTTTAGGATGCCACTAGGTACACTGAGTGTTTGCTAGTATAATGGCTTAGTTATAATGAGTTGGAGTGTGCAATGCAGGCAGAGGTGCTGGAAATGTCTTTGCACTAGTGTGACTAGACAACAGTCCAATAGCCACGTTTAGGATGCCACTAGGTACACTGAGTGTTTGCTAGTATAATGGCTTAGTTATAATGAGTTGGAGTGTGCAAAGCAGGCAGAGGTGCTGCAAATGTCTTTGCACTAGTGTGACTAGACAACAGTCCAATAGCCACGTTTAGGATGCCACTAGGTACACTGAGTGTTTGCTAGTATAATGGCTTAGTTATAATGAGTTGGAGTGTGCAATGCAGGCAGAGGTGCTGCAAATGTCTTTGCACTAGTGTGACTAGACAACAGTCCAATAGCCACGTTTAGGATGCCACTAGGTACACTGAGTGTTTGCTAGTATAATGGCTTAGTTATAATGAGTTGGAGTGTGCAATGCAGGCAGAGGTGCTGCAAATGTCTTTGCACTAGTGTGACTATAGCAAAGTCCAATAGCCACGTTTAGGATGCCACTAGGTACACTGAGTGTTTGCTAGTATAATGGCTTAGTTATAATGAGTTGGAGTGTGCAATGCAGGCAGAGGTGCTGCAAATGTCTTTGCACTAGTGTGACTATAGCAAAGTCCAATAGCCACGTTTAGGATGCCACTAGGTACACTGAGTGTTTGCTAGTATAATGGCTTAGTTATAATGAGTTGGAGTGTGCAATGCAGGCAGAGGTGCTGCAAATGTCTTTGCACTAGTGTGACTAGACAACAGTCCAATAGCCACGTTTAGGATGCCACTAGGTACACTGAGTGTTTGCTAGTATAATGGCTTAGTTATAATGAGTTGGAGTGTGCAATGCAGGCAGAGGTGCTGCAAATGTCTTTGCACTAGTGTGACTAGACAACAGTCCAATAGCCACGTTTAGGATGCCACTAGGTACACTGAGTGTTTGCTAGTATAATGGCTTAGTTATAATGAGTTGGAGTGTGCAAAGCAGGTAGAGGTGCTGCAAATGTCTTTGCACTAGTGTGACTAGACAACAGTCCAATAGCCACGTTTAGGAGGCCACTAGGTACACTGAGTGTTTGCTAGTATATTGGCTTAGTTATAATGAGTTGGAGTGTGCAATGCAGGCAGAGGTGCTGCAAATGTCTTTCCACTAGTGTGACTATAGCAAAGTCCAATAGCCACGTTTAGGATGCCACTAGGTACACTGAGTGTTTGCTAGTATAATGGCTTAGTTATAATGAGTTGGAGTGTGCAATGCAGGCAGAGGTGCTGCAAATGTCTTTGCACTAGTGTGACTAGACAACAGTCCAATAGCCACGTTTAGGATGCCACTAGGTACACTGAGTGTTTGCTAGTATAATGGCTTAGTTATAATGAGTTGGAGTGTGCAATGCAGGCAGAGGTGCTGCAAATCTCTTTGCACTAGTGTGACTAGACAACAGTCCAATAGCCACGTTTAGGATGCCACTAGGTACACTGAGTGTTTGCTAGTATAATGGCTTAGTTATAATGAGTTGGAGTGTGCAAAGCAGGCAGAGGTGCTGCAAATGTCTTTGCACTAGTGTGACTAGACAACAGTCCAATAGCCACGTTTAGGATGCCACTAGGTACACTGACTGTTTGCTAGTATAATGGCTTAGTTATAATGAGTTGGAGTGTGCAATGCAGGCAGAGGTGCTGCAAATGTCTTTGCACTAGTGTGACTAGACAACAGTCCAATAGCCACGTTTAGGATGCCACTAGGTACACTGAGTGTTTGCTAGTATAATGGCTTAGTTATAATGAGTTGGAGTGTGCAATGCAGGCAGAGGTGCTGCAAATGTCTTTGCACTAGTGTGACTAGACAACAGTCCAATAGCCACGTTTAGGATGCCACTAGGTACACTGAGTGTTTGCTAGTATAATGGCTTAGTTATAATGAGTTGGAGTGGGCAATGCAGGCAGAGGTGCTGCAAATGTCTTTGCACTAGTGTGACTATAGCTAAGTCCAATAGCCACGTTTAGGATGCCACTAGGTACACTGAGTGTTTGCTAGTATAATGGCTTAGTTATAATGAGTTGGAGTGTGGAATGCAGGCAGAGGTGCTGCAAATGTCTTTGCACTAGTGTGACTATAGCAAAGTCCAATAGCCACGTTTAGGATGCCACTAGGTACACTGAGTGTTTGCTAGTATAATGGCTTAGTTATAATGAGTTGGAGTGTGCAATGCAGGCAGAGGTGCTGCAAATGTCTTTGCACTAGTGTGACTATAGCAAAGTCCAATAGCCACGTTTAGGATGCCACTAGGTACACTGAGTGTTTGCTAGTATAATGGCTTAGTTATAATGAGTTGGAGTGTGCAATGCAGGCAGAGGTGCTGGAAATGTCTTTGCACTAGTGTGACTAGACAACAGTCCAATAGCCACGTTTAGGATGCCACTAGGTACACTGAGTGTTTGCTAGTATAATGGCTTAGTTATAATGAGTTGGAGTGTGCAAAGCAGGCAGAGGTGCTGCAAATGTCTTTGCACTAGTGTGACTAGACAACAGTCCAATAGCCACGTTTAGGATGCCACTAGGTACACTGAGTGTTTGCTAGTATAATGGCTTAGTTATAATGAGTTGGAGTGTGCAATGCAGGCAGAGGTGCTGCAAATGTCTTTGCACTAGTGTGACTAGACAACAGTCCAATAGCCACGTTTAGGATGCCACTAGGTACACTGAGTGTTTGCTAGTATAATGGCTTAGTTATAATGAGTTGGAGTGTGCAATGCAGGCAGAGGTGCTGCAAATGTCTTTGCACTAGTGTGACTATAGCAAAGTCCAATAGCCACGTTTAGGATGCCACTAGGTACACTGAGTGTTTGCTAGTATAATGGCTTAGTTATAATGAGTTGGAGTGTGCAATGCAGGCAGAGGTGCTGCAAATGTCTTTGCACTAGTGTGACTATAGCAAAGTCCAATAGCCACGTTTAGGATGCCACTAGGTACACTGAGTGTTTGCTAGTATAATGGCTTAGTTATAATGAGTTGGAGTGTGCAATGCAGGCAGAGGTGCTGCAAATGTCTTTGCACTAGTGTGACTAGACAACAGTCCAATAGCCACGTTTAGGATGCCACTAGGTACACTGAGTGTTTGCTAGTATAATGGCTTAGTTATAATGAGTTGGAGTGTGCAATGCAGGCAGAGGTGCTGCAAATGTCTTTGCACTAGTGTGACTAGACAACAGTCCAATAGCCACGTTTAGGATGCCACTAGGTACACTGAGTGTTTGCTAGTATAATGGCTTAGTTATAATGAGTTGGAGTGTGCAAAGCAGGTAGAGGTGCTGCAAATGTCTTTGCACTAGTGTGACTAGACAACAGTCCAATAGCCACGTTTAGGAGGCCACTAGGTACACTGAGTGTTTGCTAGTATATTGGCTTAGTTATAATGAGTTGGAGTGTGCAATGCAGGCAGAGGTGCTGCAAATGTCTTTGCACTAGTGTGACTATAGCAAAGTCCAATAGCCACGTTTAGGATGCCACTAGGTACACTGAGTGTTTGCTAGTATAATGGCTTAGTTATAATGAGTTGGAGTGTGCAATGCAGGCAGAGGTGCTGCAAATGTCTTTGCACTAGTGTGACTAGACAACAGTCCAATAGCCACGTTTAGGATGCCACTAGGTACACTGAGTGTTTGCTAGTATAATGGCTTAGTTATAATGAGTTGGAGTGTGCAATGCAGGCAGAGGTGCTGCAAATCTCTTTGCACTAGTGTGACTAGACAACAGTCCAATAGCCACGTTTAGGATGCCACTAGGTACACTGAGTGTTTGCTAGTATAATGGCTTAGTTATAATGAGTTGGAGTGTGCAAAGCAGGCAGAGGTGCTGCAAATGTCTTTGCACTAGTGTGACTAGACAACAGTCCAATAGCCACGTTTAGGATGCCACTAGGTACACTGACTGTTTGCTAGTATAATGGCTTAGTTATAATGAGTTGGAGTGTGCAATGCAGGCAGAGGTGCTGCAAATGTCTTTGCACTAGTGTGACTAGACAACAGTCCAATAGCCACGTTTAGGATGCCACTAGGTACACTGAGTGTTTGCTAGTATAATGGCTTAGTTATAATGAGTTGGAGTGTGCAATGCAGGCAGAGGTGCTGCAAATGTCTTTGCACTAGTGTGACTAGACAACAGTCCAATAGCCACGTTTAGGATGCCACTAGGTACACTGAGTGTTTGCTAGTATAATGGCTTAGTTATAATGAGTTGGAGTGGGCAATGCAGGCAGAGGTGCTGCAAATGTCTTTGCACTAGTGTGACTATAGCTAAGTCCAATAGCCACGTTTAGGATGCCACTAGGTACACTGAGTGTTTGCTAGTATAATGGCTTAGTTATAATGAGTTGGAGTGTGCAATGCAGGCAGAGGTGCTGCAAATGTCTTTGCACTAGTGTGACTAGACAACAGTCCAATAGCCACGTTTAGGATGCCACTAGGTACACTGAGTGTTTGCTAGTATAATGGCTTAGTTATAATGAGTTGGAGTGTGGAATGCAGGCAGAGGTGCTGCAAATGTCTTTGCACTAGTGTGACTATAGCAAAGTCCAATAGCCACGTTTAGGATGCCACTAGGTACACTGAGTGTTTGCTAGTATAATGGCTTAGTTATAATGAGTTGGAGTGTGCAATGCAGGCAGAGGTGCTGCAAATGTCTTTGCACTAGTGTGACTATAGCAAAGTCCAATAGCCACGTTTAGGATGCCACTAGGTACACTGAGTGTTTGCTAGTATAATGGCTTAGTTATAATGAGTTGGAGTGTGCAATGCAGGCAGAGGTGCTGGAAATGTCTTTGCACTAGTGTGACTAGACAACAGTCCAATAGCCACGTTTAGGATGCCACTAGGTACACTGAGTGTTTGCTAGTATAATGGCTTAGTTATAATGAGTTGGAGTGTGCAAAGCAGGCAGAGGTGCTGCAAATGTCTTTGCACTAGTGTGACTAGACAACAGTCCAATAGCCACGTTTAGGATGCCACTAGGTACACTGAGTGTTTGCTAGTATAATGGCTTAGTTATAATGAGTTGGAGTGTGCAATGCAGGCAGAGGTGCTGCAAATGTCTTTGCACTAGTGTGACTAGACAACAGTCCAATAGCCACGTTTAGGATGCCACTAGGTACACTGAGTGTTTGCTAGTATAATGGCTTAGTTATAATGAGTTGGAGTGTGCAATGCAGGCAGAGGTGCTGCAAATGTCTTTGCACTAGTGTGACTATAGCAAAGTCCAATAGCCACGTTTAGGATGCCACTAGGTACACTGAGTGTTTGCTAGTATAATGGCTTAGTTATAATGAGTTGGAGTGTGCAATGCAGGCAGAGGTGCTGCAAATGTCTTTGCACTAGTGTGACTATAGCAAAGTCCAATAGCCACGTTTAGGATGCCACTAGGTACACTGAGTGTTTGCTAGTATAATGGCTTAGTTATAATGAGTTGGAGTGTGCAATGCAGGCAGAGGTGCTGCAAATGTCTTTGCACTAGTGTGACTAGACAACAGTCCAATAGCCACGTTTAGGATGCCACTAGGTACACTGAGTGTTTGCTAGTATAATGGCTTAGTTATAATGAGTTGGAGTGTGCAATGCAGGCAGAGGTGCTGCAAATGTCTTTGCACTAGTGTGACTAGACAACAGTCCAATAGCCACGTTTAGGATGCCACTAGGTACACTGAGTGTTTGCTAGTATAATGGCTTAGTTATAATGAGTTGGAGTGTGCAAAGCAGGTAGAGGTGCTGCAAATGTCTTTGCACTAGTGTGACTAGACAACAGTCCAATAGCCACGTTTAGGAGGCCACTAGGTACACTGAGTGTTTGCTAGTATATTGGCTTAGTTATAATGAGTTGGAGTGTGCAATGCAGGCAGAGGTGCTGCAAATGTCTTTGCACTAGTGTGACTATAGCAAAGTCCAATAGCCACGTTTAGGATGCCACTAGGTACACTGAGTGTTTGCTAGTATAATGGCTTAGTTATAATGAGTTGGAGTGTGCAATGCAGGCAGAGGTGCTGCAAATGTCTTTGCACTAGTGTGACTAGACAACAGTCCAATAGCCACGTTTAGGATGCCACTAGGTACACTGAGTGTTTGCTAGTATAATGGCTTAGTTATAATGAGTTGGAGTGTGCAATGCAGGCAGAGGTGCTGCAAATCTCTTTGCACTAGTGTGACTAGACAACAGTCCAATAGCCACGTTTAGGATGCCACTAGGTACACTGAGTGTTTGCTAGTATAATGGCTTAGTTATAATGAGTTGGAGTGTGCAAAGCAGGCAGAGGTGCTGCAAATGTCTTTGCACTAGTGTGACTAGACAACAGTCCAATAGCCACGTTTAGGATGCCACTAGGTACACTGACTGTTTGCTAGTATAATGGCTTAGTTATAATGAGTTGGAGTGTGCAATGCAGGCAGAGGTGCTGCAAATGTCTTTGCACTAGTGTGACTAGACAACAGTCCAATAGCCACGTTTAGGATGCCACTAGGTACACTGAGTGTTTGCTAGTATAATGGCTTAGTTATAATGAGTTGGAGTGTGCAATGCAGGCAGAGGTGCTGCAAATGTCTTTGCACTAGTGTGACTAGACAACAGTCCAATAGCCACGTTTAGGATGCCACTAGGTACACTGAGTGTTTGCTAGTATAATGGCTTAGTTATAATGAGTTGGAGTGGGCAATGCAGGCAGAGGTGCTGCAAATGTCTTTGCACTAGTGTGACTATAGCTAAGTCCAATAGCCACGTTTAGGATGCCACTAGGTACACTGAGTGTTTGCTAGTATAATGGCTTAGTTATAATGAGTTGGAGTGTGCAATGCAGGCAGAGGTGCTGCAAATGTCTTTGCACTAGTGTGACTAGACAACAGTCCAATAGCCACGTTTAGGATGCCACTAGGTACACTGAGTGTTTGCTAGTATAATGGCTTAGTTATAATGAGTTGGAGTGTGCAATGCAGGCAGAGGTGCTGCAAATGTCTTTGCACTAGTGTGACTAGACAACAGTTCAATAGCCACGTTTAGGATGCCACTAGGTACACTGAGTGTTTGCTAGTATAATGGCTTAGTTATAATGAGTTGGAGTGTGCAATGCAGGCAGAGGTGCTGCAAATGTCTTTGCACTAGTGTGACTATAGCAAAGTCCAATAGCCTCGTTTAGGATGCCACTAGGTACACTGAGTGTTTGCTAGTATAATGGCTTAGTTATAATGAGTTGGAGTGTGCAATGCAGGCAGAGGTGCTGCAAATGTCTTTGCACTAGTGTGACTAGACAACAGTCCAATAGCCACGTTTAGGATGCCACTAGGTACACTGAGTGTTTGCTAGTATAATGGCTTAGTTATAATGAGTTGGAGTGTGCAATGCAGGCAGAGGTGCTGCAAATGTCTTTGCACTAGTGTGACTAGACAACAGTCCAATAGCCACGTTTAGGATGCCACTAGGTACACTGAGTGTTTGCTAGTATAATGGCCTAGTTATAATGAGTTGGAGTGTGCAGAGGACAGGAGGGTACAGTGCCAGGATTGTGGGGCTCTGGGTAGAGGAATGGAAGCTTGCCTTTCTATTCCCTCCTAATAGGGAAATGCAGGGAGGAAATCCCTGACCTTGGCTACACAGACGCTGTCGCTGTTTGCAGGACCTGTCACCTTAACTCTGACCCTGCCCGTACGAGCCCTTAAAAGGACTGATGGAAAGTGCTATCCCTATTCTGTCCAGCGCTGTGTATGGAGCGCATACAGCAGTATCGGCGATATGACTCAGAACGGAGCTGCGCCAGTGATGTCTGACACCAAGGACGCAGAAGAGATAATGGCGTCCTGGAGGAAAATGTCCGTTTTTATAATGCAGGGACATGTGACATGGACATCCTATCACACATGCCGTTGCTTCTCTGGCTAAAAGTCCACTTAGATGTGTGTGTGTCTGGGATTGACTGACATGCTGGACCGCCCCACAAGACGCGCGCGCTTAGGGAAGGAAGACAAGACAAAAAAAAAAAAAAATGGCGATCGCCATTATACAAACAGCAGTGATCTGAAGGCGCTGTTCACGCACACTATACACTGAAATGTCATAATAGTGTGAGTCACAGAGTGACTTACACTATTACAGCGGAAAGCCAGCTAGGAATTAGCTGTTTTTTTGCTGCTAGAACCGTTCTCGAACGTTTCTAGAACTATCGAGCTTTTGCAAAAAGCTCGAGTTCTAGTTCGATCTAGAACAGGCCCCAAAATCACTCGAGCCTAGAACTGGAGAACCTCGAACCTCGAACCGCGCTCAACTCTAATTACAAGTCGATAGGAAATTACTTCAACACCAAAAACAGATTGGTTTCACTGGGGATTGAACCCAGGACCTTCTGCGTGTGAAGCAGACGTGATGACCACTACACTATGCAACCTTTGAAAGCCTGCAAAGTAATGGCAATTAGAGACGAGTTTTGACCGCCAGGGGAAAAAAAACAAATTCGTAGCTCTGTTGGTGATGGAAGCTAAAACATCCCGTTATTCGGCAACAAAGCCAAGAACTTTATATACTGCAGGTTGATAGGGGATTATTTCAACACCAAGAACACATGGGTTTCACTGGGGATTGAACCCAGGACCTTCTGTGTGTAAAGCAGACGTGATTTCTGCCTGCAAAGTAATGCAATTAGAGACGAGTTTTGACTGCCAGGGAAAAAAAAACAAATTCGTAGCTCTGTTGGGGATGGAAGCCAAAACATCCCATCATTCGGCAACAAAGCCAAGAACTTCATATATTGTAGTTTAATTGAGTGTTATTTCAACACCAAGAACAGATTGGTTTTACTGGTGATTGAACGCAGGACCTCCTGCGTGTTAAGCAGACGTGATGACCACTACTCTATGAAACCTGATGGAAAGTTACTGTGTATTGGCTAGCAGAGCAGAATTGTGACTGACGGGGCCTTTTTATTGCTGAAGGAAAGTAATTTTGGTTAATGAAACATTTACAATTTTTATTACATATTTTACCAGTTTTATTCCTACAAAGGGATTTTGCTTAAATTGAAGTTTATATTGAATGTGTTACTTTTTTCCACATAGTTTAGTTGTTTGCTTTTGTATTTAAAGGAACTATATGTTTTGAAACAAACAGGATTTTTATAATATGGGATTATGTTTTCTGCTAAAATGGTCAATAAAAAAGAAACCCAAAATCGTAGTTCTCTTGGTGATGGAAGCCAAAATATATTATCAGTTGGCAACAAAACAAAGAATTTCATATGTTACAGGTTGATAGCAAATTACTTCAACAGCAAAAACAGCTTGTTTTTACTGGGGATTGAACCCAGGACCTTCTGCGTGTGAAGTAGACGTGATGACGACTCCACTATGAAACCTGTGAAATCCTGCAAAGTAATGGCATTTAGAGACGAGTTTTGACCGCCAGGGGAAAAAAAAAAATAATTTGTAGTTCTGTTTGTGATGGAAGCCAAAACGTCCCGTCATTCGGCAACAAAGCCGAGAACTTCATATATTGTAGTTGGATAGCGTATTATTTCAACACTACGAACAGATTGGTTTCACTGGGGATTGAACTCAGGACCTTCTGCGTGTTAAGCAGACGTGATGACCACTACTCTATGAAACCTGGTGGAAAGTTACTGTGTATTGGCTAGCAGAGCAGAATTGTGACTGATGGGGCCTTTTTATTGCTGAAGGAAAGTATTTTTGGTTAATGAAACATTTACAATTTTTATTACATATTTTACCAGTTTTATTCCTACAAAGGGATTTTGCTTAAAAGGAAGTTTACATTGAATGTGTTACTTTTTTCCACATAGTTTAGTTGTTTGCTTTTGTATTTAAAGGAACTATATATTTTGAAACAAACAGGATTTTTATAATATGGGATTATGTTTTCTGCTAAAAGGGTCAATAAAAAAGAAACCCAAAATCGTAGTTCTCTTTGTGATGGAAGCCAAAATGTATTGTCATTTGGCAACGAAACCCAGAATTTCACATATTACAAGTCGATAGGAAATTACTTCAACACCAAAACAGATTGGTTTCACTGGGGATTGAACCCAGGACCTTCTACGTGTGAAGCAGACGTGATGACCACTACACTATGAAACCTTTGAAATCCTGCGAAGTAATGGAAATTAGAGACGAGTTTTGACCGCCAGGGGAAAAAAAACAAATTCGTAGCTCTGTTGGTGATGGAAGCTAAAACATCCCGTTATTCGGCAACAAAGCAAACAACTTTATATACTGCAGGTTGATAGGGGATTATTTCAACACCAAGAACACATGGGTTTCACTGGGGATTGAACCCAGGACCTTCTGCGTGTAAAGCAGACGTGATTTCCACTACACTATGAAACCTTAGAAAGCCTGCAAAGTAATGGCAATTAGAGACGAGTTTTGACCGCCAGGGAAAAAAAAACAAATTCGTAGCTCTGTTGGGGATGGAAGCCAAAACATCCCATCATTCGACAACAAAGCCAAGAACCTCATATATTGTAGTTTAATTGAGTATTATTTCAACACCAAGAACAAATTGGTTTTACTGGGGATTGAACGCAGGACCTTCTGCGTGTTAAGCAGACGTGATGACTAGTGATGAGCGAGTACTAAAAAGCTCGGGTGCTCGAAGCTCGGGCCGAGCATTCCAAGATACTCGTGTACTCGGGCCGAGCAACGAGCCCAATGTTATCCTATGGGAGACCCGAGTATTTTTGTGAAATGACCCCCCGGCAGCATGGAGAAACCCTAAAAATGTCACAAAAGTCTCAGAAGAGTGCTCAAATGACATGGCAACAGCATGGGGAAGACCCCTTGAAGCATTTATCACTGAAAAGTCACAGCTGTGAACAATTTTGTCCGCGTTTTACGCCATTTTTACGGACTCACCAGAAAACCTTCCAAAATGACCCCAAAATGATTTTTCATGGCGGAAATGTTAAGGGCACATACCCAATAGTGAGATAGAGCTGGTGTATGTTACTTTTTGAGATTAATACATGAAAGATTTTACGTGAAAACATTGTGTGGCACTCCGATGTCCCTGAGAAGAGACGTACATGAAGGCCTCTTGAGTCTAATGTGCCCATTTTGAGGAAGTGAGTCTTTGTAGTATTTTCCTTTGCCAGGGCAGTCCAAAATTGTGAGGTTCACCAATGCCCCTGCATACAGACGTGCATGAGGGCCTGTAAACCTGAAGTGCCCATTGGAAGGAAGTGGGTCTATTGTAGTATAGCCCTTAGGCAGGGCAGCCAAAAATTGGGAGGCTCCACGTTGTCCCTGGGTAGAGACGTGCATGAGGGCCTTTAAACCTGAAGTGCCCATTGTAAGGAAGTGGGTCTATTTCAGTATAGCCCTTTGCCAGGGCAGCCAAAAATTGGGAGGCTCCACATTGTCCCTGGGTAGAGACGTGCATGAGGGCCTCAAAACATTAAGTGTCCATTTTAAGGAAGTGGGTGTATTATAGTATAGCCCTTAGGCAGGGCAGCCAAAAATTGGGAGGCTCCACGTTGTCCCTGGGTAGAGACGTGCATGAGGGCCTTTAAACCTGAAGTGCCCATTGTAAGGAAGTGGGTCTATTTCAGTATAGCCCTTTGCCAGGGCAGCCAAAAATTGGGAGGCTCCACATTGTCCCTGGGTAGAGACGTGCATGAGGGCCTCAAAACATTAAGTGTCCATTTTAAGGAAGTGGGTGTATTATAGTATAGCCCTTAGGCAGGGCAGCCAAAAATTGGGAGGCTCCACGTTGTCCCTGGGTAGAGACGTGCATGAGGGCCTCAAAACATTGTTCCCATTGCAAAGGAGCGGGTCTCCTGTCGTTGTAATGTCCATTCTGCAAAGAATGGGCGAAAAAATTTACCACTGGGGGTAAACCTGAAACAAAGGCCTAAGTATTGCAATTTGTAACGGTCATCATCATGGTGGCGCATGAGGAGAAGGAGGAGGAGTCCAGCGATTATCCAAAGTCCAGAAGTGTGTACCCATGGGTGAGTGGAGGTACATGGCAAACTTTAAATTCCGCTCTCATTTGCTGGTGGTGTGGTGAAGTCTGGCCCAATCCAACCCTTGTTCATCTTGATCAGAGTCAGCCTGTCAGCATTTTCAGTTGACAGGCGGGTGCGTTTATCTGTAATGATTCCACCTGCGGCACTAAAAACACGCTCTGACAAAACGCTAGCAGCAGGGCAGGCCAGGACTTCCAAGGCGTAGAGAGCCAATTCATGCCACGTGTCCAGCTTGGATACCCAATAATTATAAGGCACAGAGGAATGTCGGAGTACTGTTGTTCGATCTGCAAGGTACTCCTTCAGCATCTGGGCAAACTTAGGATTTCTTGTGGCACTACCCCGCACCTCAGGGGCTGTGGTACGTGAGGGGCTGAGAAAACTGTCCCACATCTTAAAGACTGTTCCCCTACCTCTGGCGGATTGGACTTGTGCCTCTCTCGGCTGTACGCCTCGGTTGTCCACTGATTCATGACCTATGCCGCTAGCGTTTTGTGAGGGGAATGCTTTGCCTACTTCCGTGAGTATGGCCTTCCGAAACTGCTGCATTTTGGTTGACCTCTCCTCCACGGGAATAAGAGACAAAAAGTTCTCCTTGTAGCGTGGGTCTAACAGTGTTACCAACCAGTAATGATTGTCGGCCAAGATGTTCTTAACGCGAGGGTCACGAGACAGGCAGCTTACCATAAAGTCAGCCATGTGCGCCAGACTCTTAACAGCCAGGACTTCAGTAGCCTGACCAACAATATGACTGAACATGCTGTCCTCCTCCTCCTCCTCCTCCTCCTCCTCATCTACCCTGTCCTCTGGCCAGCCACGCTGAACCGAGGATATGACTGGTGTGCATGTCATATCCTCAATTTGGCCGGAGAGTTGCTCCATGTCTTCATCCTCCTCCTCGTCATAGTCCTCCACTGCACGTTGTGATGAGACGAGGCTGGGCTGTGTGTTATCACCCACACCCACTACTGTTTCTTGCTGCAACTCATCGCGCTCCGCCTGCAATGCATCATGTTTGTTTTTCAGCAGAGACCGTTTTAGAAGGCAGAGTAGCGGTATGGTGACGCTAATAATGGCGTCATCACCACTCACCATCTTGGTGGAGTCCTCAAAGTTTTGGAGGATGGTACATAGGTCTGACATCCATCTCCACTCCTCAGGTGTTATGTGTGGAGTTTGACCCATTTCCCGACGGCTTAGGTGATGCAGGTACTCAACAACTGCCCTCTTCTGCTCACATATCCTGACCAACATGTGCAGAGTTGAATTCCAACGCGTGGGGACATCACACACCAGTCTGTGAGCCGGAAGATGCAAACGGCGCTGAAAGCCGGCAAGGCCGGCTGAAGCAGTAGGTGACTTTCGAAAATGTGCAGACAGGCGGCGAACTTTTACCAGTAGATCAGACAGCTCTGGGTATGACTTTATAAACCGCTGAACCACGAGGTTGAGCACATGGGCCACGCATGGAACATGTGTCAGCTGGCCTCGCCTCAAAGCCGCCACCAGGTTCCGGCCATTGTCACACACGACCTTTCCTGGCTTTAGGTTCAGAGGTGTGAGCCAGTGATCTGCCTGCTGTTTCAGAGCTGTCCACAGCTCTTCTGCATTGTGGGGTTTGTCACCTATGCAGATTAGCTTCAGCACAGCCTGTTGCCGCTTCGCCGAGGCAGTGCTGCAGTGCTTCCAGCTTGTGACTGGTGTGGAGGGCACAGTGGATGAGGATGCGCAGGAGGAGGAGGAGGCTGAAGAGCATGACATTCCGGAGCTGTAGAGTGTGGGTGAAACACTGACTGAGGTAGGGCCTGCAAACCTTGGTGTGGGAAGGACGTGTTCCGTCCCTCGCTCAGACTGGGTCCCAGCTTCCACAATATTAACCCAGTGTGCCGTCAACGAGATGTAGCGGCCTTGCCCACAAGCACTTGTCCACGTGTCTGTGGTTAGGTGGACCTTGGGTGAAACAGCGTTGTTCAGGGCACGTGTGATGTTTTGTGACACGTGGTTATGCAACGCGGGGACGGCACACCGGGAGAAATAGTGGCGGCTGGGGACCGAGTAACGTGGGACAGCTGCCGCCATCAGGTCACGGAATGCTTCAGTCTCCACCAGCCTAAAAGGCAACATTTCCAGCGCAAGCAGTCGCGAAATGTTAGCATTTAGAACTGTGGCATGTGGGGTGTTGGCAGTGTATTTGCGCCTGCGTTCAAAGGTTTGCTGAATGGATAACTGAACGCTGCGCTGGGACAAGGACGTGCTTGATGATGGTGTTCTTTCTGCGTAGGCAACTGCAGGTGCAGGAGTGGAGGAGGCTTGTTCGCAGGCAGCATGGACAGAGGATTGGCTCGCATGCACAACCAGCGAAGACGTAGCAGTGACATCAGCAAGCACTGCTCCTCGACTCTGTTGTACTTCCCACAAAGTCGGGTGCTTGGCTGACATGTGCCTGATCATGCTGGTGGTGGTCAGGCTGCTAGTTTTGGTACCCCTGCTGATGCTGGCACGGCAGGTGTTGCAAATGGCCTTTTTTGAATCATCTGGATCCAACTTAAAAAACTGCCAGACTCGGGAAGACCTAACATTTGTACAGGCACCTTGTGTCGTCGTGTTGTTCCGGTGAACGGTTGCCTGACTTCTGCCTGGGGCCACCACCCTGCTTCTTACTGCCTGTTGTGATGCTACGCCTCCCTCCCCCTGTGCACTGCTGTCCTCGCTCTGCATATCCTCCTGCCAGTTTGGGTCAGTTACTGGATCATCCACCACGTCGTCTTCCTCTTCCGCACCCTGCTCCTCCTCCTGACTTGCTGACAATTGTGTCTCATCATCGTCCACCACTTGTTGAGACACGTTGCCAACTTCGTGAGAACGTGGCTGCTCAAATATTTGGCCATCTGTACAGACGATCTCCTCATGACCCACTTCAATATGAGCTGGCGAGAGGCCAGAATGTGTGAATGGAAACGTGAACAGCTCTTCCGAGTGTCCAAGTGTGGGATCATTAATGTCCGAGGAGGACGTGTACTCAGCCTGGTGGTAGGAAGGAGGATCAGGTTCAGAAATGTGCGGTGCAGTATCACGACTACTGACACTTGACCGTGTGGAAGACAGAGTGTTTGTGGTGGTGCCAATCTGACTGGAAGCATTATCTGCTATCCAACTAACAACCTGTTGATACTGGTCTTGGTTCAAGAGCGGTGTACTGCTGCGGTCCCCAAGAATTTGGGACAGGACGTGCGAGCGACTAGATGTGGCCCTTTGTTGTGGTGAAATTAGAGCTTGCCCACGACCTCGGCCTCTGCCTGCACCACCATCACGTCCACTTCCTTGTTCCTTGCCAATGCCCTTGCGCATTTTGCAATGCTGTGCACTGCTGACGTGTATATTCACTACTTGTGCGTTATATCAAAGTGTGTGGAAATTGCACACAAGTGCACCTGTACGCTGCCACCAACAGGCACACACGTGCGGTTTTAAAAACCAAGCACGGACGCAATAAGAACCTAACAGGTTTTTTTGGGGAGCGACAATTATAGACAAGTCAGACACTATCTGGACTGTTTTACACTGTGTACACCAGCCCCAGATATGATGAAGGCTGGTATACGGTCACCACTACCCTGCCTGCCTGCCTGCCTGTATACTGGTACAATAGTCCTGACAAGGACTCTTTTGGTCACTAGCCTGTATTCAGACCTGGCTATACCCTGCCTGTATATAGCAACAGTAGTCCTGAGAAGGACTCTGCTACTGTACTCCGACCTGGCTATACCCTGCCTGCCTGTATACAACTAGAATAGTCCTGAGAAGGACTTTTGGTCACACTGTTTGCAGCCCTGCAACTGAAAAAGCTATAAAGGGCCGCAAAGCTTTCCCTGAATCAGCGACACTCTCCCTGCACTCACTGTCTGGATAGCTGTGAGCAGAGCACAGCGCGCCGGCCGATATAAAGGCTCGGTCACGCTGTGCAGGCCGGCCAATCACTGCAATTCCACAACTAACAGGGCTGTGGCATTGCAGTGGTCTGCCAGCCAATCCCTGCATGAGGGCTGGCTCTCAAAAGAGCGCCAACATGCAGAAATGAAGACCACGAGTACAGCACGAGTATCGCGAGATTACTCGGTCCCCGCCGAGCAGCCCGAGTACAGCGATACTCGTGCGAGTACCGAGTAGTGACAAGCATGCGCGCTCATCACTAGTGATGACCACTACTCTATGATACCTGATGGAAAGTTACTGTGTATTGGCTAGCAGAGCAGAATTGTGACTGACGGGGCCTTTTTATTGCTGAAGGAAAGTATTTTTGATTAATGAAACATTTACAATTTTTATTACATATTTTACCAGTTTTATTCCTACAAAGGGATTTTGCTTAAATTGAAGTTTATATTGAATGTGTTACTTTTTTCTCCATAGTTTGGTCTTTTGCTTTTGTATTTATGGGAACTATATATTTTGAAACAAACAGGATTTTTATAATGCAAAAGAAACAGGAGAGCAGATGTGGTTGAAATGCAAAAGAGAATGACAAATTTTATTACATCATAAAAAACAGTTTTTAGATGTAGCACAGAAAAATACATATAGGTGCAACAACAGAGGGCACCTTGGCACATAAAGAGTTAATCAGAATTAACAAGGCAAGTAGAATACATAAGACAACAAGTATACAGCACAGATGGCAAAAAATACAAAGTTACATGCCAGGTGATACCAGAGAACAATAGCTGGTGTGCAAGATAAGATAAAATTATACAGCACACTGGGTTTGTCAGTATATGCAAGCAATGATACATATCAGTGGCTAAATATATGCAAACACTGCTCACCAGCATGCCAGGTGATACCAGAGAACAATAGCTGGTGTGCAAGATAAGATAAAGTTATACAGCACACTGGGTTTGTCAGTATATGCAAACAATGATATATACCAGTGGCTAAAAGAATGTAAACACCGCTCACCAGCAATGATATAAAGTGCCAGATAAGTGCAGGAGCCAGAGACCAAAAGATCCCCCTCAGAAGCAAGATAACACGCTTTTCAGGTCTTGTTAGTATAACCCTTCATCAGACCAGGGAGGGGTGGTGACTCATCTGTTCCCAGAAGCTTTAATAGACCATATGGTTTATCACATGGATCGGACCGGCCAGTCAGTGCAGGTTTAAGCTGGCACATGCGCGGTCATTGCTAATCCCACTAGCAGATGCGAGTGACGTCAAGCCGAGGAGTGCAGGGGAGAGGGCAAAGGCAACGCCTCCCACGAGCAAAACTCCGCCCTTGAGACATCGCTAAGCATGCCAGGGAGAGAAGAAAGACCAGGCATGTGCACACCACACATACTGGAACATACAAAGATACAGATATACGGGCTCCCACACAAACAGCAGTATAGGAACGCCAAGGAAAGAGGGCAAAGAAATAATGAAATGGCAGGAATCACAAGAATAACAGTAGTTAGCCCTCGACCAAGCAGTATATAATCCCGGCTGTCATGGGGGAAGCCACCTTGTAATCATAGTCCAGATGCACGATGTATTCAGGTAGTCATATTAACAGAGGCAGTGATCCATAGGGAGCAGAAGATGGAAGCTGCAAAGAAAAGGGCACAAAATGGCATAAAACACTTGCAGCAATAAAATTAGAATATAAAAACAGAGGTAAAAAATTGCATAGGTGGTAAAAAACCACATCTAGCAAAAAAAGGGGGGGGAAGGAGGACAGGGGTCTAAAGGAAGGGGGCAAAGCTAAGGGACTCATTCAGACCAGACGAAGCCATAGTACCCAGTAGGGTGATCCATTTGGTTTCTTTTTGGGCGAGGATCTTTTTAAGGTTCCCGCCCCTATTGCCGCCATGTACGACATCTATCCCTATGACACGCAATGATCTCGCATTACATCCGTGATGGTTCCGAAAATGCCTAGGAAGGGTCTTAAGAGTAGAAATATCGGTCACCGTCTTGGCAGCACCAATGTCTCTCACATGTTCACGCACTCTCACCCGCAATTCCCTAGAAGTTAAACCTATGTATATCTTAGGGCAACTACATTTAGCATAATAGATAACATAGGAAGTTGCGCATGAGATGTAACACCTAATATCAAATGTCCAACTACCATCTGCGGTGGAAAAGGTCTTACTGCGAGAGACATTGGTGCACGCAAGACAGCGACCGCAGGGAAAACACCCGCGAATAGGATTAGTAGAACCAAAGGGATGGGAAATCACAGGAACGTAATGACTATGTACGAGAAAATCTCGTAGATTTTTGGAACGGCGTGCCGTCATTAGAGGATAATCAGAGACCAAATCCCTTAGGGTAGGATCAGATTTTAGTATCGGCCAGTGTTTGTTTAATATGGCACGCATGTTATGCCATTCATGGTTGCACGCAGATATGAATCGAGCCTCTCCTGCCCCCGTATTCGCCTGACTAGATGGCTGCAGAAGCTCCTGTCGATTGGTATTCTTTGCCCTATTGTACCCCTTCTTTATGACACAACGGCTATATCCCCTATTAACCAATCTCGATGTTAGATCATTGGCCTGGGACTGAAAATTATCAGATGTAGAGCATATCCGCCTTATTCTGAGAAATTGCCCAACCGGGATGGCTTGGATGGTACTAACAGGATGAGAAGATGAGGCATGTAAAAGGGAGTTGACCGAGGTAGGCTTCCTAAAGACATCCGTCTGTAATTGCCGACCACGGTCAACTCCAATCATAATATCCAAAAAATCAATAGACTGTAAATCATATCTAAAAGTGAGCTTAAGGTTCAATGAATTATGGTTTAAAACACCCATAAAGTCCGAGAGCTGCTCCACGGTACCCTGCCACAAAACAAAAACATCATCAATATATCTTAACCAGCACTGCGCATGGGTAGCGGCCGGCACGCCCTCGTCGCCAAAAATGCCCCTCTCCCAATGGCCGAGGAACATATTAGCGTACGAAGGCGCACAGGCTGCGCCCATCGCAGTGCCTCTGGTCTGTAAATTAAAACCGGTCTTTGAAAATGAAGAAATTGTGTGCCAGGATAAAGTGGAGCAGCTCCAGGATCAGCTCACACAAATGGCCATCACGGTTGGTATTGCTCAGAAAGAAGCGGACTGCCTCCAGACCATCATCATGTTTAATATTGGTATAAAGTGACTCTATGTCCGACGTGACAAGAAGGGTATCAGAATCCACAAAAATCCCGTCGACCCTATTCAGGACGTCCGTCATATCCTTAACATAAGATGGCAATGTTTCCACAAGAGGTTTTAAATAATAGTCGATAAAGCGACAGACAGGGTCGCATAAGCCATCTATGCCGGATACGATAGGGCGCCCCGGAGGGTGTTCGGGATTCTTGTGGATCTTGGGCAGGAGATAAAAGGTGGGGATTTTGGGAGATGCAATGAAGAGGCCATCAAAAACCTTCTTTGTTATAATTCCTTCATCCAAAGCCCCCTGCAAGATCCGGTATAGCAAATCTGAGAAGGGGAATGAATGTTTAATAGGATTTTTATAATATGGGATTATGTTTTCTGCTAAAATGGTCAATAAAAAAGAAACCCAAAATCGTAGTTCTCTTGGTGATGGAAGCCAAAATGTATTGTCATTTGGCAGCGAAACCAAGAATTTCATATATTACAAGTCGATAGGAAAATACTTCAACACCAAAAATAGATTGGTTTCACTGGGGTTGAACCCAGGACCTTCTGCGTATGAAGCAGACTTGATGACCTCTACACTATGAAACCTTTGAAATCCTGCAAAGTAATGTCAATTAGAGACGAGTTTTCACCGCCAGGGGAAAAAAAACAAATTCGTAGCTCTGTTGGTGATGGAAGCCAAAACATCCCGTCATTCGGCAACAAAGCCAAGAACTTCATATATGGCAGGTTGATAGCACTACACTATGAAACCTGATGGAAAGTTACTGTGTATTGGCTAGCAGAGCAGAATTGTGACTGACGGGGCCTTTTTATTGCTGAAGGAAAGTATTTTTGGTTAATGAAACATTTATAATTTTTATTATATATTTTACCAGTTTTATTCCTACAAAGGGATTTTGCTTAAATTGAAGTTTACATTGAATGTGTTACTTTTTTCTACATAGTTTAGTCGTTTGCTTTTGTATTTATGGGAACTATATATTTTAAAACAAACAGGATTTTTATAATATGGGATTATGTTTTCTGCTAAAATGGTCAATAAAAAAGAAACCCAAAATCGTAGTTCTTTTGGTGATGGAAGCCAAAATATATTATCAGTTGGCAACAAAACCAAATATTTCATATATTACAGGTGTATAGCATATTAATTCAACAGCGAAAAAGGCTTGTTTTTACTGGGGATTGAACCCAGGACCTTCTGCGTGTGAAGCAGGCGTGATGAAAACTACACTATGAAACCTTTGAAATCCTGCAAAGTAATGGCAATTAGAGACGAGTTTTGACCGCCAGGGGAAAAAAAACAAATTCGTAGCTCTGTTGGTGATGGAAGCTAAAACATCCCGTTATTCGGCAACAAAGCCAAGAACTTTATAGATTGCAGATTGATAGGATATTATTTCAACACCAAGAACACATTTGTTCCACTGGGGATTGAACCCAAGGCCTTCTGCGTGTAAAGCAGACGTGATTTCCACTACACTATGAAACCTTTGAAAGCCTGCAAAGTAATGGCAATTAGAGACGAGTTTTGACCGCCAGGGAAAAAAAAAAACAAATTCGTAGCTTTGTTGGTGATGGAAGCCAAAACATCCCATCATTCGGCAACAAAGCCAAGAACTTCATATAGTGTAGTTTAATTGGGTATTATTTCAACACCAAGAACAGATTAGTTTTACTGGGGATTGAACCCAGGACCATCTGCGTGTGAAGCAGACGTGATAAAAACTACACTATGAAACCTTTGAAATCCTGCAAAGTAATGGAAATTAGAGACGAGTTTTGACCGCCAGGGGAAAAAAGAAACAAATTCGTAGCTCTGTTGGTGATGGAAGCCAAAACAACCCATCATTCGGCAAAAAAGCCAAGAACTTCATATATTGTAGTTTAATTGGGTATTATTTCAACACCAAGAACAGATTGGTTTTACTGGGGATTGAACCCAGGACCTTCTGCGTGTGAAGCAGACGTGATGACCACTACACTATGAAACCTTTGAAATCCTGCAAAGTAATGGCAATTAGAGACGAGTTTTGACCGCCAGGTGGAAAAAAAACAAATTCGTAGCTCTGTTGGTGATGGAAGCTAAAACATCCCATTATTCGGCAACAAAGCCAAGAACTTTATATATTGCAGGTTGATATGGAATTATTACAACACCATTAACACATGGGTTTCACTGGGGATTGAACCCAGGACCTTCTGCGTGTGAAGCAGACATGATGACCACTACACTATGAAACCTTTGAAATCCTGCAAAGTAATGGCAATTAGAGACGAGTTTTGACCGCCAGGGAAAAAAATACAAATTTGTAGCTCTGTTGGTGATGGAAGCCAAAACATCCCATCATTCGGCAACACAGCCTAGAACTTCATATATTGTAGTTTAATTGGGTATTATTTCAACACCAAGAACAGATTGGTTTTACTGGGGATTGAACGCAGGACCCTCTGCGTGTTAAGCACACGTGATGACCACTACTCTATGAAACCTGATGGAAAGTTACTGTGTATTGGCTTGTAGAGCAGAATTGTGACTGACGGGGCCTTTTTATTGCTGAATGAAAGTATTCTTGGTTAATAAAACATTTATAATTTTTATTATATATTTTACCAGTTTTATTCCTACAAAGGGATTTTGCTTAAATTGAAGTTTACATTGAATGTGTTTCTTTTTTCTACATAGTTTAGTCGTTTGCTTTTGTATTTAAAGAAACTATATATTTTGAAACAAACAGGATTTTTATAACATGGGATTATGTTTTCTGCTAAAATGGTCAATAAAAAAGAAACCCAAAATCGTAGTTCTCTTGGTGATGGAAGCCAAAATATATTATCAGTTGGCAACAAAACCAAGAATTTCAAATATTACAGGTTGATAGCAAATTACTTAAACAGGAAAAACGGCTTGTTTTTACTGGGGATTGAACCCAGAATCTTCTGCGTGTGAAGTAGACGTGATGACCACTCCACTATGAAAGCTGTGAAATCCTGCAAAGTAATGGCAATTAGAGACGAGTTTTCACCGCCAGGGGAAAAAAAAACAAATTCGTAGCTCTGTTGGTGATGGAAGCCAAAACATCCCGTCATTTGGCGACAAAGCCAAGAACTTCATATATTGCGGGTTGATAAGGTTTTATTTCAACACCATGAACAGATTGGTTTTCCTGGAGATTCAACCTAGAACCTTCTGCGTGTTAAGCAGACGTGATGAGCACTACACTATGAAACCTGATGGAAAGTTACTGTGTATTGGCTAGCAGAGCAGAATTGTGACTGATTGGGGCCTTTTTATTGCTGAAGGAAAGTATTTTTGGTTAATGAAACATTTACAATTTTTATTATATATTTTACCAGTTTTATTCCTACAAAGGGATTTTGCTTAAATTGAAGTTTACATTGAATGTGTTACTTTTTTCTACATAGTTTAGTCGTTTGCTTTTGTATTTATGGGAACTATATATTTTAAAACAAATAGGATTTTTATAATATGGGATTATGTTTTCTGCTAAAATGGTCAATAAAAAAGAAACCCAAAATCGAAGTTCTCTTGGTGATGGAAGCCAAAATGTATTGTCATTTGGCAATGAAACCAAGAATTTCACATATTACAAGTCAATAGGAAATTACATCAACACCAAAAACAGCTTGGTTTCACTGGGGATTGAACCCAGGACCTTCTGCGTGTGAAGCAGACGTGATGACCACTACACTATGAAACCTTTGAAATCCTGCAAAGTAATGGCAATTAGAGACGAGTTTTGACCGCCAGGTGGAAAAAAAACAAACTCGTAGCTCTGTTGGTGATGGAAGCTAAAACATCCCATTATTCGGCAACAAAGCCAAGAACTTTATATATTGCAGGTTGATATGGAATTATTACAACACCATGAACACAAGGGTTTCACGGGGGATTGAACCCAGGACCTTCTGCGTGTGAAGCAGACGTGATGACCACTACACTATGAAACCTTTGAAATCCTGCAAAGTAATGGCAATTAGAGACGAGTTTTGACCGCCAGGGAAAAAAAAAACAAATTCGTAGCTCTGTTGGTGATGGAAGCCAAAACATGCCATCATTCGGCAACACAGCCTAGAACTTCATATATTGTAGTTTAATTGGGTATTATTTCAACACCAAGAACAGATAGGTTTTACCGGGGATTGAACGCAGGACCCTCTGCATGTTAAGCACACGTGATGACCACTACTCTATGAAACCTGATGGAAAGTTACTGTGTATTGGCTAGCAGAGCAGAATTGTGACTGACGGGGCCTTTTTATTGCTGAAGGAAAGTATTTTTGGTTAATGAAACATTTACAATTGTTATTACATATTTTACCAGTTTTATTCCTACTAATGGATTTTGCTTAAATGGAAGTTTACATTGAATGTGTTACTTTTTTCTACATAGTTTAGTCGTTTGCTTTTGTATTTAAAGGAACTATATATTTTGAAACAAACAGGATTTTTATAATATGGGATTATGTTTTCTGCTAAAATGGTCAATAAAAAAGAAACCCCAAATCGTAGTTCTCTTGGTGATGGAAGGCAAAATATATTATCAGTTGGCAACAAAACCAAGAATTTCAAATATTACAGGTTGATAGAAAATTACTTCAACAGCGAAAACGGCTTGTTTTTACTGGGGATTGAACCCAGGACCTTCTGCGTGTGAAGTAGACGTGATGACCACTCCTCTATGAAAGCTGTGAAATCCTGCAAAGTAATGGCATTTAGAGACGAGTTTTGACCGCCAGGGGAAAAAAAAAAAAATAATTTGTAGTTCTGTTTGTGATGGAAGCCAAAACATCCCGTCATTCGGCAACAAAGCGAGAACTTCATATATTGTAGTTGGATAGCGTATTATTTCAACACCAAGAACATATTGGTTTCAATGGGGATTGAACCCAGGAACTTCTGCGTGCTAAGCAGACGTGATGACCACTACACTATGAAAGCTGACGAAAATTTACTGTGTATTGGCTAACAGAGCAGAATTGTGACTGACGGGGCCTTTTTATTGCTGAAGGAAAGTATTTTTGGTTAAAGAAACATTTACAATTTTTATTACATATATTACCAGTTTTATTCCTACAAAGGGATTTTGCTTAAATTGAAGTTTATATTCAATGTGTTACTTTTTTCTAAATAGTTTTGTCTTTTGCTTTTGTATTTATGGGAACTATATATTTTGAAACAAACAGGATTTTTATAATATGGGATTATGTTTTCTGCTAAAATGGTCAATAAAAAAGAAACCCAAAATCGTAGTTCTTTTGGTGATGGAAGCCAAAATATATTATCAGTTGGCAACAAAACCAAGAATTTCATATATTACAGGTGTATAGCATATTAATTCAACAGCGAAAACAGCTTGTTTTTACTGGGGATTGAACCCAGGACCTTCTGCGTGTGAAGTAGACGTGATGACCACTCCTCTATGAAAGCTGTGAAATCCTGCAAAGTAATGGCAATTAGAGACGAGTTTTGACCGCCAGGGGAAAAAACAACAAATTCGTAGCTCTGTTGGTGATGGAAGCTAAAACATCCTGTTATTCGCCAACAAAGCCAAGAACTTTATAGATTGCAGGTTGATAGGATATTTTTTCAACACCAAGAACACATGGGTTTCACTGGGGATTGAACCTAGGCCTTCTGCGCGTAAAGCAGACGTGATTTCCACTACACTATGAATTCTTTGAAAGCCTGCAAAGTAATGGCAATTAGAGACGAGTTTTGACCGCCAGGGAAAAAAAACAAAACAAATTCGTAGCTCTGTTGGTGATGGAAGCCAAAACATCCCATCATTCGGCAACAAAGCCAAGAACTTCATATATTGTAGTTTAATTTGGTATTATTTCAACACCAATAACAGATTGGTTTTACTGGGGATTGAACGCAGGACTTTCTGCGTGTTAAACAGACGTGATGACCACTACTCTATGAAACCTGAAGGAAAGTTACTGTGTATTGGCTAGCAGAGCAGAATTGTGACTGACGGGGCCTTTTTATTGCTGAAGGAAAGTATTTTTGGTTAATGAAACATTTAAAATTGTTATTACATATTTTACCAGTTTTATTCCTACTAAGGGATTTTGCTTAAATGGAAGTTTACATTGAATGTGTTACTTTTTTCTACATAGTTTAGTCGTTTGCTTTTGTATTTAAAGGAACTATATATTTTGAAACAAACAGGATTTTTATAATATGGGATTATGTTTTCTGCTAAAATGGTCAATAAAAAAGAAACCCCAAATCGTAGTTCTCTTGGTGATGGAAGCCAACATATATTATCAGTTGGCAACAAAACCAAGAATTTCAAATATTACAGGTTGATAGCAAATTACTTCAACAGCGAAAACGGCTTGTTTTTACTGGGGATTGAACCCAGGACCTTCTGCGTGTGAAGTAGACGTGATGACCACTCCACTATGAAAGCTGTGAAATCCTGCAAAGTAATGGCATTTAGAGACGAGTTTTGACCGCCAGGGGAAAAAAAAAAAATAATTTGTAGTTCTGTTTGTGATGGAAACCAAAACATCCCGTCATTCGGCAACAAAGCCGAGAACTTCATATATTGTAGTTGGATAGCGTATTATTTCAACACTAAGAACATATTGGTTTCAATGGGGATTGAACCCAGGACCTTCTGCGTGTTAAGCAGACGTGATGACCACTACACTATGAAACCTGACGAAACTTTACTGTGTATTGGCTAGCAGAGCAGAATTGTGACTGACGGGGCCTTTTTATTGCTGAAGGAAAGTATTTTTGGTTAAAGAAACATTTACAATTTTTATTACATATATTACCAGTTTTATTCCTACAAAGGGATTTTGCTTAAATTGAAGTTTATATTCAATGTGTTACTTTTTTCTAAATAGTTTTGTCTTTTGCTTTTGTATTTATGGGAACTATATATTTTGAAACAAACAGGATTTTTATAATATGGGATTATGTTTTCTGCTAAAATGGTCAATAAAAAAGAAACCCAAAATCGTAGTTCTCTTGGTGATGGAAGCCAAAATGTATTGTCATTTGGCAACGAAACCAAGAATTTCATATATTACAAGTCGATAGGAAAATACTTCAACACCAAAAATGGACTGGTTTCACTGGGGTTGAACCCAGGACCTTCTGCGTATGAAGCAGACGTGATGACCTCTACACTATAAAACCTTTGAAATCCTGCAAAGTAATGGCAATTAGAGATGAGTTTTCACCGCCAGGTGAAAAAAAAACAAATTCGTAGCTCTGTTGGTGATGGAAGCCAAAACATCCCATCATTCGGCGACAAAGCCGAGAACTTCATATATTGCGGGTTGATAGGGTTTTATTTCAACACCATGAACTAATAGGTTTTCCTGGGGATTCAACCTAGGACATTCTGTGTGTGAAGCAGACGTGATAACCACTACACTATGAAACCTTTGAAATCCTGCAAAGTAATGGCAATTACAGACGAGTTTTGACCGCCAGGGGAAAAAAAAACAAATTCGTACCTCTGTTGGTGATGGAAGCTAAAACATCCCATTATTCGGCAACAAAGCCAAGAACTTTATATATTGCAGGTTGATATGGAATTATTACAACACCATGAACACATGGGTTTCACTGGGGAATGAACCCAGGACCTTCTGCGTGTGAAGCAGACGTGATGACCACTACACTATGAAACCTTTGAAATCCTGCAAAGTAATGGCAATTAGAGACGAGTTTTGACCACCAGGGAAAAAAAACCAAATTCGTAGCTCTGTTGGTGATGGAAGCCAAAACGTCCCATCATTCGGCAACAAAACTAAGAACTTCATATATTGTAGTTTAATTGGGTATTATTTCAACACCAAGAACAGATTGGATTTACTAAGGATTGAACGCAGGACCTTCTGCGTGTTAAGCAGACGTGATGACCACTACTCTATGAAGCCTTATGGAAAGTTACTGTGTATTGGCTAGCAGAGCAGAATTGTGACTGACGGGGCCTTTTTATTGCTGAAGGAAAGTATTTTTGGTTAATGAAACATTTACAATTGTTATTACATATTTTACCAGTTTTATTCCTACAAAGGGATTTTGCTTAAATGGAAGTTTACATTGAATGTGTTACTTTTTTCTACATTTTTTAGTCGTTTGCTTTTGTATTTAAAGGAATTATATATTTTGAAACAAACAGGATTTTTATAATATGGGATTATGTTTTCTGCTAAAATGGTCAATAAAAAAGAAACCCAAAATCGTAGTTCTTTTGGTGATGGAAGCCAAAATATATTATCAGTTGGCAACAAAACCAAGAATTTCAAATATTACAGGTTGATAGCAAAATACTTCAACAGCAAAAACAGCTTGTTTTTACTGGGGATTGAACCCAGGACCTTCTGCGTGTGAAGTAGACGTGATGACCACTCCACTATGAAAGCTGTGAAATCCTGCAAAGTAATGGCATTTAGAGACGAGTTTTGACCGCCAAGGGAAAAAAAAATAATAATTTGTAGTTCTGTTTGTGATGGAAGCCAAAACATCCCGTCATTCGGTAACAAAGCCGAGAACTTCATATATTGTAGTTGGATAGCGTATTATTTCAACACTAAGAACAGATTGGTTTCAATGGGGATTAAACCCAGGACCTTCTGCGTGGTAAGCAGACGTGATGACTAAAGTTGAGCGCGGTTCGAGGTTCGTGGTTCTCCAGTTCTAGGCTCGAGTGATTTTGGGGCCTGTTCTAGATCGAACTAGAACTCGAGCTTTTTGCAAAAGCTCGATAGTTCTAGAAACGTTCGAGAACGGTTCTAGCAGCAAAAAAACAGCTAATTCCTAGCTGGTATTCCGCTGTAATAGTGTAAGTCACTCTGTGACTCACACTATTATGACATTTCAGTGTATAGTGTGCGTGAACAGCGCCTTCAGATCACTGCTGTTTGTATAATGGCGATCGCCATTTTTTTTTTTTTCTTGTCTTCCTTCCCTAAGCGCGCGCGTCTTGTGGGGCGGTCCAGCATGTCAGCCAATCCCAGACACACACACAGCTAAGTGGACTTTTAGCCAGAGAAGCAACGGCATGTGTGATAGGATGTCCATGTCACATGTCCCTGCATTATAAAAACGGACATTTTCCTCCAGGACGCCATTATCTCTTCTGCGTCCTTTGTGTCAGACATCACTGGCGCAGCTCCGTTCTGAGTCATATCGCCGATACTGCTGTATGCGCTCCATACACAGTGCTGGACAGCATAGGGATAGCACTTTCCATCAGTCCTTTTAAGGGCTCGTACGGGCAGGGTCAGAGTAAAGGTGACAGGTCCTGCAAACAGCGACAGCGTCTGTGTAGCCAAGGTCAGGGATTTCCTCCCTGCATTTCCCTATTAGGAGGGAATAGAAAGGCAGGCTTCCATTCCTCTACCCAGAGCCCCACAATCCTGGCACTGTACCCTCCTGTCCTCTGCACACTCCAACTCATTATAACTAAGCCATAATACTAGCAAACACTCAGTGTACCTAGTGGCATCCTAAACGTGGCTATTGGACTTTGCTATAGTCCCACTAGTGCAAAGATATTTGCAGCACCTCTACCTGCATTGCACACTCCAACTCATTATAACTAAGCCATTATACTAGCAAACACTCAGTGTACCTAGTGGCATCCTAAACGTGGCTATTGGACTGTTGTCTAGTCACACTAGTGCAAAGACATTTGCAGCACCTCTACCTGCATTGCACACTCCATCTCATTATAACTAAGCCATTATACTAGCAAACACTCAGTGTACCTAGTGGCATCCTAAACGTGGCTATTGGACTGTTGTCTAGTCACACTAGTGCAAAGACATTTGCAGCACCTCTACCTGCATTGCACACTCCAACTCATTATAACTAAGCCCTTATACTAGCAAACACTCAGTGTACCTAGTGGCATCCTAAACGTGGCTATTGGACTTTTGTCTAGTCACACTAGTGCAAAGACATTTGCAGCACCTCTACCTGCATTGCACACTCCAACTCATGATAACTAAGCCATTATACTAGCAAACACTCAGTGTACCTAGTGGCATCCTAAACGTGGCTATTGGACTTTTGTGTAGTCACACTAGTGCAAAGATATTTGCAGCACGTCTGCCTGCATTGCACACTCCAACTTTTTTTAACTAAGCCATTATACTAGCAAACAGTCAGTGTACCTAGTGGCATCCTAAACGTGGCTCTTGGACTTTTGTCTAGTCACACTAGTGCAAAGATATTTGCAGCACGTCTGCCTGCATTGCACACTCAAACTTTTTTTAACTAAGCCATTATACTAGCAAACAGTCAGTGTACCTAGTGGCATCCTAAACGTGACTATTGTACTTTTGTGTAGTCAAACTAGTGGAAAGATATTTGCAGCATGTCTGCCTGCATTGCACACTCCAACTCTTTTTAACTAAGCCATTATACTAGCAAACAGTCAGTGTACCTAGTGGCATCCTAAACGTGGCTATTGGACTTTTGTGTAGTCACACTAGTGCAAAGATATTTGCAGCACGTCTGCCTGCATTGCACACTCCAACTTTTTTTAACTAAGCCATTATACTAGCAAACAGTCAGTGTACCTAGTGGCATCCTAAACGTGGCTATTGGACTTTTGTCTAGTCACACTAGTGCAAAGATATTTGCAGCACGTCTGCCTGCATTGCACACTCCAACTTTTTTTAACTAAGCCATTATACTAGCAAACAGTCAGTGTACCTCGTGGCATCCTAAACGTGGCTATTGGACTTTTGTGTAGTCACACTAGTGCAAAGATATTTGCAGCACGTCTGCCTGCATTGCACACTCCAACTCTTTTTAACTAAGCCATTATACTAGCAAACAGTCAGTGTACCTAGTGGCATCCTAATCGTGGCTATTGGACTTTTGTGTAGTCACACTAGTGCAAAGATATTTGCAGCACGTCTGCCTGCATTGCACACTCAAACTTTTTTTAACTAAGCCATTATACTAGCAAACAGTCAGTGTACCTAGTGGCATCCTAAACGTGGCTATTGTACTTTTGTGTAGTCAAACTAGTGGAAAGATATTTGCAGCATGTCTGCCTGCATTGCACACTCCAACTCTTTTTAACTAAGCCATTATACTAGCAAACAGTCAGTGTACCTAGTGGCATCCTAAACGTGGCTATTGGACTTTTGTGTAGTCATACTAGTGCAAAGATATTTGCAGCACGTCTGCCTGCATTGCACACTCAAACTCATTGTTACTAAGCCATTATACTAGCAAACACTCAGTGTACCTAGTGGCATCCTAAACGTGGCTATTGGACTTTTGTCTAGTCACACTAGTGCAAAGACATTTGCAGCACGTCTGCCTGCATTGCACACTCAAACTTTTTTTAACTAAGCCATTATACTAGCAAACAGTCAGTGTACCTAGTGGCATCCTTAACGTGGCTATTGGACTTTTGTCTAGTCACACTAGTGCAAAGATATTTGCAGCACGTCTGCCTGCATTGCACACTCAAACTTTTTTTAACTAAGCAATTATACTAGCAAACAGTCAGTGTACCTAGTGGCATCCTAAACGTGGCTATTGTACTTTGTCTAGTCACACTAGTGCAAAGATATTTGCAGCACGTCTGCCTGCATTGCACACTCCAACTCTTTTTAACTAAGCCATTATACTAGCAAACAGTCAGTGTACCTAGTGGCATCCTAAACGTGGCTATTGGACTTTTGTGTAGTCACACTAGTGCAAAGATATTTGCAGCACGTCTGCCTGCATTGCACACTCCAACTTTTTTTAACTAAGCCATTATACTAGCAAACAGTCAGTGTACCTAGTGGCATCCTAAACGTGGCTATTGGACTTTTGTCTAGTCAAACTAGTGGAAAGATATTTGCAGCACGTCTGCCTGCATTGCACACTCAAACTCATTGTTACTAAGCCATTATACTAGCAAACACTCAGTGTACCTAGTGGCATCCTAAACGTGGCTATTGGACTTTTGTCTAGTCACACTAGTGCAAAGATATTTGCAGCACGTCTGCCTGCATTGCACACTCAAACTTTTTTTAACTAAGCCATTATACTAGCAAACAGTCAGTGTACCTAGTGGCATCCTAAACGTGGCTATTGGACTTTTGTCTAGTCACACTAGTGCAAAGATATTTGCAGCACGTCTGCCTGCATTGCACACTCAAACTTTTTTTAACTAAGCCATTATACTAGCAAACAGTCAGTGTACCTAGTGGCATCCTAAACGTGGCTATTGTACTTTGTCTAGTCACACTAGTGCAAAGATATTTGCAGCACGTCTGCCTGCATTGCACACTCCAACTCTTTTTAACTAAGCCATTATACTAGCAAACAGTCAGTGTACCTAGTGGCATCCTAAACGTGGCTATTGGACTTTTGTGTAGTCACACTAGTGCAAAGATATTTGCAGCACGTCTGCCTGCATTGCACACTCCAACTCTTTTTAACTAAGTCATTATACTAGCAAACAGTCAGTGTACCTAGTGGCATCCTAAACGTGGCTATTGGACTTTTGTGTAGTCACATTAGTGCAAAGATATTTGCAGCACGTCTGCCTGCATTGCACACTCAAACTTTTTTTAACCAAGCCATTATACTAGCAAACAGTCAGTGTACCTAGTGGCATCCTAAACGTGGCTATTGTACTTTTGTGTAGTCAAACTAGTGGAAAGATATTTGCAGCATGTCTGCCTGCATTGCACACTCCAACTCTTTTTAACTAAGCCATTATACTAGCAAACAGTCAGTGTACCTAGTGGCATCCTAAACGTGGCTATTGGACTTTTGTGTAGTCACACTAGTGCAAAGATATTTGCAGCACGTCTGCCTGCATTGCACACTCCAACTTTTTTTAACTAAGCCATTATACTAGCAAACAGTCAGTGTACCTAGTGGCATCCTAAACGTGGCTATTGGACTTTTGTCTAGTCAAACTAGTGGAAAGATATTTGCAGCACGTCTGCCTGCATTGCACACTCAAACTCATTGTTACTAAGCCATTATACTAGCAAACACTCAGTGTACCTAGTGGCATACAAGAAGTGGCTGTTGTACTCCATTAGTGCCCCACTGGTGCAAATCTATGTGCAGCACCTCTGCATGACACCCTCCTGCTCTGTTTTTAATAAGCTATAATGATAGCAAAAAACACTGCCATTTAGTGGCATCATAGAACTGGCTGTTGTATTCCATTAGTGCCCCACTGGTGCAAAGCTATTTCTAGCACCTCTGCATGACACCCTCCTGCTCTGTTTTTAATAAGCTATAATGATAGCAAAAAAAATACTGCAACTTAGTGGTATACAAAAAATGCCTGTAGGACTCCTTTATTGTGCCACTGGTGCCAAGCAATCTCAAGCACCTCTGCATTCTACCCTCATGCACATTTTGCTATGCTAATTTTATAGCAAACTCTGGGAATTCCTTGCTGCATTTGATCATTAGGAGGGATAGAAAGTGAGGCTTCTTTTACTGTCCTGGTACCCACAGAACACGGCCACTGTACCCATCTGTCCACTTTTGCCACGCTATTTAATTTGCACAAAGAGCTGACTCTTTTTCTGCCTTCCTAAAATTGTCTGGAATACTAAGTTAGTGTTCCTTTGCTGCCAAGCAAGGTACAACACATGTGCATTGTACACTCCTTTCCATTTCTGGAATGCAATTATTAACTGCAGGTAGTCCAGGCAATCTGTGACGAAGGTGCAGGCGTGGATATAATGTAGCCTGCATCCAATGATGGTTCTCTCGATGTCTGACAGCTCAACAATACGTTCTGTTTCCACTTCCAACACAAGTGATGACCTGCCAATCACACTCCCTGTTGGGGGTAAGGAGTGGAAGTTCTGTGTGAAAAACCATGTGTGACTGCTGTCCCCACAGTCACAGAGGATGAAGAGCACGCAGATGCACTTGATGGAGCAGGCGGTGGTTGCACAGGCACGCTAGGCCGCATTGTAGCACAGTGAAATTCATATTGCGACTTATGCTTCATTTTAAGTTGTGTATAGGGTGGGCACCCCAGTATGCAGCAAAACCAGGCAAAAGGAAAAGGACTCTAGGCAGTTGGGTTGATAAATGATTGTTTAACTTTACCAAAACAAACAATAAGAACCATGCATACAATTAAAATAATTGAACAATCTATTCTGTTGCCTACTACCTGCTAATCCCTCTGTGTAGCAGTAATTGTGTGTTTGTGCGTGTGTGTGTGTGTGTGTGTGTGTGTGCGAACACGACTTACCAGTGGCGCATCACAAGAGCTTACAAGTTATCTACCTAAACATACACAAAACACATGACCCCCCCCTGAATACCCTTGTTAGCTGAAGCCTCACAGATATTGCAGATGATAACAGTGTGAATGCAAACCACACAGCTCTGCAACACAATCATGGAAATCTTGAAAAGCAACAGTCAATGCAAACATGTGTTGCTGTCCCTCTATGATTTAAACTGTACGTGACAATTTGACAGTGCAGAGGCAGCAAGTCTTATTGTCTATATAGTCGGCCTACCCAGAAAAGATATGTGTTTTGCTAATAAAACAAAGTGTTGCGTGCCCGCATTATTGTCTGGGCACAGCCTACCGTACCCGGGTATTGTGATGTCCAGTTGCCAGAAATACAGACTTTACGCTCATCTCACGGTAAACAGTATAGACAGCACCGTAAGAATGTTGGTCTGTGGCACAGGATGCTGCTCACTGACGTTACAGTGCTCATCATCAAAGTACAACACAACTCCCCTCACAATTGAAAGAAGTGTTTCCGCGGTGGCTCCTTGCTGTAACACACACCTTTAGCTTTTCCTTTTGTTCATAGACAGCATCTCCAAGTCCACACCCGAAGAGCAATTTTATATTGCTATAGTGACCAAAGGCAGATCCAAAAACACAGCAGCCCCTTGTGTGTAGTCTGCAACAATGCATGCAATGAACGGCAAATAAGCATATTGCGTTGACAGTTGCTAAAGCTGAGCAATACACCTTCACGCTGTCAATTCATATCCATGTGATACTTCATGGAGGAAGTACTCAAAAGTGTGAGTTTTTGCCTTCTACTTACAGATTGTTGACAAATCTTACAGATTACATGACTTTGGTGATCCTTTGCGATGTCCAAAAATTCACAGGCTAGGAAAGGCTTACAGCTCATGCGACCTACATAGCCAACACGACATCTGCTCACAGTCAAAGTTGTGGTCCAGGATTCAGTTGTTGAAGTGCTTCCAGTACTTTGTCTCTGGCCAGGAAGACGCAACGTAACCTCGTCGTCAGTAGCATCCTCCTCCACCTCCTTTGCTGACCTCATCGACTGGCTGACTTTGGTTTGACAGTAAGTGTTGTCTCCAACCTCATCAATAACCCTGTGTGTTTTCATTCCCCTCGTCCTGAGTCCTCCGAGACAACCTCTTCCTGCCCTGACCGAATAGTAAAGTTGTCCTTCCAATCAGGTATCTGTGCTCCTCATCATGTTCCCCATTGTCTCCACCAGGAGGATTTAATTTTTGGAAATGAGGGTGTAGATTAGGCACAGCACCTTCTTCATCGGGGCCTGGATCCCAGTCACAAAGCTTCAGGCTATCTGCGCAGATCATTTCCCCTGTCTCATGGAACTCGCTACCTCAACACGTTAGATTATATGCTACACACGCAAGCTTCAAACAGAATCTGAAAACTCATCTGTTCAGAAATGACTATAACCTTCAATGACACCACCACCATACGTACTTGACGCTCAACCTAAACAACTGCTACTGTCTCCTCCCAAAAATCCTTTAGAATGTAATCCCGCAAGGGCAGGGCCCTCTTCCCTCTGTACCAGTCTGTCTATAGTTACTTGTATATGTATTCTGTATGTAACCCCCTTCTCATGTACAGCACCATGGAATCAATGGTGCTCTATAAATCAATAATAATAAAAATAATAATAACTTCCTTGTCTGTACTCATTGCAGCTTTGGAGCAGACCTCTGATTCCCAGGCTATAGTGCGACTGAACAGCTATGCAAACTCAGCAGGGCTGGTGGAAACTTGAGAGCTGTTAGGAAGCAAGTGCGATTGGATTGACACCACCGAGGAATAGAGTATTTGGGATCTTTAAATTGGGGTGGAGGAGAGGCCACTTTATGGAGCAATTCAGATCCATTGAAGCAGCTGCTGATTTTGCCTCATCTACATTTGTTAGCGATGGTCGTGTCCATGAAAAAAGGGATCATATCAGATTATCCATGGGAAGAAGTACACCTGTTCTTTTTGATGTTATTTGTTGTTACAAAACGGTGACGCCTTAAACGCAAGCAGCCTTCTGCGGTTTCAGTTTCGCCCAGGCATCAGCTGCCATGTAGGCCTGTGCCTCGGGTTGTCCAGCTGGCTGCTTTCTCCTCCACGTCTAAGTGTGGAGAGGCAGCTAGTGCGCATGCGTGTGCCGATTTACCACAGCCGCAGCCTAACTCCAGTGTTTCGCCTAGTGAGTATGCTCAGCCTGACTGTGCCATTCCTGAGGCTAAGTCTTCATTTCGGGCTACAGCGCATGCTCCCACGCTTAGTGCGAAAAGCCTCTTTGCACAGGTACTTGCACTCCGTGCCGGGTCTAAGTCCTGTGTTGTGCCTAGACACCATGCTAAAGCTGATAGTCTTTTATCAGAGACTGTATTTCATGCAACTGACCATGGTCAGGCACTTACTGCATCAGAAACTAGGTCCGGTAATGAACTCTTTGGCCCTGCCCCTGATGTGGGGGGCCCATTTAGACCACAGGGCATCAGGTGTCCTGACGATGTGGCCAGGCCACTCCCAAATGACTTGCAGAGGCCCGCCCCTATGACTTGTCACCGCATTATTGATGGTCAGACGATGACTGGTGAGGTGTTTGGGTCATGGCAGCCATGAGGTCATCATTGAAGTTGCGGTTCCAAATAGGACGCTAGTTATGCCACTCATGACGTGTCACTCTACTTTTGTCTCCAGGAGGTGCATTGTGGTTCACCCTGGTTTGGGGCGGACCCAGGTTATAAAAGGGGCTGGAGCCAACAAGGAGGTGCACAGTCTTCTATTATGCTCCGAAAGAGCACACCTCCATGTGTTGAACCCATTGCGGCTTTAGGCCACAGGTAGGCAGGGATAGGGTGTCGATGCAGGCCACCACCACAGTTGGTAACGCAGAACGGTTAAGACCAGCTCCTGTCCTACCAGTCCTGCTTGTGCAGCCCAGTGGCTTTAACAGGCCTGCTGCTGCTGATGCGCCTGCTGTCCACAGGTGTGCCCCTACGCACACGGTCAGCGTACTCAATGGCCACTGTGTTGTTAACAGGGAGTTCCTGGGCTGGGTGGGCATGTGGACCCTGTGACGCTAACAGGGCTCCCAGTCTCCAGATCCGAATGGCGTCTAACTCGGTTCAGGCTACTATTAGTTTCATAGCCACACAGCTCTGTATCCTCCACCAAACCTTCCAGTTGCCAACCTCTCCTTTTCCAACTGGGAGCACAGTGGACACTGACTGCTGATGGGGATATATACCTTTCTCTTTCTCTTTCTTTTCTTATTAATTTTCGTTATATAGCGGTAACATAGTATATACCACTTTATCCAAATCTGCCAGTCCCACTGTAACAGATGGTGTTTCTTCAGCAAATGTTACTGTTGCTTAACCACCAAATCCACGGACCAAAACTTTTTTCCCCTTTCCAACACACCTGTTCCCCTTTCCACCAGCATCGGTCCTTTTTCAACTCATTTTGGTATATGACCAAAAGTGCAACTCTGCTGGGACACCGTACTCAACGCCATCTCAGCACAGCAGCCAGCCCTCGGTCCCTCAGATGTGGACAAGTAAAAGACCATTTCCTCCTATCCATGACAAAGCGTTGAGATTCACTCTGTGCAGCACTGGTGTTTAATGGAAAAGCAGATCTAAGATTGCGTACCACATTCTGCAGATACTCCTGTATACGTGCGTCCATTTCGATGGCAGGAATTATTTCGCCAAATTTTGTCTTGTACCGGGGATCTAACAGTGTGGCAACCCAGTATTCTGGATTACTTTGAATTCGTACAATCCGAGGGTCATGTTGTAGGTAGTGCAGCAAGAAGGCGCTCATGTGTCTTGTGCATCCAGGAGGACCAAGTCCTTGGTGTGTTGGTGGCAGAGAGTTGATAATCGTGCCTCCTTCCTCTGCCCTCTCCCCACAACCTCGCACAACCGAAATGTGAGCAAGCTCTCACTCATCTGCTGAGTCTTCCATGCCCATCGCCAGTTCGTCCTCCATTTCTTCATGGGCTCCTGCACCTTCCTCAACACTTTTTGCTGATACTATACGCCCTTGTTAATCCCTCTCCCTCACCATGACTGCCGCATAGGTGCCGCTGACCATCTGGACCTCGTAGATCTTGTTATCCCTTCCGCATATGACTCCTCCTGTACTTCCTCCCCTTCCTCTTGTCCCAACACCTGACTCCGAATAATAATTACAGTGTGCTCCATCATGTAGATGACCAGAATTTTCACGCTGAGAATGACATTGCCAGTGCTAAACATCTTCGTCGACATTTGTAAACTGTGTAGCAGGGTGCATAGGTCCTTGATCTGACACCACTCCAGCAGCGTGATCTGCACCACCTCTGGATCAAGTTATCCCAGGCTATATGTCATAACGTATTGCAGCAGGGTTCGGCGGTGCTGCCACAAACGCTGCAACATGTGCAGATTCAAATTCCTGCGTGTGGGCACATCGCATTTCAGGCGTTTAACCACCAGACCTAAAGACTTCTGTAGCGACGATAGTTGTTGAGCTGCTGTGTGCGCACGATGGAAGTGAGCACATAGCGAGCGTGCCCGCTGCACAAGGCCATGTAGGCCGGGATGGTGTTTTAAAAATTGCTGGAGAATTAGGTTCAACACGTGAGCCATACAAGGCACGTGTGTCACATTGCCCTGACGATGGCCCGCAGCCAGGTTTGCATCATTGCCGCACACGGCTGTTAAGTCACCAACGGAGTACGCTCCGTCAATTTGTACTCCGGTCGCCAGGTGACAACGTGTTCCTTTCATGCATAGTGCTGATGATGGGAGAGGAGTCGATGCCAGCGGCGCAGGTGGACGCAGGTTATGCTCACCCACTGGGCTGCATTACCTTGACAGATGCAGAATCTCTGGCTGAATGTAGCTGGTGGGTATCTCACAGATGAAATACCATCATTCAGCTACAACCAATGGGAAGACACCACACCTTTTTTTTTATGCCCATCCTGTCTGCAGACCACTGCCAGACATAGCTATGAACCTCTGGTTAATTTTACCCCCAGTTCAGTTTTATGATTTTGTGTGCTTGTTACCTGACTACTTTTCCTGCTTGCTGTTTATGTACCTTGTTGGCCGATCCGCATTTCACCTCTGCTTGTTTTCTGATTAAGTCCTGGCCGTCCCATTCTGTTCCTGTTCCTCAATTAATGTTTTGACCCTGCCTGTCTACTATTCTCTGGAACTGCAGCCTTCCACAGGTATTAATCACCTTGGGCCCTGTGTAATTCCTAATCCCTGTATAGGGGTTAAAGGGTTTCAGGGTTCTAGGGGTCCTGCTTGGTGAGTGGCTTCCCTCTAGCCTATCATTTACAGCCCATCTGAGTGTGTGGATCAAGGAAGGCATTACACCGTGCTCTCTGCAGAAGGCCATGTGGGCCAGGATAGTGCTTTAAAAATTGCTGGACAACCAGGTTCAACACGTGAACCACACAAGGCATGTGTGTCACATTGTCACAGCGAAGGGCCGCACCCATGTTTGCATCATTGTCGCACCCGGCCTTCCCTGGCTGCTGGTTGAGTGGAGACAACCATTGATGAAACTCGGTCTCCAGAGCTAACCGTCCACAACTTCTCAGCGGTGTGACTCACATTTCCCATACATTTCAAAGTAAACCTTTGACCGCCTGATGGCATTGAGCTCTGCTGCCAGCATAGTAAGCAGGTGTGTGGTATTCCTTGTGCGCAGTTACAAGGAAGGGTGGCCTGACCACACAGGGTTTGTGCCAAGGTGGAGGACCCACACGAGGTTGAAGAGGCAGAAGCAGTGTATTAACTTCTACATACAGAAGAAGGATTGAAACAACTTGTGGGGACGGCAAGACTTGTACAGCAGACCCTTCTCCATCTCTCCCCACAGTAACCCATTGCCCAGTCAGCGACATGTAACGCCCCTGTCCATGCTTACTGGGCCAATTATCTGTGGTGAAATGCACCCTGTCACACAGAGTTTCTCAAGGAATCATTGCTGTTTAGTGCGACATGCTGGTGTAGCTCGTGCACGCCTTTGTTGGAGAAGGAGTGGCGCCTGGGCATCGGCTCTTGGGGCACTGCGATGGGCATAAGGTCTCAAAAATCATCGGTTAAAAAGGTTGGAAAGGCAGCATTTTGGTAGCCAACAGTTTCCAGATGCTGAAAGTCAACCTCTAAGCCATGTCATGCCCTTCTAAAAGCATGTAAAACACAGCGAGGGGACTCCAACCACAGTCTCCCTCGTTGCCACTAACTGTGCCACACACACCCCACTTGACTGGCATCGGTTGAGCCCCCTTTTGAAAAAGAAAAAGATGCTTTGCATGAAGCACTCTCAAAAATATGCGTGCCTTTCCCGTCCCCTGGCTGACCCAGGGGAAGAAAAGTAGTCTGAGAGCCATGACTTGTTCATCTTGGTTCTTTTAGAAACACAGCGAGGGGACTCCAACCACAGTCTCCCTCGTTGCCACTAACTGGGCCACACACACCCCACTTGACTGGCATCGGTTGAGCCCCCTTTTGAAAAAGAAAAAGATGCTTTGCATGAAGCACTCTCAAAAATACGCGTGCCTTTCCCGTCCCCTGGCTGACCCAGGGGAAGAAAAGTCCTCTGAGAGCCATGACTTGTTCATCTTGGTTCTTTTAGAAACACAGCGAGGGGACTCCAACCACAGTCTCCCTCGTTGCCACTAAGTGGGCCACACACACCCCACTTGACTGGCATCGGTTGACCCCCATTTTCAAGATGAAAAAGATGCTTTGCATGAAGCACTCTCAAAAATACGCGTGCCTTTCCCGTCCCCTGGCTGACCCAGTGGAAGAAAAGTCCTCTGAGAGCCATGACTTGTTCATCTTGGTTCTTTTAGAAACACAGCGAGGGGACTCCAACCACAGTCTCCCTCGTTGCCACTAACTGGGCCACACACACCCCACTTGACTGGCATCGGTTGAGCCCCCTTTTGAAAAAGAAAAAGATGCTTTGCATGAAGCACTCTCAAAAATACGCGTGCCTTTCCCGTCCCCTGGCTGACCCAGGGGAAGAAAAGTCCGCTGAGAGCCATGACTTGTTCATCTTGGTTCTTTTAGAAACACAGCGAGGGGACTCCAACCACAGTCTCCCTCGTTTCCACTAACTGGGCCACACACACCCCACTTGACTGGCATCGGTTGAGCCCCCTTTTGAAAAAGAAAAAGATGCTTTGCATGAAGCACTCTCAAAAATACGCGTGCCTTTCCCGTCCCCTGGCTGACCCAGGGGAAGAAAAGTCCTCTGAGAGCCATGACTTGTTCATCTTGGTTCTTTTAGAAACACAGCGAGGGGACTCCAACCACAGTCTCCTTCGTTGCCACTAATTGGGCCACACACACCCCACTTGACTGGCATCACTTGACCCCCCTTTTGAAAAAGAAAAAGATGCTTTGCATGGAGCACTCTCAAAAATACGCGTGCCTTTCCCGTCCCCTGGCTGACCCAGGGGAAGAAAAGTCCTCTGAGAGCCATGTCCACATTGTCAGTGGACAGACACGTGTTCTTATCTGACAGCAGACCCCCAGCAGCACTGAAGACAAGTTCCGAGAGAACGCTGGCTGCAGGACATGACAAGATCCCCAAGGCATACGTGGCGAGCTAAGGCAATTTATCCAGATTGGAAGCCTAAAATGAGCAGGGCTCAAGTTGCACAATAATGGAATCGATGTTTCCTTGCATATACTCATATATCTGTGTGTCCTCCTCTTTTTCCTTGTCCAGCTCTTTTGTTTTCGCATGAGTATATGTCCTTGTCACTTTCCCATGTGTTTGAGTTGTTTGTCACCTTTTGGACACCTTTGAGGGTGTTTTCTAGGTGTTTTTATGTGTTTGTGAATGCCTGCCATTGTTTCCTATGCAGTTCGAGTTCGGTTCGTCGAGCGTTCGACGAACCGAACTCAAACGGGACCTCCGTTCAGCGAACCGACCTCGAGCTGAACTGGGACCGGTTTGCTCATCTCTAGTGATGACCACTACACTATAAAACCTGACGAAAAATTTACTGTGTATTGGCTAGCAGAGCAGAATTGTGACTGACGGGGCCTTTTTATTGTTGAAGGAAAGCATTTTTGGTTAATGAAACATTTACAATTTTTATTACATATTTTACCAGTTATATTCCTACAAAGGGATTTTGCTTAAAAGGAAGTTTATATTGAATGTGTTACTTTTTTCTCCATAGTTTGGTCTTTTGCTTTTGTATTTATGGGAACTATATATTTTGAAACAAACAGGATTTTTCTAATATGGGATTATGTTTTCTGCTAAAATGGTCAATAAAAAGAAACACAAAATCGTAGTTCTCTTGGTGATGGAAGCCAAAATGTATTGTCATTTGGCAACGAAACCAAGAATTTCATATATTACAAGTCGATAGGAAAATACTTCAACACCAAAAATGGATTGGTTTCACTGGGGTTGAACCCAGGACCTTCGGCGTATGAAGCAGACGTGATGACCTCTACACTATGAAACCTTTGAAATCCTGCAAAGTAATGTCAATTAGAGACGAGTTTTCACCGCCAGGGGAAAAAAAAAAAATTCGTAGCTCTGTTGGTGATGGAAGCCAAAACATCCCGTCATTCGGCAACAAAGCCAAGAACTTCATATATGGCAGGTTGATAGCACTCCACTATGAAACTTGATGGAAAGTTACTGTGTATTGGCTAGCAGAGCAGAATTGTGACTGATGGGGCCTTTTTATTGCTGAAGGAAAGTATTTTTGGTTAATGAAACATTTATAATTTTTATTATATATTTTACCAGTTCTATTCCTACAAAGGGATTTTGCTTAAATTGAAGTTAACATTGAATGTGTTACTTTTTTCTACATAGTTTAGTCGTTTGCTTTTGTATTTAAAGAAACTATATATTTTGAAACAAACAGGATTTTTATAATATGGGATTATGTTTTCTGCTAAAATGGTCAATAAAAAAGAAACCCAAAATCGTAGTTCTCTTGGTGATGGAAGCCAAAATGTATTGTCATTTGGCAACGAAACCAAGAATTTCACATATTACAAGTCGATAGGAAATTACTTCAACACCAAAACAGATTGGTTTCACTGGGGATTGAACCCAGGACCTTCTGCTTGTGAAGCAGACGTGATAAAAACTACACTATGAAACCTTTGAAATCCTGCAAAGTAATGGCAATTAGAGACGAGATTTGACCGCCAGGGGAAAAAAGAAAGAAATTCGTAGCTCTGTTGGTGATGGAAGCCAAAACATCCCATCATTCGGCAACAAAGCCAAGAACTTCATATATTGTAGTTTAATTGGGTAATATTTCAACACAAAGAACAGATTGGTTTTACTGGGGATTGAACACAGGACCTTCTGCGTGTTAAGCAGACGTGATGACCACTACTCTATGAAACCTGATGGAACCTTGCTGTGTATTGGCTAGCAGAGCAGAATTGTGACTGACGGGCCTTTTTATTGCTGAAGGAAAGTATTTTTGGTTAATGAAACATTTACAATTTTTATTACATATTTTACCAGTTTTATTCCTACAAAGGGATTTTGCTTAAATGGAAGTTTACATTGAATGTGTTACTTCTTTCTACATAGTTTAGTCGTTTGCTTTTGTATTTAAAGGAACTATATATTTTGAAACAAACAGGATTTTTATAATATGGGATTATGTTTTCTGCTAAAATGGTCAATAAAAAAGAAACCCAAAATCGTAGTTCTTTTGGTGATGGAAGCCAAAATATATTATCAGTTGGCAACAAAACCAAGAATTTCATATATTACAGGTTGATAGCAAAGTACTTCAACAGCGAAAACGGCTTGTTTTTACTGGGGTTTGAACCCAGGATTTTCTGCGTGTGAAGTAGACGTGATGACCACTCCACTATGAAAGGTGTGAAATCCTGCAAAGTAATGGCAATTAGAGACGAGTTTTCACCGCCAGGGGAAAAAAAACAAATTCGTAGCTCTGTTGGTGATGGAAGCCAAAACATCCCGTCATTCGGCAACAAAGGCAGGAACTTCACATATTATAGTTTAATTGGGTATTATTTCAACACCAAGAACAGATTGGTTTTACTGGAGATTGAACGCAGGACCTTCTGCGTGTTAAGCAGACGTGATGACCACTACTCATTGAAACCTGATGGAAAGTTACTGTGTATTGGCTAGCAGAGCAGAATTGTGACTGACGGGGCCTTTTTATTGCTGAAGGAAAGTATTTTTGGTTAATGAAACATTTACAATTGTTATTACATATTTTACCAGTTTTATTCCTACAAAGGGAATTTGCTTAAATTGAAGTTTATATTGAATGTGTTACTTTTTTCTCCATAGTTTGGTCTTTTGCTTTTGTATTTATGGGAACTATATATTTTGAAACAAACAGGATTTTTATAATATGGGATTATGTTTTCTGCTAAAATGGTCAATAAAAAGAAACACAAAATCGTAGTTCTCTTGGTGATGGAAGCCAAAATGTATTGTCATTTGGCAACGAAACCAAGAATTTCATATATTACAAGTCGATAGGAAAATACTTCAACACCAAAAATGGATTGGTTTCACTGGGGTTGAACCCAGGACCTTCGGCGTATGAAGCAGACGTGATGACCTCTACACTATGAAACCTTTGAAATCCTGCAAAGTAATGTCAATTAGAGACGAGTTTTCACCGCCAGGGGAAAAAAAAAAAATTCGTAGCTCTGTTGGTGATGGAAGCCAAAACATCCCGTCATTCGGCAACAAAGCCAAGAACTTCATATATGGCAGGTTGATAGCACTCCACTATGAAACTTGATGGAAAGTTACTGTGTATTGGCTAGCAGAGCAGAATTGTGACTGACGGGGCCTTTTTATTGCTGAAGGAAAGTATTTTTGGTTAATGAAACATTTATAATTTTTATTATATATTTTACCAGTTTTATTCCTACAAAGGGATTTTGCTTAAATTGAAGTTAACATTGAATGTGTTACTTTTTTCTACATAGTTTAGTCGTTTGCTTTTGTATTTAAAGAAACTATATATTTTGAAACAAACAGGATTTTTATAATATGGGATTATGTTTTCTGCTAAAATGGTCAATAAAAAAGAAACCCAAAATCGTAGTTCTCTTGGTGATGGAAGCCAAAATGTATTGTCATTTGGCAACGAAACCAAGAATTTCACATATTACAAGTCGATAGGAAATTACTTCAACACCAAAACAGATTGGTTTCACTGGGGATTGAACCCAGGACCTTCTGCTTGTGAAGCAGACGTGATAAAAACTACACTATGAAACCTTTGAAATCCTGCAAAGTAAAGGCAATTAGAGACGAGTTTTGACCGCCAGGGGAAAAAAGAAAGAAATTCGTAGCTCTGTTGGTGATGGAAGCCAAAACATCCCATCATTCGGCAACAAAGCCAAGAACTTCATATATTGTAGTTTAATTGGGTATTATTTCAACACAAAGAACAGATTGGTTTTACTGGGGATTGAACACAGGACCTTCTGCGTGTTAAGCAGACGTGATGACCACTACTCTATGAAACCTGATGGAACCTTGCTGTGTATTGGTTAGCAGAGCAGAATTGTGACTGACGGGCCTTTTTATTGCTGAAGGAAAGTATTTTTGGTTAATGAAACATTTACAATTTTTATTACATATTTTACCAGTTTTATTCCTACAAAGGGATTTTGCTTAAATGGAAGTTTACATTGAATGTGTTACTTTTTTCTACATAGTTTAGTCGTTTGCTTTTGTATTTAAAGGAACTATATATTTTGAAACAAACAGGATTTTTATAATATGGGATTATGTTTTCTGCTAAAATGGTCAATAAAAAAGAAACCCAAAATCGTAGTTCTTTTGGTGATGGAAGCCAAAATATATTATCAGTTGGCAACAAAACCAAGAATTTCATATATTACAGGTTGATAGCAAAGTACTTCAACAGCGAAAACGGCTTGTTTTTACTGGGGTTTGAACCCAGGATCTTCTGCGTGTGAAGTAGACGTGATGACCACTCCACTATGAAAGGTGTGAAATCCTGCAAAGTAATGGCAATTAGAGACGAGTTTTCACCGCCAGGGGAAAAAAAACAAATTCGTAGCTCTGTTGGTGATGGAAGCCAAAACATCCCGTCATTCGGCAACAAAGGCAGGAACTTCACATATTATAGTTTAATTGGGTATTATTTCAACACCAAGAACAGATTGGTTTTACTGGAGATTGAACGCAGGACCTTCTGCGTGTTAAGCAGACGTGATGACCACTACTCTTTGAAACCTGATGGAAAGTTACTGTGTATTGGCTAGCAGAGCAGAATTGTGACTGACGGGGCCTTTTTATTGCTGAAGGAAAGTATTTTTGGTTAATGAAACATTTACAATTGTTATTACATATTTTACCAGTTTTATTCCTACAAAGGGAATTTGCTTAAATTGAAGTTTATATTGAAAGTGTTACTTTTTTCTCCATAGTTTGGTCTTTTGCTTTTGTATTTATGGGAACTATATATTTTGAAACAAACAGGATTTTTATAACATGGGATTATGTTTTCTGCTAAAATGGTCAATGAAAAAGAAACCCAAAATCGTAGTTCTCTTGGTGATGGAAGCCAAAATATATTATCAGTTGGCAACAAAACCAAGAATTTCATATATTACAGGTTGATAGCAAATTACTTCAACAGCGAAAACAGATTGTTTTTACTGGTGATTGAACCCAGGACCTACTGCGTGTGAAGTAGACGTGATGACCACTCCACTATGAAAGAAGTGAAATCCTGCAAAGTAATGGCATTTAGAGACGAGTTTTGACCGCCAGGGGAAAAAAAATAATTTGTAGTTCTGTTTGTGATGGAAGCCAAAACATCCCATCATTCGGCAACAAAGCCGAGAACTTCATATATTGTAGTTGGATAGCGTATTATTTCAACACTAAGAACAGATTGGTTTCACTGGTGATTGAAGCCAGGACCTTCTGCGTGTAAAGCAGACGTGATGACCACTACACTGTGAAACCTGACGAAAAGTTACTGTGTATTGGCTAGCAGAGCAGAATTGTGACTGACGGGGCATTTTTCTTGCTGAAGGAAAGTATTTTTGGTTAATGAAACATTTACAATTTTTATTATATATTTTACTAGTTTTATTCCTACAAAGGGATTTTGCTTAAATTGAAGTTTTTATTGAATGTATTACTTTTTTCTACATAGTTTAGTCGTTTGCTTTTGTATTTAAAGGAACTATATATTTTGAAACAAACAGGATTTTTATAATATGGGATTATGTTTTCTGCTAAAATGGTCAATAAAAAAGAAACCCAAAATCGTAGTTCTCTTGGTGATGGAAGCCAAAATATATTATCAGTTGGCAACAAAACCAAGAATTTCATATATTACAGGTTGATAGCAAGTTACTTCAACAATAAAAACGGCTTGTTTTTACTGGGGATTGAACCCAGGACCTTCTGCGTGTGAAGTAGACGTGATGACCACTCCATTATGAAAGCTGTGAAACCCTGCAAAGTATTGGCATTTAGAGACGAGTTGTGACCGCCAGGGGAAAAAAAAAAAAATTTGTAGTTCTGTTTGTCATGGAAGCCAAAACATCCCATTATTCGGCAACAAAGCCGAGAACTTCATATATTGTAGTTGGATAGCGTATTATTTCAACACTGAGAACAGACTGGTTTCTCTGGGGATTGAACCCAGGACCTTCTGCATGTTAGGCAGACGTGATGACCACTACACTGTGAAACCTGACGAAAACTTACTGTGTATTGGCTAGTAGAGCAGAATTGTGACTGACGGGGCCTTTTTATTGCTGAAGGAAAGTATTTTTGGTTAATGAAACATTTACAATTTTTATTATATATTTTACTAGTTTTATTCCTACAAAGGGATTTTGCTTAAATTGAAGTTTTTATTGAATGTATTACTTTTTTCTACATAGTTTAGTCATTTGCTTTTGTATTTATGGGAACTATATATTTTAAAACAAATAGGATTTTTATAATATGGGATTATGTTTTCTGCTAAAATGGTCAATAAAAAAGAAACCCAAAATCTTAGTTCTCTTTGTGATGGAAGCCAAAATGTATTGTCATTTGGCAACGAAACCAAGAATTTCACATATTACAAGTCGATAGGAAATTACTTCAACACCAAAAACAGATTGGTTTCACTAGGAAATGAACCCAGGACCTTCTGCGTGTGAAGTAGACGTGATGACCACTACACTATGAAACCTTTGAAATCCTGCAAAGTAATGGCAATTAGAGACGAGTTTTGACCGCCAGGGGAAAAAAAACAAATTCGTAGCTCTGTTGGTGATGGAAGCTAAAACATCTCGTTATTCGGCAACAAATCCAAGAACTTTAAATATTGCAGGCTGATAGGATATTACTTCAACACCAAGAACACATGGGTTTCACTGGGGATTGAACCCAGGACCTTCTGCGTGTAAAGCAGACGTGATTTCCACTACACTATGAAACCATTGAAAGGCTGCAAAGTAATGGCAATTAGAGACGAGTTTTGACCGCCAGGGAAAAAAAAACCAAATTCGTAGCTCTGTTGGTGATGGAAGCCAAAACATCCCATCATTCGGCAACAAAGCCAAGAACTTCATATATTGTAGATTAATTGGGTATTATTTCAACACCAAGAACAGATTGGTTTTACTGGAGATTGAACGCAGGACCTTCTGCGTGTTAAGCAGACGTGATGACCACTACTCTTTGAAACCTGATGGAAAGTTACTGTGTATTGGCTAGCAGAGCAGAATTGTGACTGACGGGGCCTTTTTATTGCTGAAGGAAAGTATTTTTGGTTAATGAAACATTTACAATTGTTATTACATATTTTACCAGTTTTATTCCTACAAAGGGAATTTGCTTAAATTGAAGTTTATATTGAAAGTGTTACTTTTTTCTCCATAGTTTGGTCTTTTGCTTTTGTATTTATGGGAACTATATATTTTGAAACAAACAGGATTTTTATAACATGGGATTATGTTTTCTGCTAAAATGGTCAATAAAAAAGAAACCCAAAATCGTAGTTCTCTTGGTGATGGAAGCCAAAATATATTATCAGTTGGCAACAAAACCAAGAGTTTCATATATTACAGGTTGATAGCAAATTACTTCAACAGCGAAAACAGATTGTTTTTACTGGTGATTGAACCCAGGACCTACTGCGTGTGAAGTAGACGTGATGACCACTCCACTATGAAAGAAGTGAAATCCTGCAAAGTAATGGCATTTAGAGACGAGTTTTGACCGCCAGGGGAAAAAAAATAATTTGTAGTTCTGTTTGTGATGGAAGCCAAAACATCCCATCATTCGGCAACAAAGCCGAGAACTTCATATATTGTAGTTGGATAGCGTATTATTTCAACACTAAGAACAGATTGGTTTCACTGGTGATTGAAGCCAGGACCTTCTGCGTGTAAAGCAGACGTGATGACCACTACACTGTGAAACCTGACGAAAAGTTACTGTGTATTGGCTAGCAGAGCAGAATTGTGACTGACGGGGCATTTTTCTTGCTGAAGGAAAGTATTTTTGGTTAATGAAACATTTACAATTTTTATTATATATTTTACTAGTTTTATTCCTACAAAGGGATTTTGCTTAAATTGAAGTTTTTATTGAATGTATTACTTTTTTCTACATAGTTTAGTCGTTTGCTTTTGTATTTAAAGGAACTATATATTTTGAAACAAACAGGATTTTTATAATATGGGATTATGTTTTCTGCTAAAATGGTCAATAAAAAAGAAACCCAAAATCGTAGTTCTCTTGGTGATGGAAGCCAAAATATATTATCAGTTGGCAACAAAACCAAGAATTTCATATATTACAGGTTGATAGCAAGTTACTTCAACAATAAAAACGGCTTGTTTTTACTGGGGATTGAACCCAGGACCTTCTGCGTGTGAAGTAGACGTGATTACCACTCCATTATGAAAGCTGTGAAACCCTGCAAAGCATTGGCATTTAGAGACGAGTTGTGACCGCCAGGGGAAAAAAAAAAAAATTTGTAGTTCTGTTTGTCATGGAAGCCAAAACATCCCATTATTCGGCAACAAAGCCGAGAACTTCATATATTGTAGTTGGATAGCGTATTATTTCAACACTGAGAACAGACTGGTTTCTCTGGGGATTGAACCCAGGACCTTCTGCATGTTAGGCAGACGTGATGACCACTACACTGTGAAACCTGACGAAAACTTACTGTGTATTGGCTAGCAGAGCAGAATTGTGACTGACGGGGCCTTTTTATTGCTGAAGGAAAGTATTTTTGGTTAATGAAACATTTACAATTTTTATTATATATTTTACTAGTTTTATTCCTACAAAGGGATTTTGCTTAAATTGAAGTTTTTATTGAATGTATTACTTTTTTCTACATAGTTTAGTCATTTGCTTTTGTATTTATGGGAACTATATATTTTAAAACAAATAGGATTTTTATAATATGGGATTATGTTTTCTGCTAAAATGGTCAATAAAAAAGAAACCCAAAATCTTAGTTCTCTTTGTGATGGAAGCCAAAATGTATTGTCATTTGGCAACGAAACCAAGAATTTCACATATTACAAGTCGATAGGAAATTACTTCAACACCAAAAACAGATTGGTTTCACTAGGAAATGAACCCAGGACCTTCTGCGTGTGAAGTAGACGTGATGACCACTACACTATGAAACCTTTGAAATCCTGCAAAGTAATGGCAATTAGAGACGAGTTTTGACCGCCAGGGGAAAAAAAACAAATTCGTAGCTCTGTTGGTGATGGAAGCTAAAACATCTCGTTATTCGGCAACAAATCCAAGAACTTTAAATATTGCAGGCTGATAGGATATTACTTCAACACCAAGAACACATGGGTTTCACTGGGGATTGAACCCAGGACCTTCTGCGTGTAAAGCAGACGTGATTTCCACTACACTATGAAACCATTGAAAGGCTGCAAAGTAATGGCAATTAGAGACGAGTTTTGACCGCCAGGGAAAAAAAAACCAAATTCGTAGCTCTGTTGGTGATGGAAGCCAAAACATCCCATCATTCGGCAACAAAGCCAAGAACTTCATATATTGTAGATTAATTGGGTATTATTTCAACACCAAGAACAGATTGGTTTTACTGGAGATTGAACGCAGGACCTTCTGCGTGTTAAGCAGACGTGATGACCACTACTCTATGAAACCTGATAGAAAGTTACTGTGTATTGGCTAGCAGAGCAGAATTGTGACTGATGGGGCCTTTTTATTGCTGAAGGAAAGTATTTTTGGTTAATGAAACATTTACAATTGTTATTACATATTTTACCAGTTTTATTCCTACAAAGGGAATTTGCTTAAATTGAAGTTTATATTGAATGTGTTACTTTTTTCTCCATAGTTTGGTCTTTTGCTTTTGTATTTATGGGAACTATATATTTTGAAACAAACAGGATTTTTATAACATGGGATTATGTTTTCTGCTAAAATGGTCAATAAAAAAGAAACCCAAAATCGTAGTTCTCTTGGTGATGGAAGCCAAAATATATTATCAGTTGGCAACAAAACAAAGAATTTCATATGTTACAGGTTGATAGCAAATTACTTCAACAGCGAAAACGGCTTGTTTTTACTGGGGATTGAACCCAGGACCTTCTGCGTGTGAAGTAGATGTGATGACGACTCCACTATAAAACCTGTGAAATCCTGCAAAGTAATGGCATTTAGAGACGAGTTTTGACCGCCAGGGGAAAAAAAAAATAGTTTGTAGTTCTGTTTGTGATGGAAGCCAAAACATCCCATCATTCAGCGACAAAGCCGAGAACTTCAAATATTGTAGTTGGATAGCGTATTATTTCAACACTAAGAACAGATTGGTTTTACTAAGGATTGAACCCAGGACCTTCTGCATGTTAAGCAGACGTGATGACCACTACACTATGAAACCTGACGAAAAGTTACTGTGTATTGGCTAGCAGAGCAGAATTGTGACTGACGGGGCCTTTTTATTGCTGAAGGAAAGTATTTTTGGTTAATGAAACATTTACAATTTTTATTACATATTTTACCAGTTTTATTCCTACAAAGGGATTTTGCTTAAAAGGAAGTTTACATTGAATGTGTTACTTTTTTCCACATAGTTTAGTTGTTTGCTTTTGTATTTAAAGGAACTATATATTTTGAAACAAACAGGATTTTTATAATATGGGATTATGTTTTCTGCTAAAATGGTCAATAAAAAAGAAACCCAAAATCGTAGTTCTCTTGGTGATGGAAGCCAAAATATATTATCAGTTGGCAACAAAACAAAGGAGTTCATATGTTACAGGTTGATATCAAATTACTTGAACAGCGAAAACGGCTTGTTTTTACTGGGGATTGAACCCAGGAACTTCTGCGTGTGAAGTAGATGTGATGACGACTCCACTATGAAACCTGTGAAATCCTGCAAAGTAATGGAATTTAGAGACGAGTTTTGACCGCCAGGGAAAAAAAAAAATAATTTGTAGTTCTGTTTGTGATGGAAGCCAAAACGTCCCGTCATTCGGCAACAAAGCCGAGAACTTCATATATTGTAGTTGGATAGCGTATGATTTCAACACTAAGAACAGATTGGTTTCACTGGTGATTGAACCCAGGACCTTCTGCGTGTTAAGCAGACGTGATGACCACTACACTATGAAACCTGACGAAAAGTTACTGTGTATTGGCTAGCAGAGCAGAATTGTGACTGACGGGGCCTTTTTTTATTGCTGAAGGAAAGAATTTTTGGTTAATGAAACATTTACAATTATTATTACATATTTTACCAGTTTTATTCCTACAAAGGGATTTTGCTTAAATTGAAGCTTATATTGAATGTGTTACTTTTTTCTCCATAGTTTGGTCTTTTGCTTTTGTATCTATGGGAACTATATATTTTGAAACAAATAGGATTTTTATAATATGGGATTATGTTTTCTGCTAAAATGGTCAATAAAAAAGAAACCCAAAATCGTAGTTCTCTTTGTGATGGAAACCAAAATGTATTGTCATTTGGCAACGAAACCAAGAGTTTCACATATTACAAGTCGATAGGAAATTACTTCAACACCAAAAACAGATTGGTTTCACTGGGGATTGAAACCAGGACCTTCTGCGTGTGAAGCAGACGTGATGACCACTACACTATGAAACCTTTGAAATTCTGCAAAGTAATGGCAGTTAGAGACGAGTTTTGCCTGCCAGGGGAAAAAAAACAAATTCGTAGCTCTGTTGGTGATGGAAGCTAAAACATCCCATTATTCGGCAACAAAGCCAGGAACTTTATATAATGCAGGTTGATACGGGATTATTTCAACACCAAGAACACATTGGTTTCACTGGGGATTGAACCCAGAACCTTCTGCGTGTAAAGCAGACGTGATTTCCACTACACTATGAAACCTTTGAAAGCTTGCAAAGTAATGGCAATTAGAGACGAGTTTTGACCGCCAGGGAAAAAAAAAACAAATTCATAGCTCTGTTGGGGATGGAAGCCAAAACATCCCATCATTCAGCAACAAATCCAAGAACTTCCTATATTGTAGTTTAATTGATTATTATTTGAACACCAAGAACATATTTTTGGTTCATGAAACATTTACAATTATTATTACATATTTTACCAGTTTTATTCCTACAAAGGGATTTTGCTTAAATTGAAGTTTATATTGAATGTGTTACTTTTTTCTCCATAGTTTGGTCTTTTGCTTTTGTATTTATGGGAACTATATATTTTGAAACAAATAGGATTTTTATAATATGGGATTATGTTTTCTGCTAAAATGGTCAATAAAAAAGAAACCCAAAATCGTAGTTCTCTTGGTGATGGAAGCCAAAATATATTATCAGTTGGCAACAAAAAAAATGATTTCATATGTTACAGGTTGATAGCAAATTACTTGAACAGCGAAAACGGCTTGTTTTTACTGGGGATTGAACCCAGGACCTTCAGCGTGTGAAGTAGACGTGATGACGACTCCACTATGAAACCTGTGAAATCCTGCAAAATAATGGCATTTAGAGACGAGTTTTGACCGCCAGGGGAAAAAAAAAATAGTTTGTAGTTCTGTTTGTGATGGAAGCCAAAACTTCCCGTCATTCGGCAACAAAGCCGAGAACTTCATATATTGTAGTTGGATAGCGTATGATTTCAACACTAAGAACAGATTGGTTTCACTGGGGATTGAACCCAGGACCTTCTGCGTGTTAAGCAGACGTGATGACCACTACATTATGAAACCTGATGAAAAGTTACTGTGTATTGGCTACAGAGCAGAATTGTGACTGACGGGGCCTTTTTATTGCTGAAGGAAAGTATTTTTGGTTAATGAAACATTTACAATTATTATTACATATTTTACCAGTTTTATTCCTACAAAGGGATTTTGCTTAAATTGAAGTTTATATTGAATGTGTTACTTTTTTCTCCATAGTTTGGTCTTTTGCTTTTGTATTTATGGGAACTATATATTTTGAAACAAATAGGATTTTTATAATATGGGATTATGTTTTCTGGTAAAATGGTCAATAAAAAAGAAACCCAAAATCGTAGTTCTCTTTGTGATGGAAGCCAAAATGTATTGTCATTTGGCAACGAAACCAAGAATTTTACATATTACAAGTCGATAAGAAATTACTTCAACACCAAAAACAGATTGGTTTCACTGGGGATTGAACCAAGGACCTTCTGCGTGTGAAGCAGACGTGATTTCCACTACACTATGAAACCTTTGAAAGCCTGCAAAGTAATGGCAATTAGAGACGAGTTTTGACCGCCAGGGGAAAAAAAGACCAAATTCGTAGCTCTGTTGGGGATGGAAGCCAAAACATCCCATCATTCGGCAACAAAGCCAAGAACTTCATATATTGTAGTTTAATTGAGTATTATTTCACCACCAAGAACAGATTGGTTTTACTGGTGATTGAACGCAGGACCTTCTGCGTGTTAAGCAGACGTGATGACCACTACTCTATGAAACCTTAAGGAAAGTTACTGTGTATTGGCTAGCAGAGCAGAATTGTGACTGACGGGGCCTTTTTATTGCTGAAGGAAAGTATTTTTGGTTAATGAAACATTTACAATTTTTATTACATATTTTACCAGTTTTATTCCTACAAAGGGATTTTGCTTAAAAGGAAGTTTACATTGAATGTGTTACTTTTTTCCACATAGTTTAGTTGTTTGATTTTGTATTTAAAGGAACTATATATTTTGAAGCAAACAGGATTTTTATAATATGGGATTATGTTTTCTGCTAAAATGGTCAATAAAAAAGAAACCCAAAATCGTAGTTATCTTGGTGATGGAAGCCAAAATATATTATCAGTTGGCAACAAAAGAAAGAATTTCATATGTTACAGGTTGATAGCAAATTACTTCCCATCATTCGGCAACAAAGCCAAGAACTTCATATATTGTAGTTTAATTGAGTATTATTTCAACACCAAGAACAGATTGGTTTTACTGGGGATTGAGCGCAGGACCTTCTGCGTGTTAAGCAGACGTGATGACCACTACTCTATGAAACCTGATGGAAAGTTACTGTGTATTGGCTAGCAGAGCAGAATTGTCACTGACGGGGCCTTTTTATTGCTGAAGGAAAGTATTTTTTGTTAATGAAACATTTACAATTTTTATTACATATTTTACCATTTTTATTCCTACAAAGGGATTTTGCTTAAAAGGAAGTTTACATTGAATGTGTTACTTTTTCCACATAGTTTAGTTGTTTTCTTTTGTATTTAAAGGAACTATATATTTTGAAACAAACAGGATTTTTATAATATGGTATTATGTTTTCTGCTAAAATGGTCAATAAAAAAGAAACCCAAAATCGTAGTTCTCTTGGTGATAAAAGCCAAAATATATTATCAGTTGGCAACAAAACCAAGAATTTCATATATTACAGGTTCATAGCAAATTACTTCAACAGCGAAAATGGCTTGTTTTTACTGGGGATTGAACCCAGGTCCTTCTGCGTGTGAAGTAGACGTGATGACCACTCCACTATGGAACCTGTGAAATCCTGCAAAGTAATGGCATTTAGAGACGAGTTTTGACCGCCAGGGGAAAAAAAAAAAAATAATTTGTAGTTCTGTTTGTGATGGAAGCCAAAACATACCGTCATTCGGCAACAATGCCGAGAACTTCATATATTGTAGTTAGATAGCGTATTATTTCAACACTAAGAACAGATTGGTTTCACTGGGGATTGAACCCAGGACCTTCTGCGTGTTAAGCAGACGTGATGACAACTACACTATAAAACCTGACGAAAAGTTACTGTGTATTCGCTAGCAGAGCAGAATTGTGACTGACGGGGCCTTTTTATTGCTGAAGGAAAGATTTTTTGGTTAATGAAACATTTACAATTATTATTACATATTTTACCAGTTTTATTCCTACAAAAGGATTTTGCTTAAATTGAAGTTTATATTGAATGTGTTACTTTTTTCTCCATAGTTTGGTCTTTTGCTTTTGTATTTATGGGAACTATATATTTTGAAACAAATAGGATTTTTATAATATGGGATTATGTTTTCTGCTAAAATGGTCAATAAAAAAGAAACCCAAAATCGTAGTTCTCTTTGTGATGGAAGCCAAAATGTATTGTCATTTGGCAATGAAACCAAGAATTTCACATATTACAAGTCGATAGGAAATTACTTCAACACCAAAAACAGATTGGTTTCACTGGGGATTAAACCCTGGACTTACTGCGTGTTAAGCAGACGTGATGACCACTACACTATGAAACCTTTGAAATCCTGCAAAATAATGGCAATTAGAGATGAGTTTTGACCGCCAGGGGAAAAAAACTAATTCGTAACTCTGTTGGTGATGGAAGCTAAAACATCCCGTTATTCGGCAACAAAGCCAAGAACTTTATATACGGCAGGTTGATAGGGGATTATTTCAACACCAAGAACACATGGGTTTCACTGGGGATTGAACCCAGGACCTTCTGCGTGTAAATCAGACGTGATTTCCACTACACTATGAAACCTTTGAAAGCCTGCAAAGTAATGGCAATTAGAGACGAGTTTTAACCGCCAGGGAAAAAAAAAACAAATTCGTAGCTCTGTTGGGGATGGAAGCCAAAACATCCCATCATTCGGAAACAAAGCCAAGAACTTCATATATTGTAGTTTAGTTGAGTATTATTTCAACACCAAGAACAGATAGGTTTTACTGGGGATTAAACGTAGGACCTTCTGCGTGTTAAGCAGACGTGATGACCACTACTCTATGAAACCTGATGGAAAGTTACTGTGTATTGGCTAGCAGAGCAGAATTGTGACTGACGGGGCCTTTTTATTGCTGAAGGAAAGTATTTTTGGTTAATGAAACATTTACAATTTTTATAACATATTTTACCAGTTTTATTCCTACAAAGGGATTTTGCTTAAAAGGAAGTTTACATTGAATGTGTTACTTTTTTCCACATAGTTTAGTTGTTTGCTTTTGTATTTAAAGGAACTATATATTTGGAAACAAACAGGATTTTTATAATATGGGATTATGTTTTCTGCTAAAATGGTCAATAAAAAAGAAACCCAAAATCGTAGTTCTCTTGGTGATAAAAGCCAACATATATTATCAGTTGGCAACAAAACCAAGAATTTCATATATTACAGGTTCATAGCAAATTACTTCAACAGCGAAAACTGCTTGTTTTTACTGGGGATTGAACCCAGGTCCTTCTGCGTGTGAAGTAGACGTGATGACCACTCCACTATGAAACCTGTGAAATCCTGCAAAGTAATGGCATTTAGAGACGAGTTTTGACCGCCAGGGGAAAAAAAAAAAAATAATTTGTAGTTCTGTTTGTGATGGAAGCCAAAACATACCGTCATTCGGCAACAATGCCGAGAACTTCATATATTGTAGTTAGATAGCGTATTATTTCAACACTAAGAACAGATTGGTTTCACTGGGGATTGAACCCAGGACCTTCTGCATGTTAAGCAGACGTGATGACCACTACACTATGAAACCTGACAAAAAGTTACTGTGTATTCGCTAGCAGAGCAGAATTGTGACTGACGGGGCCTTTTTATTGCTGAAGGAAAGTATTTTTGGTTAATGAAACATTTACAATTATTATTACATATTTTACCAGTTTTATTCCTACAAAAGGATTTTGCTTAAATTGAAGTTTATATTGAATGTGTTACTTTTTTCTCCATAGTTTGGTCTTTTGCTTTTGTATTTATGGGAACTATATATTTTGAAACAAATAGGATTTTTATAATATGGGATTATGTTTTCTGCTAAAATGGTCAATAAAAAAGAAACCCAAAATCGTAGTTCTCTTTGTGATGGAAGCCAAAATGTATTGTCATTTGGCAACGAAACCAAGAATTTCACATATTACAAGTCGATAGGAAATTACTTCAACACCAAAAACAGATTGGTTTCACTGGGGATTAAACCCTGGACTTACTGCGTGTTAAGCAGACGTGATGACCACTACACTATGAAACCTTTGAAATCCTGCAAAATAATGGCAATTAGAGATGAGTTATGACCGCCAGGGGAAAAAAACAAATTCGTAGCTCTGTTGGTGATGGAAGCTAAAACATCCCGTTATTCGGCAACAAAGCCAAGAACTTTATATACTGCAGGTCGATAGGGGACTATTTCAACACCAAGAACACATGGGTTTCACTGGGGATTGAACCCAGGACCTTCTGCGTGTAAATCAGACGTGATTTCCACTACACTATGAAACCTTTGAAAGCCTGCAAAGTAATGGCAATTAGAGACGAGTTTTGACCGCCAGGGAAAAAAAAACCAAATTCGTAGCTCTGTTGGGGATGGAAGCCAAAACATCCCATCATTCGGAAACAAAGCCAAGAACTTCATATATTGTAGTTTAATTGAGTATTATTTCGACACCAAGAAAAGATAGGTTTTACTGGGGATTGAACGCAGGACCTTCTGCGTGTTAAGCAGACGTGATGACCACTACTCTATGAAACCTGATGGAAAGTTACTGTGTATTGGCTAGCAGAGCAGAATTGTGACTGACGGGGCCATTTTATTGCTGAAGGAAAGTATTTTTGGTTAATGAAACATTTACAATTTTTATTACATATTTTACCAGTTTTATTCCTACAAAGGGATTTTGCTTAAAAGGAAGTTTACATTGAATGAGTTACTTTTTTCCACATAGTTTAGTTGTTTGCTTTTGTATTTAAAGGAACTATATATTTGGAAACAAACAGGATTTTTATAATATGGGATTATGTTTTCTGCTAAAATGGTCAATAAAAAAGAAACCCAAAATCGTAGTTCTCTTTGTGAGTTAAGCCAAAATATATTATCAGTTGGCAACAAAACCAATAATTTCATATATTACAGGTTCATAGCAAATTACTTCAACAGCGAAAACGGCTTGTTTTTACTGGGGATTGAACCAAGGTCCTTCTGCGTGTGAAGTAGACGTGATGACCACTCCACTATGAAACCTGTGAAATCCTGCAAAGTAATGGCATTTAGAGACGAGTTTTGACCGCCAGGGGAAAAAAAAAAAATAATTTGTAGTTCTGTTTGTGATGGAAGCCAAAACATACCGTCATTCGGCAACAATGCCGAGAACTTCATATATTGTAGTTAGATAGCGTATTATTTCAACACTAAGAACAAATTGGTTTCACTGGGGATTGAACCCAGGACCTTCTGCGTGTTAAGCAGACGTGATGACCACTACACTATGAAACCTGACAAAAAGTTACTGTGTATTCGCTAGCAGAGCAGAATTGTGACTGACGGGGCCTTTTTATTGCTGAAGGAAAGTATTTTTGGTTAATGAAACATTTACAATTATTATTACATATTTTACCAGTTTTATTCCTACAAAAGGATTTTGCTTAAATTGAAGTTTATATTGAATGTGTTACTTTTTTCTCCATAGTTTGGTCTTTTGCTTTTGTATTTATGGGAACTATATATTTTGAAACAAATAGGATTTTTATAATATTGGATTATGTTTTCTGCTAAAATGGTCAATAAAAAAGAAACCCAAAATCGTAGTTCTCTTGGTGATGGAAGCCAAAATATATTATCAGTTGGCAACAACACCAAGAATTTCATATATTACAGGTTGATAGCAAATTACTTCAACAGCGAAAACGGCTTGTTTTTACTGGGGATTGAACCCAGGACCTTCTGCGTGTGAAGTAGACGTGATGACGACTCCACTATGAAACCTGTGAAATCCTGCAAAGTAATGGCATTTAGAGACGAGTTTTGACCGCCAGGGGAAAAAAAAAAAATAATTTGTAGTTCTGTTTGTGATGGAAGCCAAAACATCCCGTCATTCGGCAACAAAGCCGAGAACTTCATATATTGGAGTTGGATAGCGTATTATTTCAACACTAAGAACAGATTGGTTTCACTGGGGATTGAACCCAGGACTAGAGATGAGCGAACCGGTCGCAGTTCGGCTCGAGTCGGTTCGCCGAACGGGGGTCCCGTTCGAGTTCGGTTCGTCGAACGTTCGACGAATCGAACTCGAACCAATAGGCTATAATAAGAGGCAATCACAAACACATAAAAATGCATTATAAATGTACACAAACAGTTAATAAACATTGCCATAACACTTACCGGTCCCCGCGATCCCTCCTGTACTCTGTGTCCTGCCGCTATTCCATCCAATGATCGCTGAATCCTCCCCGTGACCAGCACTGCCAGCTGAGATGCAGGACCTATCATGACGTCAAAATAGCCATGTGACCAGTCACGTGTCTATTATCTCATTGGCTACAGACTGGTCACATGACTATGACGCGTCATGTAGGACCTGCGAGTGCATCTCTCCGGTACACGGTGCACATATGTGTATCGCCGTGTACCGGCGACATGCTCTAGCACACGGTCGACTCCCCGTTCCGTTAGGAACCGGCTGACACAGCCGGTCATTAATAGAGATCACTGTTGCCATAGCAACGCAGTTAGCGGTGACGTCACCGCTAACCGCGGCTCCGAGAGCACCGTTGCTATGGTAACGCGTCTGTCAGCATTACCGCTGTTACCGCTGACAGCCAGCACTGATCACTCACGGAGTGAAGGCTGCACGCTGTTTCCCAATTGTAGTGAGGATTGTAGTGAGGATGAGGTTCCTCAGCCCCAAGTGATGAGCTGGGTAATCTCATCCTCACTACAATCGTCACTACTACTACACTAGTGAGGATTGTAGTGAGGATGAGGTTCCTCAGCCCCAAGTGATGAGCTGGGTAAACTCTTCCTCACTACAATCGTCACTACTACTACACTAGTGATGATTGTAGTGAGGATGAGGTTCCTCAGCCCCAAGTGATGAGCTGGGTAAACTTATCCTCACTACAATCGTCACTACTACTACACTAGTGAGGATTGTAGTGAGGATGAGGTTCCTCAGCCCCAAGTGATGAGCTGGGTAAACTCATCCTCACTACAATCATCACTACTACTACACTAGTGAGGATTGTAGTGAGGATGAGGTTCCTCAGCCCCAAGTGATGAGCTGGTGAACCTCATCCTCACTACAATCGTCACTACTACTACACTAGAAAGAAAGAAGACAGAAGAGCAGGATCGTGGAGGGCTGACAGGGGGTAATAAAGATGGAGTCTCTAATGTGTCTGTGTATTTATTTCTATTAAAGTATTTTTTTCTCTGTGTGGTGTTTTTTTTTAACCCTTTATTGGAGATTCTTAATGGCCGGGTCAAACGTGCCTGACATTAAGAATCTCTGGCTTAATACTGGCTAGTAAATCAAAGCCAGTATTAACTCATGATTACCCAACAAGCCACCCGGCTTCAGGGCTGTTGGAAGAGTTGGATACAGCGCCAGATGATGGCGCTTCTATGAGAGCGCCATTTTCTGGGACGGCTGCGGACTGAAATTCGCAGCAGAGGCGCCCAGAAACCTCGGGCTAACCTGTGCTGCGGATTCCAATCCCCAGCTGCCTAGTTGTACCCGGCTGGACACAAAAAATGGGACGAAGCCCACGTCATTAGTTTTTTAATTATTTCATGAAATAAGTGAAATAATTAAAAAAAACGGGCTTCCCTATATTTTTGGTTCCCAGCCGGGTACAAATAGGCAACTGGGGGTTGGAGGCAGCCCGTGGCTGCCTGCTGTACCTCGCTAGCATACAAAAATATGGCAAAGCCCACGTCATTTTTTTGGTGGGCAAAAAAATTCTGCATACAGTCCTGGATGGAGTATGCTGAGCCTTGTAGTTCTGCAGCTGCTGTCTGCTCTTCTCCATACAGACACACAGCAGCTGCAGAACTACAAGGCTCAGCATACTCCATCCAGGACTGTATGCAGAAGTTTTTTGCCCCCTGAAAAAATTATGTGGGCTTCGCCATATTTTTGTATGTTAGCCAGGTACAGCAGGCAGGTACGGCTGCCCCCAACCCCCAGTTGCCTATTTGTACCCGGCTGGGAACCAAAAATAAAGGGAAGCCCTTTTTTTATTATTTCATGAATTTCATTAAATAATTAGAAAACAAATGACGTAGGCTTCGCCAACCATTTTTGCGTCCAGCCAGGTACAACTAGGCAGCTGGGGATTGGAATCCGCAGCACAGGTTGGCCTGAGCTTTCTGGGCCCCACTGCTGCGAATTGCAGTCTGCAGCCGCCTCAGAAAATGGCATTTTCAAAGAAGCGCCATCTTCTGGCGCTGTATCCAACTCTTCCAGCACCTGCCTGCTATACCTGGCTAGCATACAAAAATATGGCGAAGCTCACGTCCTTTTTTTGTAGTTTTTTGGCAAAAAAAATAAAAAATGCTTCCCTGGATTTTCCATTGCCAGTGAAGGTAACACCAAGCAGTGGGGGTTAGCAGCCAGTAGCTGCTTGGATTACCCTTACCTAGCAATACAAAAAATGCAGCGGGAGCCCATATATATTTTTTTTAATTATTTATTTAAATAACTAAAAACAAAATGGGCTTCCCTGTATTTTGATTGCTGGACATCACAGTGCTGTAAAAATAAATCTTTAAAAAAATGACGTAGCGCTCCGCGGTATTTTTGATTCTCAGTGCAGATAAAGCAGACAGCTATGGGTTGCCACCCCAGTCTGCCTGCCGTTACCTTGGTTGGCAATCAAAATACAGGGAAGCCCATTAATTTTTTCTATTTAAAAAATAGTTAAAAAAAAATGACGTTGGGTCCCCCCATTTTTGATAGCCAGCTAAGGTAAAGCAGACGGTTGTAGCCTGAAAACCACAGCTGGCAGCTTTACCGTGGTTGGGGATCCAATGTGGAGGTCCCCTCAGGCTCTTTTTTATAATTATTTTATAAATATTAATAATTACACAATAAAAGTAGGGTCCCCCCCAAATTGGATCACCAGCCAAGGTAAAGCGGACAGCTGTGGTCTGGTATTCTCAGGGTGGGAAGGTACATAGTTATTGGGCCTTCACAGCCTAAAAATAGCAGGCCGCAGGCACCCCAGACGTGGCGCATCCACTAGATGCGCCAATCCTGGCGCTTCACCCCAGCTCATCCCGTGCCCTGGTGCAGTGGCAAACGGGGTAATAAATCGGGTTGATACTAGCTGTAAAGTCACCTGAGATCAAGCCCAGCAGTTTGTGATGTTATGGCGTCTATTAGATACCCAACATCATAAACTGTCAGTACTAACAAAAAAAAAAAATCGACAAAAGAAATTTATTTGAAAAAACAGTCCCCAAAACATTTCCTCTTTCACCAATTTATTGTAAGAAAAAAAATAAAGGGGTCCCACGACGACTCTGGACTGTCTAGAATATGGGGGGGAGACACTCAGGGAACGTATCCCCCATTTTCTAGGAGTGCGGACCCTTCATGTGAGGAGTGTGGGTGCAATGAATCTGCACTCACTCTCCCCAGGTCCACAGCAGCAGAGTCCATGTCGTAATGGTTGCTACCAAAGCTGCAATGCCCTGCTCATGAGGTAAGGGCATGCCTAATCAGGAGAACTACTGTAGAGGAAGCTCTGCTCACTGGTATATAGGTGCTCAGAGGTAATAATAGATAAAATTAGTGAGTAGCCTCGGCACTCTAAATCTCCCAGACTAAGTCAGTAAGTCACAACGGATAGTAATGCAAAATCACTCTTTATTGGTCCGTATTAAGAAAAAAAAATTTTTCATAAGCATATATGTTTTTGTCCAAAACAAGTTACAAATGACGTTTCGGCCTGAGCCTTCGTCAGATTGGACTTATCTGCATGTAATCATGAAAAATGACAATAATCAGTATCACATAAGAGTGAGAGAACAATAACATAAACTTGAACAATGTAGAGGTACAATTGGGATGCAGCAAAAAAATTGCAACACAGCAAGAAATGAAACACATGATACAAATGTCATAATACAGTACAAGGACAATATAGTAATGACAAATATGGGGTCAGAGTAGGCTTAGACAGCTCTGGTACGAAAAAGATGTCAATCATAAAGTAACATGTGCAGTAGGTGTAGAGCTACAGTATGCATGGCAGAGCTAATGAGTAGACCGACCATAGAAAAAGAACGGAGAAAAAGTGGAGAAAAAGTGGAGAAAAAATGGATAAAAAGTGGAGAAAAAGTGAAGAAAAAGTGGAGAAAAAGTGGAGAAAAAGTGGAGAAAAAGTGGAGAAAAAATGGATAAAAAGTGGATAAAAAGTGGAGAAAAAAATGGATAAAAAGTGGAGAAAAAGTGGAGAAAAAGTGGAGAAGTGGAGAAGAAGTGGAGAAAAAGTGGAGAAAAAGTGGAGCACCCTTTGGTGCCTTTCATGTGGCACTAAGGGGTGCTTAGCTTTGTATTTAGCCAAAAAATGAAAACAAAATGACGTAGGGTTCCCCCTAGTTTTGTAGCCAGCTAGGGTAAAGCAGACGGCTGCAGCCTGCAGGCCACAGCTGGCAACCTCACCTTGGCTGGTAATCCAAAACTGAGGGCACCCCACGCTGTTATTTTAAATTAAATAAATAATTAAAAAAAAAAACACGTAGGGGTCCCCAAAATTGGATCACCAGCCAAGGTAAAGCAGACAGCTGAGGCCTGATATTCTCAGACTAGGGAGGTCCATGGTTATTGGACTCTCCCCAGCCTAAAAATAGCAGGCCGCAGCCGCCCCAGAAGTGGCGCATCCATTAGATGCGCCAATCCTGGTGCTTCGCCCCAGCTCATCCCGCGCCCTGGTGCGGTGGCAAACGGGGTAATATATGGGGTTAATACCAGATGTGTAATGTCACCTGGCATTAAGCCCTGGGGTTGGTGAGGTCAGGCGTCTATCAGATACCCGACATCACCAACCCAGTCAGTAATAAAAAAAAATAGACGACAAACACATTTTTATTTGAAAAAACACTCCCCAAAACATTAACTCTTTAACCAATTTATTAGAATGAAAAACAAATCCAGGTCTGGTGTAATCCAAGGGGTTGCCATGACGATCCACACTGTCCCAGTCAATGAAGATCAGGATGTTCCCCATTGGCTGGGAGAGCAGTGCAGTGACCTGAGCTAACATCAATGGGTCAGCCCAGGTCACTGCAGGGGATGACAAGTGCTGCTGTCAGCGAGGTACATTACCTGCGCTGATCTCCAGCACACTGACAGCCCCTGTCACTGAGTTCAATGACCGCCGCCTTCACAGCCAAGAATCGCGAGAGGCCCGTGACGTCACCGCTAGTCAGTCTCGGGTTGGAAGCGAGAGAAGGTGATGTGACAAGCGGCGGCCGTGAAGGACAGTGACAGCGCTGAGGTCGGGATGGCGGGACTTCATCACCGCAGGCAGGGCCGGCTCCAGGTTTTTGTGGGCCCCGGGCGGAAGAGTCCCAGTGGGCCCCATAAACACGCAGACACACACACATACACAGATACATACACGTACATATACATATTTAAAGGCAAGCTCACAAAAATACATATAAACAGACAAATCTATACAGTCATATACACTGACATACATAGATACACATCATACATGCATACATACAGAGACACACACTGCTATGCTGCATACATACATACATACAGACACACACATACTGCTCTGCATGCATACATACATATAGACAGACACACACACACTGCTCTGCTACATACATACATATAGACAGACACACACATACTGCTCTGCTGCATACATAAATACAGACACACACACACACACTGCTCTGCTGCATACATACATACAAACAGACACGCATACTGCTCTGCTGCATACATACATGCATACATACATACAAACAGACACGCATACTGCTCTTCTGCATACATACATACATACATACATACATACAGACAGACACGCATACTGCTCTGCATGCATACATACAGACACGCATACTGCTCTGCTGCATACATACATGCATAGATACAGACAGACACGCATATTGCCCTGCTGCATACATATATACATACATACAGACACGCATACTACTCTGCTACATATATACATACATACATAGACACGCATACTGCTCTGCGGCATATATACATACATACAGACACGCATACTACTCTGCTACATATATACATACATACATAGACACGCATACTGCTCTGCTGCATATATACATACATACATACAGACACGCATACTACTCTGCTACATATATACATACATACATAGACACGCATACTGCTCTGCTGCATATATACATACATACATATAGACACGCATACTGCTCTGCTGCATATATACATACATACATACAGACACGTATACTGCTCTGCTGCATACATACATGCATACATACAGACACGCATACTGCTCTGCTGCATACATACATGCATACATACAGACACGAATACTGCTCTGCTGCATACATACATGCATACATACAGACAGACACGCATATTGCTCTGCTGCATATATATATACATACATACAGACACGCATACTACTCTGCTACATATATACATACATACATACAGACACGCATACTGCTCTGCTGCATATATATATACATACACGCATACTGCTCTGCTACATATATACATACATACAGACACGTATACTGCTCTGCTGCATACATACATGCATACATACAGACAGACACGCATATTGCTCTGCTGCATATATATATACATACAGACACGCATACTACTCTGCTACATATATACATACATACATACAGACACGCATACAGCTCTGCTGCATATATACATACATACACGCATACTGCTCTGCTGCATATATACATACATACATACATACAGACATGCATACTGCTCTGCTACATATATACATACATACAGACACGTATACTGCTCTGCTGCATACATACATGCATACATACAGACAGACACGCATACTACTCTGCTACATATATACATACATACATACAGACACGCATACTGCTCTGCTGCATATATACATACATACACACATACTGCTCTGCTGCATATATACATACATACATACATACACGCATACTGCTCTGCTGAATATATACATACATACAGACACGCATACTGCTCTGCTGCATACATACATACATACATACAGACACATATACTGCTCTGCTGCATACATACATACATACATACAGACACGCATACTGCTCTGCTGCATATATACATACATACACGCATACTGCTCTGCTGCATATATACATACATACATACAGACACTCATACTGCTCTGCTGCATATATACATACATACATACGGACACGCATACTGCTCTGCTGCATATATACATACATACATACATACAGACACGTATACTGCTCTGCTGCATACATACATGCATACATACAGACACGCATATTGCTCTGCTGCATATATATATACATAGAGACACGCATACTACTCTGCTACATATATACATACATACAGACACGTATACTGCTCTGCTGCATACATACATGCATATATACAGACAGACACGCATATTGCTCTGCTGCATATATATATACATACATACAGACACGCATACTACTCTGCTACATATATACATACATACATACATACAGACACGCATACTGCTCTGCTGCATATATACATACATACAGACACGCATACTGCTCTGCTGCATATATACATACATACATACAGACACACATACTGCTCTGCTGCATACATACATGCATACATACAGACAGACACGCATATTGCTCTGCTGCATATATATATACATACAGACACGCATACTACTCTGCTACATATATACATACATACAGACACGTATACTGCTCTGCTGCATACATACATACATGCATACATACAGACAGACACGCATATTGCTCTGCTGCATATATATATACATACATACAGACACGCATACTACTCTGCTAGATATATACATACATACATACAGACACGCATACTGCTCTGCTGCATATATACATACATACAGACACGCATACTGCTCTGCTGCATATATACATACATACAGACACGTATACTGCTCTGCTGCATATATATATACATACATACAGACACGTATACTGCTCTGCTGCATATATACATGCATACATACAGACACGCATACTGCTCTGCTGCATATATACATACATACAGACACGCATACTGCTCTGCTGCATATATACATACAGGTTTTTGTATAGACTGACTGTAGGTTCTTGCTATTTTAATACGGCGAAATGTGGGCCCAGTGATTGAGTATTTAAAACCTTAACTGGGTAATAGTGAGGGGTTTTTTGATCAGTGACTAAGGGGAAAATGGGAGCAAGTGTGACATCCCAGTAATACTGAGAATATTTTAGGTGGCTTTATACTCCCTAGTTATAACTGTGGGGACAATTTAGAATTGGCTAAAACTGCCCGGTCAGTGCTGGGCACTAGTTGGTAGTGATCTATAAATTATTATGCCTTATTATGCCTGCCAAGAGTAAAAAGATGTCTTAAATTGACTATATTGATCGGAGCAGATATTAGTAACGTCTGATCCGTTTTGAGCCGCAATATGCGTGCCAAAGATGGGAAACTATGTACTAACTGAGTTGTGAGTCTACTTAAATTCCGTCCGAATTTCCGGTCTGGGTACTACATCAAAATGTGAACTATTTTTCTGTCTGGGCTGGAGCTGATCCGTCCTTGTTTTTCATGGACAGAAAATGCTATATTAAAATGTCGGACCTACTTTGTATCCCGGACCTTCCGGGTTAAGTTGACCCGCAAGTGCGTTCCACAGACCGGAAATGACACACGATTCAATGCCGGATCTAGTGTAAATCCCGCCCCCACTTCCGGTTACGTCACACATCTCCCGCGGCATTTAAACCCCGTAATCGATCTTGTGCATCACACGTTCCTTGAGGAAGAAGGTGAAACGCGCGTCGGAACAGGAGGGGTGGCGCTACCACGGACACTATATACTGGTTAGTAATGCTATATGCCCATATGACTATATAACCGCATAGCAGTGTCGACCAATGCAAACATGTTGACTGTGGTCAGGTACTAGGAGACCTTGAATTGGGTGGCCGGCAATTCATTGCTTTCCGGTTTTCAGAGATATGGTAAGGGGCGGTTCAGCCTTATATGTCATACTATAATTATATCATATACTAAATGCCTCTCTGAGGACCGGATAATAATATTGCGGCACTAATACTGCTTTGTGGTTTAAATGACCCTGCTAGAATTGGCTATTTACTACCTGACTGCTGGATAAGTAACGCTGCGGCAAGTGTATTGCCGTGTGTTTCACTAGTTGCACAAAGAAGGGCTTGGAAGTGATATTGCCGCTGGGTTGCTTAGGCTAATAACCAACTGTTAAGGGGTGCTTTCCTAAATCTAGGGGCATGATAAATAATTAAACTAGCATACTATGTTAATATGGCTGAGCTATAATCATTATTATTGATTGCATCATTGTGTCCTTATAGTATCCACCTCTGGTTGTGCAGACCTTGCTTATTTTTAACAAGTGTGTTGTTTGTGGTAATAAAATAAAAATAAATTTTTTTTTCATGTTTTGGAACAAAAGCCACTGTGTCGTTTAATTGATAGCTTGGAAAGGTGGTATTCCGTGTTTCTATATAGTAGGCTCCTGCTAGTGTTTAATATTCATGTTTAAATATCTGTTTCATTACAGAGGTTGGTCTTTGGGGGCCATTATGGACTTTAAAGCCAGAGAGTTATCCTGGCGTGATAAAGCGTCTAACATTTTTAAGCAAGGATGCACAACAGATTTTAATAACCCCCGCCCTACTAGTAAAGAACAATGTCTGAAATATAAGAACCTGACCCACAAGAAAATGAAAATTTTGTGGACTAAAATTTCTTTAGAGCATTATATTACCTCCAAGATTGTACCTAGAGGCTTGAGGATCCAGACGTATCCCACGTTCCCATTAGAGGATGAGGAGCTAACTAAGAGGTGGTCAGAAGCGGCTCTTGCCTGCTCCAACAGCTTTATGCAAATTATTGTGGAAAAAAATACAACTACTTTACAATCCCTGGATGGGGAATTAGAGGAAATACAAAAGACTATGGTACAAGAGATTGGTGAAGGAAGTTTTAAGAATTTTCTCACTGAATTGGATAAAGACATAGAAAAATGGGAAACGGAAATAAGTTTACTAAAAGGTAAAAAATATCACAGAGATTTGGCCGATTTTGAGTGTGGAAAGATCTTTAAATGGCAAAATCCAAAACCCAATATCAAAAGTTCCTCCAGAAACATGTCAATATCATCAGCAGCTTCGGCTAGTGAAGGGGAATCTATTTCCAGCGAAGCTGAAGCTTGGGATAAGAGAATATTGAGAAGTAGAGGTGGAGAAAGTGGTAAAAATCAAAACCAATCCAAGATATACCAGCATGATGGCTTTACCAGGGATGATCGACTTAAGGTGATTAATTTGTCTTCTCATATTCTAACTACTCACCAAATTAGGGTGTTGGAAAAAGGTTTATCCTTTTCTCCATCTACCAATATTGACAAATTCACCTTAGTCAAGGATGTGCACCTCTTTGCGCGTAAGATTCTTTTAAAAAAATTTTTTTATCAATCCAAAATAGGAGAATACAGCGTATCAAAAGAGGAACAAGAAGCACTACTAACCTTGAATTCCCTGGCTATAGAGGGTGGCACATCCGATACGGTAAGCCAACTGGATTGTGTGGAAATGAATGACGATAGTGATTTGGGAGCAGGGGGTGGACAGATAATCTTTCCACCGTACCTTTGTCCGAAATCTAAAAGATTTCCACCGTTTTCATCTTGTCCTGCAGTGGACATTTTTGTTAAATTGGTTTCAAAGGAAATTGAGGAACTTGATTACAATAAACATCCACCTTCTAATCTCTCTTACTCTGAAAGGAAGGCCTTGAAGGAACTACAAACTTTATCTGATGTGACCATAAAGCCCGCCGACAAAGGCGGGAACTTGGTCATTTGGCCTAATCAACAATACGAGACCCAAGCTTATAAGCTGCTAAAAAATTCCAAAAATTATACAAAATTGTTCTATAATCCCCTTCAGAAACATCAAGCGGAGCTATTTGAGATATTGGATCAAGCCGTGTATAAGGGGATTATTCCCAAAAAGGTTATGGAGGCATTATTAATATCCAATCCTAGAATGCCTACATTCTATCTCATACCCAAATTGCACAAAAACAACATTGATCCCCCAGGCCGCCCCATTGTATCGGGCAATGGGGGGCTCTGTGAAAGGGTATGTGACCTCATAGAGTTTTATTTACAACCTCTGGTCCTAACTCTTCCATCTCACATTAAGGACACCACCTCTGCTCTGCAGAGGATGGATAATTTGAATATTGGTGATAGTGCCTTAATGGTAACAACGGATGTCGAGGCACTTTACTCCTCAATTAGACACCAAGACGGTATTGAGGCAACTAAGTTCTTTTTGGAATCCAGTAATCTTGATGTCCAATTAATTCAGCTTATTCTAACCCTGTTGGATTATATTCTTTCCCATAACTGTTTTATGTTTAAGAATGAAATCTTTTTGCAAGTACAGGGTACGGCTATGGGGGCTTCCTGTGCCCCCTCTTACGCAAATTTGTTTTTGGGGGCATGGGAGCGATCCATCATTCAGATGGAGCCGGATGAGTCGGTGTGCCTGGTCCAGAATTGGATCAGGTACATAGACGACATCTGGTTTGTCTGGGAGGGGGATACTAATGATTTGGAGAGCTTCATGGATCATCTTAACAACAATAATAAAAACATCTATTTGACGTACAAGTTTGGCCGTACAGTTGAATTCCTAGATGTCATCATACAAGCATCTTTGAGTGGTGATTTAAGTACTAACGTGTTTCGGAAGAAAACTTCCACTAATACGCTACTACACGCGTCCTCTTGCCATCTTCCATCTACTATTAAAAGTATTCCGATTTCACAATTTTTACGAGCAAAAAGAATCTGTTCAACACAAGAAAACTTTAAGGCCCAGGCTAATGAGCTTTCCGATCGTTTTCTAGCCAGAGGATACAGTCGGAGGTGTATACGGAAGGGCTTTAGGAGGGCGAATAACACCTCCAGAAATCAACTGTTGTATTCCACCAATGATAGGGTCAGTAAAGAACAACCAGTGAGGTTAATAACATCGTATAACAACAAATGGAATGACTTTGTGTCTATTCTGAAAAAGCATTGGAACGTATTATTGGTTGACCCATCATTAAGGAACTGTTTGCCAGACCGACCATTGGTGACAGCGAAACGTGCCAAAAATCTTAAAGATCTTCTAGTGAGGAGTCATTACACGGGCTCTAACAAGGAAACAAAGACAAAGCTTACTCCTGGCTTTTTTCCTTGTGGGATGTGCAAGGGTTGCCTAAATATGATTCGAGCAAAGACCTTTAGCGGCAACCGGAATTCAAAGGAATTTGATATTCGAAAACATCTATCTTGCACGTCCAAAAATGTGATATATCAAGCCAAATGTGGGTGTAACAAATAGTATATAGGACTCACCACTAGGGAACTAAAAATTAGGGTACGAGAGCACGTGCGAGATATTGAGAAATCTAAAGAGGCTCGTGAAGGAGAACATCTTAAAACGTTACCAAGACATTACAAGCAGTTTCATAACTCTAATCCAACATCACTTCAAATTAAGGCAATCGACCAAATTCAGATTGACTCTAGGGGCGGAGACGTGGGGGCATTACTAGGAAGACTGGAAAGTAAATGGATTTATATGCTTAACACTGTCTCACCAGTGGGTTTAAATGAACATTTCGGGTTCAGTTCTTTCTTATAAATAGAGATTAAGGGTGTTGTTTAGGCGGGCCATTTTCATTTTAATTTTTATCATTGGTTTTAGGTTTTAATCTCTTTATAAGCAAATTGCACGGATCGTATGGGGCTTAACCATACATTTGCAGTCTAGTGTAGACCTCTGAAATGTATTTACTTAGGCCTTCCCTTCACTCTGGCTCTTCACCTGCAGCAATGCATGATATTATGAATGTTTAAATGTAATATTAATACTCTTCTGTTTTTTATTATAAGATGGCACGTGTAATACATTAATAAGGCGGTTGGCATCGTATGGTAGCATCCTCTATGCATTGAAGTCTATTGGTTGGAAATGTATCCAGAATACTACAAGCAATGAATAAAGGAACATTGAACGGCCTCGAAAAATCGAAAGAAGATGTGATATGGATGAAATAAGATTATTAATACTTTTTTTTTTTTTTTTTTTTATTATCATGATTGAAGTTGTAGTAATAGTGGGAATGAAGGCCATGGTGCGCATGCTCATCCGTGGCTCTTGGTGTCTGCTTCCAGACCGTGGTCTTGGCATCTCGCCGCCGGCCCCCCGTCCCACCGGCACGGCCGTGCCGAGGGGGTGGGCTGCCGGGGGAGAGGGGTGTACCGTGATCGGAAGATGACAATTGACCGGGGGGCTTGGTTGAGCATGCGCCAATTAGTGGCATTAAGGGGGATGTATTGAGGTTTTTGTATAGACTGACTGTAGGTTCTTGCTATTTTAAGACGGCGAAATGTGGGCCCAGTGATTGAGTATTTAAAACCTTAACTGGGTAATAGTGAGGGGTTTTTTGATCAGTGACTAAGGGGAAAATGGGAGCAAGTGTGACATCCCAGTAATACTGAGAATATTTTAGGTGGCTTTATACTCCCTAGTTATAACTGTGGGGACAATTTAGAATTGGCTAAAACTGCCCGGTCAGTGCTGGGCACTAGTTGGTAGTGATCTATAAATTATTATGCCTTATTATGCCTGCCAAGAGTAAAAAGATGTCTTAAATTGACTATATTGATCGGAGCAGATATTAGTAACGTCTGATCCGTTTTGAGCCGCAATATGCGTGCCAAAGATGGGAAACTATGTACTAACTGAGTTGTGAGTCTACTTAAATTCCGTCCGAATTTCCGGTCTGGGTACTACATCAAAATGTGAACTATTTTTCTGTCTGGGCTGGAGCTGATCCATCCTTGTTTTTCATGGACAGAAAATTCTATATTAAAATGTCGGACCTACTTTGTATCCCGGACCTTCCGGGTTAAGTTGACCCGCAAGTGCGTTCCACAGACCGGAAATGACACACGATTCAATGCCGGATCTAGTGTAAATCCCGCCCCCACTTCCGGTTACGTCACACATCTCCCGCGGCATTTAAACCCCGTAATCGATCCTGTGCATCACACGTTCCCTGAGGAAGAAGGTGAAACGCGCGTCGGAACGGGAGGGGTGGCGCTACCACGGACACTATATACTGGTTAGTAATGCTATATGCCCATATGACTATATAACCGCATAGCAGTGTCGACCAATGCAAACATGTTGACTGTGGTCAGGTACTAGGAGACCTTGAATTGGGTGGCCGGCAATTCATTGCTTTCCGGTTTTCAGAGATATGGTAAGGGGCGGTTCAGCCTTATATGTCATACTATAATTATATCATATACTAAATGCCTCTCTGAGGACCGGATAATAATATTGTGGCACTAATACTGCTTTGTGGTTTAAATGACCCTGCTAGAATTGGCTATTTACTACCTGACTGCTGGATAAGTAACGCTGCGGCAAGTGTATTGCCGTGTGTTTCACTAGTTGCACAAAGAAGGGCTTGGAAGTGATATTGCCGCTGGGTTGCTTAGGCTAATAACCAACTGTTAAGGGGTGCTTTCCTAAATCTAGGGGCATGATAAATAATTAAACTAGCATACTATGTTAATATGGCTGAGCTATAATCATTATTATTGATTGCATCATTGTGTCCTTATAGTATCCACCTCTGGTTGTGCAGACCTTGCTTATTTTTAACAAGTGTGTTGTTTGTGGTAATAAAATAAAAATAAAATTTTTTTTCATGTTTTGGAAGAAAAGCCACTGTGTCGTTTAATTGATAGCTTGGAAAGGTGGTATTCCGTGTTTCTATATAGTAGGCTCCTGCTAGTGTTTAATATATACATACATATAGACACGCATACTGCTCTGCTGCATGCATACATACAAACACACACCTTGCTCTGCGGGGCAAACACACGCGGCTCCGGGGGCCACACACACGGCTCTGCGGGCCCCATTCACGCACAGGGGGACAGGGAGGGGTGGGGAGGGAGTGATGTCCCACATACTGATCAGGTCACGGTGCAGATGGGGCCCACACAGCGCCGGAGGGAAGCGATGTGCTGGGGGTCGCTGACTGGCACTGTGACTCCTTCATCTGTGCGACCGAGCAGGACGCCGGGCGGTAGCTCCGCCCACAGATGATGCTCAATGCAGGAGAACACAGTGAACACTGTGGTCTGCGGGCCTTAAAGGGCCGGCAGCCACAGTTTCCAGTGCCAAGGACTGCTGCCCCCGGGCCGACCGCAGGTAAGCCGAGAGGGACCGTGTGTGTGTGTGTCTGTGTGTGTGTGTGTGTGTGTATACGTGTGTACGTGTGTACATGCCGCGGGCAGGAGGGGGCGGAGCGAGCTGAGCGGGGAAGTGTGGGCTTCCTGCACGTAACTAGGATAAACATCGGGTTACTAACCAAAGCGCTTTGGTTGGATACCCGATGTTTATCTTGGTTACCAGCTTGTGGCAGGCTGCCAGCAATGGCTCCTGCACACTATAGCTGTAAAAAGCCCTGCTTTTTGCTGCTAGAACCGTTCTCGAACGTATCTAGAACTATTGAGCTTTTGCAAAAAGCTCGAGTTCTAGTTCGATCTCGAACAGCCCCCAAAATCACTCGAGCCTATAACTGGAGAACCTCGAACCTCAAACCGCGCTCAACTCTACCCAGGACCTTCTGCATGTTAAGCAGAAATGATGACCACTACACTATGAAACCTGACAAAACGTTACTGTGTATTGGCTAGCAGAGCAGAATTGTGACTGACGGGGCCTTTTTATTGCTGAAGGAAAGTATTTTTGGTTAATGAAACATTTAAAATTGTTATTACATATTTTACCAGTTTTATTCCTACTAAGGGATTTTGCTTAAATTGAAGTTTATATTGAATGTGTTACTTTTTTCTCCATAGTTTGGTCTTTTGCTTTTGTATTTATGGGAACTATATATTTTGAAACAAATAGGATTTTTATAATATGGGATTATGTTTTCTGCTAAAACGGTCAATAAAAAAGAAACCCAAAATCGTAGTTCTTTTTGTGATGGAAGCCAAAATGTATTGTCATTTGGCAACGAAACCAAGAATTTCACATATTACAAGTCGATAGGAAATTACTTCAACACCAAAAACAGATTGGTTTCACTGGGGATTGAACCCAGGACCTTCTACATGTGAAGCAGACGTGATAACCACTACACTATGAAACCTTTGAAAACCTGCAAAGTAACGGCAATTAGAGTCGAGTTTTGACCGCCAGGGGACAAAAAAAAACAAATTCGTAGCTCTGTTGGTGATGGAAGCTAAAACATCCCGTTATTCGGCAACAAAGCCAAGAACTTCATATATTGTAGTTTAATTGAGTATTATTTCAACACCAAGAACAGATTAGTTTTACTGGGGATTGAACGCAGGACCTTCTGCGTGTTAAGCAGACGTGATGACCAGTAGTCTATGAAACCTGACGAAAAGTTACTGTGTATTGGCTAGCAGAGCAGAATTGTGACTGACGGGGCCTTTTTATTGCTGAAGGAAAGTATTTTTGGTTAATGAAACATTTACAATTATTATTACATATTTTACCAGTTTTATTCCTACAAAGGGATTTTGCTTAAATTGAAGTTTATATTGAATGTGTTACTTTTTTCTCCATAGTTTGGTCTTTTGCTTTTGTATTTATGGGAACTATATATTTTGAAACAAATAGTATTTTTATAATATGGGATTATGTTTTCTGCTAAAATGGTCAATAAAAAAGAAACCCAAAATCGTAGTTCTCTTTGTGATGGAAGCCAAAATGTATTGTCATTTGGCAACAAAACCAAGAATTTCACATATTACAAGTCGATAGGAAATTACTTCAACACCAAAAACAGATTGGTTTCACTGGGGATTGAACCCAGGAACTTCTGCGTGTGAAGCAGACGTGATGACCACTACACTATGAAACCTTTGAAATCCTGCAAAGTAATGGCAACTAGAGACGAGTTTTGACCGCCAGGGGAAAAAAAAACAAATTCGTAGCTCTGTTGGGGATGGAAGCCAAAACATCCCATCATTCGGCAACAAAGCCAAGAACTTCATATATAGTAGTTTAATTGAGTATTATTTCAACACCAAGAACAGATTGGTTTTACTGGGGATTGAACGCAGGACCTTCTGCGTGTTAAGCAGACGTGATGACCACTACTCTATGAAACCTGATGGAAAGTTACTGTGTATTGGCTAGCAGAGCAGAATTGTGGCTGACGGGGCCTTTTTATTGCTGAAGGAAAGTATTTTTGGTTAATGAAACATTTACAATTTTTATTACATATTTTACCAGTTTTATTCCTACAAAGGGATTTTGCTTAAAAGGAAGTTTACATTGAATGTGTTACTTTTTTCCACATAGTTTAGTTGTTTGCTTTTGTATTTAAAGGAACTATATATTTTGAAACAAACAGGATTTTTATAATATGGGATTATGTTTTCTGCTAAAATGGTCAATAAAAAAGAAACCCAAAATCGTAGTTCTCTTGGTGAGGGAAGCCAAAATATATTATCAGTTGGCAACAAAACCAAGATTTTCATATATTACAGGTTGATAGCAAATTACTTCAACAGCGAAAACGGCTTGTTTTTACTGCGGATTGAACCCAGAACCTTCTGCATGTGAAGTAGATGTGATGACCACTCCACTATGAAACCTGTGAAATCCTGCAAAGTAATGGCAATTAGAGACGAGTTTTGACTGCCAGGGGAAAAAAAAATAATAATTTGTAGTTCTGTTTGTGATGGAAGCAAAAACATACCGTCATTCGGCAACAATGCCGAGAACTTCATATATTGTAGTTGGATAGCGTATTATTTCAACACTAAGAACAGATTGGTTTCACTGGGGATTGAAGCCAGGACCTTCTGCATGTTAAGCAGACGTGATGACCACTACACTATGAAACCTGACGAAAAGTTACTGTGTATTGGCTAGCAGAGCAGAATTGTGACTGACGGGGCCTTTTTATTGCTGAAGGAAAGTATTTTTGGTTAATGAAACATTTACAATTATTATTACATATTTTACCAGTTTTATTCCTAGAAAGGGATTATGCTTAAATTGAAGTTTATATTGAATGTGTTACTTTTTTCTCCATAGTTTGGTCTTTTGCTTTTGTATTTATGGAAACTATATATTTTGAAACAAATAGGATTTTTATAATATGGAATTATGTTTTCTGCTAAAATGGTCAATAAAAAAGAAACCCAAAATCGTAGTTCTCTTTGTGATGGAAGCCAAAATGTATTGTCATTTGGCAACGAAACCAAGAATTTCACATATTACAAGTCGATAGGAAATTACTTCAACACCAAAAACAGATTGGTTTCACTGGGGATTGAACCCAGGACCTTCTGCGTGTGAAGCAGACGTGATGACCACTACACTATGAAACCTTTGAGATCCTGCAAAGTAATGGCAATTAGAGACGAGTTTTGACCGCCAGGGAAAAAAAACCAAATTCGTAGCTCTGTTGATGATGGAAGCTAAAACATCCCGTTATTCTGCAACAAAGCCAAGAACTTTATATACTGCAGGTTGATAGGGGATTATTTCAACACCAAGAACACATGGGTTTCACTTGGGATTGAACCCAGGACCTTCTGCGTGTAAAGCAGACGTGATTTCCACTACACTATGAAACCTTTGAAAGCCTGCAAAGTAATGGCAATTAGAGACGAGTTTTAACCGCCAGGGGAAAAAAAAAACAAATTCGTAGCTCTGTTGGGTATGGAAGCCAAAACATCCCATCATTCGGCAACAAAGCCAAGAACTTCATATATTGTAGTTTAATTGAGTATTATTTCAACACCAAAAACAGATTGGTTTTACTGGGGATTGAACGCAGGACCTTCTGCGTGTTATGCCGACGTGATGACCAGTACTCTATGAAACCTGATGGAAAGTTACTGTGTATTGGCTAGCAGAGCAGAATTGTGACTGACGGGGCCTTTTTATTGCTGAAGGAAAGTATTTTTGGTTAATGAAACATTTACAATTTTTATTACATATTTTACCAGTTTTATTCCTACAAAGGGATTTTGCTTAAAAGGAAGTTTACATTGAATGTGTTACTTTTTTCCACATAGTTTAGTTGTTTGCTTTTGTATTTAAAGGAACTATATATTTTGAAACAAACAGGATTTTTATAATATGGGATTATGTTTTCTGCTAAAATGGTCAATAAAAAAGAAACCCAAAATCGTAGTTCTCTTGGTGATAAAAACCAAAATATATTATCAGTTGGCAACAAAACAAAGAATTTCATATGTTACAGGTTGATAGCAAATTACTTCAACAGCACAAACGGCTTGTTTTTACTGGGGATTGAACCCAGGACCTTCTGCGTGTGCAGCAGACGTGATGACCACTACTCTATGAAACCTGATGGAAAGTTACTGTGTATTGGCTAGCAGAGCAGAATTGTGACTGACGCGGCCTTTTTATTGCTGAAGGAAAGTATTTTTGGTTAATGAAACATTTACAATTTGTATTACATATTTTACCAGTTTTATTCCTACAAAGGGATTTTGCTTAAATGGAAGTTTATATTGAATGTGTTACTTTTTTCTCCATAGTGTGGTCTTTTGCTTTTGTATTTATGGGAACTATATATTTTGAAACAAACAGGATTTTTATAATGCAAAAGAAACAGGAGAGCAGATGTGGTTGAAATACAAAAGAGAATGACAAATTTTATTACATCATAAAAAACAGTTTTTAGATGTAGCACAGAAAAATACATATAGGTGCAACAACAGAGGGCACCTTGGCACATAAAGAGTTAATCAGAATTAACAAGGCAAGTAGAATACATAAGACAACAAGTATACAGCACAGATGGCAAAAAATACAAAGTTACATGCCAGGTGATACCAGAGAACAATAGCTGGTGTGCAAGATAAGATAAAATTATACAGCACACTGGGTTTGTCAGTATATGCAAGCAATGATACATATCAGTGGCTAAATATATGCAAACACTGCTCACCAGCATGCCAGGTGATACCAGAGAACAATAGCTGGTGTGCAAGATAAGATAAAGTTATACAGCACACTGGGTTTGTCAGTATATGCAAGCAATGATACATATCAGTAGCTCAATATATGCAACACTGCTCACCAGCATGCCAGGTGATACCAGAGAACAATAGCTGGTGTGCAAGATAAGATAAAGTTATACAGCACACTGGGTTTGTCAGTATATGCAAACAATGATATATACCAGTGGCTAAAAGAATGTAAACACCGCTCACCAGCAATGATATAAAGTGCCAGATAAGTGCAGGAGCCAGAAAACAAAAGATCCCCCTCAGAAGCAAGATAACACACGTTTCAGGTCTTGTTAGTATAACCCTTCATCAGACCAGGGAGGGGTGGTGACTCATCTGTTCCCAGAAGCTTTAATAGACCATATGGTTTATCACATGGATCGGACCGGCCAGTCAGTGCAGGTTTAAGCTGGCACATGCGCGGTCATTGCTAATCCCACTAGCAGATGCGAGTGACGTCAAGCCGAGGAGTGCAGGGGAGAGGGCGAAGGCAACGCCCCCCACGAGCAAAACTCCGCCCTTGAGACATCGCTAAGCATGCCAGGGAGAGAAGAAAGACCAGGCATGTGCACACCACACATACTGGAACATTCAAAGATACAGATATACGGGCTCCCACACAAACAGCAGTATAGGAACGCCAAGGAAAGAGGGCAAAGAAATAATGAAATGGCAGGAATCACAAGAATAACAGTAGTTAGCCCTCGACCAAGCAGTATCTAATCCCGGCTGTCATGGGGGAAGCCACCTTGTAATCATAGTCCAGATGCACGATGTATTCAGGTAGTCATATTAACAGAGGCAGTGATCCATAGGGAGCAGAAGATGGAAGCTGCAAAGAAAAGGGCACAAAATGGCATAAAACACTTGCAGCAATAAAATTAGAATATAAAAACAGAGGTAAAAAATTGCATAGGTGGTAAAAAAACACATCTAACAAAAAAAGTGGGGGGGGAAGGAGGACAGGGGTCTAAAGGAAGGGGGCAAAGCTAAGGGACTCATTCAGACCAGACGGAGCCATAGTACCCAGTAGGGTGATCCATTTGGTTTCTTTTTGGGCGAGGATCTTTTTAAGGTTCCCGCCCCTATTGCCGCCATGTACGACATCTATCCCTATGACACGCAATGATCTCGCATTACATCCGTGATGGTTCCAAAAATGCCTAGGAAGGGTCTTAAGAGTAGAAATATCGGTCACCGTCTTGGCAGCACCAATGTCTCTCACATGTTCACGCACTCTCACCCGCAATTCCCTAGAAGTTAAACCTATGTATATCTTAGGGCAACTACATTTAGCATAATAGATAACATAGGAAGTTGCGCATGAGATGTAACACCTAATATCAAATGTCCGACTACCATCTGCGGTGGAAAAGGTCTTACTTGCGAGAGACATTGGTGCACGCAAGACAGCGACCGCAGGGAAAACACTCGCGAATAGGATTAGTAGAACCAAAAGGATGGGAAATCACAGGAACGTAATGACTATGTACGAGAAAATCTCGTAGATTTTTGGAACGGCGTGCCGTCATTAGAGGATAATCAGGGACCAAATCCCTTAGGGTAAGATCAGATTTTAGTATCGGCCAGTGTTTGTTTAATATGGCACGCATGTTATGCCATTCATGGTTGCACGCAGATATGAATCGAGCCTCTCCTGCCCCCGTATTCGCCTGACTAGATGGCTGCAGGAGCTCCTGTTGATTGGTATTCTTTGCCCTATTGTACCCCTTCTTTATGACACGATGGCTATATCCCCTATTAACCAATCTCGATGTTAGATCATTGGCCTGGGACTGAAAATTATCAGATGTAGAGCATATCCGCCTCATTCTGAGAAATTGCCCAACCGGGATGGCTTGGATGGTACTATCAGGATGAGAAGATGAGGCATGTAAATGGGAGTTGACCGAGGTAGGCTTCCTAAAGACATCCGTCTGTAGTTGCCGACCACGGTCAACTCCAATCATAATATCCAAAAAATCAATAGACTGTAAATCATATCTAAAAGTGAGCTTAAGGTTCAATGAATTATGGTTTAAAACACCCATAAAGTCCGAGAGCTGCTCCACGGTACCCTGCCACAAAACAAAAACATCATCAATATATCTTAACCAGCACTGCGCATGGGTAGCGGCCGGCACGCCCTTGTCGCCAAAAATGCCCCTCTCCCAATGGCCGAGGAACATATTAGCGTACGAAGGCGCACAGGCCGCGCCCATCGCAGTGCCTCTGGTCAGTAAATTACAACCGGTCTTTGAAAATGAAGAAATTGTGTGTCAGGATAAAGTGGAGCAGCTCCAGGATCAGCTCACATAAATGGCCATCACGGTTGGTATTGCTCAGAAAGAAGCGGACTGCCTCCAGACCATCATCATGGTTAATATTGGTATAAAGTGACTCTATGTCCGACGTGACAAGAAGGGTATCAGAATCCACAAAAATCCCGTCGACCCTATTCAGGACGTCCGTCATATCCTTAACATAAGATGGCAATGTTTCCACAAGAGGTTTTAAATAATAGTCGATAAAGCGACAGACAGGGTCGCATAAGCCATCTATGCCGGATACGATAGGGCGCCCCGGAGGGTGTCCGGGATTCTTGTGGATCTTGGGCAGGAGATAAAAGGTGGGGATTTTGGGAGATGCAACGAAGAGGCCATCAAAAACCTTCTTTGTTATAATTCCTTCATCCAAAGCCCCCTGCAAGATCCGGTATAGCAAATCTGAGAAGGGGAATGTATGTTTAATAGGATTTTTATAATATGGGATTATGTTTTCTGCTAAAATGGTCAATAAAAAAGAAACCCAAAATCGTAGTTCTCTTGGTGATGGAAGCCAAAATGTATTGTCATTTGGCAACGAAACCAAGAATTTCATATATTACAAGTCGATAGGAAAATACTTCAACACCAAAAATAGATTGGTTTCACTGGGGTTGAACCCAGGACCTTCTGCGTATGAAGCAGACGTGATGACCTCTACACTATGAAACCTTTAAAATCCTGCAAAGTAATGTCAATTAGAGACGAGTTTTCACCGCCAGGGGAAAAAAAACAAATTCGTAGCTCTGTTGGTGATGGAAGCCAAAACATCCCGTCATTCGGCAACAAAGCCAAGAACTTCATATATGGCAGGTTGATAGCACTACACTATGAAACCTGATGAAAAGTTACTGTGTATTGGCTAGCAGAGCAGAATTGTGACTGATGGGCCCTTTTTATTGCTGAAGGAAAGTATTTTTGGTTAATGAAACATTTATAATTTTTATTATATATTTTACCAGTTTTATTCCTACAAAGGGATTTTGCTTAAATTGAAGTTTACATTGAATGTGTTACTTTTTTCTACATAGTTTAGTCGTTTGCTTTTGTATTTATGGGAACTATATATTTTAAAACAAATAGGATTTTTATAATATGGGATTATGTTTTCTGCTAAAATGGTCAATAAAAAAGAAACCCAAAATCGTAGTTCTCTTTGTGATGGAAGCCAAAATGTATTGTCATTTGGCAGCGAAACCAAGAATTTCACATATTACAAGTCGATAGGAAATTACTTCAGCACCAAAAGCAGATTGGTTTCACTGGGGATTGAACCCAGGACTTTCTGCGTGTGAAGCAGACGCGATGACCACTACACTATGAAACCTTTGAAATCCTGCAAAGTAATTGCAATTAGAGACGAGTTTTGACCGCCATGGGAAACAAAACAAATTTGTAGCTCTGTTGTTGATTAAAGCAAAAACATCCTGTTATTCGTCAACAAAGCCAAGAACTTTATAGATTGCAGGTTGATAGGACATTATTTCAACACCAAGAACACATGGGTTTCACTGGGGATTGAACCTAGGCCTTCTGCACGTAAAGCAGATGTGATTTCCACTACACTATGAAACCTTTGAAAGCCTGCAAAGTAATGGCAATTAGAGACGAGTTTTGACCGCCAGGGAAAAAAAAAGAAATTCATAGCTCTGTTGGTGATGGAAGCCAAAACATCCCATCATTCGGCAACAAAGCCAAGAACTTCATATATTGTAGTTTAATTGGGTATTATTTCAACACCAAGAACAGATTGGTTTTACTGGGGATTGAATGCAGGACCTTCTGCATGTTAAGCAGACATGATGACCACTACTCTATGAAACCTGATGGAAAGTTACTGTGTATTGGCTAGCAGAGCAGAATTGTGACTGACGGGGCCATTTTATTGCTGAAGGAAAGTATTTTTGGTTAATGAAACATTTACAATTGTTATTACATATTTTACCAGTTTTATTCCTACTAAGGGATTTTGCTTAAATGGAAGTTTAAACCAAAGAGAAAAAACTCCTAAAAACAATTTTTTATTCTAATCAATATTAAAATTATAGATATAAAATCACTGCTCATTTAAAATAACTACAGTGATATATTATAGTGAGTGTAATAGGGTGATAGACTCGATTGGTGGGGACAGTGTAAATAGTTTCCTGTTCTCAGGGTAGGGGCAACCGTAATAGTTGCGCTAGTTTATTCAGATACAGCAATACGTGGTTCAGGGGATGACCTATCTCTCCCTCCCTTTCTCCTACCTACCAATGGAGGTGTACCATGAATTATTGGGTACCCCCCGCTCCACGTCGTCTCTCCCTAGTATCTCCCTTCAAGCTAGTTGCTCAGATCCGGGAGACCCACCACCAAAGAGAATATGTGCAAATAGTTACAGTACTTAGAGATAATTTAGATATTTTTTATAAACAACTTTTTCTAGATATTAGATGGATCTCAGATCAAAAAAGAGTTCTTATATATACATGGATATCAAGTCCCAGCAGGGAATGGCTTATCTGCCGAGACCATCCAGTATTTAGTCCCAAACTAAGTTTATATATACATATGGATATAGAGTCCCAGCAGGGAATGACTTATCTGCCGAGACCATCCAGTATTCTATCCCGACGCGTTTCCCCCCTATATTTTTTCTAGGGGTTCATCAGGGGACTGATCCGGATTAGATCTCTTATATCTTAATGACTGATGGTCGCACCGACAGTGTGGCATCAACCGCCCATCGTAGGGGCATTCACTCCGTAGCGAGACACTGCTCTCAATATTCTGCAGGTCCCATCACATCAACTTATATCTAAGAGAGTATCAGTCACAGACACAGCGTGGCATCCCTCGCCCATAATAGGGCACTCAGTCTATAGGGAAAAGACGCCGCTTCTACTGTCCCGCAGGTCCATTGGTATCAATACCAGGATACCAATGGACCTGCGGGACAGTAGAAGCGGCGTCTTTTCCCTATAGACTGAGTGCCCTATTATGGGCGAGGGATGCCACGCTGTGTCTGTGACTGATACTCTCTTAGATATAAGTTGATGTGATGGGACCTGCAGAATATTGAGAGCAGTGTCTCACTACGGAGTGAATGCCCCTACGATGGGCGGTTGATGCCACACTGTCGGTGCGACCATCAGTCATTAAGATATAAGAGATCTAATCCGGATCAGTCCCCTGATGAACCCCTAGAAAAAATATAGGGGGGAAACGCGTCGGGATAGAATACTGGATGGTCTCGGCAGATAAGTCATTCCCTGCTGGGACTCTATATCCATATGTATATATAAACTTAGTTTGGGACTAAATACTGGATGGTCTCAGCAGATAAGCCATTCCCTGCTGGGACTTGATATCCATGTATATATAAGAACTCTTTTTTGATCTGAGATCCATCTAATATCTAGAAAAAGTTGTTTATAAAAAATATCTAAATTATCTCTAAGTACTGTAACTATTTGCACATATTCTCTTTGGTGGTGGGTCTCCCGGATCTGAGCAACTAGCTTGAAGGGAGATACTAGGGAGAGACGACGTGGAGCGGGGGGTACCCAATAATTCATGGTACACCTCCGTTGGTAGGTAGGAGAAAGGGAGGGAGAGATAGGTCATCCCCTGAACCACGTATTGCTGTATCTGAATAAACTAGCGCAACTATTACGGTTGCCCCTACCCTGAGAACAGGAAACTATTTACACTGTCCCCACCAATCGAGTCTATCACCCTATTACACTCACTATAATATATCACTGTAGTTATTTTAAATGAGCAGTGATTTTATATCTATAATTTTAATATTGATTAGAATAAAAAATTGTTTTTAGGAGTTTTTTCTCTTTGGTTTGTGCTACAATTACTCCTATCAATATATGGTAGTTTTGGTTATATATTAAATGGAAGTTTACTAGTGATGAGCGAGTACTAAAAAGCTCGGGTGCTCGAGGCTCGGGCCGAGCATCCCAAGATACTCTTGTACTCGGCCCGAGCACCGAGCCCAATGTTATCCTATGGGAGACCCGAGTATTTTTGTGAAATGACCCCCGGCAGCATGGAGAAACCCTAAAAATGTCACAAAAGTCTCAGAAGAGTGCTCAAATGACATGGCAACAGCATGGGGAAGACCCCTTGAAGCATTTATCACTCAAAAGTCACAGCTATGAACAATTTTGTCCGCGTTTTACGCCATTTTTACAGACTCATCAGAAAACCTTCCAAAATGACCCCAAAATGATTTTTCATGGCAGAAATGTTAGGGGCACATACCCAATAGTGAGATAGAGCTGGTGTATGTTACTTTTTGAGATTAATACATGAAAGATTTTACGTAAAACATTGTGTGGCACTCCGATGTCCCTGAGAAGAGACGTACATGAAGGCCTCTTGAGTCTAATGTGCCCATTTTGAGGAAGTGAGTCTTTGTAGTATTTTCCTTTGCCAGGGCAGTCCAAAATTGTGAGGTTCACCAATGCCCCTGCATAGAGACGTGCATGAGGGCCTGTAAACCTGAAGTGCCCATTGTAAGGAAGTGGGTCTATTGTAGTATAGCCCTTTGGCAGGGCAGCCAAAAATTGGGAGGCTCCACGTTGTCCCTGGATAGAGACGTGCATGAGGGCCTGTAAACATGAAGTGCCCATTGTAAGGAAGTGGGTCTATTGTAGTATAGCCCTTTGGCAGGGCAGCCAAAAATTGGGAGGCTCCACGTTGTCCCTGGATAGAGACCTGTTAGGTTCTTAGTGCCTCCGTGCTTGCATTTAAAAACCGCACGTGTGTGCCTGTTGGTGGCAGCTTTCCGCTGCACTTGTGTGCGTTTTGCAAAAACTTGGATATAACGCACAAGTCTAGTGAATACACATCAGCACAGCATTGCAAAATTCGCAAGGGCGTTGGCAACGAACAAGGAAGTGGACGTGATGGTGGTGCAGGCAGAGACCGAGGTCGCGTGCAAGCTCTAATTTCGCCACAACAAAGGGCCACATCTACTCGCTCGCACGTCCTGTCCCAAATTCTTGGGGACCGCAGCAGTACACCGCTCTTGAACTAAGACCAGTGTCAACAGGTTGTTAGTTGGATAGCGGATAATGCTTCCAGTCAGATTGGCACCACCACAAACACTCTGTCTTCCACACGGTCAAGTGTCAGTAGCCGTGATACTGCACCGCACATTTTAGAACCTGATCCTCCTTCCTACCACCAGGCCGAGTACACGTCCACGGACATTACTGATCCCACACTTGGACACTCGGAAGAGCTGTTCGTTCACGTTTCCATTCACACATTCTGGCCTCTCGCCAGCTCCTGTTGAAGTGGGCCATGACGAGATTGTATGTACAGATGCCCAAATATTTGAGCAGCCACGTTCTCACGAAGTTGGCAACGTGTCTCAACGAGGGGTGGACGATGATGAGACACAATTGTCAGGAAATCAGGAGGAGCAGGGTGCGGAAGAGGAAGACGACGTGGTGGATGATCCAGTAACTGACCCAACCTGGCAGGAGGATATGCAGAGCGAGGACAGCAGTGCACAGGGGGAGGGAGGCGTAGCATCCCAACAGGCAGTAAGAAGCAGGGTGGTGGCCCCAGGCAGACATCAGGCAACTGTTCCCCGGAACAACACGACACAAGGTGCCTGTACAAATGTTAGGTCTTCCCGAGTCTGGCAGTTTTTTAAGTTGGCTCCAGATGATTCTAAAAAGGCCATTTGCAACACCTGCCGTGCCAGCATCAGCAGGGGTACCAAAACTAGCAGCCTGACCACCACCAGAATGATCAGGCACATGTCAGCCAAGCACTCGACTTTGTGGGATGTACAACAGAGTCGAGGAGCAGTGCTTGCTGATGTCACTGCTACATCTTCGCTTGTTGTGCATGCGAGCCAATCCCCTGTCCATGCTGCCTGCGAACAAGCCTCCTCCGGCCCTGCACCTGCAGTTGCCCACGCAGAAATAACACCATCATCAAGCACGTCCTTGTCCCAGCGCAGCGTTCAGTTATCCATTCAGCAAACCTTTGAACGCAGGCGCAAATACACTGCCAACGCCCCACATGCCACACTTCTAAATGCTAACATTTCGCGACTGCTTGCGCTGGAAATGTTGCCTTTTAGGCTGGTTGAGACAGAAGCATTCCGCGACCTGATGGTGGCAGCTGTCCCACGTTACTCGGTCCCCAGCCGCCACTATTTCTCCCGGTGTGCCGTCCCCGCATTGCATAACCACGTGTCACAAAACATCACACGTGCCCTGAACAACGCTGTTTCACCCAAAGTCCACCTAACCACAGGCACGTGGACAAGTGCATATGGGCAAGGCCGCTACATCTCGTTGACGTCACACTGGGTTAATATTGTGGAAGCTGGGACCCAGTCTGAGCGAGGGACGGAACACGTCCTTCACACACCAAGTTTTGCAGGCCCTACCTCAGTCAGGGTTTCACCCACACTCTACAGCTCCGGAATGTCATGCTCCTCAGCCTCCTCCTCCTCCTGCGCATCCTCATCCACTTTACCCTCCACACCAGTCCCAAGCTGGAATTGTCGCGGGCGGAGGAGGGGACGCTGCGCTCTCCCACTGCTCGGGTCCGGCTGCCGCTGCTCTACGGCTGCTGCTGCTCGGTGGCTCGAGCGATGGCCGGATCCTGGAGGCTCGAGCGGCGCTCCTCGCCTGTGAGTGAAAAGGGGTGGTTTGGGTTTTGGGGATATTGTCCGTGACGCCACCCACGGTTGTGGTGATTGTGTGGACACCACCGCTGCTCTGGACAGGGATCCCGGGAGCCTGTGACAGGGAGCAGCTTTGTTGTTATTTCTCCCCTTCGTGGGTAGGGGGGTTGGTTGTCCCGGGGCCCGGTGATGGGGTAGAGATGGATGACAGGCGGGTAGCGGGGCCTGATGAGGTGCAGGGTCGCAGGGGCAGCGCTGTGCCGCACGGCACGGAGGTACTCACTCAGCCCAATGATGATGACACAGTTCACGGTAAAACAAGTGGCTGGATGGACGGGTCCCTCTGACGGCTGCGGTTGTTCCTCCCTGCAGGTTAGTGATGACTGTCTCTCCCTAAGTTCAGTGTTGGTAGTGATGGTTTCCCACCGGTAACCCGTTCCCCGACCTGGATATGGGCCGGAGGAGTCCCTTTTGCCCACAGGCGCTGGCCCTGGGAGACGGTTGCCCTTGGCGGTGGCGGTGTCTCCCCTTCACGGTTGGACGGTTGCCTTCTATCATGACTTGGCTGTTTGGAAACCCTGAGGTCCCCTTCACTAACGGATTTGGCAAATTCACGGCGACACCAAGCCTTGCCGGGATCCGAAAGGCCCCTGCCAATGGTGCTGTCTTCTCTTTGTATACCGGTCCGGTACAGCCGGGTCACCACTAGAGATGAGCGAACCGGTCCCGGTTCGGCTCGAGTTCGGTTCGCCGAACGGAGGTCCCGTTCGAGTTCGGTTCGTCGAACGTTCGACGAACCGTACTCGAACTGCATAGGAAACAATGGCAGGCAATCACAAACACAGAAAAACACCTAGAAAACACCCTCAAAGGTGTCCAAAAGGTGACAAACAACTCACAACACAACACAAACACATGGGAAAGTGACAAGGACATGTACTCATGCGAAAACAAAACAGCTGGACAAGGAAAAAGAGGAGGACACACAGATATAGGCATGGCACGCCCTTCTAAAGTCATGTAAAACACCGCAAGGTGACTTAAAGCGGAGTCTCCCTTTTTTCCAAAAATTGGGCCCCACACACACCCACCCCTTCAGTGGCAGCAGTTGTGCCCCAGTTGTACACTTCACAGCTAGATTTGCATCAAGCACATTCAAAAATACGCTATTCTTAACCGTCCCCAGCATGACACCGGGATAGGTAGCAAAGTCTTTCCTAATCCCAGCTCTGTTCATCTTGGCTTCTTTTAAAAACACATCAAGCAAGGGTTACTCCAAGCGGAGTCTCCCTTTTTTCCAAAAATTGGGCCCCACACACACCCACCCCTTCAGTGGCAGCAGTTGTGCCCCAGTTGTACACTTCACAGCTAGATTTGCATCAAGCACATTCAAAAATACGCTATTCTTAACCGTCCCCAGCATGACACTGGGATAGGTAGCAAAGTCTTTCCTGATCCCAGCTCTGTTCATCTTGGCTTCTTTTAAAAACACATCAAGCAAGGGTTACTCCAAGCGGAGTCTCCCTTTTTTCCAAAAATTGGGCCCCACACACACCCACCCCTTCAGTGGCAGCAGTTGTGCCCCAGTTGTACACTTCACAGCTAGATTTGCATCAAGCACATTCAAAAATACGCCATAATTAACCGTCCCCAGGATGACACCAGGGTAGGTAGCAAAGTCTTTGCTGAACCATGACTTGTTCATCTTGGCTTCTTTTAAAAACAATGTAAGCAAGGGTTACTCCAAGCGGAGTCTCCCTTTTTTCCAAAAATTGGGCCCCACACACACCCACCCCTTCAGTGGCAGCAGTTGTGCCCCAGTTGTACACTTTACAGCTAGATTTGCATCAAGCACATTCAAAAATACGCTATTCTTAACCGTCCCCAGGATGACACCGGGATAGGTAGCAAAGTCTTTCCTGATCCCAGCTCTGTTCATCTTGGCTTCTTTTAAAAACACATCAAGCAAGGGTTACTCCAAGCGGAGTCTCCCTTTTTTCCAAAAATTGGGCCCCACACACACCCACCCCTTCAGTGGCAGCAGTTGTGCCCCAGTTGTACACTTCACAGCTAGATTTGCATCAAGCACATTCAAAAATACGCTATTCTTAACCGTCCCCAGCATGACACTGGGATAGGTAGCAAAGTCTTTCCTGATCCCAGCTCTGTTCATCTTGGCTTCTTTTAAAAACACATCAAGCAAGGGTTACTCCAAGCGGAGTCTCCCTTTTTTCCAAAAATTGGGCCCCACACACACCCACCCCTTCAGTGGCAGCAGTTGTGCCCCAGTTGTACACTTCACAGCTAGATTTGCATCAAGCACATTCAAAAATACGCCATAATTAACCGTCCCCAGGATGACACCAGGGTAGGTAGCAAAGTCTTTGCTGAACCATGACTTGTTCATCTTGGCTTCTTTTAAAAACAATGTAAGCAAGGGTTACTCCAAGCGGAGTCTCCCTTTTTTCCAAAAATTGGGCCCCACACACACCCACCCCTTCAGTGGCAGCAGTTGTGCCCCAGTTGTACACTTCACAGCTAGATTTGCATCAAGCACATTCAAAAATACGCTATTCTTAACCGTCCCCAGGATGACACCGGGATAGGTAGCAAAGTCTTTCCTGATCCCAGCTCTGTTCATCTTGGCTTCTTTTAAAAACACATCAAGCAAGGGTTACTCCAAGCGGAGTCTCCCTTTTTTCCAAAAATTGGGCCCCACACACACCCACCCCTTCAGTGGCAGCAGTTGTGCCCCAGTTGTACACTTCACAGCTAGATTTGCATCAAGCACATTCAAAAATACGCTATTCTTAACCGTCCCCAGCATGACACCGGGATAGGTAGCAAAGTCTTTCCTGATCCCAGCTCTGTTCATCTTGGCTTCTTTTAAAAACACATCAAGCAAGGGTTACTCCAAGCGGAGTCTCCCTTTTTTCCAAAAATTGGGCCCCACACACACCCACCCCTTCAGTGGCAGCAGTTGTGCCCCAGTTGTACACTTCACAGCTAGATTTGCATCAAGCACATTCAAAAATACGCTATTCTTAACCGTCCCCAGCATGACACCGGGATAGGTAGCAAAGTCTTTCCTGATCCCAGCTCTGTTCATCTTGGCTTCTTTTAAAAACACATCAAGCAAGGGTTACTCCAAGCGGAGTCTCCCTTTTTTCCAAAAATTGGGCCCCACACACACCCACCCCTTCAGTGGCAGCAGTTGTGCCCTAGTTGCAAACAGGATGTTTTGATTTGCATCAAGCACATTCCAAATCCACAAGCATTTACTCTCCCCAGGATGACACAGGGGTAGTAAATTCCTTCTGGATCCATGACTTGTTCATTTTGATGAACGTCAGTCTGTCCACATTGTCACTGGACAGACGCGTGCGCTTATCTGTCAGCACACACCCAGCAGCACTGAAGACACGTTCAGAGACAACGCTGGCAGCTGGACACGACAAAATCTCCAAGGCGTAACTGGAGAGCTCTGGCCATTTTTCTAGATTTGAAGCCCAAAAGGAGCAAGGCTCCATTTGCAAAGTCATGGCATCGATGTTCATTTGGAGATACTCCTGTATCATCCTCTCCAGCCGTTGACTATGTGTCAGACTTGTTGTCTCTGGTGGCCTTGCAAAGGAGGGTCTAAAAAAATTATGAAAAGATTCCATAAAATTGCTGTTACCAGCACCAGATACGGTCCTACTGGTACGGGTAGACTGTTGAAGATGACGAGACCGTCCCATGTTTGTCAAGTTACAATTGGGAGAATCACTCCCTGAACCTGCACGGTTGTTTGGTGGAAAAGCCGATCTAAGATCGAGTAACAGCTTCTGCTGATACTCCTGCATACGTGCGTCCCTTTCTATGGCTGGAATTATGTCACAAAATTTGGACTTGTACCGGGGATCTAATAGTGTGGCAAGCCAGTAGTCATCATCACTTCTAATTTTGACAATACGAGGGTCATGTTGGAGGTAGTGCAACAAGAAGGCACTCATGTGTCTTGCGCAGCCATGCGGACCAAGTCCACGCTGTGTTTGTGGCATAGAGGTGCTAACCGTTCTTTCTTCCTCTGACATCTCCCCCCAACCTCTTTCAACTGAAATTTGACCAAGGTCTCCCTCATCCGCTGAGTCTTCCATGTCCATGGACACTTCGTCCTCCATTTCTTCATGTCCTCCTGCACCTTCCTCAACCTCTCGCCTGCTACCATGCGCCCTTGTTGATCCCTGTCCCCCATGGTCCCATGCCTGGCGCCTTGGTGATGATGAACGTCTGGACCTTGGTGATGTTGTTGTGTCTTGCGCATGTGAATCCTCCTGTAGTTCCTCCCCTTCCTGTTGTCCCACCCCCTGACTCCGAATAGTGTTTAGCGTCTGCTCCAGCATGTAAATGACTGGAATCGTCATGCTGATAATGGCATTGTCAGCGCTAAACATATTCATCGCCATGTCGAAACTGTGCAGAAGGGTGCATAGGTCCTTGATCTGAGACCACTCCATCAGGGTGATCTGACCCACCTCTGCATCTCGTTGGCCCAGGCTATACATCATGACGTATTGCACCAGGGCACGGCGGTGCTGCCACAGTCGCTGTAACATGTGGAGAGTTGAATTCCAGCGTGTCGCCACATCGCATTTCAGCCGATGAACCGGCAGGCCGAAATACTTCTGGAGCGATGCAAGTCGCTCAGCTGCGGCGCTTGAACGGCGGAAGTGAGCAGACAGTTTTCGTGCCCTGTTCAAAAGGCCATCTAGGCCGGGATACTGTATTAAAAATTGCTGGACGACAAGGTTCAACACGTGAGCCATACAAGGCACGTGTGTCACCTTGCCCAGGCGAAGGGCCGTACCCAGGTTTGCAGCATTGTCGCACACGGCCTTACCAGGCTGCAGGTTGAGTGGAGACAACCATTTATTAAACTCGGACCGCAGAGCTGACCACAACTCCTCAGCTGTGTGACTCTTATTACCAAGACATGTCAAGCTAAAGACCGCCTGATGCCGTTGCGCTCTGCTGCCAGCATAGTAATGAGGGGTGCGTGATTCCTTTTGCGCTGTGAGAACGCTGGTGGCCTGACCAGGCAGGCATGGGGCGGAGGTGGAGGACCCAGATGAGGTGGAGGATGCAGAAGCAGTGGCGGAACTTGGACAGACAGAGGATTGACACACAAGTCGTGGGGACGGCAAGACTTGTGCAGCAGACCCTTCACCATCTATCACCATAGTTACCCAGTGCCCAGTCAGCGACATGTAACGTCCCTATCCATGCTTACTGGTCCAAGTATCGGTGGTGAAATGCACCCGTTGACACACAGAGTTTCTCAAGGAAGCGGTGATGTTGTGTGCGACATGCTGGTGTAGCGCGGGCACACCTTTCTTAGAGAAGTAGTGGCGACTAGGCATCTGGTACTGGGGCACAGCGACAGACATAAGGTCTCTAAAATCCTGTGTGTCCACTAGGCGGAAAGGCAGCATTTCGGTAGCCAACAGCTTACAGAGGGATAGAGTCAACCTCTTAGCTTTGTCATGGGTCGCAGGAAGTGGCCTTTTATTTGACCACATCTGAGGGACAGAGATCTGGCTGCTGTGTGTAGACGGTGTTGAGTAGGGTGTCCCTGGAAAAATGCAGGTTTGTGAGGAAAGTGCAGGCGGAGACATGATGTTGCCTTCATCCAACGTTGGTGCAATTGATGTCTGAGAGAGCTGTACACACTCACTTGTTTCCCCTTCCAAACCAACTGATGACCTACCAAGCAAACTGCCTGTTGCGGTTACAGTGGTGGAAGTTGTGGGTGGAAAAACAGGTGTGACAGCTGTCCCCACAGTCCTAGAAGATGACGAGCGCGCGGATGCCATGGAAGGGGCAGGCGGTGGATGGTTCGCTCCGCTAGGCCGCATTGCAGCACGGTGAGCTTCCCACCGGGCCAAATGATATTTATTCATGTGACGATTCATGCAAGAAGTTGTCAAACAGCTGAGGTTTTGACCTCTACTAAGAGAACCCTGACAAATTTTACAGATCACATAATTTGGCCGATCTTTTTCTATGTCAAAAAAGGACCAGGCTAGGCAAGGCTTAGAGGCCATGCGACCTGTTGATCCACCCCGAATAATGCTCAGAGGCAGAGTGGTGGCTGAGGATGCAGTTGTAGACGTGCTACCAGTACTCCGACTGTGTCCAGGAAGGCGCAAGGTAACTTCGTCATCAGTTGCATCCTCCTCCACCACCTCTGTTGACCTCCTCGAGTGCCTGACTGTGGGTTGACAGTAGGTGGGATCTAGAACTTCATCATCAATTGTTGTGTTTGCACTCCCCTCCCCCTCAGACCGAGCCTCTTCTTGCCCTGACCGAATATTTAAGTTGTCATCCCAATCGGGTATCTGAGTCTCATCTTCATCAGTATGTTCCTCATTGTCTATAACCACAGGTGTTACAGTTTGTGACAAAGGGTCAACATTATGCTCAGAAACTTGGTCCTCACGGCCTGAATCAGAGTCACAAAGGTTCTGGGCATCACTGCAGACCATTTCCTGTTCTGTACTCACTGTAGCTTGGGAGCAGACCTCTGATTCCCAGGCTATAGTGTGACTGAACAGCTCTGCAGACTCAGCCATCTCAGTTCCACCATACTGTGCAGGGCTGATGGAGACTTCAGAGCTGAGAGAAAGCAAGTTTGATTGGGATGACAACTCAGAGGACTGGTGTTTTTTGGATGCGGTACTTGAAGTGGCTGAGAGGGCACTTGTTGGACCACTTGAGATCCATTCAAGCATTTTCCTTTTTTGTCCATCATCTACCTTTGTTCCTCTTGTTCGTGTCAGTAAAAAAGGGAGCACATCGGATTGTCCACGGTAAGTAGTAGACATCTTACTTTTGCTGGTAGATGGTCTATCTTCAGCAGATGATAATGGAGCTTTGCCACCTTCCCCACGGACAAAACCTTTTTTGCCTTTTCCACCACGCCTCTTCCCCTTTCCACCAGCATCTGACATTTTGCCACTCATGTTGATTGCGACAAGATTGTGCACTGAAAATGTGGTAGTAAAAATTGAGAGGTGGTGTAGATTGCAGTGGTGGTCTAGCTTTATTAACAGCAGAATAATAAAGAATAAATATCCCTGACAATGCAACTACAGCCCTTAAACTGGCAGCAAAAATACTAGTATAATGGCTTAGTTATAATGAGTTGGAGTGTGCAATGCAGGTAGAGGTGCTGCAAATGTCTTTGCACTAGTGTGACTATAGCAAAGTCCAATAGCCACGTATAGGATGCCACTAGGTACACTGAGTGTTTGCTAGTATAATGGCTTAGTTATAATGAGTTGGAGTGTGCAATGCAGGCAGACGCGCTCTGCAAATGTCTTTGCACTAGTGTGACTATAGCAAAGTCCAATAGCCACGTATAGAATGCCACTAGGTACACTGAGTGTTTGCTAGTATAATGGCTTAGTTATAATGAGTTGGAGTGTGCAATGCAGGCAGACGCGCTCTGCAAATGTCTTTGCACTAGTGTGACTATAGCAAAGTCCAATAGCCACGTATAGAATGCCACTAGGTACACTGAGTGTTTGCTAGTATAATGGCTTAGTTATCATGAGTTGGAGTGTGCAATGCAGGTAGAGGTGCTGCAAATGTCTTTGCACTAGTGTGACTATAGCAAAGTCCAATAGCCACGTATAGGATGCCACTAGGTACACTGAGTGTTTGCTAGTATAATGGCTTAGTTATCATGAGTTGGAGTGTGCAATGCAGGCAGACGCGCTCTGCAAATGTCTTTGCACTAGTGTGACTATAGCAAAGTCCAATAGCCACGTATAGAATGCCACTAGGTACACTGAGTGTTTGCTAGTATAATGGCTTAGTTATAATGAGTTGGAGTGTGCAATGCAGGCAGACGCGCTCTGCAAATGTCTTTGCACTAGTGTGACTATAGCAAAGTCCAATAGCCACGTATAGAATGCCACTAGGTACACTGAGTGTTTGCTAGTATAATGGCTTAGTTATCATGAGTTGGAGTGTGCAATGCAGGTAGAGGTGCTGCAAATGTCTTTGCACTAGTGTGACTATAGCAAAGTCCAATAGCCACGTATAGGATGCCACTAGGTGCACTGAGTGTTTGCTAGTATAATGGCTTAGTTATCATGAGTTGGAGTGTGCAATGCAGGTAGAGGTCCTGCAAATGTCTTTGCACTAGTGTGACTATAGCAAAGTCCAATAGCCACGTATAGGATGCCACTAGGTACACTGAGTGTTTGCTAGTATAATGGCTTAGTTATAATGAGTTGGAGTGTGCAATGCAGGCAGACGCGCTCTGCAAATGTCTTTGCACTAGTGTGACTATAGCAAAGTCCAATAGCCACGTATAGGATGCCACTAGGTACACTGAGTGTTTGCTAGTATAATGGCTTAGTTATCATGAGTTGGAGTGTGCAATGCAGGCAGACGCGCTCTGCAAATGTCTTTGCACTAGTGTGACTATAGCAAAGTCCAATAGCCACGTATAGGATGCCACTAGGTACACTGAGTGTTTGCTAGTATAATGGCTTAGTTATAATGAGTTGGAGTGTGCAATGCAGGCAGACGCGCTCTGCAAATGTCTTTGCACTAGTGTGACTATAGCAAAGTCCAATAGCCACGTATAGAATGCCACTAGGTACACTGAGTGTTTGCTAGTATAATGGCTTAGTTATCATGAGTTGGAGTGTGCAATGCAGGTAGAGGTGCTGCAAATGTCTTTGCACTAGTGTGACTATAGCAAAGTCCAATAGCCACGTATAGGATGCCACTAGGTACACTGACTGTTTGCTAGTATAATGGCTTAGTTATAATGAGTTGGAGTGTGCAATGCAGGCAGACGCGCTCTGCAAATGTCTTTGCACTAGTGTGACTATAGCAAAGTCCAATAGCCACGTATAGGATGCCACTAGGTACACTGAGTGTTTGCTAGTATAATGGCTTAGTTATAATGAGTTGGAGTGTGCAATGCAGGCAGACGCGCTCTGGAAATGTCTTTGCACTAGTGTGACTATAGCAAAGTCCAATAGCCACGTATAGGATGCCACTAGGTACACTGAGTGTTTGCTAGTATAATGGCTTAGTTATCATGAGTTGGAGTGTGCAATGCAGGTAGAGGTCCTGCAAATGTCTTTGCACTAGTGTGACTATAGCAAAGTCCAATAGCCACGTATAGGATGCCACTAGGTACACTGAGTGTTTGCTAGTATAATGGCTTAGTTATAATGAGTTGGAGTGTGCAATGCAGGCAGACGCGCTCTGCAAATGTCTTTGCACTAGTGTGACTATAGCAAAGTCCAATAGCCACGTATAGAATGCCACTAGGTACACTGAGTGTTTGCTAGTATAATGGCTTAGTTATAATGAGTTGGAGTGTGCAATGCAGGCAGACGCGCTCTGCAAATGTCTTTGCACTAGTGTGACTATAGCAAAGTCCAATAGCCACGTATAGAATGCCACTAGGTACACTGAGTGTTTGCTAGTATAATGGCTTAGTTATCATGAGTTGGAGTGTGCAATGCAGGTAGAGGTCCTGCAAATGTCTTTGCACTAGTGTGACTATAGCAAAGTCCAATAGCCACGTATAGGATGCCACTAGGTACACTGAGTGTTTGCTAGTATAATGGCTTAGTTATAATGAGTTGGAGTGTGCAATGCAGGCAGACGCGCTCTGCAAATGTCTTTGCACTAGTGTGACTATAGCAAAGTCCAATAGCCACGTATAGAATGCCACTAGGTATACTGAGTGTTTGCTAGTATAATGGCTTAGTTATCATGAGTTGGAGTGTGCAATGCAGGTAGAGGTGCTGCAAATGTCTTTGCACTAGTGTGACTATAGCAAAGTCCAATAGCCACGTATAGGATGCCACTAGGTACACTGAGTGTTTGCTAGTATAATGGCTTAGTTATCATGAGTTGGAGTGTGCAATGCAGGTAGAGGTGCTGCAAATGTCTTTGCACTAGTGTGACTATAGCAAAGTCCAATAGCCACGTATAGGATGCCACTAGGTACACTGAGTGTTTGCTAGTATAATGGCTTAGTTATAATGAGTTGGAGTGTGCAATGCAGGCAGACGCGCTCTGTAAATGTCTTTGCACTAGTGTGACTATAGCAAAGTCCAATAGCCACGTATAGAATGCCACTAGGTACACTGAGTGTTTGCTAGTATAATGGCTTAGTTATAATGAGTTGGAGTGTGCAATGCAGGCAGACGCGCTCTGCAAATGTCTTTGCACTAGTGTGACTATAGCAAAGTCCAATAGCCACGTATAGAATGCCACTAGGTACACTGAGTGTTTGCTAGTATAATGGCTTAGTTATCATGAGTTGGAGTGTGCAATGCAGGCAGACGCGCTCTGCAAATGTCTTTGCACTAGTGTGACTATAGCAAAGTCCAATAGCCACGTATAGAATGCCACTAGGTACACTGAGTGTTTGCTAGTATAATGGCTTAGTTATAATGAGTTGGAGTGTGCAATGCAGGCAGACGCGCTCTGCAAATGTCTTTGCACTAGTGTGACTATAGCAAAGTCCAATAGCCACGTATAGAATGCCACTAGGTACACTGAGTGTTTGCTAGTATAATGGCTTAGTTATAATGAGTTGGAGTGTGCAATGCAGGCAGACGCGCTCTGCAAATGTCTTTGCACTAGTGTGACTATAGCAAAGTCCAATAGCCACGTATAGAATGCCACTAGGTACACTGAGTGTTTGCTAGTATAATGGCTTAGTTATAATGAGTTGGAGTGTGCAATGCAGGCAGACGCGCTCTGCAAATGTCTTTGCACTAGTGTGACTATAGTAAAGTCCAATAGCCACGTATAGAATGCCACTAGGTACACTGCGTGTTTGCTAGTATAATGGCTTAGTTATCATGAGTTGGAGTGTGCAATGCAGGCAGACGCGCTCTGCAAATGTCTTTGCACTAGTGTGACTATAGCAAAGTCCAATAGCCACGTATAGAATGCCACTAGGTACACTGAGTGTTTGCTAGTATAATGGCTTAGTTATAATGAGTTGGAGTGTGCAATGCAGGCAGACGCGCTCTGCAAATGTCTTTGCACTAGTGTGACTATAGCAAAGTCCAATAGCCACGTATAGAATGCCACTAGGTACACTGAGTGTTTGCTAGTATAATGGCTTAGTTATCATGAGTTGGAGTGTGCAATGCAGGTAGAGGTGCTGCAAATGTCTTTGCACTAGTGTGACTATAGCAAAGTCCAATAGCCACGTATAGGATGCCACTAGGTACACTGAGTGTTTGCTAGTATAATGGCTTAGTTATAATGAGTTGGAGTCTGCAATGCAGGCAGACGCGCTCTGCAAATGTCTTTGCACTAGTGTGACTATAGCAAAGTCCAATAGCCACGTATAGAATGCCACTAGTTACACTGAGTGTTTGCTAGTATAATGGCTTAGTTATCATGAGTTGGAGTGTGCAATGCAGGTAGAGGTGCTGCAAATGTCTTTGCACTAGTGTGACTATAGCAAAGTCCAATAGCCACGTATAGGATGCCACTAGGTACACTGAGTGTTTGCTAGTATAATGGCTTAGTTATCATGAGTTGGAGTGTGCAATGCAGGTAGAGGTCCTGCAAATGTCTTTGCACTAGTGTGACTATAGCAAAGTCCAATAGCCACGTATAGGATGCCACTAGGTACACTGAGTGTTTACTAGTATAATGGCTTAGTTATCATGAGTTGGAGTGTGCAATGCAGGCAGACGCGCTCTGCAAATGTCTTTGCACTAGTGTGACTATAGCAAAGTCCAATAGCCACGTATAGAATGCCACTGGGTACACTGAGTGTTTGCTAGTATAATGGCTTAGTTATAATGAGTTGGAGTGTGCAATGCAGGCAGACGCGCTCTGCAAATGTCTTTGCACTAGTGTGACTATAGCAAAGTCCAATAGCCACGTATAGAATGCCACTAGGTACACTGAGTGTTTGCTAGTATAATGGCTTAGTTATCATGAGTTGGAGTGTGCAATGCAGGTAGAGGTGCTGCAAATGTCTTTGCACTAGTGTGACTATAGCAAAGTCCAATAGCCACGTATAGGATGCCACTAGGTACACTGAGTGTTTGCTAGTATAATGGCTTAGTTATAATGAGTTGGAGTCTGCAATGCAGGCAGACGCGCTCTGCAAATGTCTTTGCACTAGTGTGACTATAGCAAAGTCCAATAGCCACGTATAGAATGCCACTAGGTACACTGAGTGTTTGCTAGTATAATGGCTTAGTTATCATGAGTTGGAGTGTGCAATGCAGGTAGAGGTGCTGCAAATGTCTTTGCACTAGTGTGACTATAGCAAAGTCCAATAGCCACGTATAGGATGCCACTAGGTACACTGAGTGTTTGCTAGTATAATGGCTTAGTTATCATGAGTTGGAGTGTGCAATGCAGGTAGAGGTCCTGCAAATGTCTTTGCACTAGTGTGACTATAGCAAAGTCCAATAGCCACGTATAGGATGCCACTAGGTACACTGAGTGTTTGCTAGTATAATGGCTTAGTTATAATGAGTTGGAGTGTGCAATGCAGGCAGACGCGCTCTGCAAATGTCTTTGCACTAGTGTGACTATAGCAAAGTCCAATAGCCACGTATAGAATGCCACTAGGTACACTGAGTGTTTTCTAGTATAATAGCTTAGTTATCATGAGTTGGAGTGTGCAATGCAGGTAGAGGTGCTGCAAATGTCTTTGCACTAGTGTGACTATAGCAAAGTCCAATAGCCATGTATAGGATGCCACTAGGTACACTGAGTGTTTGCTAGTATAATGGCTTAGTTATCATGAGTTGGAGTGTGCAATGCAGGTAGAGGTGCTGCAAATGTCTTTGCACTAGTGTAACTATAGCAAAGTCCAATAGCCACGTATAGGATGCCACTAGGTACACTGAGTGTTTGCTAGTATAATGGGTAAGTTATAATGAGTTGGAGTGTGCAATGCAGGCAGACGCGCTCTGCAAATGTCTTTGCACTAGTGTGACTATAGCAAAGTCCAATAGCCACGTATAGAATGCCACTAGGTACACTGAGTGTTTGCTAGTATAATGGCTTAGTTATCATGAGTTGGAGTGTGCAATGCAGGTAGAGGTGCTGCAAATGTCTTTGCACTAGTGTGACTATAGCAAAGTCCAATAGCCACGTATAGGATGCCACTAGGTACACTGAGTGTTTGCTAGTATAATGGCTTAGTTATCATGAGTTGGAGTGTGCAATGCAGGTAGAGGTCCTGCAAATGTCTTTGCACTAGTGTGACTATAGCAAAGTCCAATAGCCACGTATAGGATGCCACTAGGTACACTGAGTGTTTGCTAGTATAATGGCTTAGTTATAATGAGTTGGAGTGTGCAATGCAGGCAGACGCGCTCTGCAAATGTCTTTGCACTAGTGTGACTATAGCAAAGTCCAATAGCCACGTATAGAATGCCACTAGGTACACTGAGTGTTTGCTAGTATAATGGCTTAGTTATCATGAGTTGGAGTGTGCAATGCAGGTAGAGGTGCTGCAAATGTCTTTGCACTAGTGTGACTATAGCAAAGTCCAATAGCCACGTATAGGATGCCACTAGGTACACTGAGTGTTTGCTAGTATAATGGCTTAGTTATAATGAGTTGGAGTGTGCAATGCAGGCAGACGTGCTCTGCAAATGTCTTTGCACTAGTGGGACTATAGCAAAGTCCAATAGCCACGTATAGGATGCCACTAGGTACACTGAGTGTTTGCTAGTATAATGGCTTAGTTATGAGTTGGAGTGTGCAGAGGACAGGAGGGTACAGTGCCAGGATTTTGGGGCTCTGGATAGAGGAATGGAAGCCTGCCTTTCTATCCCTCCTAATAGGCAAATGCAGTGAGGAAATCCCTGACCTTGGCTACACAGACGCTGGCGCTGTTTTCAGGACCTGTCACCTTAACTCTGACCCTGCCGGTTTGAGCCCTTAAAAGGACTGCTAGAAAGTGCTCTCCCTAAGCTGTCCAGCGCTGTGTATGGAGCGCATACAGCTGTATCAGCGATAGGACTCTGGAAGGAGCTGCGACAGTGATGTCTGACACCAAAGACGCAGAAGAGATAATGGCGTCCTGGAGGAAAATGTCCGGTTTTATAATGCAGGGACATGTGACATGGACATCCTATCACACATGCCGTTGCTTCTCTGGCTAAAAGTCCACTTAGCTGTGTGTGTGTCTGGGATTGGCTGACATGCTGGCCCGCCCCACAAGACGCGCGCGCTTAGGGAAGGAAGACAAGGAAAAAAAAAAAAATGGTGATCGCCATTATAGAAACAGCTGTGATCTGAAGGCGCTGTTCACGCACACTATACATTGAAATGTCATAATAGTGTGATTCACAGAGTGACTTTCACTATTACAGCAGAAACCAAGCTAGGATTTAGCTGTTTTTTTGCTGCTAGAACAATTCTCGAACGTTTCTTGAACTATCGAGCTTTTGCAAAAAGCTCGAGTTCTAGTTCGATCTAGAACATGCCCCAAAATCACTCGAGCCTAGAACTGGAGAACCACGAACCACAAACCGCGCTCAACTCTAGTCACCACCCGTCCACAGTCCTTACGGCAGACTCCAATCGGCCTCCACTGCAGACGGTCACCACATCCTGCCAACCTTGCTGTCCTGTCCGGGCCACACACCCGGACCAACTTCAGGCTCTTTGCTGTCACTTTTCTCCTCTCTACTACTTTCCTCCTTCCACTTCCTTAGCTTAACTCTCACTGCCTGTGTTTTCCCTCCTCCTTGGTGGGTGGAGACCAACCGCCTGGCTCCACCACCTGGTGTGGACAACAGCCCCTGGGGAAGGCAACAAGGATTTTGTGTTTTGACTATGATATGCCTGCAGGGAGTGTGGGGTGTGTAAGTGTTGTGCTCTGTGGCCTCTGGCTTGTCCAGGGCGACACAGAAGCACTGCAGCACTGCCTCGGCGAAGCGGCAAGAGGCTGTGCTGAAGCTAATCTGCATAGGTGACAAACCCCACAATGCAGAAGAGGTGTGGACAGCTCTGAAACAGCAGGCAGATCACTGGCTCACACCTCTGAACCTAAAGCCAGGAAAGGTTGTGTGTGACAATGGCCGGAACCTGGTGGCGGCTTTGAGGCGAGGCCAGCTGACACATGTTCCATGCGTGGCCCATGTGCTCAACCTCGTGGTTCAGCGTTTTCTAAAGTCATAACCAGAGCTGTCTGATCTGCTGGTAAAAGTTCGCCGCCTGTCTGTACTTTTTCGAAAGTCACCTACTGCTTCAGCCGGCCTTGCCGGCTTTCAGCGCCATTTGCATCTTCCGGCTCACAGACTGGTGTGTGATGTCCCCACGCGTTGGAATTCAACTCTGCACATGTTGGTCATGATATGTGAGCAGAAGAGGGCAGTTGTTGAGTACCTGCATCACCTAAGCCATCGGGAAATGGGTCAAACTCCACACATAACACCTGAGGAGTGGAGATGGTTGTCCGACCTATGTACCATCCGCCAAAAGTTTGAGGACTCCACCAAGATGGTGAGCGGCGATGACGACATTATTAGCATCACCATACCGCTTCTCTGCCTTCTAAAATGGTCTCTGCTCAAAAAACAACCATGATGCATTTCAGGCGGAGCGCGATGAGTTTGAGCAAGAAAAAGTAGTAGGTGTGGGTGATAACACACAGCCCAGCCTCGTCTCATCACAACGTGCAGTGGAGGACTATGACGAGGAGGAGGATGAAGACATGGAGCAACTCTCTGGCCAAATTGAGGATATGATATGCAGTCATATCCTCGGTTCAGCGTGGCTGGCCAGAGGACAGGGTAGATGAGGAGGAGGAGGAGGAGGAGGAGGACAGCATGTTCAGTCATCGTGTTGGTCAGGATACTGAAGTGATGGCTGTTAAGAGTCTGGCACACATGGCTGACTTTATGGTAAGCTGCCTGTCTCGGTGACCCTCGCGTTAAGAACATCTTTGCCGACAATCATTACTGGTTGGTAACACTGTTAGACCCACGCTACAAGGAGAACTTTATGTCTCTTATTCCCGAGGCGAAGAGGTCAGGCAAAATGCAGCAGTTCCAGAAGGCCATAGTCACGGAAGTAGGCAAAGCATTCCCCTCACAAAACGCTAGCGGTATAGGTCAGGAATCAGTGGACAACCAAGGCTTACAGCCGAGAGGGGCACAAGTCCAATCCGCCAGAGGTAGGGGAACAGTCTTTAAGATGTGGGACAGTTTTCTCAGGCCCTCACATACCACAGCCCCTGAGGTGCGGGGTAGTGCCACAAAAAATCCTAAGTTTGCCCAGATGCTCAAGGAGTACCTTGCAGATCAAACAACTGTACTCCGACATTCCTCTGTGCCTTACAATTAATGGGTATCCAAGCTGGACACGTGGCATGAATTGGCTCTCTACGCCTTGGATGTCCTGACCTGCCCTGCCGCTAGCGTTTTGTCAGAGCGTGTTTTTAGTGCCGCAGGTGGAATCATTACAGATAAACGCACCTGCCTGTCAACTGTAAATGCTGACAGGCTGACTCTGATCAAGATGAACAAGGGTTGGATTGGGCCAGACTTCACCACACCACCAGCAAATGAGAGCGGAATTTAAAGTTTGCCATGTACCTACACTCACCCATGGGTACACACTTCTGGACTTTGGCTAATCGCTGGACTGCTCCTCCTTCTCCTCATGCGCCATCATGATGACCGTTACAATAGTTAGGCCGTTGTTTCTGGTATACCCCCAGTGGTAAATTTTTTCGACCATTCTTTCAGAATGGACATTACAACGACAGGAGACCCGCTCCTTTGCATTGGGAACAATGTTTTGAGGCCCTTATGCACATCTCTATCCAGGGACAATGTGGAGCCTGACGCTGCCACCGACAGGCACACACGTGCGGTTTTTAAATGCAAGCATGGACGCAATAAGAACCTAACAGGTTTTTAGGAGCGACAATTACTGAGAAGTCTGACACTATCAGCCACTGCTGACTGACGTGTATTATACACTAGACTTGTGCGTTATATAATAGTTTGTGCAAAACGTGCACCTGTACGCTGCCACTGACAGGCACACACGTGCGGTTTTTAAATGCAAGCATGGACGCAATAAGAACCTAACAGGTTTTTAGGAGCGACAATTACTGAGAAGTCTGACACTATCAGCCACTGCTGACTGACGTGTATTATACACTAGACTTGTGCGTTATATAATAGTTTGTGCAAAACGTGCACCTGTACGCTGCCACCGACAGGCACACACGTGCGGTTTTTAAATGCAAGCATGGACGCAATAAGAACCTAACAGGTTTTTAGGAGCGACAATTACTGAGAAGTCTGACACTATCAGCCACTGCTGACTGACGTGTATTATACACTAGACTTGTGCGTTATATAATAGTTTGTGCAAAACGTGCACCTGTACGCTGCCACCGACAGGCACACACGTGCGGTTTTTAAATGCAAGCATGGACGCAATAAGAACCTAACAGGTTTTTAGGAGCGACAATTACTGAGAAGTCTGACACTATCAGCCACTGCTGACTGACGTTTATTATACACTAGACTTGTGCGTTATATAATAGTTTGTGCAAAACGTGCACCTGTACGCTGCCACCGACAGGCACACACGTGCGGTTTTTAAATGCAAGCATGGACGCAATAAGAACCTAACAGGTTTTTAGGAGCGACAATTACTGAGAAATCTGACACTATCAGCCACTGCTGACTGACGTGTATTATACACTAGACTTGTGCGTTATATAATAGTTTGTGCAAAACGTGCACCTGTACGCTGCCACCGACAGGCACACACGTGCGGTTTTTAAATGCAAGCATGGACGCAATAAGAACCTAACAGGTTTTTAGGAGCGACAATTACTGAGAAGTCTGACACTATCAGCCACTGCTGACTGACGTGTATTATTCACTAGACTTGTGCGTTATATAATAGTTTGTGCAAAACGTGCACCTGTACGCTGCCACCGACAGGCACACACGTGCGGTTTTTAAATGCAAGCACGGACGCAATAAGAACCTAACAGGTTTTAGGAGAAAAAAATACTGAGAAGTCTGACACTATCTGGACTGTTTTAGACTGTGTACACCAGCCCCAGATATGATGAAGGCTGGTATACGGTCACCGCTAGGAATGGCTATATACCCTGCCTGCCTGCCTGCCTGCCTGTATACTGCTACAATAGTCCTGACAAGGACTCTTCTGGTCACTAGCCTGTATTCCGACCTGGCTATACCCTGCCTGTATATAGCAACAATAGTCCTGAGAAAGACTCTGCTACTGTACTCCGACCTGGCTATACCCTGCCTGCCTGTATACAACTAGAATAGTCCTGAGAAGGACTTCTGGTCACACTGTTTGCAGCCCTGCTCCGGAACTAACTATAAAGGGCCGCAAACCTTTCCCTGAAGCAGCGACACTCTCCCTGCACTGACTGTCTGGATAGCTGTGAGCAGAGCACAGCGCGCCGGCCGGTATAAAGGCTCGGTCACGCTGTGCGGGCCGCCCAATCACTGCAATTCCACAACTAACAGGGCTGTGGCATTGCAGTGGTCTGCCAGCCAATCCCTGCATGAGGGCTGGCTCTCAAAAGAGCGCCAACATGCAGGGATGAAGACCACGAGTACAGCACGAGTATCGTGAGATTACTCGGTCCCCGCCGAGTAGCTCGAGTACAGTGATACTCGTGCGAGTACCGAGTAGTAACAAGCATGCTCGCTCATCACTAAAGTTTACATTGAATGTGTTACTTTTTTCTACATAGTTTAGTCGTTTGCTTTTGTATTTAAAGGAACTATATATTTTGAAACAAACAGGATTTTTATAATATGGGATTATGTTTTCTGCTAAAATGGTCAATAAAAAAGAAACCCAAAATCGTAGTTCTCTTGGTGATGGAAGCCAAAATATATTATCAGTTGGCAACAAAACCAAGAATTTCAAATATTACAGGTTGATAGCAAATTACTTCAACAGCGAAAACGGCTTGTTTTTACTGGGGATTGAACCCAGCACCTTCTGCGTGTGAAGTAGACGTGATGACCACTCCACTATGAAAGCTGTGAAATCTTGCAAAGTAATGGCATTTAGAGACGATTTTTGACCGCCAGGGGAAAAAAAAAAATAATTTGTAGTTCTGTTTGTGATGGAAGCCAAAACATCCCGTCATTCGGCAACAAAGCCGAGAACATCATATATTGTAGTTGGATAGCGTATTATTTCAACACTAAGAACAGATTGGTTTCAATGGGGATTGAACCCAGGACCTTCTGCGTGTTAAGCAGATGTGATGACCACTACACTATGAAACCTGACGAAAATTTACTGTGTATTGGCTAGCAGAGCAGAATTGTGACTGACGGGGCCTTTTTATTGCTGAAGGAAAGTATTTTTGGTTAATGAAACATTTACAATTTTTATTACATATTTTACCAGTTTTATTCCTACAAAGGGATTTTGCTTAAATTGAAGTTTATATTCAATGTGTTACTTTTTTCTCCATAGTTTTGTCTTTTGCTTTTGTATTTATGGGAACTATATATTTTGAAACAAACAGGATTTTTATAATATGGGATTATGTTTTCTGCTAAAATGGTCAATAAAAAAGAAACCCAAAATCGTAGTTCTCTTGGTGATGGAAGCCAAAATGTATTGTCATTTGGCAACGAAACCAAGAATTTCATATATTACAAGTCGATAGGAAAATACTTCAACACCAAAAATGGATTGGTTTCACTGGGGTTGAATCCAGGACCTTCTGCGTATTAAGCAGACGTGATGACCTCTACACTATAAAACCTTTGAAATCCTGCAAAGTAATGGCAATTAGAGATGAGTTTTCACCGCCAGGGGAAAAAAAAACAAATTCGTAGCTCTGTTGGTGATGGAAGCCAAAACATCCCATCATTCGGCGACAAAGCCGAGAACTTCATATATTGCGGGTTGATAGGGTTATATTTCAACACCATGAACAGATAGGTTTTCCTGGGGATTCAATCTAGGACCTTCTGCGTGTTAAGCAGACGTGATGAGCACTACACTATTAAACCTGATGGAAAGTTACTGTGTATTGGCTAGCAGAGCAGAATATTGACTGATGGGGCCTTTTTATTGCTGAAGGAAAGTATTTTTGGTTAATGAAACATTTACAATTTTTATTATATATTTTAACAGTTTTATTCCTACAAAGGGATTTTGCTTAAATTGAAGTTTACATTGAATGTGTTACTTTTTTCTACATAGTTTAGTCGTTTGCTTTTGTATTTAGGGGAACTATATATTTTAAAAGAAATAGGATTTTTATAATATGGGATTATGTTTTCTGCTAAAATGGTCAATAAAAAAGAAACCCAAAATCGAAGTTCTCTTTGTGATGGAAGCCAAAATGTATTGTCATTTTTTCAACGAAACCAAGAATTTCACATATTACAAGTCAATAGGAAATTACATCAACACCAAAAACAGATAGGTTTCACTGGTGATTGAACCCAGGACCTTCAGCGTGTGAAGCAGACGTGATGACCACTACACTATGAAACCTTTGAAATCCTGCAAAGTAATGGCAATTACAGACGAGTTTTGACCGCCAGGGGAAAAAAAACAAATTCGTAGCTCTGTTGGTGATGGAAGCTAAAACATCCCATTATTCGGCAACAAAGCCAAGAACTTTATATATTGCAGGTTGATATGGAATTATTACAACACCATGAACACATGGGTTTCACTGGGGATTGAAACCAGGACCTGCTGCGTGTGAAGCAGACGTTATGACCACTACACTATGAAACCTTTGAAATCCTGCAAAGTAATGGCAATTAGAGATGAGTTTTGACCGCCAGGGAAAAAAGAAACAAATTCGTAGCTCTGTTGGTGATGGAAGCTAAAACATCCCGTTATTCGGCAACAAAGCCAAGAACTTCATATATTGTAGTTTAATTGGGTATTATTTCAACACCAAGAACAGATTGGTTTTACTGGGGATTGAACGCAGGACCTTCTGCGTGTTAAGCAGACATGAAGACCACTACACTATGAAACCTTTGAAATCCTGCAAGGTAATGGCAATTATAGACGAGTTTTGACCACCAGGGAAAAAAAAAACAAATTCGTAGCTCTGTTGGTGATGGAAGCCAAAACGTCCCATCATTCGGCAACAAAGCCAAGAACTTCATATATTGTAGTTTAATTGGGTATTATTTCAACACCAAGAACAGATTGGATTTACTGGGGATTGAACGCAGGACCTTCTGCGTGTTAAGCAGACGTGATGACCACTACTCTATGAAACCTGATGGAAAGTTACTGTGTATTGGCTAGCAGAGCAGAATTGTGACTGACGGGGCCTTTTTATTGCTGAAGGAAAGTATTTTTGGTTAATGAAACATTTACAATTGTTATTACATATTTTACCAGTTTTATTCCTACAAAGGGATTTTGCTTAAATGGAAGTTTACATTGAATGTGTTACTTTTTTCTACATTTTTTAGTCGTTTGCTTTTGTATTTAAAGGAACTATATATTTTGAAACAAACAGGATTTTTATAATATGGGATTATGTTTTCTGCTAAAATGGTCAATAAATTAGAAACCCAAAATCGTAGTTCTCTTGGTGATGGAAGCCAAAATATATTAACAGTTAGCAACAAAACCAAGAATTTCATATATTACAGGTTGATAGCAAAATACTTCAACAGCAAAAACAGCTTGTTTTTACTGGGGATTGATCCCAGTACCTTCTGCGTGTTAAGCAGACGTGATGACCACTACACTATGAAACCGGATAAAAAGTTGATGTGTATTGGCTAGCAGAGCAGAATTGTGACTGACGGGGCCTTTTTATTGCTGAAGGAAAGTATTTTTGATTAATGAAACATTTACAATTTGTATTACATATTTTACCAGTTTTATTCCTACAAAGGGATTTTGCTTAAATTGAAGTTTATATTGAATGTGTTACTTTTTTCTCCATAGTTTGGTCTTTTGCTTTTGTATTTATGGGAACTATATATTTTGAAACAAACAGGATTTTTATAATGCAAAAGAAACAGGAGAGCAGATGTGGTTGAAATGCAAAAGAGAATGACAAATTTTATTACATCATAAAAAACAGTTTTTAGATGTAGCACAGAAAAATACATATAGGTGCAACAACAGAGGGCACCTTGGCACATAAAGAGTTAATCAGAATTAACAAGGCAAGTAGAATACATAAGACAACAAGTATACAGCACAGATGGCAAAAAATACAAAGTTACATGCCAGGTGATACCAGAGAACAATAGCTGGTGTGCAAGATAAGATAAAATTATACAGCACACTGGGTTTGTCAGTATATGCAAGCAATGATACATATCAGTAGCTAAATATATGCAACACTGCTCACCAGCATGCCAGGTGAAACCAGAGAACAATAGCTGGTGTGCAAGATAAGATAAAGTTATACAGCACACTGGGTTTGTCAGTATATGGAAACAATGATATATACCAGTGGCTAAAAAAATGTAAACACCGCTCACCAGCAATGATATAAAGTGCCAGATAAGTGCAGGAGCCAGAGACCAAAAGATCCCCCTCAGAAGCAAGATAACGCGCGTTTCAGGTCTTGTTAGTATAACCCTTCATCAGACCAAGGAGGGGTGGTGACTCATCTGTTCCCAGAAGCTTTAATAGACCATATGGTTCATCACATGGATCGGACAGGCCAGTCAGTGCAGGTTTAAGCTGGCACATGCGCGGTCATTGCTAATCCCACTAGCAGATGCGAGTGAAGTCAAGCCGAGGAGTGCAGGGGAGAGGGCTAAGGCAACGCCCCCCCACGAGCAAAACTCCGCCCTTGAGACATCGCTAAGCATGCCAGGGAGAGAAGAAAGACCAGGCATGTGCACACCACACATACTGGAACATACAAAGATACAGATATACGGGCTCCCACACAAACAGCAGTATAGGAACGCCAAGGAAAGAGGGCAAAGAAATAATGAAATGGCAGGAATCACAAGAATAACAGTAGTTAGCCCTCGACCAAGCAGTATATAATCCCGGCTGTCATGGGGGAAGCCACCTTGTAATCATAGTCCAGATGCACGATGTATTCAGGTAGTCATATTAACAGAGGCAGTGATCCATAGGGAGCAGAAGATGGAAGCTGCAAAGAAAAGGGCACAAAATGGCATAAAACACTTGCAGCAATAAAATTAGAATATAAAAACAGAGGTAAAAAATTGCATAGGTGGTAAAAAACCATATCTAGCAAAAAAAGGGGGGGGAGGAGGACAGGGGTCTAAAGGAAGGGGGCAAAGCTAAGGGACTCATTCAGACCAGACGGAGCCATAGTACCCAGTAGGGTGATCCATTTGGTTTCTTTTTGGGCGAGGATCTTTTTAAGGTTCCCGCCCCTATTGCCGCCATGTACGACATCTATCCCTATGACACGCAATGATCTCGCATTACATCCGTGATGGTTCCGAAAATGCCTAGGAAGGGTCTTAAGAGTAGAAATATCGGTCACCGTCTTGGCAGCACCAATATCTCTCACATGTTCACGCACTCTCACCCGCAATTCCCTAGAAGTTAAACCTATGTATATCTTAGGGCAACTACATTTAGCATAATAGATAACATAGGAAGTTGCGCATGAGATGTAACACCTAATATCAAATGCCCGACTACCATCTGCGGTGGAAAAGGTCTTACTGCGAGAGACATTGGTGCACGCAAGACAGCGACCGCAGGGAAAACACCCACGAATAGGATTAGTAGAACCAAAGGGATGGGAAATCACAGGAACGTAATGACTATGTACGAGAAAATCTCGTAGATTTTTGGAACGGCGTGCCGTCATTAGAGGATAATCAGGGACCAAATCCCTTAGGGTAGGATCAGATTTTAGTATCGGCCAGTGTTTGTTTAATATGGCACGCATGTTATGCCATTCATGGTTGCACGCAGATATGAATCGAGCCTCTCCTGCCCCCGTATTCGCCTGACTAGATGGCTGCAGAAGCTCCATTTGATTAGTATTCTTTGCCCTATTGTACCCCTTCTTTATGACACGACGGCTATATCCCCTATTAACCAATCTCGATGTTAGATCATTGGCCTGGGACTGAAAATTATCAGATGTAGAGCATATCCGCCTCATTCTGAGAAATTGCCCAACCGGAATGGCTTGGATGGTACTAACAGGATGAGAAGATGAGGCATGTAAAAGGGAGTTGACCGAGGTAGGCTTCCTAAAGACATTCGTCTGTAGTTGCCGACCACGGTCAACTCCAATCATAATATCCAAAAAATCAATAGACTGTAAATCATATCTAAAAGTGAGCTTAAGGTTCAATGAATTATGGTTTAAAACACCCATAAAGTCCGAGAGCTGCTCCACGGTACCCTGCCACAAAACAAAAACATCATCAATATATCTTAACCAGCACTGCGCATGGGTAGCGGCCGGCACGCCCTCATCGCCAAAAATGCCCCTCTCCCAATGGCCGAGGAACATATTAGCGTACGAAGGCGCACAGGCCGCGCCCATCGCAGTGCCTCTGGTCTGTAAATTAAAACCGGTCTTTGAAAATGAAGAAATTGTGTGTCAGGATAAAGTGGAGCAGCTCCAGGATCAGCTCACACAAATGGCCATCACGGTTGGTATTGCTCAGAAAGAAGCGGACTGCCTCCAGACCATCATCATGGTTAATATTGGTATAAAGTGACTCTATGTCCGACGTGACAAGAAGGGTATCAGAATCCACAAAAATCCCGTCGACCCTATTCAGGACGTCCGTCATATCCTTAACATAAGATGGCAATGTTTCCACAAGAGGTTTTAAATAATAGTCGATAAAGCGACAGACAGGGTCGCATAAGCCATCTATGCCGGATACGATAGGGCGCCCCGGAGGGTGTTTGGGATTCTTGTGGATCATGGGCAGGAGATAAAAGGTGGGGATTTTGGGAGATGCAACGAAGAGGCCATCAAAAACCTTCTTTGTTATAATTCCTTCATCTAAAGCCCCCTGCAAGATCCGGTATAGCAAATCTGAGAAGGGGAATGTATGTTTAATAGGATTTTTATAATATTGGATTATGTTTTCTGCTAAAATGGTCAATAAAAAAGAAACCCAAAATCGTAGTTCTCTTGGTGATGGAAGCCAAAATGTATTGTCATTTGGCAATGAAACCAAGAATTTCATATATTACAAGTCGATAGGAAAATACTTCAACACCAAAAATAGATTGGTTTCACTCGGGTTGAACCCAGGACCTTCTGCGTATGAAGCAGACGTGAGGACCTCTACACTATGAAGCCTTTGAAATCCTGCAAAGTAATGTCAATTAGAGACGAGTTTTCACCGCCAGGGGAAAAAAAACAAATTCGTAGCTCTGTTGGTGATGGAAGCCAAAACATCCTGTCATTCGGCAACAAAGCCAAGAACTTCATATATGGCAGGTTGATAGCACTACACTATGAAACCTGATGGAAAGTTACTGTGTATTGGCTAGCAGAGCAGAATTGTGGCTGACGGGGCCTTTTTATTGCTGAAGGAAAGTATTTTTGGTTAATGAAACATTTATAATTTTTATTATATATTTTACCAGTTTTATTCCTACAAAGGGATTTTGCTTAAATTGAAGTTTACATTGAATGTGTTACTTTTTTCTACATAGTTTAGTCGTTTGCTTTTGTATTTAAAGAAACTATATATTTTGAAACAAACAGGATTTTTATAATATGGGATTATGTTTTCTGCTAAAATGGTCAATAAAAAAGAAACCCAAAATCGTAGTTCTCTTGGTGATGGAAGCCAAAATATATTATCAGTTGGCAACAAAACCAAGAATTTCATATATTACAGGTTGATAGCAAATTACTTCAACAGCGAAAACGGCTTGTTTTTACTGGGGATTGAACCCAGGACCTTCTGCGTGTGAAGTAGACGTGATGACCACTTCACTATGAAACCTGTGAAATCCTGCAAAGTAATGGCATTTAGAGACGAGTTTTGACCGCCAGGGAAAAAAATAAATAATTTGTAGTTCTGTTTGTGATGGAAGCCAAAACATCCCGTCATTCGGCAACAAAGCCGAGAACTTCATATATTGTAGGTGGATAGCGAATCATTTCAACACTAAGAACAGATTGGTTTCACTGGGGATTGAACCCAGGTCCTTCTGCATGTGAAGCAGACGTGATGACCACTACACTATGAAACCTTTGAAATCCTGCAAAGTAATGGCAATTAGAGACAAGTTTTGACCGCCAGGGGAAAAAAAAACAAATTTGTAGCTCTGTTGGTGATGGAAGCTAAAAGATCCCATCATTCGGCAACAAAGCCAAGAACATCATATACTGCAGGTTGATAGGGTTTTATTTCAACACCATGAACAGATAGGTTTTACTGGGGATTCAACCAAGGACCTTCTGCGTGTTAATCAGACGTGATGAGCACTACACTATGAAACCTGATAGACAGTTACTGTGTATTGGCTAGCAGAGCAGAATTGTGACTGACGGGGCCATTTTATTGCTGAAGGAAAGTATTTTTGGTTAATGAAACATTTACAATTATTATTACATATTTTACCAGTTTTATTCCTACAAAGGGATTTTGCTTAAATTGAAGTTTACATTTAATGTGTTATTTTTTCTACATAGTTTAGTCGTTTGCTTTTGTATTTATGGGAACTATATATTTTAAAACAAATAGGATTTTTATAATATGGGATTATGTTTTCTGCTAAAATGGTCAATAAAAAAGAAACCCAAAATCGTAGTTCTCTTTGTGATGGAAGCCAAAATGTATTGTCATTTGGCAACGAAACCAAGAATTTCACATATTACAAGTCGATAGGAAATTACTTCAACACCAAAACAGATTGGTTTCACTGGGGATTGAACCCAGGACCTTCTGCGTGTGAAGCAGACGTGATGAAAACTACACTATGAAACCTTTGAAATCCTGCAAAGTAATGGCAATTAGAGACGACTTTTGACCGCCAGGGGAAAAAAAACAAATTCGTAGCTCTGTTGGTGATGGAAGCTAAAACATCCCGTTATTCGGCAACAAAGCCAAGAACTTTATAGATTGCAGGTTGATAGGATATTATTTCAACACCAAGAACACATTTGTTTCACTGGGGATTGAACCCAGGGACTTCTGCGTGTAAAGCAGACGTGATTTCCACTACACTATGAAACCTTTGAAAGCCTGCAAAGTAATGGCAATTAGAGACGAGTTTTGACCGCCAGGGAAAAAAAACCCCCAAATTTGTAGCTTTGTTGGTGATGGAAGACAAAACATCCCATCATTCGGCAACAAAGCCAAGAACTTCATATAGTGTAGTTTAATTGGGTATTATTTCAACACCAAGAACAGATTGGTTTTACTGGGGATTGAACCCAGGACCTTCTGCGTGTGAAGCAGACGTGATAAAAACTACACTATGAAACCTTTGAAATCCTGCAAAGTAATGGCAATTAGAGACGAGTTTTGACCGCCAGGGGAAAAAAAACAAATTCGTAGCTCTGTTGGTGATGGAAGCTAAAACATCCCGTTATTCGGCAACAAAGCCAAGAACTTTATAGATTGCAGGTTGATAGGATAATATTTCAACACCAAGAACACATGGGTTTCACTGGGGATAGAACCCAGGGCCTTCTGCGTTTAAAGCAGATGTGATTTCCACTACACTATGAAACCTATGAAAGCCTGCAAAGTAATGGCAATTAGAGACAAGTTTTGACCGCCAGGGAAAAAAAAAAACAAATTCGTAGCTTTGTTGGTGATGGAAGCCAAAACATCCCATCATTTGGCAACAAAGCCAAGAACTTGATATATTGCGGGTTGATAAGGTTTTAGTTCAACACCATGAACAGATTGGTTTTCCTGGGGATTCAACCTAGGACCTTCTGCGTGTTAAGCAGACGTGATGAGCACTACACTATGAAACCTTATGGAAAGTTACTGTGTATTGGCTAGCAGAGCAGAATTGTGACTGATGGGGCCTTTTTATTGCTGAAGGAAAGTATTTTTGGTTAATGAAACATTTACAATTTTTATTATATATTTTACCAGTTTTATTCCTACAAAGGGATTTTGCTTAAATTGAAGTTTACATTGAATGTGTTACTTTTTTCTACATAGTTTAGTCGTTTGCTTTTGTATTTATGGGAACTATATATTTTAAAACAAATAGGATTTTTATAATATGGGATTATGTTTTCTGCTAAAATGGTCAATAAAAAAGAAACCCAAAATCGAAGTTCTCTTTGTGATGGAAGCCAAAATGTATTGTCATTTGGCAACGAAACCAAGAATATCACATATTACAAGTCAATAGGAAATTACATCAACACCAAAAACAGATTGGTTTCACAGGGGATTGAACCCAGGACCTTCTGCGTGTGAAGCAGATGTGATAACCACTACACTATGAAACCTTTGAATTCCTGCAAAGTAATGGCAATTAGAGACGAGTTTTGACCGCCAGGTGGAAAAAAAACAAATTCGTAGCTCTGTTGGTGATGGAAGCTAAAACCTCCCATTATTCGGCAACAAAGCCAAGAACTTAATATATTGCAGGTTGATATGGAATTATTACAACACCATGAACACATGGGTTTCACTGAGGATTAAACCCAGGACCTTCTGCATGTGAAGCAGACGTGATGACCACTACACTATGAAACCTTTGAAATCCTGCAAAGTAATGGCAATTAGAGACGAATTTTGACCGCCAGGGAAAAAAAAAAAAAATTCGTAGCTCTGTTGGTGATGGAAGCCAAAACATCCCATCATTCGGCAACACAGCCTAGAACTTCATATATTGTAGTTTAATTGGGTATTATTTCAGCACCAAGAACAGATTGGTTTTACTGGGGATTGAACGCAGGACCTTCTGAGTGTTAAGCACACGTGATGACCACTACTCTATGAAACTTGATAGAAAGTTACTGTGTATTGGCTAGCAGAGCAGAATTGTGACTGACGGGGCCTTTTTATTGCTGAAGGAAAGTATTTTTGGTTAATGAAACATTTACAATTGTTATTACATATTTTACCAGTTTTATTCCTACAAAGGGATTTTGCTTAAATGGAAGTTTACATTGAATTTGTTACTTTTTTCTACATAGTTTAGTCGTTTGCTTTTGTATTTAAAGGAACTATATATTTTGAAACAAACAGGATTTTTATAATATGGGATTATGTTTTCTGCTAAAATGGTCAATAAAAAAGAAACCCAAAATCGTAGTTCTCTTGGTGATGGAAGCCAAAATACATTATCAGTTGGCAACAAAACCAAGAATTTCATATATTACAGGTTGATAGCAAATTACTTCAACAGCAAAAACGGCTTGTTTTTACTTGGGATTGAACAAAGGACCTTCTGCATGTGAAGCAGACGTGATGACCACTCCACTATGAAAGCTGTAAAACCCTGCAAAGTAATGGCATTTAGAGACGAGTTGTGACCGCCAGGGGAAAAAAAAGAAAAATAATTTGTAGTTCTGTTTGTGATGGAAGCCAAAACATCCCATCATTCGGCAACAAAGCCGAGAACTTCATATATTGTAGTTGGATAGCGTATTATTTCAACACTGAGAACAGATTGGTTTCACTGGGGATTGAACCCAGGACCTTCTGCGTGTTAAGCAGACGTGATGACCACTACACTGTGAAACCTGACGAAAAGTTACTGTGTATTGGCTAGCAGAGCAGAATTGTGAATGACGGGGCCTTTTTATTGCTGAAGGAAAGTATTTTTGGTTAATGAAACATTTACAATTTTTATGATATATTTTACTAGTTTTATTCCTACAAAGGGATTTTGCTTAAATTGAAGTTTTTATTGAATGTGTTACTTTTTTCTACATAGTTTAGTCGTTTGCTTTTGTATTTATGGGAACTATATATTTTAAAACAAATAGGATTTTTATAATATGGGATTATGTTTTCTGCTAAAATGGTCAATAAAAAAGAAACCCAAAATCGCAGTTCTCTTTGTGATGGAAGCCAAAATGTATTGTCATTTGGCAACGAAACCAAGAATTTCACATATTACAAGTCGATAGGAAATTACTTCAACACCAAAAACAGAATGGTTTCACTAGGAAATGAACCCAGGACCTTCTGCGTGTGAAGTAGACGTGATGACCACTACACTATGAAACCTTTGAAATCCTGCAAAGTAATGGCAATTAGAGACGAGTTTTGACCGCCAGGGGAAAAAAAACAAATTCGTAGCTCTGTTGGTGATGGAAGCTAAAACATCTCGTTATTCAGCAACAAAGCCAAGAACTCCATATATTGCAGGCTGATAGGATATTATTTCAACACCAAGAACACATGGGTTTCACTGGGAATTGAACCCAGGACCTTCTGCATGTAAAGCAGACGTGATTTCCACTACACTATGAAACCTTTGAAAGTCTGCAAAGTAATGGCAATTAGAGACGAGTTTTGACCACCAGGGAAAAAAAAACCAAATTCGTAGCTCTGTTGGTGATGGAAGCCAAAACATCCCATCATTCCCCAACAAAGCCAAGAACTTCAAATAATGTAGTTTAATTGGGTATTTTTTTTTCAACACCAAGAACAGATTGGTTTTACTGGAGATTGAACGCAGGACCTTCTGCGTGTTAAGCAGACGTGATGACCACTACTCTATGAAACCTGATGGAAAGTTACTGTGTATTGGCTAGCAGAGCAGAATTGTGACTGACGGGGCCGTTTTATTGCTGAAGGAAAGTATTTTTGGTTAATAAAACATTTACAATTGTTATTACATATTTTACCAGTTTTATTCCTACAAAGGGATTTTGCTTAAATTGAAGTTTATATTGAATGTGTTACTTTTTTCTCCATAGTTTGGTCTTTTGCTTTTGTATTTATGGGAACTATATATTTTGAAACAAACAGGATTTTTATAACATGGGAATATGTTTTCTGCTAAAATGGTCAATAAAAAAGAAACCCAAAATCGTAGTTCTCTTGGTGATGGAAGCCAAAATATATTATCAGTTGGCAACAAAACAAATAATTTCATATCTTACAGGTTGATAGCAAATTACATCAACAGCGAAAACGGATTGTTTTTACTGGTGATTGAACCAAGGACCTACTGCGTGTGAAGTAGACGTGATGACCACTCAACTATGAAAGCTGTCAAATCCTGCAAAGTAATGGCATTTAGAGACGAGTTTTGACCACCAGGGGAAAAAAAAAATAAATAAATTGTAGTTCTGTTTGTGATGGAAGCCAAAACATCCCGTCATTCGGCAACAAAGCCGAGAACTTCATATATTTTAGCTGGATAGCGTATTATTTCAACACTAAGAACAGATTGGTTTCACTGGGGATTGAACCCAGAACCTTCTGCATGTTATGCAGACGTGATAGCCACTACACTATGAAACCTGACAAAAAGTTACTGTGTATTGGCTAGCAGAGCAGAATTGTGACTGACGGGGCCTTTTTATTGCTGAAGGAAAGTATTTTTGGTTAATGAAACATTTACAATTATTATTACATATTTTACCAGTTTTATTCCTACAAAGGGATTTTGCTTAAATTGAAGTTTATATTGATCGTAGTTCTCTTTGTGATGGAAGCCAAAATGAATTGTCATTTGGCAACAAAACCAAGAATTTCACATATTACAAGTCGATAGGAAATTACTTCAACACCAAAAACAGCTTGGATTCACTGGGGATTGAACCCAGGACCTTCTGCGTTTGAAGCAGACGAGATGACCACTACACTAAGAAACCTTTGAAATCCTGCAAAGTAATGGCAATTAGAGACGAGTTTTGACCGCCAGGGAAAAAAAAAACAAATTCGTAGCTCTGTTGGGGATGGAAGCTAAAACATCCCATTATTCAGCAACAAAGCCAAGAACTTTATATACTGCAGGTTGATAGGGGATTATTTCAACACCAAGAACCCATGGGTTTCACTAAGGATTGAACCCAGGACCTTCTGCGTGAAAAGCAGACGTGATTTCCACTACACTATGAAACCTTTGAAAAAAAAAACAAAAAAAAAAAAAAAAACAAAAAGCCAGCACCAAATGTGCACTTCAGCACTAAACATTCCAAACTGTACTTATTATAAAAATTTTGAGATTTTTGGCAAAAAATTGCAATTTCTTGAGCTGCCTCGCCACGTCACGGCAAATCTCATTTGAGGCAGTCCTACACTAAAATATTTTTATAAAATGTGCCATACGGCCTCACATATGAATAGTAGAACTGCTCTCAGCAGCACTCACCCGGTCTATTTCAATCCCGTACCCATAACTGAGTCATGGCTGTGGGCGGGACAGGTCCAAGCAAATGCTGCATGAAGTAAATAGCCTGTGGACAAAGCCTGATGACTTAATGTGAACAGTCACCAACCGCCAAAATCTAGACAGATGGAATACATCCCAAATTGGGGTGCATAGCAAGGTGGAGGTCAACCACCGACCAATTCAATGAAGAAAAAACAAAAAGCCAGCACCAAATGTGCACTTCAGCACTAAACATTCCAAACTGTACTTATTATAAAAATTTTTTTTGAGATTTTTGGCAAAAAATTGCAATTTCTTGAGCTGCCTCGCCACGTCACGGCAAATCTCATTTGAGGCAGTCCTACACTAAAATATTTTTATAAAATGTGCCATACGGCCTCACATATGAATAGTAGAACTGCTCTCAGCAGCACTCACCCGGTCTATTTCAATCCCGTACCCATGACTGAGTCATGGCTGTGGGCGGGACAGGTCCAAGCAAATGCTGCATGAAGTAAATAGCCTGTGGACAAAGCCTGATGACTTAATGTGAACAGTCACCAACCGCCAAAATCTAGACAGATGGAATACATCCCAAATTGGGGTGCATAGCAAGGTGGAGGTCAACCACCGACCAATTCAATGAAGAAAAAACAAAAAGCCAGCACCAAATGTGCACTTCAGCACTAAACATTCCAAACTGTACTTATTATAAAAATTTTGAGATTTTTGGCAAAAAATTGCAATTTCTTGAGCTGCCTCGCCACGTCACGGCAAATCTCATTTGAGGCAGTCCTACACTAAAATATTTTTATAAAATGTGCCATACGGCCTCACATATGAATAGTAGAACTGCTCTCAGCAGCACTCACCCGGTCTATTTCAATCCCGTACCCATGACCGAGTCATGGCTGTGGGCGGGACAGGTCCAAGCAAATGCTGCATGAAGTAAATAGCCTGTGGATAAAGCCTGATGACTTAATGTGAACAGTCACCAACCGCCAAAATCTAGACAGATGGAATACATCCCAAATTGGGGTGCATAGCAAGGTGGAGGTCAACCACCGACCAATTCAATGAAGAAAAAACAAAAAGCCAGCACCAAATGTGCACTTCAGCACTAAACATTCCAAACTGTACTTATTATAAAAATTTTGAGATTTTTGGCAAAAAATTGCAATTTCTTGAGCTACCTCGCCACGTCACGGCAAATCTCATTTGAGGCAGTCCTACACTAAAATATTTTTATAAAATGTGCCATACGGCCTCACATATGAATAGTAGAACTGCTCTCAGCAGCACTCACCCGGTCTATTTCAATCCCGGACCCATGACTGAGTCATGGCTGTGGGCGGGACAGGTCCAAGCAAATGCTGCATGAAGTAAATAGCCTGTGGACAAAGCCTGATGACTTAATGTGAACAGTCACCAACCGCCAAAATCTAGACAGATGGAATACATCCCAAATTGGGGTGCATAGCAAGGTGGAGGTCAACCACCGACCAATTCAATGAAGAAAAAACAAAAAGCCAGCACCAAATGTGCACTTCAGCACTAAACATTCCAAACTGTACTTATTATAAAAATTTTGAGATTTTTGGCAAAAAATTGCAATTTCTTGAGCTGCCTCGCCACGTCACGGCAAATCTCATTTGAGGCAGTCCTACACTAAAATATTTTTATAAAATGTGCCATACGGCCTCACATATGAATAGTAGAACTGCTCTCAGCAGCACTCACCCGGTCTATTTCAATCCCGTACCCATGACTGAGTCATGGCTGTGGGCGGGACAGGTCCAAGCAAATGCTGCATGAAGTAAATAGCCTGTGGACAAAGCCTGATGACTTAATGTGAACAGTCACCAACCGCCAAAATCTAGACAGATGGAATACATCCCAAATTGGGGTGCATAGCAAGGTGGAGGTCAACCACCGACCAATTCAATGAAGAAAAAACAAAAAGCCAGCACCAAATGTGCACTTCAGCACTAAACATTCCAAACTGTACTTATTATAAAAATTTTGAGATTTTTGGCAAAAAATTGCAATTTCTTGAGCTGCCTCGCCACGTCACGGCAAATCTCATTTGAGGCAGTCCTACACTAAAATATTTTTATAAAATGTGCCATACGGCCTCACATATGAATAGTAGAACTGCTCTCAGCAGCACTCACCCGGTCTATTTCAATCCCGTACCCATGACTGAGTCATGGCTGTGGGCGGGACAGGTCCAAGCAAATGCTGCATGAAGTAAATAGCCTGTGGACAAAGCCTGATGACTTAATGTGAACAGTCACCAACCGCCAAAATCTAGACAGATGGAATACATCCCAAATTGGGGTGCATAGCAAGGTGGAGGTCAACCACCGACCAATTCAATGAAGAAAAAACAAAAAGCCAGCACCAAATGTGCACTTCAGCACTAAACATTCCAAACTGTACTTATTATAAAAATTTTGAGATTTTTGGCAAAAAATTGCAATTTCTTGAGCTGCCTCGCCACGTCACGGCAAATCTCATTTGAGGCAGTCCTACACTAAAATATTTTTATAAAATGTGCCATACGGCCTCACATATGAATAGTAGAACTGCTCTCAGCAGCACTCACCCGGTCTATTTCAATCCCGTACCCATGACTGAGTCATGGCTGTGGGCGGGACAGGTCCAAGCAAATGCTGCATGAAGTAAATAGCCTGTGGACAAAGCCTGATGACTTAATGTGAACAGTCACCAACCGCCAAAATCTAGACAGATGGAATACATCCCAAATTGGGGTGCATAGCAAGGTGGAGGTCAACCACTGACCAATTCAATGAAGAAAAAACAAAAAGCCAGCACCAAATGTGCACTTCAGCACTAAACATTCCAAACTGTACTTATTATAAAAATTTTGAGATTTTTGGCAAAAAATTGCAATTTCTTGAGCTGCCTCGCCACGTCACGGCAAATCTCATTTGAGGCAGTCCTACACTAAAATATTTTTATAAAATGTGCCATACGGCCTCACATATGAATAGTAGAACTGCTCTCAGCAGCACTCACCCGGTCTATTTCAATCCCGTACCCATGACTGAGTCATGGCTGTGGGCGGGACAGGTCCAAGCAAATGCTGCATGAAGTAAATAGCCTGTGGACAAAGCCTGATGACTTAATGTGAACAGTCACCAACCGCCAAAATCTAGACAGATGGAATACATCCCAAATTGGGGTGCATAGCAAGGTGGAGGTCAACCACCGACCAATTCAATGAAGAAAAAACAAAAAGCCAGCACCAAATGTGCACTTCAGCACTAACCTCTAATGAGATTTGCCGTGACGTGGCGAGGCAGCTCAAGAAATTGCAATTTTTTGCCAAAAATCTGAAAATTTTTATAATAAGTACAGTTTGGAATGTTTAGTGCTGAAGTGCACATTTGGTGCTGGCTTTTTGTTTTTTCTTCATTGAATTGGTCGGTGGTTGACCTCCACCTTGCTATGCACCCCAATTTGGGATGTATTCCATCTGTCTAGATTTTGGCGGTTGGTGACTGTTCACATTGAGTCATCAGGCTTTGTCCACAGGCTATTTACTTCATGCAGCATTTGCTTGGACCTGTCCCGCCCACAGCCATGACTCAGTCATGGGTACGGGATTGAAATAGACCAGGTGAGTGCTGCTGAGAGCAGTTCTACTATTCATATGTGAGGCCGTATGGCACATTTTATAAAAATATTTTAGTGTAGGACTGCCTCTAATGAGATTTGCCGTGACGTGGCGAGGCAGCTCAAGAAATTGCAATTTTTTGCCAAAAATCTGAAAATTTTTATAATAAGTACAGTTTGGAATGTTTAGTGCTGAAGTGCACATTTGGTGCTGGCTTTTTGTTTTTTCTTCATTGAATTGGTCGGTGGTTGACCTCCACCTTGCTATGCACCCCAATTTGGGATGTATTCCATCTGTCTAGATTTTGGCGGTTGGTGACTGTTCACATTGAGTCATCAGGCTTTGTCCACAGGCTATTTACTTCATGCAGCATTTGCTTGGACCTGTCCCGCCCACAGCCATGACTCAGTCATGGGTACGGGATTGAAATAGACCAGGTGAGTGCTGCTGAGAGCAGTTCTACTATTCATATGTGAGGCCGTATGGCACATTTTATAAAAATATTTTAGTGTAGGACTCCCTCTAATGAGATTTGCCGTGACGTGGCGAGGCAGCTCAAGAAATTGCAATTTTTTGCCAAAAATCTGAAAATTTTTATAATAAGTACAGTTTGGAATGTTTAGTGCTGAAGTGCACATTTGGTGCTGGCTTTTTGTTTTTTCTTCATTGAATTGGTCGGTGGTTGACCTCCACCTTGCTATGCACCCCAATTTGGGATGTATTCCATCTGTCTAGATTTTGGCGGTTGGTGACTGTTCACATTGAGTCATCAGGCTTTGTCCACAGGCTATTTACTTCATGCAGCATTTGCTTGGACCTGTCCCGCCCACAGCCATGACTCAGTCATGGGTACGGGATTGAAATAGACCAGGTGAGTGCTGCTGAGAGCAGTTCTACTATTCATATGTGAGGCCGTATGGCACATTTTATAAAAATATTTTAGTGTAGGACTGCCTCTAATGAGATTTGCCGTGACGTGGCGAGGCAGCTCAAGAAATTGCAATTTTTTGCCAAAAATCTGAAAATTTTTATAATAAGTACAGTTTGGAATGTTTAGTGCTGAATTGCACATTTGGTGCTGGCTTTTTGTTTTTTCTTCATTGAATTGGTCGGTGGTTGACCTCCACCTTGCTATGCACCCCAATTTGGGATGTATTCCATCTGTCTAGATTTTGGCGGTTGGTGACTGTTCACATTGAGTCATCAAGCTTTGTCCACAGGCTATTTACTTCATGCAGCATTTGCTTGGACCTGTCCCGCCCACAGCCATGACTCAGTCATGGGTACGGGATTGAAATAGACCAGGTGAGTGCTGCTGAGAGCAGTTCTACTATTCATATGTGAGGCCGTATGGCACATTTTATAAAAATATTTTAGTGTAGGACTGCCTCTAATGAGATTTGCCGTGACGTGGCGAGGCAGCTCAAGAAATTGCAATTTTTTGCCAAAAATCTGAAAATTTTTATAATAAGTACAGTTTGGAATGTTTAGTGCTGAAGTGCACATTTGGTGCTGGCTTTTTGTTTTTTCTTCATGAAACCTTTGAAAGCCTGCAAAGTAATGGCAATTAGAGACGAGTTTTGACCGCCAGGGAAAAAAAAAACAAATTCGTAGCTCTGTTGGGGATGGAAGCCAAAACATCCCATCATTCGGCAACAAAGCCAAGAACTTCATATATTGTAGTTTAATTGAGTATTATTTCAACGCCAAGAACAGATTGGTTTTACTGGGGATTGAACGCAGGACCTTCTGCGTGTTAAGCAGACGTGATGACCACTACTCTATGAAACCTGATGGAAAGTTACTGTGTATTGACTAGCAGAGCAGAATTGTGACTGACGGGGCCTTTTTATTGCTGAAGGAAAGTATTTTTGGTTAATGAAACATTTACAATTTTTATTACATATTTTACCAGTTTTATTCCTACAAAGGGATTTTGCTTAAAAGGAAGTTTACATTAAATGTGTTTCTTTTTTCCACATAGTTTAGTTGTTTGCTTTTTTATTTAAAGGAACTATATATTTTGAAACAAACAGGATTTTTATAATATGGGATTATGTTTTCTGCTAAAATGGTCAATGAAAAAGAAACCCAAAATCGTAGTTCTCTTGGTGAGGGAAGCCAAAATATATTATCAGTTGGCAACAAAACAAAGATTTTCATATATTACAGGTTGATAGCAAATTACTACAACAGAGAAAACGGCTTGTTTTTATTGGGGACTGAACCCAGGACCTTCTGCGTGTGAAGTAGACGTGATGACGACTCCACTATGAAACCTGTGAAATCCTCCGAAGTAATGGCATTTAGAGACGAGTTTTGACCGCCAGGGGAAAAAAAAAAATAATTTGTAGTTCTGTTTGTGATGGAAGCCAAAACACACCGTCATTCGGCAACAATGCCGAGAACTTCATATATTATAGTTGGATAGCGTATTATTTCAAAACTAAGAACAGATTGGTTTCACTGGGACCAGGACCTTCTGCGTGTTAAGCAGACGTGATGACCACTACACTATGAAACCTGACGAAAAGTTACTGTGTATTGGCTAGCAGAGCAGAATTGTGACTGACGGGGCCTTTTTATTGCTGAAGGAAAGTATTTTTGGTTAATGAAACATTTACAATTATTATTACATATTTTACCAGTTTTATTCCTACAAAGGGATTTTGCTTAAATTGAAGTTTATATTGAATGTGTTACTTTTTTCTCCATAGTTTGGTCTTTTGCTTTTGTATTTATGGGAACTATATATTTTGAAACAAATAGGATTTTTATAATATGGGATTATGTTTTCTGCTAAAATGGTCAATAAAAAAGAAACCCAAAATCGTAGTTCTCTTTGTGATGGAAGCCAAAATGTATTGTCATTTGGCAACGAAACCAAGAACTTCACATATTCCAAGTCGATAGGAAATTACTTCAACACCAAAAACAGATTGGTTTCACTGGGGATTGAACCCAGGACTTTCTGCGTGTGAAGCAGACGTGATGACCACTACACTATGAAACGTTTGATATCCTGCAAAATAATGGCAATTAGAGACGAGTTTTGACCACCAGGGGAAAAAAAACAAATTCGTAGCTCTGTTGGCGATGGAAGCTAAAACTTCCCGTTATTCGGCAACAAAGCCAAGAACTTTATATACTGCAGGTTGATAGGGGATTATTTCAACACTAAGAACACATGGGTTTCACTGGGGATTGAACCCAGGAACTTCTGCGTGTAAGGCAGGCGTGATTTCCACTACACTATGAAACCTTTGAAAGCCTGCAAAGTAATGGCAAATAGAGACGAGTTTTGACCGCCAGGGGAAAAAAAAAAATAAATTGTAGTTCTGTTTGTGATGGAAGCCAAAACATCCCGTCGTTCGGCAACAAAGCCGAGAACTTTATATATTGTAGTTGGATAGCGTAATATTTCAACACTAAGAACAGATTGGTTTCACTGGGAATTGAACCCAGGACCTTCTGCGTGTTAAGCAGACGTGATGACCACTACACTATGAAACCTGATGAAAAGTTACTGTGTATTGGCTAGCAGAGCAGAATTGTGACTGACGGGGCCTTTTTATTGCTGAAGGAAAGTATTTTTGGTTAATGAAACATTTACAATTATTATTACATATTTTACCAGTTTTTTTCCTACAAAGGGATTTTGCTTAAATTGAAGTTTATATTGAATGTGTTACTTTTTTCTCCATAGTTTGGTCTTTTGCTTTTGTATTTATGGGAACTATATATTTTGAAACAAATAGGATTTTTATAATATGGGATTATGTTTTCTGCTAAAATGGTCAATAAAAAAGAAACCCAAAATCGTAGTTCTCTTTGTGATGGAAGCCAAAATGTATTGTCATTTGGCAACGAAACCAAGAATTTCACATATTACAAGTCGATAGGAATTTACTTCAACACCAAAAAAAATTGGTTTCACTGAGGATTGAACCCAGGACCTTCTGCGTGTGAAGCAGATGTGATGACCACTACACTATGAAACCTTTGAAAGCCTGCAAAGTAATGGCAATTAGAGACGAGTTTTGACCGTCAGGGAAAAAAAAAACAAATTCGTAGCTCTGTTGGGGATGGAAGCCAAAACATCCCATCATTCGGCAACAAAGCCAAGAACTTCATATATTGTAGTTTAATTGAGTATTATTTCAACACCAAGAACAGATTGGTTTTACTGGGGATTGAACGCAGGACCTTCTGCATGCTAAGCAGACGTGATGACCACTACTCTATGAAACCTGATAGAAAGTTACTGTGTATTGGCTAGCAGAGCAGAATTGTGACTGACGGGGCCTTTTTATTGCTGAAGGAAAGTATTTTTGGTTAATGAAACATTTACAATTTTTATTACATATTTTACCAGTTTTATTCCTACAAAGGGATTTTGCTTAAAAGGAAGTTTACATTGAATGTGTTACTTTTTTCCACATAGTTTAGTTGTTTGCTTTTGTATTTAAAGGAACTATATATTTGGAAACAAACAGGATTTTTATAATATGGGATTTTGTTTTCTGCTAAAATGGTCAATAAAAAAGAAACCCAAAATCGTAGTTCTCTTGGTGAGGGAAGCCAAAATATATTATCAGTTGGCAACAAAACCAAGAATTTCATATATTTCATGTTGATAGCAAATTACATCAACAGCGAAAACGGCTTGTTTTTACTGGGGATTGAACCCAGGACCTTCTACGTGTGAAGTAGACGTGATGACCACTCCACTATGAAACCTGTGAAATCCTTCAAAGAAATGGCATTTAGAGACGAGTTTTGACCGCCAGGGGAAAAAAAAAAAATAATTTGTAGTTCTGTTTGTGATGGAAGCCAAAACATACCGTCATTCGACAACAATGTCGAGAACTTCATACATTGTCGTTGGATAGCGTATTATTTCAACACTAAGAACAGATTGGTTTCACTGGGGATTGAACCCAGGACCTTCTGCGTGTTAAGCAGACGTGATGACCACTACTCTATGAAACCTGATGAAAAGTTACTGTGTATTGGCTAGCAGAGCAGAATTGTGACTGACGGGGCCTTTTTATTGCTGAAGGAAAGTATTTTTGGTTAATGAAACATTTACAATTATTATTACATATTTTACCAGTTTTATTCCTACAAAAGGATTTTGCTTAAATTGAAGTTTATATTGAATGTGTTACTTTTTTCTCCATAGTTTGGTCTTTTGCTTTTGTATTTATGGGAACTATATATTTTGAAACAAATAGGATTTTTATAATATGGGATTATGTTTTCTGCTAAAATGGTCAATAAAAAAGAAACCCAAAATCGTAGTTCTCTTTGTGATGGAAGCCAAAATGTATTGTCATTTGGCAACGAAACCAAGAATTTCACATATTACAAGTCGATAGGAAATTACTTCAACACCAAAAACAGATTGGTTTCACTAGGGATTGAACCCAGGACCTTCAGCGTGTGAAGCAGACATGATGACCACTACACTATGAAACCTTTAAAATTCTGCAAAGTAATGGCATTTAGAGACGAGTTTTGACCGCCAGGGGACAAAAAACAAATTCGTAGCTCTGTTGGTGATGGAAGCTAAAACATCCCGTTATTCTGCAACAAAGCCAAGAACATTATATACTGCAGGTTGATAGGGGATTATTTCAACACCAAGAACACGTGGGTTTCATTGGGGATTGAACCCAGGATCTTCTGCGTGTAAAGCAGACGTGATTTCCACTACACTATGAAACCTTTGAAAGCCTGCAAAGTAATGGCAATTAGAGACGAGTTTTGACCGCCAGGGAAAAAAAAACCAAATTCGTAGCTCTGTTTTGGATGGAAGCCAAAACAACCCATCATTCGGCAACAAAGCCAAGAACTTCATATATTGTAGATTAATTGAGTATTTTTTTAACACCATGAACAGATTGGTTTTACTGGGGATTGAACGCAGGACCTTCTGCATGTTAAGCAGACGTGATGACCACTACACTATGAAACCTGACGAAAAGTTACTGTGTATTGGCTAGCAGAGCAGAATTGTGACTGACGGGGCCTTTTTATTGCTGAAGGAAAGTATTTTTGGTTAATGAAACATTTACAATTATTATAACATATTTTACCAGTTTTATTCCTACAAAGGGATTTTGCTTAAATTGAAGTTTATATTGAATGTGTTACTTTTTTCTCCATAGTTTGGTCTTTTGCTTTTGTATTTATGGGAACTATATATTTTGAAACAAATAGGATTTTTATAATATGGGATTATGTTTTCTGCTGAAATGGTCAATAAAAAAGAAACCCAAAATCGCAGTTCTCTTTGTGATGGAAGCCAAAATGTATTGTCATTTGGCAACGAAACCAAGAATTTCACATATTACAAGTCGATAGGAAATTACTTCAACACCAAAAACAGATTGGTTTCACTGGGGATTGAACCCAGGACCTTCTGCGTGTGAAGCAGATGTGATGACCACTACACTATGAAACCTTTGAAATCCTGCAAAGTAATGGCAATTAGAGACGAGTTTTGACCGCCAGGTGAAAACAAACAAATTCGTAGCTCTGTTGGTGATGGAAGCTAAAACATCCTGTTATTCAGCAACAAAGCCAAGAACTTTACATACTGCAGGTTGATAGGGGATTATTTCAACACCAAGAACACATGGGTTTCACTGGGGATTGAACCCAGGACCTTCTGCGTGTAAAGCAGACGTGATTTCCACTACTTTATGAAACCTTTGAAAGCCTGCAAAGTAATGGCAATTAGAGACGAGTTTTGACCGCCAGGGAAAAAAAAAACAAATTCGTAGCTCTGTTGGGGATGGAAGCCAAAACATCCCATCATTCGGCAACAAAGCCAAGAACTTCATATATTGTAGTTTAATTGAGTATTATTTCAACACCAAGAAAAGATTGGTTTTACTGAGGATTGAACGCAGGACCTGCTGCGTGTTAAGCAGACGTGATGACCACTACTCTATGAAACCTGATGGAAAGTTACTGTGTATTGGCTAGCAGAGCAGAATTGTGACTGACGGGGCCTTTTTATTGCTGAAGGAAAGTATTTTTGGTTAATGAAACATTTACAATTTTTATTACATATTTTACCAGTTTTATTCCTACAAAGGGATTTTGCTTAAAAGGAAGTTTACATTGAATGTGTTACTTTTTTCCACATAGTTTAGTTGTTTGCTTTTGTATTTAAAGGAACTATATATTTGGAAACAAACAGGATTTTTATAATATGGGATTATGTTTTCTGCTAAAATGGTCAATAAAAAAGAAACCCAAAATCGTAGTTCTCTTGAGGATTGGGGATTATTTCAACACCAAGAACACATGGGTTTCACTGGGGATTTAACCCATGACCTTCTGCGTGTAAAGCAGACGTGATTTCCACTACACTATGAAACCAGTTTTATTCCTACAAAGGGATTTTGCTTAAATTGAAGTTTATATTGAATGTGTTACTTTTTTCTCCATAGTTTGGTCTTTTGCTTTTGTATTTATGGGAACTATATATTTTGAAACAAATAGGATTTTTATAATATGGGATTATGTTTTTAACCAAAAAAGTATTTTTGGTTAATGAAACATTTACAATTATTATTACATATTTTACAAGTTTTATTCCTACAAAGGGATTTTGCTTAAATCCACTACACTATGAAACCTTTGAAATCCTGCAAATTAATTGCAATTAGAGACGAGTTTTGACCGCCAGGGGAAAAAAAACAAATTCGTAGCTCTGTTGGTGATGGAAGCTAAAACATCCCATTATTCGGCAACAAATCCAAGAACTTTATATACTGCAGGTTGATAGGGGATTATTTCAACACCAGGAACACATGGGTTTCACTGGGGATTGAACCCAGGACCTTCTGCGTGTTAAGCAGACGTGATTTCCACTACACTATGAAACCTTTGAAAACCTGCAAAGTAATGGCAATTAGAGACGAGTTTTGACCGCCAGGGAAAAAAAAACCAAATTCGTAGCTCTGTTGGGGATGGAAGCCAAAACATCCCATCATTCGGCAACAAAGCCAAGAACTTCATATATTGTAGTTTAGTTGAGTATTATTTCAACACCAAGAACAGATTGGTTTTACTGGGGACTGAACGCAGGACCTTCTGCGTGTTAAGCAGACGTGATGACCACTACTCCATGAAACCTGATGGAAAGTTACTGTGTATTGGCTAGCAGAGCAGAATTGTGACTGACAGGGCCTTTTTATTGCTGAAGGAAAGTATTTTTGGTTAATGAAACATTTACAATTTTGATTACATATTTTACCAGTTTTATTCCTACAAAGAAATTTTGCTTAAAAGGAAGTTTACATTGAATGTGTTACTTTTTTTCTACATAGTTTAGTTGTTTGCTTTTGTATTTAAAGGAACTATATATTTTCGTAGCTCTGTTGGTGATGGAAGCTAAAACATCCAGTTATTCGGCAACAAAGCCAAGAACTTTATATACTGCAGGTTGATAGGGGATTATTTCAACACCAAGAACACATGGGTTTCACTGGGGATTGAACCCAGGACCTTCTGCGTGTAAAGCAGACGTGATTTCCACTACACTATGAAACCTTTGAAAGCCTGCAAAGTAATGGCAATTAGAGACGAGTTTTGACCGCCAGGGAAAAAAAAACAAATTCGTAGCTCTGTTGGGGATGGAAGCCAAAACATCCCATCATTCAGCAACAAAGCTGTTTATTTGAGTATTATTTCAACACCAAGAACAGATTGGCTTTACTGGGGATTGAACGCAGGACCTTCTGCGTGTTAAGCAGACGTGATGACCACTACTCTATGAAATCAGATAGAAAGTTACTGTGTATTGGCTAGCAGAGCAGAATTGTGACTGACGAGGCCTTTTTATTGCTGAAGGAAAGTATTTTTGGTTAATGAAACATTTACAATATTTATTACATATTTTACAAGTTTTATTCCTACAAAGGGATTTTGCTTAAAAGGAAGTTTACATTGAATGTGTTACTTTTTTCCACATAGTTTAGTTGTTTGCTTTTGTATTTAAAGGAACTATATATTTTGAAACAAACAGGATTTTTATAATATGGGATTATGTTTTCTGCTAAAATGGTCAATAAAAAAGAAACCCAAAATCGTAGTTCTCTTGGTGAGGGAAGCCAAAATATATTATCAGTTGGCAACAAAACCAAGAAGTTCATATATTACAGGTTGATAGCAAATTACTTCAACAGCGAAAACGGCTTGTTTTTACTGGGGATTGAACCCAGAACCTTCTGCATGTGAAGTAGACGTGATGACCACTCCACTATGAAACCTGTGAAATCCTGCAAGGTAATGGCATTTAGAGACGAGTTTTGACAGCCAGGGGAAGAAAAAATAATAATTTGTAGTTCTGTTTGTGATGGAAGCCAAAACATACCGTCATTCGGCAACAATGCCAAGAACTTCATATATTACAGTTGGATAGCGTATTATTTCAACACTAAGAACAGATTGGTTTCACTGGGGATTGAACCCAGGACCTTCTGCGTGTTAAGCAGACGTGATGACCACTACACTATGAAACCTGACGATAAGTTACTGTGTATTGGCTAGCAGAGCAGAATTGTGACTGACGGGGCCTTTTTATTGCTGAAGGAAAGTATTTTTGGTTAATGAAACATTTACAATTATTATTACATATTTTACTAGTTTTATTCCTAGAAAGGGATTTTGCTTAAATTGAAGTTTATATTGAATGTGTTACTTTTTTCTCCATAGTTTGGTCTTTTGCTTTTGTATTTATGGGAACTATATATTTTGAAACAAATAGGATTTTTATAATATGGGATTATGTTTTCTGCTAAAATGGTCAATAAAAAAGAAACCCAAAATCGTAGTTCTCTTTGTGATGGAAGCCAAAATGTATTGTCATTTGGCAACGAAACCAAGAATTTCACATATTACAAGTCGATAGGAAATTACTTCAACACCAAAAACAGATTGGTTTCACTGGGGATTGAACGCAGGACCTTCTGCGTGTGAAGCAGACGTGATGACCACTACACTATGCACCCTTTGAAATCCTGCAAAGTAATGGCAATTAGAGACGAGTTTTGACCGCCAGGGGAAAAAAAACAAATTCGTAGCTCTGTTGGTGATGGAAGCTAAAACATCCCGTTATTCGGCAACAAAGCCAAGAACTTTATATACTGCAGGTTGATAGGGGATTATTTCAACACCAAGAACACATGGGTTTCACTGGGGATTGAACCCAGGACCTTCTGCGTGTAAAGCAGATGTGATTTCCAATACACTATGAAACCTTTGGAAGCCTGCAAAGTAATGACAATTAGAGACGAGTTTTGACCGCCAGGGAAAAAAAAAAAAAATTCGTAGCTCTGTTGGGGATGGAAGCCAAAACATCCCATCATTCGGCAACAAAGCCTAGAACTTCATATATTGTAGTTTATTTCAACACCAAGAACAGATTGGTTTTACTGGGGATTGAACCAAGGACCTTCAGCGTGTTAAGCAGACATGATAACCACTACACTATGAAACCTGACGAAAAGTTACTGTGTATTGGCTAGCCGAGCAGAATTGTGACTGACGGGGCCTTTTTATTGCTGAAGGAAAGTATTTTTGGTTAATGAAACATTTACAATTTTTATTACATATTTTACCAGTTTTATTCCTACAAAGGGATTTTGCTTAAAAGGAAGTTTACATTGAATGTGTTACTTTTTTCCACATAGTTTAGTTGTTTGCTTTTGTATTTAAAGGAACTATATATTTTGAAACAAACAGGATTTTTATAATATGGGATTATGTTTTCTGCTAAAATGGTCAATAAAAAAGAAACCCAAAATCGTAGTTCTCTTGGTGAGGGAAGCCAAAATATATTATCAGCTGGCAACAAAACCAAGAATTTCAAATGTTACAGGTTGATAGCAAATTACTTCCCATCATTCGGCAACAAAGCCAAGAACTTCATATATTGTAGTTTAATTGAGTATTATTTCAACACCAAGAACAGATTGGTTTTACTGGGGATTGAACGCAGGACCTTCTGCGTGTTAAGCAGACGTGATGACCACTACTCTATGAAACCTGATGGAAAGTTACTGTGTATTGGCTAGCAGAGCAGAATTGTGACTGACGGGGCCTTTTTACTGCTGAAGGAAAGTATTTTGGGTTAATGAAACATTTACAATTTGTATTACATATTTTACCAGTTTTATTATTACAAAGGGATTTTACTTAAAAGGAAGTTTACATTGAATGTGTTACTTTTTTCCACATAGTTTAGTTGTTTGCTTTTGTATTGAAAGGAACTTTATATTTTGAAACAAACAGGATTTTTATAATATGGGATTATGTTTTCTGCTAAAATGGTCAATAAAAAAGAAACCCAAAATCGTAGTTCTCTTGGTGATGGAAGCCAAAATATATTATCAGTTGGCAACAAAACAAAGAATTTCATATGTTACAGGTTGATAGAAAATTACTTCAACAGCGAAAACGGCTTGTTTTTACTGGGGATTGAACCCAGGACCTCCTGCGTGTTAAGTAGACGTGATGACGACTCCACTATGAAACCTGTGAAATCCTGCAAAGTAATGGCATGTAGAGACGAGTTTTGACCGCCAGGGGAAAAAAAAAAATAATTTGTAGTTCTGTTTGTGATGGAAGCCAAAACATCCCGTCATACGGCAACAAAGCCGAGAACTTCATATATTGTAGTTGGATAGCGTATTTTTTCAACACTAAGAACAGATTGGTTTCACTGGGGATTGAACCCAGGACCTTCTGCATGTTAAGCAGATGTGATGACCACTACACTATGAAACCTGACGAAAAGTTACTGTGTATTGGCTAGTAGAGCAGAATTGTGACTGACGGGGCCTTTTTATTGCTGAAGGAAAGTATTTTTGGTTAATGAAACATTTACAATTATTATTACATATTTTACCAGTTTCATTCCTACAAAGGGATTTTGCTTAAATTGAAGTTTATATTGAATGTGTTACTTTTTTCTCCATAGTTTGGTCTTTTGCTTTTGTATTTATGGGAACTATATATTTTGAAACAAATAGGATTTTTATAATATGGGATTATGTTTTCTGCTAAAATGGTCAATAAAAAAGAAACCCAAAATCGTAGTTCTCTTTGTGATGGAAGCCAAAATGTATTGTCATTTGGCAACGAAACCAAGAATTTCACATATTACAAGTCGATAGGAAATTACTTCAACAACTAAACAGATTGGTTTCACTGGCGATTGAACCCAGGACCTTCTGCATGTAAAGCAGACGTGATTTCCACTAAACTATGAAACCTTTAAAAGCCTGCAAAATAATGGCAATTAGAGACGAGTTTTGACCGCCAGGGGAAAAAAAACAAATTCGTAGCTCTGTTGGTGATGGAAGCTAAAACATCCCGTTATTCTGCAACAAAGCCAAGAACTTTATATACTGCAGGTTGATAGGGGATTATTTCAACACCAAGAACACATGGGTTTCACTGGGGATTGAACCCAGGACCTTCTGCGTGTTAAGCAGACGTGATGACCACTACACTATGAAACCTGACGAAAAGTTACTGTGTATTGGCTAGCAGAGCAGAATTGTGACTGACGGGGCCTTTTTATTGCTGAAGGAAAGTATTTTCGGTTAATGAAACATTTACAATTATTATTACATATTTTACCAGTTTTATTCCTACGAAAGGATTTTGCTTAAATTGAAGTTTATATTGCATGTGTTACTTTTTTCTCCATAGTTTGGTCTTTTGCTTTTGTATTTAAAGGAACTATATATTTTGAAACAAACAGGATTTTTATAATATGGGATTATGTTTTCTGCTAAAATGGTCAATAAAAAAGAAACCCAAAATCGTAGTTCTCTTGGTGATGGAAGCCAAAATATATTATCAGTTGGCAACAAAACAAAGAATTTCATTTGTTACAGGTTGATAGCAAATTACTTCAACAGCGAAAATAGCTTGTTTTTACTGGGGATTGAACCCAGGACCTTCTGCGTGTGAAGTAGACGTAATGACGACTCCACTATGAAACCTGTGAAATCCTGCAAAGTAATGGCATTTAGAGACGAGTTTTGACCGACAGGGGAAAAAAAATAATAATTTGTAGATCTTTTTGTGATGGAAGCCAAAACATCCCGTCATACGGCAACAAAGCCGAGAACTTCATATATTGTAGTTGGATAGCGTATTTTTTCAACACTAAGAACAGATTGGTTTCACTGGGGATTGAACCCAGGACCTTCTGCATGTTAAGCAGATGTGATGACCACTACACTATGAAACCTGACGAAAAGTTACTGTGTATTGGCTAGTAGAGCAGAATTGTGACTGACGGGGCCTTTTTATTGCTGAAGGAAAGTATTTTTGGTTAATGAAACATTTACAATTATTATTACATATTTTACCAGTTTCATTCCTACAAAGGGATTTTGCTTAAATTGAAGTTTATATTGAATGTGTTACTTTTTTCTCCATAGTTTGGTCTTTTGCTTTTGTATTTATGGGAACTATATATTTTGAAACAAATAGGATTTTTATAATATGGGATTATGTTTTCTGCTAAAATGGTCAATAAAAAAGAAACCCAAAATCGTAGTTCTCTTTGTGATGGAAGCCAAAATGTATTGTCATTTGGCAACGAAACCAAGAATTTCACATATTACAAGTCGATAGGAAATTACTTCAACAACTAAACAGATTGGTTTCACTGGCGATTGAACCCAGGACCTTCTGCATGTAAAGCAGACGTGATTTCCACTAAACTATGAAACCTTTAAAAGCCTGCAAAATAATGGCAATTAGAGACGAGTTTTGACCGCCAGGGGAAAAAAAACAAATTCGTAGCTCTGTTGGTGATGGAAGCTAAAACATCCCGTTATTCTGCAACAAAGCCAAGAACTTTATATACTGCAGGTTGATAGGGGATTATTTCAACACCAAGAACACATGGGTTTCACTGGGGATTGAACCCAGGACCTTCTGCGTGTTAAGCAGACGTGATGACCACTACACTATGAAACCTGACGAAAAGTTACTGTGTATTGGCTAGCAGAGCAGAATTGTGACTGACGGGGCCTTTTTATTGCTGAAGGAAAGTATTTTCGGTTAATGAAACATTTACAATTATTATTACATATTTTACCAGTTTTATTCCTACGAAAGGATTTTGCTTAAATTGAAGTTTATATTGCATGTGTTACTTTTTTCTCCATAGTTTGGTCTTTTGCTTTTGTATTTAAAGGAACTATATATTTTGAAACAAACAGGATTTTTATAATATGGGATTATGTTTTCTGCTAAAATGGTCAATAAAAAAGAAACCCAAAATCGTAGTTCTCTTGGTGATGGAAGCCAAAATATATTATCAGTTGGCAACAAAACAAAGAATTTCATTTGTTACAGGTTGATAGCAAATTACTTCAACAGCGAAAATAGCTTGTTTTTACTGGGGATTGAACCCAGGACCTTCTGCGTGTGAAGTAGACGTAATGACGACTCCACTATGAAACCTGTGAAATCCTGCAAAGTAATGGCATTTAGAGACGAGTTTTGACCGACAGGGGAAAAAAAAATAATAATTTGTAGATCTTTTTGTGATGGAAGCCAAAACATCCCGTCATTCGGCAACAAAGCCGAGAACTTCATATATTGGAGTTGGATAGCGTATTATTTCAACACTAAGAACAGATTGGTTTCACAGGGGATTGAACCCAGAACCTTCTGTGTGTTAAGCAGAAATGATGACCACTACACTATGAAACCTGACGAAAAGTTACTGTGTATTGGCTAGCAGAGCAGAATTGTGACTGACGGGGCCTTTTTATTGCTGAAGGAAAGTATTTTTGGTTAATGAAACATTTACAATTATTATTACATATTTTACCAGTTTTATTCCTACAAAGGGATTTTGCTTAAATTGAAGTTTATATTGAATGTGTTACTTATTTCTCCATAGTTTGGTCTTTTGCTTTTGTATTTATGGGAACTATATATTTTGAAACAAATAGGATTTTTATAATATGGGATTATGTTTTCTGCTAAAATGGTCAATAAAAAAGAAACCCAAAATCGTAGTTCTCTTTGTGATGGAAGCCAAAATGTATTGTCATTTGGCAACGAAACCAAGAATTTCACATATTACAAGTCGATAGGAAATTACTTCAACACCAAAAACAGATTAGTTTCATTGGGGATTGAACCCAGGACTTTCTGCGTGTGAAGTAGACGTGATGACCACTACACTATGAAACCTTTGAAATCCTGCAAAATAAAGGCAATTAGAGACGAGTTTTGACTGCCAGGGGAAAAAAAACAAATTCGTAGCTCTGTTGGTGATGGAAGCTAAAACATCCCGTTATTCGGCAACAAAGCAAAGAACTTCATATATTGTAGATTAATTGAGTATTATTTCTACACCAAGAACAGATTGGTTTTACTGGGTATTGAACGCAGGACCTTCTGCGTGTTAAGCAGACGTGATGACCACTACTCTATGAAACCTGATGGAAAGTTACTGTGTATTGGCTAGCAGAGCAGAATTGTGACTGACGGGGCCTTTTTATTGCTGAAGGAAAGTATTTTTGGTTAATGAAACATTTACAATTTTTATTACATATTTTACCAGTTTTATTCCTACAAAGGGATTTTGCTTAAAAGGAAGTTTACATTGAATGTGTTACTTTTTTCCACATAGTTTAGTTGTTTGCTTTTGTATTTAAAGGAACTATATATTTTGAAACAAACAGGATTTTTATAATATGGGATTATGTTTTCTGCTAAAATGGTCAATAAAAAATAAACCCAAAATCGTAGTTCTCTTTGTGATGGAAGCCAAAATGTATTGTCATTTGGCAACAAAACCAAGAATTTCACATATTACAAGTCGATAGGAAATTACTTCAACACCAAAAACAGATTTGTTTCACTGGGGATTGAACCCAGGACCTTCTGCGTGTGAAGCAGACGTGATGACCACTACACTATGAAACCTTTGAAATCCTGCAAAGTAATGGCAATTAGAGTCGAGTTTTGACCGCCAGGGGAAAAAAACAAATTCGTAGCTCTGTTGGTGATGGAAGCAAAAACATCCCGTTATTCGGCAACAAAGCCAATAACTTTATATATTGTAGTTTAATTGAGTATTATTTCAACACCAAGAACAGATCGGTTTTACTGGGGATTGAACGCAGGACCTTCTGCGTGTTAAGCAGACGTGATGACCACTACTCTATGAAACCTGATGGAAAGTTACTGTGTATTGGCCAGCAGAGCAGAATTGTGACTGACGGGGCCTTTTTATTGCTGAAGGAAAGTATTTTTGGTTAATGAAACATTTACAATTTTTATTACATATTTTACCAGTTTTATTCCTACAAAGGGATTTTGCTTAAAAGGAAGTTTACATTGAATGTAAAGGACTCTCATTTTGTCCTACTAAAGCTCTAGACAAAATTGAACTCTGCAGCGACATGGAAGATTACTTCAGGAGACTACGTCTAAGGGAATATTTTAGCGATGCAGATGTTTCAGAATCCACCCAGACTGAAGGAAGACGGATCTTGACAACCAAGAAAAGATCAGATTGGACACCTCCACCAGGACGCAACCCTCATCTGGATAACTATATAGACACTTTCAGACATTTGGTAAAATCCACTTTCCTAGACACACACAGGAGGCAACCATCCAACATCAGTGCCCAGGAGAGAAGGGCCATAAAATCTTTGAAAACCAACAAAGAAATCATCATTAAACCTGCAGACAAGGGGGGTGCAATAGTCATGATGAACAGATCAGACTACATGAAGGAAGCACACAGACAACTGATGGACACACGCTACTATAAGAAATTGGAGTCTGACCCCACACAGGACTATTACAAGGAACTTAACAAGTTGGCCTCTTGTCTGCCTGACATATCCATAAGAACTGATGAACTGATACCGGTGAGTCCAAGAATAGGCACATTCTACATGCTTCCCAAAATTCACAAATCTGGAAACCCAGGAAGACCCATCATTTCATGTGTGGGCACCCTCACTGAACAAGTCTCTGGATGGGTAGAGGGTATCCTTAAACCCTTGGTAAGGGATACAACCAGCTACATCCAGGACACTACTGACCTATTGAAAAAACTATCAGCAATAGGTCCTCTTCCAGAGGGAACCATCCTTGCCACCATGGATGTGGAATCCTTGTACGCGAACATTCCACACCAGGATGGATTAAATGCTTGCAAAATTTTCCTCGAAAATACAGGAACTGATGCCAATTCTGTGGTGAAGCTTACAAAATTCATCCTCACCCATAATTACTTTGCATTTGACAATGACATATATCTACAGGAGACTGGGACTGCAATGGGAAGCAAAATGGCACCACAATATGCAAATCTTTTCATGGCCAAGCTTGAGAGTGACTTTTTATCCTCTTGTCCTATCAGGCCTCTGGCCTACTACCGTTACATTGACGATATTTTAATCATCTGGACAGAGTCTGAGGAGCAGCTGAAGACCTTCCATGAACACTTTAATCAGTTTCATCCCACCATCAACTTAACACACAGCTACGCCTGCACGGAAATCAACTTCTTGGACACCATCATTAAACTACGGAACAATGAAATAGAGACATCCCTGTACAAGAAGCCAATTGACCGTCCAACATACCTGAAATGGGACAGTTTTCATCCAAAACACATAAAAAACTCTATTGTATACAGCCAGGCTATCAGGTATAATCGGATATGTTCCAACAGTACAGATAGAGACAATCACCTTGAGGGCCTCAGAAAGACCTTTCTGAATCAAGGCTACCACCCAAGAACAATTGAAAACCAGATTACAAGAGCCACCAGAATATCAAGAAACCATCTCCTACATTATAAAACTAAAGAAGAAAACACCCGGGTCCCTCTTGTAGTCACCTACAATCCACATCTAGAGGTGTTTAGAGGAGCTGCACGGAAACTACAACCATTACTGCAAAAAGATGCCCGGTTAAAATCTATTTTTCCAGACCCCCCACTTCTGTGTTTTAGACAGCCCCCAAATCTAAGAAGCATCATTGTCAGAAGCTCCCTGTCCTCTCCAACACCAACAGGAACATTTCCCTGCAACCAGAAAAAATGTAAGACCTGTCCATTAATATTGACAACGGACAAGATAAAGATTCCCAGATCACATCAGGACTACAAGATCCCAGGTACCTTCAGCTGCACCACAACCAATGTGGTGTACTTAATTATATGTACCAAATGTCCCACTGGGGGTCTGTATGTAGGGGAGACAGGACAACAGCTCAGGACAAGGATGAATTCTCACCGCCACACAATTAGAGAAAAAAGGATGGATCTACCTGTGGCCAAACATTTTTGTAACTCAGACCACAGCATCATGGACATGAAATTGCTGGTATTGAAAGGAAACTTCAAGTCCCAGAGAGACAGGAGACTTTGGGAATACAAACTTATGATGACCTTTGACACATTCAGAGCAGGGATGAATGTGTCTCATGGATTCATGTCTTTTTACATCAGTTAAAAGATGTGCTCCTCTGACCATCCGAGCGTGTCACAGCCCGGATCAGACCCTTATCAGAGGACAATAAAACTTTCACACTGAACTGCAGCAAAATTTATGGCCACAACAGTTTGCCCCCTGCCATAGAGACAGTTCTGTTTTATATAACTTGTTTTTTGGTTCTTTTTTTTTTTACTGCCCCATTCTATGTCCTGTTGTGTATAAATATGTGACTCTTCAGATTTTGTGTTATACCATGCCTGATGAAGAGACCTGAGTAGTCTCGAAAGCTTGCAATTATTACCATCTTTTCAGTTAGCCATTAAAAGGTATCAACCACTGAGGACTCTCAGTTCTTTTAAACAAAATTTTTTTATCTCTACTGGCTAACACGGTACAAAGATATATTTTACTTGTATCAAAATGGAGGATACCAGAATGTACCGCATCTTTATGGAACTAAAGACACTTCTGAAGAAACGCGCACAACTGGACAGTGACATATTTTTCTTATCCAAATGCAAAAAGGAGAATCTGATCCCCAAAGGACTCTGGATTACAAACCCAATTCTACATACCTACAATACCCATTATGCACAAAACCTTTGTCACAGGACTTCTGAGAGACTAAGGAACCACCTTTTGCATGTCTTCTACAGCATCAAGAGTAAAATCCAGAGAGAATTTGAAACACAAAGGAAGACACTACCAGAAAGCACAGAACAAAAAGTACAACAATACTATTACAGACTACGAACCCTTCTGATCCACAACAAGGAAAAGAAGCTACATAGACTGCGCCTCAACTCAGGACTTAATACAAACAGGTGGAGAACAAAGCCAAAATCTGACAACTTGGACAACCACTCCATTCAAGGCAAAAAAGCATCTAACTGTGTTATCAATCTCTCGGATTACAAACCAAACAAAATGGAACTTGCTGTGCTTTCTAAAGGACTCTCATTTTGTCCTACTAAAGCTCTAGACAAAATTGAACTCTGCAGCGACATGGAAGATTACTTCAGGAGACTACGTCTAAGGGAATATTTTAGCGATGCAGATGTTTCAGAATCCACCCAGACTGAAGGAAGACGGATCTTGACAACCAAGAAAAGATCAGATTGGACACCTCCACCAGGACGCAACCCTCATCTGGATAACTATATAGACACTTTCAGACATTTGGTAAAATCCACTTTCCTAGACACACACAGGAGGCAACCATCCAACATCAGTGCCCAGGAGAGAAGGGCCATAAAATCTTTGAAAACCAACAAAGAAATCATCATTAAACCTGCAGACAAGGGGGGTGCAATAGTCATGATGAACAGATCAGACTACATGAAGGAAGCACACAGACAACTGATGGACACACGCTACTATAAGAAATTGGAGTCTGACCCCACACAGGACTATTACAAGGAACTTAACAAGTTGGCCTCTTGTCTGCCTGACATATCCATAAGAACTGATGAACTGATACCGGTGAGTCCAAGAATAGGCACATTCTACATGCTTCCCAAAATTCACAAATCTGGAAACCCAGGAAGACCCATCATTTCATGTGTGGGCACCCTCACTGAACAAGTCTCTGGATGGGTAGAGGGTATCCTTAAACCCTTGGTAAGGGATACAACCAGCTACATCCAGGACACTACTGACCTATTGAAAAAACTATCAGCAATAGGTCCTCTTCCAGAGGGAACCATCCTTGCCACCATGGATGTGGAATCCTTGTACTCGAACATTCCACACCAGGATGGATTAAATGCTTGCAAAATTTTCCTCGAAAATACAGGAACTGATGCCAATTCTGTGGTGAAGCTTACAAAATTCATCCTCACCCATAATTACTTTGCATTTGACAATGACATATATCTACAGGAGACTGGGACTGCAATGGGAAGCAAAATGGCACCACAATATGCAAATCTTTTCATGGCCAAGCTTGAGAGTGACTTTTTATCCTCTTGTCCTATCAGGCCTCTGGCCTACTACCGTTACATTGACGATATTTTAATCATCTGGACAGAGTCTGAGGAGCAGCTGAAGACCTTCCATGAACACTTTAATCAGTTTCATCCCACCATCAACTTAACACACAGCTACGCCTGCACGGAAATCAACTTCTTGGACACCATCATTAAACTACGGAACAATGAAATAGAGACATCCCTGTACAAGAAGCCAATTGACCGTCCAACATACCTGAAATGGGACAGTTTTCATCCAAAACACATAAAAAACTCTATTGTATACAGCCAGGCTATCAGGTATAATCGGATATGTTCCAACAGTACAGATAGAGACAATCACCTTGAGGGCCTCAGAAAGACCTTTCTGAATCAAGGCTACCACCCAAGAACAATTGAAAACCAGATTACAAGAGCCACCAGAATATCAAGAAACCATCTCCTACATTATAAAACTAAAGAAGAAAACACCCGGGTCCCTCTTGTAGTCACCTACAATCCACATCTAGAGGTGTTTAGAGGAGCTGCACGGAAACTACAACCATTACTGCAAAAAGATGCCCGGTTAAAATCTATTTTTCCAGACCCCCCACTTCTGTGTTTTAGACAGCCCCCAAATCTAAGAAGCATCATTGTCAGAAGCTCCCTGTCCTCTCCAACACCAACAGGAACATTTCCCTGCAACCAGAAAAAATGTAAGACCTGTCCATTAATATTGACAACGGACAAGATAAAGATTCCCAGATCACATCAGGACTACAAGATCCCAGGTACCTTCAGCTGCACCACAACCAATGTGGTGTACTTAATTATATGTACCAAATGTCCCACTGGGGGTCTGTATGTAGGGGAGACAGGACAACAGCTCAGGACAAGGATGAATTCTCACCGCCACACAATTAGAGAAAAAAGGATGGATCTACCTGTGGCCAAACATTTTTGTAACTCAGACCACAGCATCATGGACATGAAATTGCTGGTATTGAAAGGAAACTTCAAGTCCCAGAGAGACAGGAGACTTTGGGAATACAAACTTATGATGACCTTTGACACATTCAGAGCAGGGATGAATGTGTCTCATGGATTCATGTCTTTTTACATCAGTTAAAAGATGTGCTCCTCTGACCATCCGAGCGTGTCACAGCCCGGATCAGACCCTTATCAGAGGACAATAAAACTTTCACACTGAACTGCAGCAAAATTTATGGCCACAACAGTTTGCCCCCTGCCATAGAGACAGTTCTGTTTTATATAACTTGTTTTTTGGTTCTTTTTTTTTTTACTGCCCCATTCTATGTCCTGTTGTGTATAAATATGTGACTCTTCAGATTTTGTGTTATACCATGCCTGATGAAGAGACCTGAGTAGTCTCGAAAGCTTGCAATTATTACCATCTTTTCAGTTAGCCATTAAAAGGTATCAACCACTGAGGACTCTCAGTTCTTTTAAACAAAATTTTTTTATCTCTACTGGCTAACACGGTACAAAGATATATTTTACTTGTATCAAAATGGAGGATACCAGAATGTACCGCATCTTTATGGAACTAAAGACACTTCTGAAGAAACGCGCACAACTGGACAGCGACATATTTTTCTTATCCAAATGCAAAAAGGAGAATCTGATCCCCAAAGGACTCTGGATTACAAACCCAATTCTACATACCTACAATACCCATTATGCACAAAACCTTTGTCACAGGACTTCTGAGAGACTAAGGAACCACCTTTTGCATGTCTTCTACAGCATCAAGAGTAAAATCCAGAGAGAATTTGAAACACAAAGGAAGACACTACCAGAAAGCACAGAACAAAAAGTACAACAATACTATTACAGACTACGAACCCTTCTGATCCACAACAAGGAAAAGAAGCTACATAGACTGCGCCTCAACTCAGGACTTAATACAAACAGGTGGAGAACAAAGCCAAAATCTGACAACTTGGACAACCACTCCATTCAAGGCAAAAAAGCATCTAACTGTGTTATCAATCTCTCGGATTACAAACCAAACAAAATGGAACTTGCTGTGCTTTCTAAAGGACTCTCATTTTGTCCTACTAAAGCTCTAGACAAAATTGAACTCTGCAGCGACATGGAAGATTACTTCAGGAGACTACGTCTAAGGGAATATTTTAGCGATGCAGATGTTTCAGAATCCACCCAGACTGAAGGAAGACGGATCTTGACAACCAAGAAAAGATCAGATTGGACACCTCCACCAGGACGCAACCCTCATCTGGATAACTATATAGACACTTTCAGACATTTGGTAAAATCCACTTTCCTAGACACACACAGGAGGCAACCATCCAACATCAGTGCCCAGGAGAGAAGGGCCATAAAATCTTTGAAAACCAACAAAGAAATCATCATTAAACCTGCAGACAAGGGGGGTGCAATAGTCATGATGAACAGATCAGACTACATGAAGGAAGCACACAGACAACTGATGGACACACGCTACTATAAGAAATTGGAGTCTGACCCCACACAGGACTATTACAAGGAACTTAACAAGTTGGCCTCTTGTCTGCCTGACATATCCATAAGAACTGATGAACTGATACCGGTGAGTCCAAGAATAGGCACATTCTACATGCTTCCCAAAATTCACAAATCTGGAAACCCAGGAAGACCCATCATTTCATGTGTGGGCACCCTCACTGAACAAGTCTCTGGATGGGTAGAGGGTATCCTTAAACCCTTGGTAAGGGATACAACCAGCTACATCCAGGACACTACTGACCTATTGAAAAAACTATCAGCAATAGGTCCTCTTCCAGAGGGAACCATCCTTGCCACCATGGATGTGGAATCCTTGTACTCGAACATTCCACACCAGGATGGATTAAATGCTTGCAAAATTTTCCTCGAAAATACAGGAACTGATGCCAATTCTGTGGTGAAGCTTACAAAATTCATCCTCACCCATAATTACTTTGCATTTGACAATGACATATATCTACAGGAGACTGGGACTGCAATGGGAAGCAAAATGGCACCACAATATGCAAATCTTTTCATGGCCAAGCTTGAGAGTGACTTTTTATCCTCTTGTCCTATCAGGCCTCTGGCCTACTACCGTTACATTGACGATATTTTAATCATCTGGACAGAGTCTGAGGAGCAGCTGAAGACCTTCCATGAACACTTTAATCAGTTTCATCCCACCATCAACTTAACACACAGCTACGCCTGCACGGAAATCAACTTCTTGGACACCATCATTAAACTACGGAACAATGAAATAGAGACATCCCTGTACAAGAAGCCAATTGACCGTCCAACATACCTGAAATGGGACAGTTTTCATCCAAAACACATAAAAAACTCTATTGTATACAGCCAGGCTATCAGGTATAATCGGATATGTTCCAACAGTACAGATAGAGACAATCACCTTGAGGGCCTCAGAAAGACCTTTCTGAATCAAGGCTACCACCCAAGAACAATTGAAAACCAGATTACAAGAGCCACCAGAATATCAAGAAACCATCTCCTACATTATAAAACTAAAGAAGAAAACACCCGGGTCCCTCTTGTAGTCACCTACAATCCACATCTAGAGGTGTTTAGAGGAGCTGCACGGAAACTACAACCATTACTGCAAAAAGATGCCCGGTTAAAATCTATTTTTCCAGACCCCCCACTTCTGTGTTTTAGACAGCCCCCAAATCTAAGAAGCATCATTGTCAGAAGCTCCCTGTCCTCTCCAACACCAACAGGAACATTTCCCTGCAACCAGAAAAAATGTAAGACCTGTCCATTAATATTGACAACGGACAAGATAAAGATTCCCAGATCACATCAGGACTACAAGATCCCAGGTACCTTCAGCTGCACCACAACCAATGTGGTGTACTTAATTATATGTACCAAATGTCCCACTGGGGGTCTGTATGTAGGGGAGACAGGACAACAGCTCAGGACAAGGATGAATTCTCACCGCCACACAATTAGAGAAAAAAGGATGGATCTACCTGTGGCCAAACATTTTTGTAACTCAGACCACAGCATCATGGACATGAAATTGCTGGTATTGAAAGGAAACTTCAAGTCCCAGAGAGACAGGAGACTTTGGGAATACAAACTTATGATGACCTTTGACACATTCAGAGCAGGGATGAATGTGTCTCATGGATTCATGTCTTTTTACATCAGTTAAAAGATGTGCTCCTCTGACCATCCGAGCGTGTCACAGCCCGGATCAGACCCTTATCAGAGGACAATAAAACTTTCACACTGAACTGCAGCAAAATTTATGGCCACAACAGTTTGCCCCCTGCCATAGAGACAGTTCTGTTTTATATAACTTGTTTTTTGGTTCTTTTTTTTTTTACTGCCCCATTCTATGTCCTGTTGTGTATAAATATGTGACTCTTCAGATTTTGTGTTATACCATGCCTGATGAAGAGACCTGAGTAGTCTCGAAAGCTTGCAATTATTACCATCTTTTCAGTTAGCCATTAAAAGGTATCAACCACTGAGGACTCTCAGTTCTTTTAAACAAAATTTTTTTATCTCTACTGGCTAACACGGTACAAAGATATATTTTACTTGTATCAAAATGGAGGATACCAGAATGTACCGCATCTTTATGGAACTAAAGACACTTCTGAAGAAACGCGCACAACTGGACAGCGACATATTTTTCTTATCCAAATGCAAAAAGGAGAATCTGATCCCCAAAGGACTCTGGATTACAAACCCAATTCTACATACCTACAATACCCATTATGCACAAAACCTTTGTCACAGGACTTCTGAGAGACTAAGGAACCACCTTTTGCATGTCTTCTACAGCATCAAGAGTAAAATCCAGAGAGAATTTGAAACACAAAGGAAGACACTACCAGAAAGCACAGAACAAAAAGTACAACAATACTATTACAGACTACGAACCCTTCTGATCCACAACAAGGAAAAGAAGCTACATAGACTGCGCCTCAACTCAGGACTTAATACAAACAGGTGGAGAACAAAGCCAAAATCTGACAACTTGGACAACCACTCCATTCAAGGCAAAAAAGCATCTAACTGTGTTATCAATCTCTCGGATTACAAACCAAACAAAATGGAACTTGCTGTGCTTTCTAAAGGACTCTCATTTTGTCCTACTAAAGCTCTAGACAAAATTGAACTCTGCAGCGACATGGAAGATTACTTCAGGAGACTACGTCTAAGGGAATATTTTAGCGATGCAGATGTTTCAGAATCCACCCAGACTGAAGGAAGACGGATCTTGACAACCAAGAAAAGATCAGATTGGACACCTCCACCAGGACGCAACCCTCATCTGGATAACTATATAGACACTTTCAGACATTTGGTAAAATCCACTTTCCTAGACACACACAGGAGGCAACCATCCAACATCAGTGCCCAGGAGAGAAGGGCCATAAAATCTTTGAAAACCAACAAAGAAATCATCATTAAACCTGCAGACAAGGGGGGTGCAATAGTCATGATGAACAGATCAGACTACATGAAGGAAGCACACAGACAACTGATGGACACACGCTACTATAAGAAATTGGAGTCTGACCCCACACAGGACTATTACAAGGAACTTAACAAGTTGGCCTCTTGTCTGCCTGACATATCCATAAGAACTGATGAACTGATACCGGTGAGTCCAAGAATAGGCACATTCTACATGCTTCCCAAAATTCACAAATCTGGAAACCCAGGAAGACCCATCATTTCATGTGTGGGCACCCTCACTGAACAAGTCTCTGGATGGGTAGAGGGTATCCTTAAACCCTTGGTAAGGGATACAACCAGCTACATCCAGGACACTACTGACCTATTGAAAAAACTATCAGCAATAGGTCCTCTTCCAGAGGGAACCATCCTTGCCACCATGGATGTGGAATCCTTGTACTCGAACATTCCACACCAGGATGGATTAAATGCTTGCAAAATTTTCCTCGAAAATACAGGAACTGATGCCAATTCTGTGGTGAAGCTTACAAAATTCATCCTCACCCATAATTACTTTGCATTTGACAATGACATATATCTACAGGAGACTGGGACTGCAATGGGAAGCAAAATGGCACCACAATATGCAAATCTTTTCATGGCCAAGCTTGAGAGTGACTTTTTATCCTCTTGTCCTATCAGGCCTCTGGCCTACTACCGTTACATTGACGATATTTTAATCATCTGGACAGAGTCTGAGGAGCAGCTGAAGACCTTCCATGAACACTTTAATCAGTTTCATCCCACCATCAACTTAACACACAGCTACGCCTGCACGGAAATCAACTTCTTGGACACCATCATTAAACTACGGAACAATGAAATAGAGACATCCCTGTACAAGAAGCCAATTGACCGTCCAACATACCTGAAATGGGACAGTTTTCATCCAAAACACATAAAAAACTCTATTGTATACAGCCAGGCTATCAGGTATAATCGGATATGTTCCAACAGTACAGATAGAGACAATCACCTTGAGGGCCTCAGAAAGACCTTTCTGAATCAAGGCTACCACCCAAGAACAATTGAAAACCAGATTACAAGAGCCACCAGAATATCAAGAAACCATCTCCTACATTATAAAACTAAAGAAGAAAACACCCGGGTCCCTCTTGTAGTCACCTACAATCCACATCTAGAGGTGTTTAGAGGAGCTGCACGGAAACTACAACCATTACTGCAAAAAGATGCCCGGTTAAAATCTATTTTTCCAGACCCCCCACTTCTGTGTTTTAGACAGCCCCCAAATCTAAGAAGCATCATTGTCAGAAGCTCCCTGTCCTCTCCAACACCAACAGGAACATTTCCCTGCAACCAGAAAAAATGTAAGACCTGTCCATTAATATTGACAACGGACAAGATAAAGATTCCCAGATCACATCAGGACTACAAGATCCCAGGTACCTTCAGCTGCACCACAACCAATGTGGTGTACTTAATTATATGTACCAAATGTCCCACTGGGGGTCTGTATGTAGGGGAGACAGGACAACAGCTCAGGACAAGGATGAATTCTCACCGCCACACAATTAGAGAAAAAAGGATGGATCTACCTGTGGCCAAACATTTTTGTAACTCAGACCACAGCATCATGGACATGAAATTGCTGGTATTGAAAGGAAACTTCAAGTCCCAGAGAGACAGGAGACTTTGGGAATACAAACTTATGATGACCTTTGACACATTCAGAGCAGGGATGAATGTGTCTCATGGATTCATGTCTTTTTACATCAGTTAAAAGATGTGCTCCTCTGACCATCCGAGCGTGTCACAGCCCGGATCAGACCCTTATCAGAGGACAATAAAACTTTCACACTGAACTGCAGCAAAATTTATGGCCACAACAGTTTGCCCCCTGCCATAGAGACAGTTCTGTTTTATATAACTTGTTTTTTGGTTCTTTTTTTTTTTACTGCCCCATTCTATGTCCTGTTGTGTATAAATATGTGACTCTTCAGATTTTGTGTTATACCATGCCTGATGAAGAGACCTGAGTAGTCTCGAAAGCTTGCAATTATTACCATCTTTTCAGTTAGCCATTAAAAGGTATCAACCACTGAGGACTCTCAGTTCTTTTAAACAAAATTTTTTTATCTCTACTGGCTAACACGGTACAAAGATATATTTTACTTGTATCAAAATGGAGGATACCAGAATGTACCGCATCTTTATGGAACTAAAGACACTTCTGAAGAAACGCGCACAACTGGACAGCGACATATTTTTCTTATCCAAATGCAAAAAGGAGAATCTGATCCCCAAAGGACTCTGGATTACAAACCCAATTCTACATACCTACAATACCCATTATGCACAAAACCTTTGTCACAGGACTTCTGAGAGACTAAGGAACCACCTTTTGCATGTCTTCTACAGCATCAAGAGTAAAATCCAGAGAGAATTTGAAACACAAAGGAAGACACTACCAGAAAGCACAGAACAAAAAGTACAACAATACTATTACAGACTACGAACCCTTCTGATCCACAACAAGGAAAAGAAGCTACATAGACTGCGCCTCAACTCAGGACTTAATACAAACAGGTGGAGAACAAAGCCAAAATCTGACAACTTGGACAACCACTCCATTCAAGGCAAAAAAGCATCTAACTGTGTTATCAATCTCTCGGATTACAAACCAAACAAAATGGAACTTGCTGTGCTTTCTAAAGGACTCTCATTTTGTCCTACTAAAGCTCTAGACAAAATTGAACTCTGCAGCGACATGGAAGATTACTTCAGGAGACTACGTCTAAGGGAATATTTTAGCGATGCAGATGTTTCAGAATCCACCCAGACTGAAGGAAGACGGATCTTGACAACCAAGAAAAGATCAGATTGGACACCTCCACCAGGACGCAACCCTCATCTGGATAACTATATAGACACTTTCAGACATTTGGTAAAATCCACTTTCCTAGACACACACAGGAGGCAACCATCCAACATCAGTGCCCAGGAGAGAAGGGCCATAAAATCTTTGAAAACCAACAAAGAAATCATCATTAAACCTGCAGACAAGGGGGGTGCAATAGTCATGATGAACAGATCAGACTACATGAAGGAAGCACACAGACAACTGATGGACACACGCTACTATAAGAAATTGGAGTCTGACCCCACACAGGACTATTACAAGGAACTTAACAAGTTGGCCTCTTGTCTGCCTGACATATCCATAAGAACTGATGAACTGATACCGGTGAGTCCAAGAATAGGCACATTCTACATGCTTCCCAAAATTCACAAATCTGGAAACCCAGGAAGACCCATCATTTCATGTGTGGGCACCCTCACTGAACAAGTCTCTGGATGGGTAGAGGGTATCCTTAAACCCTTGGTAAGGGATACAACCAGCTACATCCAGGACACTACTGACCTATTGAAAAAACTATCAGCAATAGGTCCTCTTCCAGAGGGAACCATCCTTGCCACCATGGATGTGGAATCCTTGTACTCGAACATTCCACACCAGGATGGATTAAATGCTTGCAAAATTTTCCTCGAAAATACAGGAACTGATGCCAATTCTGTGGTGAAGCTTACAAAATTCATCCTCACCCATAATTACTTTGCATTTGACAATGACATATATCTACAGGAGACTGGGACTGCAATGGGAAGCAAAATGGCACCACAATATGCAAATCTTTTCATGGCCAAGCTTGAGAGTGACTTTTTATCCTCTTGTCCTATCAGGCCTCTGGCCTACTACCGTTACATTGACGATATTTTAATCATCTGGACAGAGTCTGAGGAGCAGCTGAAGACCTTCCATGAACACTTTAATCAGTTTCATCCCACCATCAACTTAACACACAGCTACGCCGGCACGGAAATCAACTTCTTGGACACCATCATTAAACTACGGAACAATGAAATAGATACATCCCTGTACAAGAAGCCAATTGACCGTCCAACATACCTGAAATGGGACAGTTTTCATCCAAAACACATAAAAAACTCTATTGTATACAGCCAGGCTATCAGGTATAATCGGATATGTTCCAACAGTACAGATAGAGACAATCACCTTGAGGGCCTCAGAAAGACCTTTCTGAATCAAGGCTACCACCCAAGAACAATTGAAAACCAGATTACAAGAGCCACCAGAATATCAAGAAACCATCTCCTACATTATAAAACTAAAGAAGAAAACACCCGGGTCCCTCTTGTAGTCACCTACAATCCACATCTAGAGGTGTTTAGAGGAGCTGCACGGAAACTACAACCATTACTGCAAAAAGATGCCCGGTTAAAATCTATTTTTCCAGACCCCCCACTTCTGTGTTTTAGACAGCCCCCAAATCTAAGAAGCATCATTGTCAGAAGCTCCCTGTCCTCTCCAACACCAACAGGAACATTTCCCTGCAACCAGAAAAAATGTAAGACCTGTCCATTAATATTGACAACGGACAAGATAAAGATTCCCAGATCACATCAGGACTACAAGATCCCAGGTACCTTCAGCTGCACCACAACCAATGTGGTGTACTTAATTATATGTACCAAATGTCCCACTGGGGGTCTGTATGTAGGGGAGAAAGGACAACAGCTCAGGACAAGGATGAATTCTCACCGCCACACAATTAGAGAAAAAAGGATGGATCTACCTGTGGCCAAACATTTTTGTAACTCAGACCACAGCATCATGGACATGAAATTGCTGGTATTGAAAGGAAACTTCAAGTCCCAGAGAGACAGGAGACTTTGGGAATACAAACTTATGATGACCTTTGACACATTCAGAGCAGGGATGAATGTGTCTCATGGATTCATGTCTTTTTACATCAGTTAAAAGATGTGCTCCTCTGACCATCCGAGCGTGTCACAGCCCGGATCAGACCCTTATCAGAGGACAATAAAACTTTCACACTGAACTGCAGCAAAATTTATGGCCACAACAGTTTGCCCCCTGCCATAGAGACAGTTCTGTTTTATATAACTTGTTTTTTGGTTCTTTTTTTTTTTACTGCCCCATTCTATGTCCTGTTGTGTATAAATATGTGACTCTTCAGATTTTGTGTTATACCATGCCTGATGAAGAGACCTGAGTAGTCTCGAAAGCTTGCAATTATTACCATCTTTTCAGTTAGCCATTAAAAGGTATCAACCACTGAGGACTCTCAGTTCTTTTAAACAAAATTTTTTTATCTCTACTGGCTAACACGGTACAAAGATATATTTTACTTGTATCAAAATGGAGGATACCAGAATGTACCGCATCTTTATGGAACTAAAGACACTTCTGAAGAAACGCGCACAACTGGACAGCGACATATTTTTCTTATCCAAATGCAAAAAGGAGAATCTGATCCCCAAAGGACTCTGGATTACAAACCCAATTCTACATACCTACAATACCCATTATGCACAAAACCTTTGTCACAGGACTTCTGAGAGACTAAGGAACCACCTTTTGCATGTCTTCTACAGCATCAAGAGTAAAATCCAGAGAGAATTTGAAACACAAAGGAAGACACTACCAGAAAGCACAGAACAAAAAGTACAACAATACTATTACAGACTACGAACCCTTCTGATCCACAACAAGGAAAAGAAGCTACATAGACTGCGCCTCAACTCAGGACTTAATACAAACAGGTGGAGAACAAAGCCAAAATCTGACAACTTGGACAACCACTCCATTCAAGGCAAAAAAGCATCTAACTGTGTTATCAATCTCTCGGATTACAAACCAAACAAAATGGAACTTGCTGTGCTTTCTAAAGGACTCTCATTTTGTCCTACTAAAGCTCTAGACAAAATTGAACTCTGCAGCGACATGGAAGATTACTTCAGGAGACTACGTCTAAGGGAATATTTTAGCGATGCAGATGTTTCAGAATCCACCCAGACTGAAGGAAGACGGATCTTGACAACCAAGAAAAGATCAGATTGGACACCTCCACCAGGACGCAACCCTCATCTGGATATCTATATAGACACTTTCAGACATTTGGTAAAATCCACTTTCCTAGACACACACAGGAGGCAACCATCCAACATCAGTGCCCAGGAGAGAAGGGCCATAAAATCTTTGAAAACCAACAAAGAAATCATCATTAAACCTGCAGACAAGGGGGGTGCAATAGTCATGATGAACAGATCAGACTACATGAAGGAAGCACACAGACAACTGATGGACACACGCTACTATAAGAAATTGGAGTCTGACCCCACACAGGACTATTACAAGGAACTTAACAAGTTGGCCTCTTGTCTGCCTGACATATCCATAAGAACTGATGAACTGATACCGGTGAGTCCAAGAATAGGCACATTCTACATGCTTCCCAAAATTCACAAATCTGGAAACCCAGGAAGACCCATCATTTCATGTGTGGGCACCCTCACTGAACAAGTCTCTGGATGGGTAGAGGGTATCCTTAAACCCTTGGTAAGGGATACAACCAGCTACATCCAGGACACTACTGACCTATTGAAAAAACTATCAGCAATAGGTCCTCTTCCAGAGGGAACCATCCTTGCCACCATGGATGTGGAATCCTTGTACTCGAACATTCCACACCAGGATGGATTAAATGCTTGCAAAATTTTCCTCGAAAATACAGGAACTGATGCCAATTCTGTGGTGAAGCTTACAAAATTCATCCTCACCCATAATTACTTTGCATTTGACAATGACATATATCTACAGGAGACTGGGACTGCAATGGGAAGCAAAATGGCACCACAATATGCAAATCTTTTCATGGCCAAGCTTGAGAGTGACTTTTTATCCTCTTGTCCTATCAGGCCTCTGGCCTACTACCGTTACATTGACGATATTTTAATCATCTGGACAGAGTCTGAGGAGCAGCTGAAGACCTTCCATGAACACTTTAATCAGTTTCATCCCACCATCAACTTAACACTCAGCTACTCCTGCACGGAAATCAACTTCTTGGACACCATCATTAAACTACGGAACAATGAAATAGAGACATCCCTGTACAAGAAGCCAATTGACCGTCCAACATACCTGAAATGGGACAGTTTTCATCCAAAACACATAAAAAACTCTATTGTATACAGCCAGGTTATCAGGTATAATCGGATATGTTCCAACAGTACAGATAGAGACAATCACCTTGAGGGCCTCAGAAAGACCTTTCTGAATCAAGGCTACCACCCAAGAACAATTGAAAACCAGATTACAAGAGCCACCAGAATATCAAGAAACCATCTCCTACATTATAAAACTAAAGAAGAAAACACCCGGGTCCCTCTTGTAGTCACCTACAATCCACATCTAGAGGTGTTTAGAGGAGCTGCACGGAAACTACAACCATTACTGCAAAAAGATGCCCGGTTAAAATCTATTTTTCCAGACCCCCCACTTCTGTGTTTTAGACAGCCCCCAAATCTAAGAAGCATCATTGTCAGAAGCTCCCTGTCCTCTCCAACACCAACAGGAACATTTCCCTGCAACCAGAAAAAATGTAAGACCTGTCCATTAATATTGACAACGGACAAGATAAAGATTCCCAGATCACATCAGGACTACAAGATCCCAGGTACCTTCAGCTGCACCACAACCAATGTGGTGTACTTAATTATATGTACCAAATGTCCCACTGGGGGTCTGTATGTAGAGGAGACAGGACAACAGCTCAGGACAAGGATGAATTCTCACCGCCACACAATTAGAGAAAAAAGGATGGATCTACCTGTGGCCAAACATTTTTGTAACTCAGACCACAGCATCATGGACATGAAATTGCTGGTATTGAAAGGAAACTTCAAGTCCCAGAGAGACAGGAGACTTTGGGAATACAAACTTATGATGACCTTTGACACATTCAGAGCAGGGATGAATGTGTCTCATGGATTCATGTCTTTTTACATCAGTTAAAAGATGTGCTCCTCTGACCATCCGAGCGTGTCACAGCCCGGACCAGACCCTTATCAGAGGACAATAAAACTTTCACACTGAACTGCAGCAAAATTTATGGCCACAACAGTTTGCCCCCTGCCATAGAGACAGTTCTGTTTTATATAACTTGTTTTTTGGTTCTTTTTTTTTTTACTGCCCCATTCTATGTCCTGTTGTGTATAAATATGTGACTCTTCAGATTTTGTGTTATACCATGCCTGATGAAGAGACCTGAGTAGTCTCGAAAGCTTGCAATTATTACCATCTTTTCAGTTAGCCATTAAAAGGTATCAACCACTGAGGACTCTCAGTTCTTTTAAACAATTTTTTTTTATCTCTACTGGCTAACACGGTACAAAGATATATTTTACTTGTATCAAAATGGAGGATACCAGAATGTACCGCATCTTTATGGAACTAAAGACACTTCTGAAGAAACGCGCACAACTGGACAGCGACATATTTTTCTTATCCAAATGCAAAAAGGAGAATCTGATCCCCAAAGGACTCTGGATTACAAACCCAATTCTACATACCTACAATACCCATTATGCACAAAACCTTTGTCACAGGACTTCTGAGAGACTAAGGAACCACCTTTTGCATGTCTTCTACAGCATCAAGAGTAAAATCCAGAGAGAATTTGAAACACAAAGGAAGACACTACCAGAAAGCACAGAACAAAAAGTACAACAATACTATTACAGACTACGAACCCTTCTGATCCACAACAAGGAAAAGAAGCTACATAGACTGCGCCTCAACTCAGGACTTAATACAAACAGGTGGAGAACAAAGCCAAAATCTGACAACTTGGACAACCACTCCATTCAAGGCAAAAATGCATCTAACTGTGTTATCAATCTCTCGGATTACAAACCAAACAAAGTGGAACTTGCTGTGCTTTCTAAAGGACTCTCATTTTGTCCTACTAAAGCTCTAGACAAAATTGAACTCTGCAGCGACATGGAAGATTACTTCAGGAGACTACGTCTAAGGGAATATTTTAGCGATGCAGATGTTTCAGAATCCACCCAGACTGAAGGAAGATGGATCTTGACAACCAAGGAAAGATCAGATTGGACACCTCCACCAGGACGCAACCCTCATCTGGATAACTATATAAACACTTTCAGACATTTGGTAAAATCCACTTTCCTAGACACACACAGGAGGCAACCATCCAACATCAGTGCCCAGGAGAGAAGGGCCATAAAATCTTTGAAAACCAACAAAGAAATCATCATTAAACCTGCAGACAAGGGGGGTGCAATAGTCATGATGAACAGATCAGACTACATGAAGGAAGCACACAGACAACTGATGGACACACGCTACTATAAGAAATTGGAGTCTGACCCCACACAGGACTATTACAAGGAACTTAACAAGTTGGCCTCTTGTCTGCCTGACATATCCATAAGAACTGATGAACTGATACCGGTGAGTCCAAGAATAGGCACATTCTACATGCTTCCCAAAATTCACAAATCTGGAAACCCAGGAAGACCCATCATTTCATGTGTGGGCACCCTCACTGAACAAGTCTCTGGATGGGTAGAGGGTATCCTTAAACCCTTGGTAAGGGATACAACCAGCTACATCCAGGACACTACTGACCTATTGAAAAAACTATCAGCAATAGGTCCTCTTCCAGAGGGAACCATCCTTGCCACCATGGATGTGGAATCCTTGTACTCGAACATTCCACACCAGGATGGATTAAATGCTTGCAAAATTTTCCTCGAAAATACAGGAACTGATGCCAATTCTGTGGTGAAGCTTACAAAATTCATCCTCACCCATAATTACTTTGCATTTGACAATGACATATATCTACAGGAGACTGGGACTGCAATGGGAAGCAAAATGGCACCACAATATGCAAATCTTTTCATGGCCAAGCTTGAGAGTGACTTTTTATCCTCTTGTCCTATCAGGCCTCTGGCCTACTACCGTTACATTGACGATATTTTAATCATCTGGACAGAGTCTGAGGAGCAGCTGAAGACCTTCCATGAACACTTTAATCAGTTTCATCCCACCATCAACTTAACACTCAGCTACTCCTGCACGGAAATCAACTTCTTGGACACCATCATTAAACTACGGAACAATGAAATAGAGACATCCCTGTACAAGAAGCCAATTGACCGTCCAACATACCTGAAATGGGACAGTTTTCATCCAAAACACATAAAAAACTCTATTGTATACAGCCAGGCTATCAGGTATAATCGGATATGTTCCAACAGTACAGATAGAGACAATCACCTTGAGGGCCTCAGAAAGACCTTTCTGAATCAAGGCTACCACCCAAGAACAATTGAAAACCAGATTACAAGAGCCACCAGAATATCAAGAAACCATCTCCTACATTATAAAACTAAAGAAGAAAACACCCGGGTCCCTCTTGTAGTCACCTACAATCCACATCTGGAGGTGTTTAGAGGAGCTGCACGGAAACTACAACCATTACTGCAAAAAGATGCCCGGTTAAAATCTATTTTTCCAGACCCCCCACTTCTGTGTTTTAGACAGCCCCCAAATCTAAGAAGCATCATTGTCAGAAGCTCCCTGTCCTCTCCAACACCAACAGGAACATTTCCCTGCAACCAGAAAAAATGTAAGACCTGTCCATTAATATTGACAACGGACAAGATAAAGATTCCCAGATCACATCAGGACTACAAGATCCCAGGTACCTTCAGCTGCACCACAACCAATGTGGTGTACTTAATTATATGTACCAAATGTCCCACTGGGGGTCTGTATGTAGGGGAGACAGGACAACAGCTCAGGACAAGGATGAATTCTCACCGCCACACAATTAGAGAAAAAAGGATGGATCTACCTGTGGCCAAACATTTTTGTAACTCAGACCACAGCATCATGGACATGAAATTGCTGGTATTGAAAGGAAACTTCAAGTCCCAGAGAGACAGGAGACTTTGGGAATACAAACTTATGATGACCTTTGACACATTCAGAGCAGGGATGAATGTGTCTCATGGATTCATGTCTTTTTACATCAGTTAAAAGATGTGCTCCTCTGACCATCCGAGCGTGTCACAGCCCGGACTAGACCCTTATCAGAGGACAATAAAACTTTCACACTGAACTGCAGCAAAATTTATGGCCACAACAGTTTGCCCCCTGCCATAGAGACAGTTCTGTTTTATATAACTTGTTTTTTGGTTCTTTTTTTTTTTACTGCCCCATTCTATGTCCTGTTGTGTATAAATATGTGACTCTTCAGATTTTGTGTTATACCATGCCTGATGAAGAGACCTGAGTAGTCTCGAAAGCTTGCAATTATTACCATCTTTTCAGTTAGCCATTAAAAGGTATCAACCACTGAGGACTCTCAGTTCTTTTAAACAAAATTTTTTTATTACATTGAATGTGTTACTTTTTTCCACATAGTTTAGTTGTTTGCTTTTGTATTTAAAGGAACTATATATTTTGAAACAAACAGGATTTTTATAATATGGGATTATGTTTTCTGCTAAAATGGTCAATAAAAAATAAACCCAAAATCGTAGTTCTCTTGGTGATGGAAGCCAAAATATATTATCAGTTGGCAACAAAACGAAGAATTCCATCTGTTACAGGTTGATAGCAAATTACTTCAACAGCGAAAACGACTTGTTTTTACTGGGGATTGAACCCAGGACTTTCTGCGTGTGAAGTAGACGTGATGACGACTCCACTATGAAACCTGTGAAATCCTGCAAAGGAATGGCATTTAGAGACAAGTTTTGACCGCCAGGGGAAAAAAAAAAATAATTTGTAGTTCTGTTTGTGATGGAAGCCAAAACATCCCGTAATTCGGCAACAAAGCCGAGAACTTCATATATTGTAGTTGGATAGCATATTATTTCAACACTAAGAACAGATTGGTTTCACTGGGGTTTGAACCCAGGAACTTCTGCGTGTTAAGCAGACGTGATGACCACTACACTATGAAACCTGACGAAAAGTTACTGTGTATTGGCTAGCAGAGCAGAGGGAAAGGGATTTTGCTTAAATTGAAGTTTATATTGAATGTCTTACTTTTTTCTCCATAGTTTGGTCTTTTGCTTTTGTATTTATGGGAACTATATATTTTGAAACAAATAGGATTTTTATAATATGGGATTATGTTTTCTGCTAAAATGGTCAATAAATAAGAAACCCAAAATCGTAGTTCTCTTTGTGATGGAAGCCAAAATGTATTGTCATTTGGCAACGAAACCAAGAATTTCACATATTACAAGTCGATAGGAAATTACTTCAACACCAAAAACAGATTGGTATCACTGGGGATTGAACCCAGGACTTTCTGCGTGTGAAGCAGACGTGGTGACCACTAGACTATGAAACCTTTGAATTCCTGCAAAGTAATGGCAATTAGAGTCGAGTTTTGACCGCCAGGGGAAAAAAACAAATTCGTAGCTCTGTTGGTGATGGAAGCAAAAACATCCCGTTATTCGGCAACAAAGCCAAGAACTTTATATACTGCAGGTTGATAGGGGATTATTTCAACACCAAGAACACATGGGTTTCACTCGGGATTGAACCCAGGACTTTCTGCGTGTAAAGCAGACGTGATTTCCACTACACTATGAAACCTTTGAAACCCTGCAAAGTAATGGCAATTAGAGACGAGTTTTGACCGCCAGGGAAAAAAAAAAACAAATTCGTAGCTCTGTTATGGAAGGAAGCCAAAACATCCCATCATTCAGCAACAAAGCCAAGAACTTCATATATTGTAGTTTAATTGAGTATTATTTCAACACCAAGAACAGATCGGATTTACTAGGGATTGAACGCAGGACCTTCTGCGTGTTAAGCAGACGTGATGACCACTACTCTATGAAACCTGATGGAAAGTTACTGTGTATTGGCCAGCAGAGCAGAATTGTGACTGACGGGGCCTTTTTATTGCTGAAGGAAAGTATTTTTGGTTAATGAAACATTTACAATTTTTATTACATATTTTACCAGTTTTATTCCTACAAAGGGATTTTGCTTAAAAGGAAGTTTACATTGAATGTGTTACTTTTTTCCACATAGTTTAGTTGTTTGCTTTTGTATTTAAAGGAACTATATATTTTGAAACAAACAGGATTTTTATAATATGGGATTATGTTTTCTGCTAAAATGGTCAATAAAAAAGAAACCCAAAATCGTAGTTCTCTTGGTGATGGAAGCCAAAATATATTATCAGTTGGCAACAAAACAAAGAATTTCATATGTTACAGGTTGATAGAAAATTGCTTGAACAGCGAAAACGGCTTGCTTTTACTGGGGATTGAACCCAGGACTTTCTGCGTGTGAAGCAGATGTGATGACCACTACACTATGAAACCTTTGAAAACCTGCAAAGTAATGGCAATTAGAGACGAGTTTTGACCGCCAGGGGAAAAAAAACAAATTCGTAGCTCTGTTGGTGATGGAAGCTAAAACATCCAGTTATTCAGCAACAAAGCCAAGAACTTTATATACTACAGGTTGATAGGGGATTATTTCAACACCATGAACACATGGGTTTCACTGGAGATTGAACCCAGGACCGTCTGCGTGTTAAGCAGACGTGATTTCCACTACACTATGAAACCTTTGAAAGCCTGCAAAGTAATGGCAATTAGAGACGAGTTTTGACCGCCAGGGAAAAAAAAAACAAATTCGTAGCTCTGTTGGGGATGGAAGCCAAAACATCCCGTCATTCGGCAACAAAGCCGAGAACTTCATATATTGTAGTTGGATAGCGTATTATTTCAACACTAAGAACAGATTGGTTTCACTGGAGATTGAACCCAGGACTAGAGATGAGCGAACCGGTCGCGGTTCGGCTCGAGTCGGTTCGCCGAACGGGGGTCCCGTTCGAGTTCGGTTCGTCGAACGTTCGACGAACCGAACTCGAACCAATAGGCTATAATGGGAGGCAATCACTAACACATAAAAATGAATTATAAATGTACACAAACAGTTAATAAACATTGCCATAACACTTACCGGTCCCCGCGATCCCTCCTGTACTCTGTCTCTTGCCGCTATTCCATCCGATGATCGCTGAATCCTCCCCGTGACCAGCACTGCCAGCAGAGATGCAGGACCTATCATGACGTCAAAATAGCCATGTGACCAGTCACGTGGCTATTATCTCATTGGCTATAGACTGGTCACATGACTATGACGCGTCATGTAGGACCTGCGAGTGCATCTCTCCGGTACACGGTGCACATATGTGTATCGCCGTGTACCGGCGACATGCTCTAGCACACGGTCGACTCCCCGTTCCGTTAGGGACCGGCTGACACAGCCGGTCATTAACGGAGATCAACGTTGCCATAGCAACGCAGTTAGCGGTGACGTCACCGCTAATCGCGGCTCCGAGAGCACCGTTGCTATGGTAACGCGTCTGTCAGTGTTACCGCTGTTACCGGTGACAGCCAGCACTGATCACTCACGGAGTGAAGGCTGCACGCTTCTTCCCGATTGTAGTGAGGATTGTAGTGAGGATGAGGTTTCTCAGCCCAAAGTGATGAGCTGGGTAAACTCATCCTCACTACAATCGTCACTACTACTACACTAGTGAGGATTGTAGTGAGGATGAGGTTCCTCAGCCCCAAGTGATGAGCTGGTGAACCTCATCCTCACTACAGTCGTCACTACTACTACACTAGAAAGAAAGAAGACAGAAGAGCAGGATCATGGAGGGCTGACAGGGGGTAATAAAGATGGAGTCTCTAATGTGTCTGTGTATTTATTTCTATTAAAGTATTTTTTTCTCTGTGTGGTGGTTTTTTTTAACCCTTTATTGGAGATTCTTAATGGCCGGGTCAAACGTGCCTGACATTAAGAATCTCTGGCTTAATACTGGCTAGTAAAACAAAGCCAGTATTAACTCATGATTACCCAACAAGCCACCCGGCTTCAGGGCTGTTGGAAGAGTTGGATACAGCGCCAGATGATGGCGCTTCTATGAGAGCGCCATTTTCTGGGACGACTGCGGACTGAAATTCGCAGCAGAGGCGCCCAGAAACCTCGGGCTAACCTGTGCTGCGGATTCCAATCCCCAGCTGCCTAGTTGTACCCGGCTGGACACAAAAAATGGGGCGAAGCCCACGTCATTTGTTTTTTAATTATTTCATGAAATAAGTGAAATAATTAAAAAAAACGGGCTTCCCTATATTTTTGGTTCCCAGCCGGGTACAAATAGGCAACTGGGGGTTGGAGGCAGCCCGTGGCTGCCTGCTGTACCTTGCTAGCATACAAAAATATGGCGAAGCCCACGTCATTTTTTTGGTGGGCAAAAAAATTCTGCATACAGTCCTGGATGGAGTACGCTGAGCCTTGTAGTTCTGCAGCTGCTGTCTGCTCTTCTTCATACAGACACACAGCAGCTGCAGAACTACAAGGCTCAGCATACTCCATCCAGGACTGTATGCAGAAGTTTTTTGCCCCCTGAAAAAATTATGTGGGCTTCGCCATATTTTTGTATGCTAGCCAGGTACAGCAGGCAGGTACGGCTGCCCCCAACCCCCAGTTGCCTATTTGTACCCGGCTGGGAACCAAAAATAAAGGGAAGCCCTTTTTTTATTATTTCATGAATTTCATTAAATAATTAGAAAACAAATGACGTAGGCTTCGCCCCATTTTTGTGTCCAGCCAGGTACAACTAGGCAGCTGGGGATTGGAATCCGCAGCACATTTTCCATTGCCAGTGAAGGTAACACCAAGCAGTGGGGGTTAGCAGCCAGTAGCTGCTTGGATTACCCTTACCTAGCAATACAAAAAATGCAGCGGGAGCCCATATATATTTTTTTAATTATTTATTTAATTAACTAAAAACAAAATGGGCTTCCCTGTATTTTGTTTGCTGGACATCACAGTGCTGTAAAAATAAATCTTTAAAAAAATGACGTAGCGCTCCGCGGTATTTTTGATTCTCAGCGCAGATAAAGCAGACAGCTATGGGTTGCCACCCCAGTCTGCCTGCCGTTACCTTGGTTGGCAATCAAAATACAGGGAAGCCCATTAATTTTTTCTATTTAAAAAATAGTTAAAAAAAAAATGACGTTGGGTCCCCCCATTTTTGATAGCCAGCTAGGGTAAAGCAGACGGCTGTAGCCTGAAAACCACAGCTGGCAGCTTTACCGTGGTTGGGGATCCAATGTGGAGGTCCCCTCAGGCTCTTTTTTATAATTATTTTATAAATATTAATAATTACACAATAAAAGTAGGGTCCCCCCCAAATTGGATCACCAGCCAAGGTAAAGCGGACAGCTGTGGTCTGGTATTCTCAGGGTGGGAAGGTACATAGTTATTGGGCCTTCACAGCCTAAAAATAGCAGGCCGCAGGCACCCCAGACGTGGCGCATCCACTAGATGCGCCAATCCTGGCGCTTCACCCCAGCTCATCCCGTGCCCTGGTGCAGTGGCAAACGGGGTAATAAATCGGGTTGATACTAGCTGTAAAGTCACCTGAGATCAAGCCCAGCAGTTTGTGATGTTATGGCGTCTATTAGATACCCAACATCATAAACTGTCAAGTGCAAAAGGTACATAATTTTTATTGAATACACAACAAGAAAAAGGTTATAATTAAAATGGTACACTACCAATAATTCCTAGGGATATCAATAATTAGGACTAAACCAGTTTCAATAGCCTATCCAGTGGATCAAAAGATTAACTAGTAGATATCTATATAAAAGGCGGCTATAGGCCTGGGAAGGTCCAGGTAGTTGGTATGAATATTCAGGAAATGGGGGGGCTGCTTTATAAGATATAAGGCATAGTCAGATCAAAACCATGGTTTCCCACCAGGTGTGGGTAGGAACTCATGGTGATCCTGCTGGCAACGCTGTTGCTGAATACCAGTGCACAGCAGAATAGGAGATAACATACAATAACCATGTAACACAAGTGTGCAGGATAAGGGAATTCTCTTACCTAAGGTGCTGAAGTGCAATGCAAGCCAGTACAGGGCAGCCAGCCACGATAAAAAGCAGTCCCAATGAGATTAGGAAAATATCCCTAAGAGAAGCCAAAGGTCTCCATCCGACGCGCGTTTCGCGAGGATAGCTTTATCAAGGTGGAAAACCGAGGTAATAACCCCATGACCTACATGCCTCCTATATATCCCCCTCCTAATGTGGAATCAAACAGCTGGGTGGCTGGGAGTGACGTAGAAACCGGAAGTGACCTATCACACCTTGACAACAAGCTTTGATTAACACCATACCTCAAGGTGGTTAAAACCTGTTCAATCTAATCATCCATGGTGCGTCCAGGCTAATCTCTATTAAGCCACTAGGTATTTAAGCCCAGAAGCCATAAACCAGATAAGCAGTATCACTATCAGAGCTCCAGCCCGGTCTGTATGGTAACTACAGACGCACTTCCTGATAATAACAGGAAGTCGTCATAAGTCCCTGAAGTGGCTTCTCACTAGCGCCGAATGAGTGACGTACAGGTTAGCCAATAGCAATCAAGTTAAAGATTACTCATAATGAGTAGTGCTGGCATCTCCCCTGCTTAATTTTGGCAGGCTTGGTGCCCATAAATTAATGGCTCTTTATGTGAGTTATGTTTTGTTAATATGTGTTCCTGTGCTTCTGACAGATTACTCGCATTCAAGCATGGATTTTCGCGCCCGTGATCGGGCCTGGTCAGTACATTTCGATAATGTTCTGAATGACCACAACAAGGATACCACTAATGATGTCAATTCGCCCAATTGTGATATTTTGATTTTTAAATATAAGGAATTACTGAAAAGGAGATTGAGAATCTGTTGGAACCGTGCATTGCTCTCTAAATACCTTGATAGAGACATGATCCCTCGGGGCCTGCGGGTTCAGATATTCCCATCCTTTCCGGTGGAAGACCCTTCCTTCCGTGAGAGGTGGGAGTGTCTGGCCCAAACATGCTCCTTGGGATTTTTGTCTCTGTTGAAGGAACATAATACAACAACTCTCTCCACTATGGAGGTTGAATCAGAGGAGCTTGAGAAAACCATTAAGAGTAAATGTACAGCTGATGCTGTCCTTGGGATGGAGGCCGAAATTGAAAAAGAGCTGTCCAAACTGGAGAAAGAGGTCTGTGGTCAAAAATTGAAAAAATTCAACAGAGATTTGGGCGACTATGCCGGTTCCACTGCATACAGATGGCAGACCAGATCCAGAACAGGCCCTCGAGGTAGAACCATTTCTCGCGGTCAGTCCGCTTCCCTGTCATCCCTCACTTCGCTTGGCGAGTCATCGGAGGCATCGGGCGGCGGTAGTGAGGCTGAATCAATTGTTGGTGCCCGAGTAAAAACTACCCGCAACAAGCAACAGGCCACCAGACAGGGGGGAAGGAATAGACTCCAGGTGATTAACCTCTCTACACATGTACTCTCCAATGATCAGTTGGAGGTATTATCAAGGGGTCTAACCTTTTCCCTTGTCACCAATTTTGATTTCTTTACAGCTTTAAAAGATACCCACCTTTTTGCACGCAAGCTGATACTTAAGAAACTTCACCACAGACGGGACAACACGGGCTTGGATAGTCCCGCGGAGAGGGAGGCTCTGCAGGTACTGGAGGACCTGCTTGAAGAACAGTCCAGTGCTACAGTAGGTGTGTTTCCCAGATCACTACTGCCCAGATCCACAAGTTTTCCCCCCTTGTCTCTTTGTCCAGCTATTGAGATTTTCACCCGCCTAGTGTCTAGTGACCTTAAACAACTTCCATCGCGGAGACGGCATGATAATCTCACTTATAGACAGAGACTAGCGCTAGAGGAGCTAAACAATATATCGGATATAGTAATAAAACCAGCGGACAAGGGGGGAAACATTGTGATCTGGGCAGTAGAAAATTATGAGAAGGAGGCTTTGAGGCAGCTGCGCGACAGGAGTACTTATTCTAAGTTATCATACAATCCTGTGCAGTCCTTTTCTCTTGACCTATCCAAGATCCTTGAGTCGGCATCTGAGGTCGGCCTAATTACTAACAAAATAGCGTGCAGGCTCTCCACCAAATATCCTAAGATACCCACTTTTTATTTGTTACCGAAAATCCATAAAGATGCCCTCTGCCCTCCGGGGCGCCCCATCGTGTCCGGCATAGGAGGCTTGTGTGACCCCATCTGCAAATTCATCGATTACCATCTGATGCCCCTAGTAGAAACCTTGCCCTCCTATGTCCGCGACACGACTGACGTGCTCCGGCGGATCGACGGCATCTTTATGGATCATAACATGCTGATTGTTACGGCTGATGTGGAGAGCCTGTACACTTGCATTTCCCACCTTGATGGTTTGGAGGCCACCCGCCTTTTTCTGGAGATGGGCAGTCGGGATGGCGAACTCAATAAATTTATCCTTGAGCTGCTCCACTTTGTCCTTACACATAATTTTTTTATTTTTAAGGACCAATTTTATCTGCAGCAGCGCAGCACTGCCATGGGGGCGGCCTGTGCCCCCGCGTATGCCAACCTCTTCCTCGGCATGTGGGAGAGGTTGGTGTTCGGCGAGGGTGGCACCAGGCTTAGCTCCCATGTGCAGTGCTGGCTCAGATATATTGATGACGTTTTGTTTTTTTGGCAGGGCACAGTGGAGCAGCTCGACGAATTTATGGGGCATTTGAATACTAATAAATTTAACATCAAATTAACATACAAGCATAGCAGCAGGTGCATTGACTTTTTGGATATTAACATCGAGGTGGACCCTATGTCGATGATTCAGACTAGTGTCCATCGCAAATCCACTTCAGTCAATGCCCTGCTGCATGCATCATCTGCCCATACATCTTCCACAATACGCGCCATCCCGACTGGCCAGTTCCTAAGAACGAGGCGGATTTGTTCCACTGATGAGACATTTGAGTCACAATCGGCCGACCTCAGAGGTCGATTCAGGGATCGAGGATACAGCAATCGCTGTGTCCGGAAGGGATATTTACGTGCTAAGCGGACCCCCCGTCAGCAGTTGCTTCAGTATACTCCTAAATCTCAAAAAACTGATCCCCCTATTCGTTTTATAGGCACTCACAACGACCACTGGCAGACCATGCGAGAAATTTTAAGCAAGCACTGGCCTGTTCTTCGATCAGATCCTGTCCTGGCTGATGTCCTCCCTCCTGGTCCTCTTATGACGGCTCGTCGTTCTAAAAACCTTCGAGATATTCTGGTAAGGAGCCATTACGTACCACCTATTCGTAACCCTTTCAGTACCCGTGGCCCCTTGGTTGGGTGTTTCCCATGTGGTCGGTGTTTGGCCTGCCAGAATATCATCCGCACTTCCACATTTATGTCATCCAATGGCACTAGGACATTCGACATCAGGTGTTATATTACGTGTGCTACTACATATGTTATCTACTACGCCACGTGTCCGTGCTCCCTCGTGTATGTCGGTCTCACTTCACGTGAGTTAAGGGTACGCACGAGGGAGCATGTGCGGGACATCAGTGCTGCTAAGGATACCATTGATCCTACCACGCTGAAAACACTCCCTAGGCATTTTTATAAGTTCCATGGGAGTAACCCGTCTGGACTTAAGATCCGGGGCATCGATCATGTTCGTGGTGGGTCTCGTGGCGGTGATTTGAAAAAACGATTAGCTCAGGTTGAGGCTCGATGGATCTCCACTTTGGACACCTTGGCCCCTAATGGGCTCAATGAGAACATTAGCTTCGTGTCCTTCCTATAATTTGATATCTTTTTAGCGTCATAATCTCCTCTCGTCTCCCTTTTCTGTAATTCCTATTTTTAACCTTATCGTTTGTGTTTTTCATGAGTGTTGTTTTTAATTGTTTTGTCATCTATATTTTTATCCTTGCACTACTATGAGCAATGCCTTGCTCACCCTTGTAGTGATCTCTGACCTGATATTAATTATTGATACATTACTTTTTAGACCTATCCCTCCTCTATGCTGTTTGGGTGATTAATTGTTGTTTGGCTGGTCTACGACTTGGAATTCCGCCGGACATATCATATTTGGGATACCTGAAGAATCATCATTCCATCCTCTTATGGCGAAAATTTTACGATCTTCAAGCCCCGGTGGTCTTTTTCGCGTTCAAGATTCAGAAAAATCGAAGATTTATCTGCACGTCCTCAAGTGGCTTTTTGAGTAATTTTAATTGTACCACTCTTCCATCTGATCCTCATTTTTTATGTGGTATTATCTACCTGAGCTTTGGCACTTTTCAATTGTACAATAACAATATTGTGATATGTATCGTGAACTACTTTAATTGCTCGGATTTATATTATTCCCCCAGGGCGTTCTTTGGCACCTGTCTGACACACATGCACACTCTGTCTCCGGGGATACGCGTCCCTCGGACCAGGTGGCTGGTGGGGACAGGGCTCAGGACGCAACGGGGGGTTTCCTGGTCCCTTTTGGTTCTGTCGTCCTGATTGGGAATGGTGGGGCGTGGTTGTGGGGTTGACGCGTCCCCAGTAATCACGTGGGACCTTTCCATCAGGTATGAAGGCCGATGATGATATATATTTTTCCTTTTGGACCATCAGTGATTGAATTGTGTAGCATTTAAATCTCGGGAGAAGTACGTTCTAGATCTCATGACTACTTCCGGCCCTACCTATAAATAGCGTCCCTAGTTACCATGCTAATTGGGTGGCATTTTCGTTAGCAGCCCTGATCGTGTAGGTTAGGTCTATATGGTATGATACATCACGAATATTTTTGTGGCTTTTGGTTTTATTCCTATCGACCGGGACTGGTGAGGCGTGTCTGTGGGGCTGACGCGCCCACAGCGTTCATGTGGAATCTTCCCTCTTACCTAGCGGCTTAATAGAGATTAGCCTGGACGCACCATGGATGATTAGATTGAACAGGTTTTAACCACCTTGAGGTATGGTGTTAATCAAAGCTTGTTGTCAAGGTGTGATAGGTCACTTCCGGTTTCTACGTCACTCCCAGCCACCCAGCTGTTTGATTCCACATTAGGAGGGGGATATATAGGAGGCATGTAGGTCATGGGGTTATTACCTCGGTTTTCCACCTTGATAAAGCTATCCTCGCGAAACGCGCGTCGGATGGAGACCTTTGGCTTCTCTTAGGGATATTTTCCTAATCTCATTGGGACTGCTTTTTATCGTGGCTGGCTGCCCTGTACTGGTTTGCATTGCACTTCAGCACCTTAGGTAAGAGAATTCCCTTATCCTGCACACTTGTGTTACATGGTTATTGTATGTTATCTCCTATTCTGCTGTGCACTGGTATTCAGCAACAGCGTTGCCAGCAGGATCACCATGAGTTCCTACCCACACCTGGTGGGAAACCATGGTTTTGATCTGACTATGCCTTATATCTTATAAAGCAGCCCCCCCATTTCCTGAATATTCATACCAACTACCTGGACCTTCCCAGGCCTATAGCCGCCTTTTATATAGATATCTACTAGTTAATCTTTTGATCCACTGGATAGGCTATTGAAACTGGTTTAGTCCTAATTATTGATATCCCTAGGAATTATTGGTAGTGTACCATTTTAATTATAACCTTTTTCTTGTTGTGTATTCAATAAAAATTATGTACCTTTTGCACTTTACTCTTGTTCTCCTATTTATTATTCTCATAATGAGTAGTGCTGGCATCTCCCCTGCTTAATTTTGGCAGGCTTGGTGCCCATAAATTAATGGCTCTTTATGTGAGTTATGTTTTGTTATCATAAACTGTCAGTACTAACAAAAAAAAAAAAATCGACAAAAGAAATTTATTTGAAAAAACAGTCCCCAAAACATTTCCTCTTTCACCAATTTATTGTAAGAAAAAAAATAAAGGGGTCCCACGACGACTCTGGACCGTCTAGAATATGGGGGGGAGACACTCAGGGAACGTATCCCCCATTTTCTAGGAGTGCGGACCCTTCTTGTGAGGAGTGTGGGTGCAATGAATCTGCACTCACTCTCCCCGGGTCCACAGCAGCAGAGTCCATGTCGTAATGGTTGCTACCAAAGCTGCAATGCCCTGCTCATGAGGTAAGGGCATGCCTAATCAGGAGAACTACTGTAGAGGAAGCTCTGCTCACTGGTATATAGGTGCTCAGAGGTAATAATAGATAAAATTAGTGAGTAGCCTCGGCACTCTAAATCTCCCAGACTAAGTCAGTAAGTCACAACGGATAGTAATGCAAAATCACTCTTTATTGGTCCGTATTAAGAAAAAAAATTTTTTCATAAGCATATATGTTTTTGTCCAAAACAAGTTACAAATCACGTTTCGGCCTGAGCCTTCGTCAGATTGGACTTATCTGCATGTAATCATGAAAAATGACAATAATCAGTATCACATAAGAGTGAGAGAACAATAACATAAACTCGAACAATGTAGAGGTACAATTGGGATGTAGCAAAAAAATTGCAACACAGCAAGAAATGAAACACATGATACAAATGTCATAATACAGTACAAGGACAATATAGTAATGACAAATATGGGGTCAGAGTAGGCTTAGACAGCTCTGGTACGAAAAAGATGTCAATCATAAAGTAACATGTGCAGTAGGTGTAGAGCTACAGTATGCATGGCAGAGCTAATGGGTAGACCGATTATAGAAAAAGAACGGAGAAAAAGTGGAGAAAAAGTGGAGAAAAAATGGATAAAAAGTGGAGAAAAAGTGAAGAAAAAGTGGAGAAAAAGTGGAGAAAAAGTGGAGAAAAAAATGGATAAAAAGTGGAGAAAAAAATGGATAAAAAGTGGAGAAAAAGTGGAGAAGAAGTGGAGAAGAAGTGGAGAAGAAGTGGAGAAAAAGTGGAGAAAAAGTGAAGCACCCTTTGGTGCCTTTCATGTGGCACTAAGGGGTGCTTCGCTTTGTATTTAGCCAAAAAAATGAAAACAAAATGACGTAGGGTTCCCCCTAGTTTTGTAGCCAGCTAGGGTAAAGCAGACGGCTGCAGCCTGCAGGCCACAGCTGCCAACCTCACCTTGGCTGGTAATCCAAAACTGAAGGCACCCCACGCTGTTATTTTAAATTAAATAAATAATTAAAAAAAAAAACACGTAGGGGTCCCCCAAAATTGGATCACCAGCCAAGGTAAAGCAGACAGCTGAGGCCTGATATTCTCAGACTAGGGAGGTCCATGGTTATTGGACTCTCCCCAGCCTAAAAATAGCAGGCCGCAGCCTCCCCAGAAGTGGCGCATCCATTAGATGCGCCAATCCTGGTGCTTCGCCCCAGCTCATCCCGCGCCCTGGTGCGGTGGCAAACGGGGTAATATATGGGGTTAATACCAGATGTGTAATGTCACCTGGCATTAAGCCCTGGGGTTGGTGAGGTCAGGCGTCTATCAGATACCCGACATCACCAACCCAGTCAGTAATAAAAAAAAATAGACGACAAACACATTTTTATTTGAAAAAACACTCCCCAAAACATTCCCTCTTTAACCAATTTATTAGAATGAAAAACAAATCCAGGTCTGGTGTAATCCAAGGGGTTGCCATGACGATCCACACTGTCCCAGTTAATGAAGAGCAGGATGTTCCCCATTGGCTGGGAGAGCAGTGCAGTGACCTGAGCTAACATCAATGGGTCAGCCCAGGTCACTGCAGGGGATGACAAGTGCTGCTGTCAGCGAGGTACATTACCTGCGCTGATCTCCAGCACACTGACAGCCCCTGTCACTGAGTTCAATGACCGCCGCCTTCACAGCCAAGAATCGCGAGAGGCCCGTGACGTCACCGTTAGTCAGTCTCGGGTCGGAAGCGAGAGAAGGTGATGTGACAAGCGGCGGCCATGAAGGACAGTGACAGCGCTGAGGTCGGGATGGCGGGACTTCATCACCGCAGGCAGGGCCGGCTCCAGGTTTTTGTGGGCCCCGGGCGGAAGAGTCCCAGTGGGCCCAATAAACACGCAGACACATACACAGATACATACACGTACATATACATATTTAAAGACAAACACACAAAAACACATATAAACAGACAAATCTATACAGTCATATACACTGACATACATAGATACACATCATACATGCATACATACAGAGACACACACTGCTATGCTGCATACATACATACATACAGACACACACATACTGCTCTGCATGCATACATACATATAGACAGACACACACACACTGCTCTGCTACATACATACATATAGACAGACACACACATACTGCTCTGCTGCATACATACATACAGACACACACACACACTGCTCTGCTGCATACATACATACAAACGGACACGCATACTGCTCTTCTGCATACATACATACATACATATAGAAAGACACGCATACTGCTCTGCATGCATACATACAGACACGCATACTGCTCTGCTGCATACATACATGCATACATACAGACAGTCACGCATATTGCTCTGCTGCATATATATATACATACATACAGACACGCATACTATTCTGCTACATATATACATACATATATACAGACACGCATACTGCTCTGCTGCATATATATATATACATGCACGCATACTGCTCTGCTACATATATACATACATACAGACACGTATACTGCTCTGCTGCATACATACATGCATACATACAGACAGACACGCATATTGCTCTGCTGCATATATATATACATACAGACACGCATACTACTCTGCTACATATATACATACATACATACAGACACGCATACTGCTCTGCTGCATATATACATACATACACGCATACTGCTCTGCTGCATATATACATACATACATACATACAGACATGCATACTGCTCTGCTACATATATACATACATACAGACACGTATACCGCTCTGCTGCATACATACATGCATACATACAGACACGCATATTGCTCTGCTGCATATATATATACATACAGACACGCATACTACTCTGCTACATATATACATACATACAGACACGTATACTGCTCTGCTGCATACATACATGCATACATACAGACAGACACGCATATTGCTCTGCTGCATATATATATACATACATACAGACACGCATACTACTCTGCTACATATATACATACATACATACATACAGACACGCATACTGCTCTGCTGCATATATACATACATACAGACACGCATACTGCTCTGCTGCATATATACATACATACATACAGATACGCATACTGCTCTGCTGCATACATACATGCATACATACAGACAGACACGCATATTGCTCTGCTGCATATATATATACATACAGACACGCATACTACTCTGCTACATATATACATACATACAGACACGTATACTGCTCTGCTGCATACATACATACATGCATACATACAGACAGACACGCATATTGCTCTGCTGCATATATATATATATATACATACATACAGACACGCATACTACTCTGCTACATATATACATACATACATACAGACACGCATACTGCTCTGCTGCATATATACATACATACAGACACGCATACTGCTCTGCTGCATATATACATACATACATACAGACACGTATACTGCTCTGCTGCATATATATACATACATACAGACACGTATACTGCTCTGCTGCATATATACATGCGTACATACAGACACGCATACTGCTCTGCTGCATATATACATACATACAGACACGCATACTGCTCTACTGCATATATACATACATACATACATACACGCATACTGCTCTGCTGCATATATACATACATATAGACACGCATACTGCTCTGCTGCATGCATACATACAAACACACACCTTGCTCTGCGGGGCCCACACACGCGGCTCCGGGGGCCACACACACGGCTCTGCGGGGCCCACACACGCAAGGGGGGACAGGGAGGGGCGGGGAGGGAGTGATGTCCCACATACTGATCAGGTCACGGTGCAGATGGGGCCCACACAGCACCGGAGGGAAGCGATGTGCTGGGGGTCGCTGGCTGGCACTGTGACTCCTTCATCTGTGCGACCGAGCAGGACGCCGGGCGGTAGCTCCGCCCACAGATGATGCTCAATGCAGGAGAACACAGTGAACGCTGTGGCCTGTGGGCCTTAAAGGGCCGGCAGCCACAGTTTCCAGTGCCAAGGACTGCTGCCCCCGGGCCGACCGCAGGTAAGCCGAGCAGGACCGTGTGTGTGTGTGTGTATACGTGTGTACGTGTGTACATGCCGCGGGCAGGAGGGGGCGGAGCGAGCTGAGCGGGGAAGTGTGGGCTTCCTGCACGTAACTAGGATAAACATCGGGTTACTAACCAAAGCGCTTTGGTTGGATACCCGATGTATATCTTGGTTACCAGCTTGTGGCAGGCTGCCAGCGATGGCTCCTGCACACTATAGCTGTAAAAAGCCCTGCTTTTTGCTGCTAGAACCGTTCTCGAACGTATCTAGAACTATCGAGCTTTTGCAAAAAGCTTGAGTTCTAGTTCAATCTCGAACAGCCCCCAAAATCACTCGAGCCTAGAACTGGAGAACCTCGAACTGCGCTCAACTCTACCCAGGACCTTCTGCGTGTTAAGCAGAAATGATGACCACTACACTATGAAACCTGACGAAAAGTTACTGTGTATTGGCTAGCAGAGCAGAATTGTGACTGACGGGGACTTTTTATTGCTGAAGGAAAGTATTTTTGGTTAATGAAACATTTACAATTATTATTACATATTTTACCAGTTTTATTCCTACAAACAGATTTTGCTTAAATTGAAGTTTATATTGAATGTGTTACTTTTTTCTCCATAGTTTGGACTTTTGCTTTTGTATTTATGGGAACTATATATTTTGAAACAAATAGGATTTTTATAATATGGGATTATGTTTTCTGCTAAAATGGTCAATAAAAAAGAAACCCAAAATCGTAGTTCTCTTTGTGATGGAAGCTAAAATGTATTGTCATTTGGCAACGAAACCAAGAATTTCACATATTACAAGTCGATAGGAAATTACTTCAACACCAAAAACAGATTGGTTTTACTGGGGATTGAACCTATGACCTTCTGCGTGTGAAGCAGACGTGATGACCACTACACTATGAAACCTTTGAAATCCTGCAAAGTAATGGCAATTAGAGTCGAGTTTTGACCGCCAGGGGAAAAAAACAAATTCGTAGCTCTGTTGGTGATGGAAGCTAAAACATCCCGTTATTCGGCAACAAAGCCAAGAACTTTATATACTGCAGGTTGATAGGGGATTATTTCAACACCAAGAACACATGGGTTTCACTGGGGATTGAACCCAGGACCTTCTGCATGTTAAGCAGACGTGATGACCACTACTCTATGAAACCTGATGGAAAGTTACTGTGTATTGGCTAGCAGAGCAGAATTGTTACTGACGGGGCCTTTTTATTGCTGAAGGAAAGTATTTTTGGTTAATGAAACATTTACAATTTTTATTACATATTTTACCAGTTTTATTCCTACAAAGGGATTTTGCTTAAAAGGAAGTTTACATTGAATGTGTTACTTTTTTCCACATAGTTTAGTTGTTTGATTTTGTATTTAAAGGAACTATATATTTTGAAGCAAACAGGATTTTTATAATATGGGATTATGTTTTCTGCTAAAATGGTCAATAAAAAAGAAACCCAAAATCGTAGTTCTCTTGGTGATGGAAGCCAAAATATATTATCAGTTGGCAACAAACGAAAGAATTTCATATGTTACAGGTTAATAGCAAATTACTTCCCATCATTCGGCAACAAAGCCAAGAACTTCATATATTGTAGTTTAATTGAGTATTGTTTTAACATCAAGAACAGATTGGTTTAACTGGGGATTGAACGCAGGTCTTTCTGCGTGTTAAGCGGACGTGATGACCACTACTCTATGAAACCTGATGGAAAGTTACTGTGTATTGGCTAGCAGAGCAGAAATGTGACTGACGGGGCCTTTTTATTGCTGAAGGAAAGTATTTTTTGTTATTGAAACATTTACAATTTTTATTACAAATTTTACCAGTTTTATTCCTACAAAGGGATTTTGCTTAAAAGGAAGTTTACATTGAATGTGTTACTTTTTTCCACATAGTTTAGTTGTTTGCTTTTGTATTTAAAGGAACTATATATTTTGAAACAAACAGGATTTTTATAATATGGGATTATGTTTTCTGCTAAAATGGTCAATAAAAAAGAAACCCAAAATCGTAGTTCTCTTGGGGATAAAAGCCAAAATATATTATCAGTTGGCAACAAAACAAAGAATTTCATATGTTACAGGTTGATAGCAAATTACTTCAACAGCGAAAACGGCTTGTTTTTACTGGGGATTGAAAACAGGACCTTCTGCGTGTGAAGTAGACGTGATGACGACTTCACTATGAAACCTGTAAAATCCTGCAAAGTAATGGCATTTAGAGACGAGTTTTGACCACCAGGGGAAAAAAAATAATAATTTGTAGTTCTGTTTGTGATGGAAGCCAAAACATCCCGTCATAAGGCAACAAAGCTGAGAACTTCATATATTGTAGTTGGATAGCGTATTATTTCAACACTAAGAACAGATTGGTTTCACTGGGGATTGAACCCAGGACCTTCTGCGTGTTAAGCAGACATGATGACCACTACACTAAGAAACCTGATGAAAAGTTGCTGTGAATTGGCTAGCAGAGCAGAATTGTGACTGACGGGGCCTTTTTATTGCTGAAGGAAAGTATTTTTGGTTAATGAAACATTTACAATTATTATTACACATTTTACCAGTTTTATTCCTACAAAGGGATTTTGCTTAAATTGAAGTTTATATTGAATGTGTTACTTTTTTCTCCATAGTTTGGTCTTTTGCTTTTGTATTTATGGGAACTAAATATTTTGAAACAAATAGGATTTTTATAATATGGGATTATGTTTTCTGCTAAAATGGTCAATAAAAAAGAAACCCAAAATCGTAGTTCTCTTTGTGATGGAAGCCAAAATGTATTGTCATTTGGCAACGAAACCAAGAATTTCACATATTACAAGTCGATAGGAAATTACTTCAACACCAAAAACAGATTGGTTTCACTGGGGATTGAACCCAGGACCTTCTGCGTGTGAAGCAGACGTGATGACCACTACACTATGAAACCTTTGAAATTCTGCAAAGTAATGGCAATTAGAGACGAGTTTTAACCGCCAGGGGAAAAAAAACAAATTCGTAGCTCTGTTGGTGATGGAAGCTAAAACATCCCGTTATTCGGCAACAAAGCCAACAACTTTATATACTGCAGGTTGATAAAGGATTATTTCAACACCAAGAACACATGGGTTTCACTGGGGATTGAACCGAGGACCGTCTGCGTGTAAAGCAGACGTGATTTCCACTACACTATGAAACCTTTGAAAGCCTGCAAAATAATGGCAATTAGAGACGAGTTTTGACCGCCAGGGAAAAAAAAAACAAATTCGTAGCTCTGTTGGGGATGGAAGCCAAAACATCCCATCATTCAGCAACAAAGCCAAGAACTTCATATATTGTAGTTTAATTGAGTATTATTTCAACACCAAGAACAGATTGGTTTTAATGGGGATTGAACGCAGGACCTTCTGCGTGTTAAGCAAACGTGATGACCACTACTCTATGAAACCTGATGGAAAGTTACTGTGTATTGGCTAGCAGAGAAGAATTGTGACTGACGGGGCCTTTTTATTGCTGAAGGAAAGTATTTTTGGTTAATGAAACATTTACAATTTTTATTACATATTTTACCAGTTTTATTCCTACAAGGGGATTTTGCTTAAAAGGAAGCTTACATTGAATGTGTTACTTTTTTCCACATAGTTTAGTTGTTTGCTTTTGTATTTAAAGGAACTATATATTTTGAAACAAACAGGATTTTTTTAAAATGGGATTATGTTTTCTGCTAAAATGGTCAATAAAAAAGAAACCCAAAATCGTAGTTCTCTTGGTGATGGAAGCCAAAATATATTATCAGTTGGCAACAAAACAAAGAATTTCATATGTTACAGGTTGATAGCAAATTACTTCAACAGTGAAAACGGCTTGATTTTACTGGGGATTGAACCCAGGACCTTCTGCGTGTGAAGTAGACGTGATGACGACTTCACTATGAAACCTGTGAAATCCTGCAAAGTAATGGCATTTAGAGACGAGTTTTGACCGCCAGGGGAAAAAAAAAAATAATTTGTAGTTCTGTTTGTGATGGAAGCCAAAACATCCCGTCATTCGGCAACAAAGCCGAGAACTTCATATATTGGAGTTGGATAGCGTATTATTTCAACACTAAGAACTGATTGGTTTCACTGGGGATTGAACCCAGGACCTTCTGCGTGTTAAGCAGACGTGATGACCACTACACTATGAAACCTGACGAAAAGTTACTGTGTATTGGCTAGCAGAGCAGAATTGTGACTGACGGGGCCTTTTTATTGCTGAAGGAAAGTATTTTTGGTTAATGAAACATTTACAATTATTATTACATATTTTACCAGTTTTATTCCTACAAAGGGATTTTGCTTAAATTGAAGTTTATATTGAATGTGTTACTTTTTTCTCCATAGTTTGGTCTTTTGCTTTTGTATTTATGGGAACTATATATTTTGAAACAAATAGGATTTTTATAATATGGGATTATGTTTTCTGCTAAAATGGTCAATAAAAAAGAAACCCAAAATCGTAGTTCTCTTTGTGATGGAAGCCAAAATGTATTGTCATTTGGCAACGAAACCAAGAATTTCACATATTACAAGTCGATAGGAAATTACTTCAACACCAAAAACAAATTGGTTTCACTGGGGATTGAATCCAGGACCTTCTGCGTGTGAAGCAGACGTGATGGCCACTACACTATGAAACCTTTGAAATCCTGCAAAGTAATGGCAATTAGAGACGAGTTTTGACCGCCAGGGGAAAAAAAACAAATTTGTAGCTCTGTTGGTGATGGAAGCTAAAACATCCAGTTATTCGGCAACAAAGCCAAGAACTTTATATACTGCAGGTTGATGGGGGATTATTTCAACACAAGAACACATGGGTTTCACTGGGGATTGAACCCAGGACCTTCTGTGTGTAAAGCAGACGTGATTTCCACTACACTATGAAACCTTTGAAAGCCTGCAAAGTAATGGCAATTAGAGACGAGTTTTGACCGCCAGGGAAAAAAAAAACAAATTCGTAGCTCTGTTGGGGATGGAAGCCAAAACATCCCATCATTCGGCAACAAAGCCAAGAACTTCATATATTGTAGTTTAATTGAGTATTATTTTAACACCAAGAACAGATTGGTTTTACTGGGGATTGAACGCAGGACCTTCTGCGTGTTAAGCAGACGTGATGACCACTACTCTATGAAATCCGATGGAAAGTTTTTGTGTATTGGCTAGCAGAGCAGAATTGTGACTGACGGGGCCTTTTTATTGCTGAAGGAAAGTATTTTTGGTTAATGAAACATTTACAATTTTTATTACATATTTAACCAGTTTTATTCCTACAAAGGGATTTTGCTTAAAAGGAAGCTTACATTGAATGTGTTACTTTTTTTCACATAGTTTAGTTGTTTGCTTTTGTATTTAAAGGAACTATATATTTGGAAACAAACAGGATTTTTATAATATGGGATTATGTTTTCTGCTAAAATGGTCAATAAAAAAGAAACCTAAAATCGTAGTTCTCTTGGTGAGGGAAGCCAAAATATATTATCAGTTGGCAACAAAACCAAGAATTTCATATATTACAGGTTGATAGCAAATTACTTCAACAGCGAAAACGGCTTGTTTTTCCTGGGGATTGAACCCAGAACCTTCTGCATGTGAAGTAGACGTGATGACTAGCGATGAGCGAGTACTAAAAAGCTCGGGTGCTCGAGGCTCGGGCCGAGCATCCCAAGATACTCGTGTACTCGGCCCGAGCAACGAGCCCAATGTTATCCTATGGGAGACCCGAGTATTTTTGTGAAATGACCCCCGGCAGCATGGAGAAACCCTAAAAATAGTCACAAAAGTCTCAGAAGAGTGCTCAAATGACATGGCAACAGCCTGGGGAAGACCCCTTGAAGCATTTATCACTCAAAAGTCACAGCTGTGAACAATTTTGTCCGCGTTTTACGCCATTTTTACGGACTCACCAGAAAACCTTCCAAAATGACCCCAAAATGATTTTTCATGGCAGAAATGTTAAGGGCACATACCCAATAGTGAGATAGAGCTGGTGTATGTTACTTTTTGAGATTAATACATGAAAGATTTTACGTAAAACATTGTGTGGCACTCCGATGTCCCTGAGAAGAGACGTACATGAAGGCCTCTTGAGTCTAATGTGCCCATTTTGAGGAAGTGAGTCTTTGTAGTATTTTCCTTTGGCAGGGCAGCCAAAAATTGGGAGGTTCACCAATGCCCCTGCATACAGACGTGCATGAGGGCCTGTAAACCTGAAGTGCCCATTGTAAGGAAGTGGGTCTATTGTAGTATAGCCCTTTGGCAGGGCAGCCAAAAATTGGGAGGCGCCACATTGTCCCTAGATAGAGACGTGCATGAGGGCCTGTAAACCTGAAGTGCCCATTGTAAGGAAGTGGGTCTATTGTAGTATAGCCCTTTGGCAGGGCAGCCAAAAATTGGGAGGCGCCACGTTGTCCCTAGATAGAGACGTGCATGAGGGCCTGTAAACCTGAAGTGCCCATTGTAAGAAAGTGGGTCTATTGTAGTATAGCCCTTTGGCAGGGCAGCCAAAAATTGGGAGGCGCCACATTGTCCCTAGGTAGAGACGTGCATGAGGGCCTGTAAACCTGAAGTGCCCATTGTAAGGAAGTGGGTCAATTGTAGTATAGCCCTTTGGCAGGGCAGCCAAAAATTGGGAGGCGCCACATTGTCCCTAGATAGAGACGTGCATGAGGGCCTGTAAACCTGAAGTGCCCATTGTAAGGAAGTGGGTCTATTGTAGTATAGCCCTTTGGCAGGGCAGCCAAAAATTGGGAGGCTCCACGTTGTCCCTGGATAGAGACCTGTTAGGTTCTTAGTGCCTCCGTGCTTGCATTTAAAAACCGCACGTGTGTGCCTGTTGGTGGCAGCTTTCCGCTGCACTTGTGTGCGTTTTGCAAAAACTTGGATATAACGCACAAGTCTAGTGAATACACATCAGCACAGCATTGCAAAATGCGCAAGGGCGTTGGCAACGAACAAGGAAGTGGACGTGATGGTGGTGCAGGCGGAGACCGAGGTCGTGTGCAAGCTCTAATTTCGCCACAACAAAGGGCCACATCTACTCGCTCGCACGCCCTGTCTCAAATTCTTGGGGACCGCAGCAGTACACCGCTCTTGAACCAAGACCAGTGTCAACAGGTTGTTAGTTGGATAGCGGATAATGCTTCCAGTCAGATTGGCACCACCACAAACACTCTGTCTTCCACACGGTCAAGTGTCAGTAGCCGTGATACTGCACCGCACATTTTCGAACCTGATCCTCCTTCCTACCACCAGGCCGAGTACACGTCCACGGACATTACTGATCCCACACTTGGACACTCGGAAGAGCTGTTCGTTCACGTTTCCATTCACACATTCTGGCCTCTCGCCAGCTCCTGTTGAAGTGGGCCATGACGAGATTGTATGTACAGATGCCCAAATATTTGAGCAGCCATTTTCTCACGAAGTTGGCAACGTGTCTCAACAAGGGGTGGACGATGATGAGACACAATTGTCAGGAAGTCAGGAGGAGCAGGGTGCGGAAGAGGAAGACGACGTGGTGGATGATCCAGTAACTGACCCAACCTGGCAGGAGGATATGCAGAGCGAGGACAGCAGTGCACAGGGGGAGGGAGGCGTAGCATCCCAACAGGCAGTAAGAAGCAGGGTGGTGGCCCCAGGCAGACGTCAGGCAACTGTTCCCCGGAACAACACGACACAAGGTGCCTGTACAAATGTTAGGTCTTCCCGAGTCTGGCAGTTTTTTAAGTTGGCTCCAGATGATTCTAAAAAGGCCATTTGCAACACCTGCCGTGCCAGCATCAGCAGGGGTACCAAAACTAGCAGCCTGACCACCACCAGAATGATCAGGCACATGTCAGCCAAGCACCCGACTTTGTGGGATGTACAACGGAGTCGAGGAGCAGTGCTTGCTGATGTCACTGCTACATCTTCGCTTGTTGTGCATGCGAGCCAATCCCCTGTCCATGCTGCCCGCAAACAAGCCTCCTCCGGCCCTGCACCTGCAGTTGCCCACGCAGAAATAACACCATCATCAAGCACGTCCTTGTCCCAGCGCAGCGTTCAGTTATCCATTCAGCAAACCTTTGAACGCAGGCGCAAATACACTGCCAACGCCCCACATGCCACACTTCTAAATGCTAACATTTCGCGACTGCTTGCGCTGGAAATGTTGCCTTTTAGGCTGGTTGAGACAGAAGCATTCCGCGACCTGATGGTGGCAGCTGTCCCACGTTACTCGGTCCCCAGCCGCCACTATTTCTCCCGGTGTGCCGTCCCCGCATTGCATAACCACGTGTCACAAAACATCACACGTGCCCTGAACAACGCTGTTTCACCCAAAGTCCACCTAACCACAGGCACGTGGACAAGTGCATGTGGGGAAGGCCGCTACATCTCGTTGACGTCACACTGGGTTAATATTGTGGAAGCTGGGACCCAGTCTGAGCGAGGGACGGAACACGTCCTTCACACACCAAGTTTTGCAGGCCCTACCTCAGTCAGGGTTTCACCCACACTCTACAGCTCCGGAATGGCATGCTCCTCAGCCTCCTCCTCCTCCTGTGCATCCTCATCCACTTTACCCTCCACACCAGTCCCAAGCTGTAAGTGTCGCGGGCGGAGGAGGGGACGCTGCGCTCTCCCACTGCTCGGGTCCGGCTGCCGCTGCTCTACGGCTGCTGCTGCTCGGTGGCTCGAGCGATGGCCGGATCCCGGTGGCTCGAGCGGTGCTCCTCGCCCGTGATTGAAAAGGGGTGGTTTGGGTTTTGGGGATATTGTCCGTGACGCCACCCACGGTTGTGGTGATTGTGTGGACACCACCGCTGCTCTGGACGTGGATCCCGGGAGCCTGTGACAGGGAGCAGCTTTGTTGTTATTTCTCCCCTCCGTGGGTAGGGGGGTTGGTTGTCCCGGGGCCCGGTGATGGGGTAGAGATGGATGACAGGCGGGTTGCGGGGCCTGATGAAGTGCACGGTCGCAGGGGCAGCGCTGTGCCGCACGGCACGGAGGTACTCACTCAGCCCAATGATGATGACACAGTTCACGGTAAAACAAGTGGCTGGATATACGGGTCCCTCGGACGGCTGCGGATGTTCCTCCCTGCAGGTTAGTGATGACTGTCTCTCCCTGCACCTAAGTTCAGTGTTGGTAGTGATGGTTTCCCACCGGTAACCCGCTCCCCGACCTGGATATGGGCCGGAGGAGCCCCTTTTGCCCACAGGCGCTGGCCCTGGGAGACGGTTGCCCTTGGCGGTGGCGGTGTCTCCCCTTCACGGTTGGACGGTTGCCTTCTATCGTGACTTGGCTGTTTGGAAACCCTGAGGTCCCCTTCACTAACGGATTTGGCAAATTCACGGCGACACCAAGCCTTGCCGGGATCCGAAAGGCCCCTGCCAATGGTGCTGTCTTCTCTTTGTATACCGGTCCGGTACGGCCGGGTCACCACCCGTCCACGGTCCTTACGGCAGACTCCAATCGGCCTCCACTGCAGACGGTCACCACATCCTGCCAACCTTGCTATCCTGTCCGGGCCACACACCCGGACCAACTTCAGGCTCTTTGCTGTCACTTTTCTCCTCTCTACTACTTTCCTCCTTCCACTTCCTTAGCTTAACTCTCACTGCCTGTGTTTTCCCTCCTCCTTGGTGGGTGGAGACCAACCGCCTGGCTCCACCCCCTGGTGTGGACAACAGCCCCTGGGGAAGGCAACAAGGATTTGGTGTTTTGACTATGATATGCCTGCAGGGAGTGTGGGGTGTGTAAGTGTTGTGCTCTGTGGCCCCTGGCTTGTCCAGGGCGACACAGAAGCACTGCAGCACTGCCTCGGCGAAGCGGCAACAGGCTGTGCTGAAGCTAATCTGCATAGGTGACAAACCCCACAATGCAGAAGAGGTGTGGACAGCTCTGAAACAGCAGGCAGATCACTGGCTCACACCTCTGAACCTAAAGCCAGGAAAGGTTGTGTGTGACAATGGCCGGAACCTGGTGGCGGCTTTGAGGCGAGGCCAGCTGACACATGTTCCATGCGTGGCCCATGTGCTCAACCTCGTGGTTCAGCGGTTTCTAAAGTCATACCCAGAGCTGTCTGATCTGCTGGTAAACGTTCGACGCCTGTCTGCACATTTTCGAAAGTCACCTACTGCTTCAGCCGGCCTTGCCGGCTTTCAGCGCCATTTGCATCTTCCGGCTCACAGACTGGTGTGTGATGTCCCCACATGTTGGAATTCAACTCTGCACATTTTGGTCATGATATGTGAGCAGAAGAGGGCAGTTGTTGAGTACCTGCATCACCTAAGCTGTCGGGAAATGGGTCAAACTCCACACATAACACCTGAGGAGTGGAGATGGATGTCCGACCTATGTACCATCCGCCAAAAGTTTGAGGACTCCACCAAGATGGTGAGCGGCGATGATGACATTATTAGCGTCACCATACCGCTTCTCTGCCTTCTAAAATGGTCTCTGCTCAAAAAACAACAATGATGCATTGCAGGCGGAGCGCGATGAGTTTGAGCAAGAAACAGTAGTGGGTGTGGGTGATAACACACAGCCCAGCCTCGTCTCATCACAACGTGCAGTGGAGGACTATGACGAGGAGGAGGATGAAGACATGGAGCAACTCTCTGGCCAAATTGAGGATATGACATGCAGTCATATCCTTGGTTCAGCGTGGCTGGCCAGAGGACAGGGTAGATGAGGAGGAGGAGGAGGAGGACAGCATGTTCAGTCATCGTGTTGGTCAGGATACTGAAGTGATGGCTGTTAAGAGTCTGGCACACATGGCTGACTTTATGGTAAGCTGCCTGTCTCGTGACCCTCGTGTTAAGAACATCTTTGCCGACAATCATTACTGGTTGGTAACACTGTTAGACCCACGCTACAAGGAGAACTTTATGTCTCTTATTCCCGAGGTGAAGAGGTCTGGCAAAATGCAGCAGTTCCAGAAGGCCATAGTCACGGAAGTAGGCAAAGCATTACCCTCACAAAACGCTAGCGGCATAGGTCAGGAATCAGTGGACAACCAAGCCGTGAAGCCGAGAGGGGAACAAGTCCAATCCGCCAGAGGTAGGGGAACAGTCTTTAAGATGTGGGACAGTTTTCTCAGGCCCTCACATACCACAGCCCCTGAGGTGCAGGGTAGTGCCACAAAAAATCCTAAGTTTGCCCAGATGCTCAAGGAGTACCTTGCAGATCAAACAACTGTACTCCGACATTCCTCTGTGCCTTACAATTAATGGGTATCCAAGCTGGACACGTGGCATGAATTGGCTCTCTACGCCTTGGAAGTCCTGGCCTGCCCTGCCGCTAGCGTTTTGTCAGAGCGTGTTTTTAGTGCCGCAGGTGGAATCATTACAGATAAACGCACCTGCCTGTCAACTGTAAATGCTGACAGGCTGACTCTGATCAAGATGAACAAGGGTTGGATTGGGCCAGACTTCACCACACCACCAGCAAATGACAGCGAAATTTAAAGTTTGTAACGGGAATTTGCCATGTACCTCCACTCACCCATGGTAACACACTTCTGGACTTTGGCTAATCGCTGGACTGCTCCTCCTTCTCCTCATGCGCCATCATGATGACCGTTACAATAGTTAGGCCGTTGTTTCAGGTATACCCCCAGTGATAAATTTTTTCGACCATTCTTTCAGAATGGGCATTACAACGACAGGAGACCCGCTCCTTTGCAATGGGAACAATGTTTTGAGGCCCTTATGCACATCTCTATCCAGGGACAATGTGGAGCCTCCAAATTTTTGGCTGCCCTGCCTAAGGGCTATACTACACAAGACCCACTGCCTTACAATGGGCACTTCAGGTTTACAGGCCATCATGCACGTCTCTATCCAGGGACAATATGGAGCCTGACACTTCCACCTACTGCCACACACGTGCGTTTTTTAAATGCAAGCACGGACGCACTAAGAACCTAACAGGTTTTTAGGAGCGACAATTACTGAGAAGTCTGACACTATCAGCCACTGCTGACTAGAGTTGAGCGCGGTTCGCGGTTCGAGGTTCTCCAGTTCTAGGCTCGAGTGATTTTGGGGCCTGTTCTAGATCGAACTAGAACTCGAGCTTTTTGCTAAAATTCGATAGTTCTAGAAACGTTCGAGAACGGTTCTAGCAGCAAAAAGCAGGGCTTTTTACGGCTACAGTGTGCAGGAGCCATCGCTGGCAGCCTGCCAGAAGCTGGTAACCAAGATAAACATCAGGTATCCAACCAAAGCACTTTGGTTAGTAACCCGATGTTTATCCTAGTTACGTGCAGGAAGCCCACACTTCCCCGCTCAGCTCGCTCCGCCCCCTCCTGCCCGCGGCATGTACACACGTACGTACACTCACACACACACGTACACACACATACACACACACACACACACACATGGTCCCGCTCGGCTTACCTGCGTTGATGAAGTCCCGCCATCCCGACCTCAGCGCTGTTACTGTCCTCCATGGCCGCCGCTTGTCACATCACCTCTCGCTTCCGAACCGAGACTGACTAGCGGTGACGTCACGGGCCTCTCGCGAGACTTGCTGTGAAGGCTCCGGTCATTGAACACAGTGACAGGGGCTGTCAGCAGTGCTGGAGATCAGCGCAGATAATGTACCTCGCTGACAGCAGCACTTGTCATCCCCTGCAGTGACCTGGGCTGACCCATTGATGTTAGCTCAGGTCACTGCATTGCTCTCCCAGCCAATGGGGAACATCCTGCTCTTCATTGACTGGGACAGTGTGGATCGTCATGGCAACCCCTTGGATTACACCAGACCTGGATTTGTTTTTCATTCTAATAAATTGGTTAAAGAGGGAATGTTTTGGGGAGTGTTTTTTCAAATAAAAATGTGTTTGTCGTCTATTTTTTTTTATTACTGACTGGGTTGGTGATGTCGGGTATCTGATAGACGCTTGACCTCACCAACCCCAGGGCTTGATGCCAGGTGACATTACACATCTGGTATTAACCCCATATATTACCCCGTTTGCCACCGCACCAGGGCGCGGGATGAGCTGGGGCGAAGCACCAGGATTGGCGCATCTAATGGATGCGCCACTTCTGGGGCGGCTGCGGCCTGCTATTTTTAGGCTGGGGAGAGTCCAATAACCATGGACCTCCCTAGTCTGAGAATATCAGGCCCCAGCTGTCTGCTTTACCTTGGCTGGTGATCCAATTTTGGGGGGACCCCTACGTGTTTTTTTTTTTAATTATTTATTTAATTTAAAATAACAGCGTGGGGTGCCCTCAGTTTTGGATTACCAGCTAAGGTGAGGTTGCCAGCTGTGGTCTGCAGGCTGCAGCCGTCTGCTTTACCCTAGCTGGCTACAAAACTAGGGGGAATCCTACGTCATTTTTTTTTTTCATTTTTTTGGCTAAATACAAAGCTAAGCACCCCTTAGTGCCACATGAAAGGCACCAAAGGGTGCTCCACTTTTTCTCCATTTTTTCTCCACTTTTTCTACATTTTTTCTCCACTTTTTCTACATTTTTTTCTCCACTTTTTCTCCACTTTTTCTCCACTTTTTCTACATTTTTTTCTCCATTTTTTCTCCACTTTTTCTCCACTTTTTATCCATTTTTTCTCCACTTTTTCTCCACTTTTTCTCCACTTTTTCTACATTTTTTTCTCCATTTTTTCTCCACTTTTTCTTCATTTTTTTCTCCATTTTTTCTACACTTATTCTCCATTTTTTCTCCACTTATTCTCCACTTTTTCTCCACTTTTTTATCCATTTTTTCTCCACTTATTTTCCACTTTTTCTCTACTTTTCCTTTACTTTTTCTCCACTTTTTATCCATTTTTTCTCCACTTTTTCTCCACTTTTTCTCCACTTTTTCTTCATTTTTTTCTCCATTTTTTCTCCACTTATTCTCCACTTATTCTTCACTTATTCTCCACTTTTTCTCCACTTTTTCTTCATTTTTTTCTCCATTTTTTCTCCACTTATTCTCCATTTTTTCTCCACTTATTCTCCATTTTTTCTCCACTTATTCTCCACTTTTTCTCCATTTTTTCTCCACTTATTCTCCACTTTTTCTCCACTTTTTCTCCACTTTTTCTACATTTTTTCTCCAATTTTTCTACATTTTTTCTCCACTTTTTCTCCACTTTTTCTACATTTTTTCTCCACTTTTTCTTCATTTGTTTCTCCACTTTTTCTACATTTTTTTCTCCATTTTTTCTCCACTTATTCTCCACTTATTCTCCACTTTTTCTCCACTTTTTCTCCATTTTTTCCCCATTTTTTCTCCACTTTTTCTCCATTTTTTCTCCACTTATTCTCCACTTTTTCTCCACTTTTTCTCCACTTTTTCTACATTTTTTCTCCATTTTTTCTCCACTTTTTCTCCACTTTTTCTCCAATTTTTCTCCACTTTTTCTACATTTTTTCTCCACTTTTTCTCCACTTTTTCTACATTTTTTCTCCACTTTTTCTCCACTTTTTCTACATTTTTTCTCCACTTTTTCTTCATTTTTTTCTCCACTTTTTCTACATTTTTTTCTCCACTTATTCTCCACTTATTCTCCACTTATTCTCCACTTTTTCTCCACTTTTTCTCCACTTTTTCTACATTTTTTCTCCACTTTTTCTCCACTTTTTCTACATTTTTTCTCCACTTTTTCTCCACTTTTTCTACATTTTTTCTCCACTTTTTCTTCATTTTTTTCTCCACTTTTTCTACATTTTTTTCTCCATTTTTTCTCCACTTATTCTCCACTTATTCTCCACTTTTTCTCCACTTTTTCTACATTTTTTCTCCATTTTTTCTCCACTTTTTCTCCACTTTTTATCCACTTTTTCTCCACTTTTTCTCCATTTTTTCTCCACTTTTTCTTCATTTTTTTCTCCATTTTTTCTCCACTTATTCTCCATTTTTTCTCCACTTTTCCTTCACTTTTTCTCCACTTTTTATCCATTTTTTCTCCACTTTTTCTCCACTTTTTCTCCACTTTTTCTACATTTTTTCTCCACTTTTTCTCTACTTTTTCTATGGTCGGTCTACCCATTAGCTCTGCCATGCATACTGTAGCTCTACACCTACTGCACATGTTACTTTATGATTGACATCTCTTTCGTACCAGAGCTGTCTAAGCCTACTCTGACCCCATATTTGTCATTACTATATTGTCCTTGTACTGTATTATGACATTTGTATCATGTGTTTCATTTCTTGCTGTGTTGCAATTTTTTTTCTGCATCCCAATTGTACCTCTACATTGTTCGAGTTTATGTTATTGTTCTCTCACTCTTATGTGATACTGAATATTGTCATTTTTCATGATTACATGCAGATAAGTCCAATCTGACGAAGGCTCAGGCCGAAACGTCATTTGTAACTTGTTTTGGACAAAAACATATATGCTTTTGAAAAAAAATGTTTTTCTTAATACGGACCAATAAAGAGTGATTTTGCATTACTATCCGTTGTGACTTACTGACTTAGTCTGGGAGATTTAGAGTGCCGAGGTTACTCACTAATTTTATCTATTATTACCTCTGAGCACCTATATACCAGTGAGCAGAGCTTCCTCTACAGTAGTTCTCCTGATTAGGCATGCCCTTACCTCATGAGCAGGGCATTGCAGCTTTGGTAGCAACCATTACGACATGGACTCTGCTGCTGTGGACCCGAGAAGAGTGAGTGCAGATTCATTGCACCCACACTCCTCACATGAAGGGTCCGCACTCCTAGAAAATGGGGGATACGTTCCCTGAGTGTCTCCCCCCCATATTCTAGACGGTCCAGAGTTGTCGTGGGACCCCTTTATTTTTTTTCTTACAATAAATGGGTGAGAGAGGAAATGTTTTGGGGACTGTTTTTTCAAATAAATTTCTTTTGTCGATTTTTTTTTTTTGTTAGTACTGACAGTTTATGATGTTGGGTATCTAATAGACGCCATGACATCACAAACTGCTGGGCTTGATCTCAGGTGACTTTACAGCTAGTATCAACCCGATTTATTACCCCGTTTGCCACTGCACCAGGGCACGGGATGAGCTGGGGTGAAGCGCCAGGATTGGCGCATCTAGTGGATGCGCCACGTCTGGGGTGCCTGCGGCCTGCTATTTTTAGGCTGTGAAGGCCCAATAACTATGGACCTTCCCACCCTGAGAATACCAGACCACAGCTGTCCGCTTTACCTTGGCTGGTGATCCAATTTGGGGGGGACCCTACTTTTATTGTGTAATTATTAATATTTATAAAATAATTATAAAAAAGAGCCAGAGGGACCTCCACATTGGATCCCCAACCACGGTAAAGCTGCCAGCTGTGGTTTTCAGGCTACAGCCGTCTGCTTTACCCTAGCTGGCTATCAAAAATGGGGGGACCCAACGTCATTTTTTTTTTTAACTATTTTTTAAATAGAAAAAATTAATGGGCTTCCCTGTATTTTGATTGCCAACCAAGGTAACAGCAGGCAGATGGGGGTGGCATCCCGTAGCTGTCTGCTTTATCTGCGCTGAGAATCAAAAATACCGCGGAGCGCTACGTCGTTTTTTTAAAGATTTATTTTTACAGCACTGTGATGTCCAGCAATCAAAATACAGGGAAGCCCATTTTGTTTTTAGTTATTTAAATAAATAATTAAAAAAAATATATATGGGCTCCTGCTACATTTTTTGTATTGCTAGCTAAGGGTAATCCAAGCAGCTACTGGCTGCTAACCCCCACTGCTTGATGTTACCTTCAATGGCAATGGAAAATCCAGGGAAGCATTTTTTATTTTTGTTGCCAAAAAACTACAAAAAAATGACGTGGGCTTCGCCATATTTTTGTATGCTAGCCAGGTACAGCAGGCAGCCACGGGCTGCATCCAACCCCCAGTTGCCTATTTGTACCCGGCTGGGAACCAAAAATATAGGGAAACCCGTTTTTTTAATTATTTCACTTATTTCATGAAATAATTAAAAAACAAAATGACGTGGGCTTCGCCCCATTTTTGTGTCCAGCCGGGTACAACTAGGCAGCTGGGGATTGGAATCCGCAGCACAGGCTAACCCGAGGTTTCCGGGCGCCTCTGCTGCGGATTTCAGTCCGCAGCCGTCCCAGAAAATGGCGCTCTCATAGAAGCGCCATCATCTGGCGCTGTATCCAACTCTTCCAACAGCCCTGGAGCCGGGTGGCTTGTTGGGTAATCATGAGTTAATACTGGCTTTGTTTTACTAGCCAGTATTAAGCCAGAGATTCTTAATGTCAGGCACGTTTGACCCGGCCATTAAGAATCTCCAATAAAGGGTTAAAAAAAAACACCACACAGAGAAAAAATACTTTAATAGAAATAAATACACAGACACATTAGAGACTCCATCTTTATTACCCCCTGTCAGCCCTCCACGATCCTGCTCTTCTGTCTTCTTTCTAGTGTAGTAGTAGTGACGATTGTAGTGAGGAAGGATGAGGTTCACCATCTCATCACTTGGGGCTGGGGAACCTCATCCTCACTACAATGCTCACTACAATCGTGCAGCCTTCACTCCGTGAGTTATCAGTGCTGGCTGTCAGCGGTAACAGCGGTAACGCTGACAGACGCGTTACCATAGCAATGGTGCTCTCGGAGCCGCGGTTAGCGGTGACGTCACCGCTAACTGCGTTGCTATGGCAACTGTGATCTCCGTTAATGACCGGCTGTGTCAGCCGGTCCCTAACGGAACGGGGAGTCGACCGTGTGCTAGAGCATGTCGCCGGTACACGGCGATACACATATGTGCACCGTGTACCGTAGAGATGCTCTCGCAGGTCCTACATGACGTGTCATAGTCATGTGACCAGTCTGTAGCCAATGAGATAATAGCCACGTGACTGGTCACATGGCTATTTTGACGTCACGATAGGTCCTGCATCTCTGCTGGCAGTGCTGGTCACGGGGAGGATTCAGCGATCATCGGATGGAATAGCGGCAGGAGACAGAGTGCAGAAGGGATCGCGGGGACCGGTAAGTGTTATGGCAATGTTTATTAACTGTTTGTGTACATTTATCATGCATTTTTATATGTTTGTGATTGCCTCCCATTATAGCCTAGTGGTTCGAGTTCGGTTCGTCGAACGTTCGACGAACTGAACTCGAACGGGACCCCCGTTCGGCGAACCGACCTCGAGCCGAACCGGGACCAGTTCGCTCATCTCTACTGCTGACTGACGTGTATTATTCACTAGACTTGTGCGTTATATAATAGTTTGTGCAAAACGTGCACCTGTACGCTGCCACCGACAGACACACAGGTGCTGTTTTTAAATGCAAGCACGGACGCAATAAGAACCTAACAGGTTTTTAGGAGCGACAATTACTGAGAAGTCTGACACTATCAGCCACTGCTGACTGACGTGTATTATTCACTAGACTTGTGCGTTATATAATAGTTTGTGCAAAACGTGCACCTGTACGCTTCCACCGACAGACACACACGTGCTGTTTTTAAATGCAAGCACGGACGCAATAAGAACCTAAAAGGTTTTTAGGAGCGACAATTACTGAGAAGTCTGACACTATCTGGACGCTTTTAGACTGTGTACACCAGCCCCAGATATGATGAAGGCTGGTATACGGTCACCACTAGGAATGGCTATATACCCTGCCTGCCTGCCTGCCTGTATACTGCTACAATAGTCCTGACAAGGACTCTTCTGGTCACTAGCCTGTATTCCGACCTGGCTATACCCTGCCTGTATATAGCAACAATAGTCCTGAGAAGGACTCTGCTACTGTACTCCGACCTGGCTATACCCTGCCTGCCTGTATACAACTAGAATAGTCCTGAGAAGGACTTCTGGTCACACTGTTTGCAGCCCTGCTCCGGAACTAACTATAAAGGGCCGCAAACCTTTCCCTGAAGCAGCGACACTCTCCCTGCACTGACTGTCTGGATAGCTGTGAGCAGAGCACAGCGCGCCGGCCGGTATAAAGGCTCGGTCACGCTGTGTAGGCCGGCCAATCACTGCAATTCCACAACTAACAGGGTTGTGGCATTGCAGTGGTCTGCCAGCCAATCCCTGCATGAGGGCTGGCTCTCAAAAGAGCGCCAACATGCAGGGATGAAGACCACGAGTACAGCACGAGTATCGCGAGATTACTCGGTCCCCGCTGAGCAGCCCGAGTACAGTGATACTCGTGCGAGTACCGAGTAGTAACAAGCATGCTCGCTCATCACTAGTGATGACCACTCCACTATGAAACCTGTGAAATCCTGCAAAGTAATGGCATTTAGAGACGAGTTTTGACAGCCAGGGGAAAAAAAAAATAATTTGTAGTTCTGTTTGTGATGGAAGCCAAAACATCCCGTCATACGGCAACAAAGCCGAGAACTTCATATATTGTAGTTGAATAGCGTATTATTTCAACACTAAGAACAGATTGGTTTCACTGGGGATTGAACCCAGGACCTTCTGCGTGTTAAGCAGACGTGATGACCACTACACTATGAAACCTGACAAAAAGTTCCTGTGTATTGGCTAGCAGAGCAGAATTGTGACTCACGGGGCCTTTTTATTGCTGAAGGAAAGTATTTTTGGTTAATGAAACATTTACAATTATTATTACATATTTTACCAGTTTTATTCCTACAAAGGGATTTTGCTTAAATTGAAGTTTATATTGAATGTGTTACTTTTTTCTCCATAGTTTGGTCTTTTGCTTTTGTATTTATGGGAACTATATATTTTGAAACAAATAGGATTTTTATAATATGGGATTATGTTTTCTGCTAAAATGGTCAATAAAAAAGAAACCCAAAATCGTAGTTCTCTTTGTGATGGAAGCCAAAATGTATTGTCATTTGGCAACGAAACCAAGAATTTCACATATTACAAGTCGATAGGAAATTACTTCAACACCAAAAACATACTGGTTTCACTGGGGATTGAACCCAGGACCTTCTGCGTGTGAGGCAGACGTGATGACCACTACACTATGAAACCTTTGAAATCCTGCAAAGTAATGGCAATTAGAGACGAGTTTTGACCGCCAGGGGAAAAAAAACAAATTCGTAGCTCTGTTGGTGATGGAAGCTTAAACATCCCGTTATTCGGCAACAAAGCCAAGAACTTTATATACTGCAGGTTGATAGGGGATTATTTCAACACCAAGAACACATGGGTTTTACTGGGGATTGAACCCATGACCTTCTGCGTGTAAAGCAGACGTGATTTCCACTACACTATGAAACCTTTAAAAGCCTGCAAAGTAATGGCGATTAGAGACGAGTTTTGACCGCCAGGGAAAAAAAAAACAAATTCGTAGCTCTGTTGGGGATGGAAGCCAAAACATCCCATCATTCGGCAACAAAGCCAAAAACTTCATATATTGTAGTTTAATTGAGTATTATTTCAACACCAAGAACAGATTGGTTTTACTGGGGACTGAAAGCAGGACCTTCTGCGTGTTAAGCAGACGTGATGACCACTACTCTATGAAACCTGATGGAAAGTTACTGTGTATTGGCTAGCAGAGCAGAATTGTGACTGACAGGGCCTTTTTATTGCTGAAGGAAAGTATTTTTGGTTAATGAAACATTTACAATTTTTATTACATATTTTACCAGTTTTATTCCTACAAAGGGATTTTGCTTAAAAGGAAGTTTACATTGAATGTGTTACTTTTTTCCACATAGTTTAGTTGTTTGCTTTTGTATTTAAAGGAACTATATATTTTGAAACAAACAGGATTTTTATAATATGGGATTATGTTTTCTGCTAAAATGGTCAATAAAAAAGAAACCCAAAATCGTAGTTCTCTTGGTGATGGAAGCCAAAATAAATTATCAGTTGGCAACACAACCAAGAATTTCATATACTACAGGTTGATAGCAAATTACTTCAACAGCGAAAACAGCTTGTTTTTACTGGGGATTGAACCCAGGACCTTCTGCGTGTGAAGTAGACGTGATGACCACTCCACTATGAAACCTGTGAAATCCTGCAAAGTAATGGCATTTAGAGACGAGTTTTGACCGCCAGGGGAAAAAAAAAAAATAATTTGTAGTTCTGTTTGTGATGGAAGCCAAAACATACCATCATTCGGCAACAATGCCGAGAACTTCATATATTGTAGTTGGATAGCAAATTATTTCAACACTAAGAACAGATTGGTTTCACTGGGGATTGAACCCAGGACTTTCTGCGTGTTAAGCAGACGTGATGACCACTACATTATGAAACCTGACGAAAAGTTACTGTGTATTGACTAGCAGAGCAGAATTGTGACTGACGGGGCCTTTTTATTGCTGAAGGAAAGTATTGTTGGTTAATGAAACATTTACAATTATTATTACAAATTTTACCAGTTTTATTCCTACAAAGGGATTTTGCTTAAATTGAAGTGTACATTAAATGTGTTACTTTTTTTAACATAGTTTAGTTGTTTGCTTTTGTATTTAAAGGAACTATATATTTTGAAACAAATAGGATTTTTATAATATGGGATTATGTTTTCTGCTAAAATGGTCAATAAAAAAGAAACCCAAAATCGTAGTTCTCTTTGTGATGGAAGCCAAAATGTATTGTCATTTGGCAACGAAACCAAGAATTTCACATATTACAGGTCGATAGGAAATTACTTCAACACCAAAAACAGATTGGTTTCACTAGGGATTGAACCCAGGACCTTCTGCGTGTGAAGCAGACGTGATGACCACTACACTATGAAACCTTTGAAATCCTGCAAAGTAATGGCAATTAGAGACGAGTTTTGACCGCCAGGGGAAAAAAACCAAATTCGTAGCTCTGTTGGTGATGGAAGCTAAAACATCCCATTATTCAGCAACAAAGCCAAGAACTTTATATACTGCAGGTTAATGGGGGATTATTTCATCACCAAGAACACATGGGTTTCACTGGGGATTGAACCCAGGACCTTCTGCGTGTAAAGCAGACGTGATTTCCATTACACTATGAAACCTTTGGAAGCCTGCAAAGTAATGGCAATTAGAGACGAGTTTTGACCGCCAGGGAAAAAAAAACCCAATTTCGTAGCTCTGTTGGGGATGGAAGCCAAAACATCCCATCATTCGGCAACAAAGCCAAGAACTTCATATATTGTAGTTTAATTGAGTATTATTTCAACACCAAGAACAGATTGTTTTTACTGGGGATTGAACACAGGACCTTCTGCGTGTTAAGCAGACGTGATGACCACTACTCTATGAAACCTGATGGAAAGTTACTGTGTATTGGCTAACAGAGCAGAATTGTGACTGACAGGGCCTTTTTATTGCTGAAGGAAAGTATTTTTGGTTAATGAAACATTTACAATTTTTATTACATATTTTACCAGTTTTATTCCTACAAAGGGATTTTGCTTAAATTGAAGTTTATATTGAATGTGTTACTTTTTTCCACATAGTTTAGTTGTTTGCTTTTGTATTTAAAGGAACTATATGTTTTGAAACAAACAGGATTTTTATAATATGGGATTATGTTTTCTGCTAAAATGGTCAATAAAAAAGAAACCCAAAATCGTAGTTCTTTTGGTGATGGAAGCCAAAATTTATTATCAGTTGGCAACAAAACATAGAATTTCATGTGTTACAGGTTGATAGCAAATTACTTGAACAGCGAAAATGGCTTGTTTTTACTGGGGATTGAACCCAGGACCTTCTGCGTGTGAAGTAGACGTGATGACGACTCCACTATGAAACCTGTGAAATCCTGCAAAGTAATGGCATTTAGAGACGAGTTTTGACCGCCAGGGGAAAAAAAAAAATAATTTGTAGTTCTGTTTGTGATGGAAGCCAAAACATCCCGTCATTCGGCAACAAAGCCGAGAACTTCATATATTATAGTTGGATAGCGTATTATTTCAACACCAAGAACAGAGTGGTTTTACTGGGGATTGAACGCAGGACCTTCTGCGTGTTAAGCAGACGTGATGACCACTACTCTATAAAACCTGATGGAAAGTTACTGTGTATTGGCTAGCAGAGCAGAATTGTGACTGACGGGGCCTTTTTATTGCTGAAGGAAAGTATTTTTGGTTAATGAAACATTTACAATTTTTATTACATATTTTACCAGTTTTATTCCTACAAAGGGATTTTGCTTAAAAGGAAGTTTATATTGAATGGCAACAAAATAAAGAATTTCATATGTTACAGGTTGATAGCAAATTACTTCAACAGCGAAAACGGCTTGTTTTTACTGGGGATTGAACCCAGGACCTTCTGCGTGTGAAGTAGACGTGTTGACGACTCCACTATGAAACCTGTGAAATCCTGCAAAGTAATGGCATTTAGAGACGAGTTTTGACTGCCAGGGGAAAAAAAAAAATAATTTGTAGTTCTGTTTGTGATGAAAGCCAAAACATCCCGTCATTCGGCAACAAAGCCGAGAACTTCATATATTGTAGTTGGATAGCGTATTATTTCAACATTAAGAACAGATTGGATTCACTGGGGATTGAACCCAGGACCTTCTGCGTGTTAAGCAGACGTGATGACTAGAGATGAGCGAACTGGTCCCGGTTCGGCTCGAGGCGGTTCGCCGAACGGAGGTCCCGTTCGAGTTCAGTTCGTCGAACGTTCGACGAACCGAACTCGAACGTATAGGCTATAATGGGAGGCAATCACAAACATATAAAAATGCATGATAAATGTACACAAAAAGGTAATAAACATTGCCATAACACTTACCGGTCCTCGCGATCCCTTCTGCACTCTGTCTCCTGCCGCTATTCCATCCGATGATCGCTGAATCCTCCCCGTGACCAGCACTGCCAGCAGAGATGCAGGACCTATCGTGACGTCAAAATAGCCATGTGACCAGTCACGTGGCTATTATCTCATTGGCTACAGACTGGTCACATGACTATGACACGTCATGTAGGACCTGCGAGTGCATCTCTCCGGTACACGGTGCACATATGTGTATCGCCGTGTACCAGCGACATGCTCTAGCACACGGTCGACTCCCCGTTCCGTTAGGGACCGGCTGACACAGCCGGTCATTAACGGAGATCACCGTTACAATAGCAACGCAGTTAGCGGTGACGTCACCGCTAACCGCGGCTCCGAGAGCACCATTGCTATGGTAACGCGTCTGGCAGCGTTACCGCTGTTACCGCTGACAGCCAGCACTGATCACTCACGGAGTGAAGGCTGCACGATTGTAGTGAGCATTGTAGTGAGGATGAGGTTCCCCAGCCCCAAGTGATGAGCTGGTGAACCTCATCCTTCCTCACTACAATCGTCACTACTGCTACACTAGAAAGAAGACAGAAGAGCAGGATCGTGGAGGGCTGACAGGGGGTAATAAAGATGGAGTCTCTAATGTGTCTGTGTATTTATTTCTATTAAAGTATTTTTTCTCTGTGTGGTGTCTTTTTTTTAACCCTTTATTGGAGATTCATAATGGCCGGGTCAAACGTGCCTGACATTAAGAATCTCTGGCTTAATACTGGCTCGTAAAAAAAAAGCCAGTATTAACTCATGATTACCCAACAAGCCACCCGGCTCCAGGGCTGTTGGAAGAGTTGGATACAGCGCCAGATGATGGCCCTTCTATGAGAGCGCCATTTTCTGGGACGGCTGCGGACTGAAATCCGCAGCAGAGGCGCCCTGAAACCTCGGGCTAACCTGTGCTGCGGATTCCAATCCCCAGCTGCCTAGTTGTACCCGGCTGGACACAAAAATGGGGCGAAGCCCACGTCATTTGTTTTTTAATTATTTCATGAAATAAGTGAAATAATTAAAAAAAAACGGGCTTCCCTATATTTTTGGTTCCCAGCCGGGTACAAATAGGCAACAGGGGGTTGGAGGCAGCCCGTGGCTGCCTGCTGTACCTGGCTAGCATACAAAAATATGGCGAAGCCCACGTCATTTTTTTGGTGGGCAAAAAAATTCTGCATACAGTCCTGGATGGAAAGAAGAGGGGAGCCAGCACTGCTCATGAATGGCATGCAACAATGAAAAAATAAAAAGTGTAAAATTCACAAATTCATTCCTACTGTAACAATTCCATGAGATTTTTTGCAAATTATTGATCAATGATTTGAGCCCCCCTGCCCCGTCACGGCAAATCTCTATAGGGGGGTCCCTATAGGCATCATTATTTAAGCACCACCTGCCTGAGGCTGTTCCACCCTTCATCCATGCTTGCTGGTCTGGCACTGTGAGGGCCAGTTCTGACATTGTGCTGGGGTGTGTGGTTCTGCCACACACACTGGCACCTGGGCTGCCTTTATTCGCAGTTGTCAGTCCTTGCAGCATGGGAGCTGTTCTGACATTCCCTGGGTAAGTGGTGTTCTTATATGTCCTGTTCAAGTCATTATATGAGACCTTATGGTACGATATTAATTTATGACATAGTGTAGGGACCCCCCTATAGAGATTTGCCGTGACGGGGCAGGGGGGCTCAAATCATTGATCAATAATTTGCAAAAAATCTCATTGAATTGTTACAGTAGGAATGAATTTGTGAATTTTACACTTTTTATTTTTTCATTGTTGCATGCCATTCATGAGCAGTGCTGGCTCCCCTCTTCTTTGCGTTACTGGTCAGGTGGTTGACTGCCACCATGCCGTGCACGCCCAGTGTGGTTTGCAAATTCCTTCTGTTGCCATCAAAATTCATGTTGGTGCCTGTTCACACACAGCCACCGCCCCCTGGTCCATAGGCATCATTATTTAAGCACCACCTGCCTGAGGCTGTTCCGCCCTTCATCCATGCTTGCTGGTCTGGCACTGTGAGGGCCAGTTCTGACATTGTGCTGGGGTGTGTGGTTCTGCCACACACACTGGCACCTGGGCTGCCTTTATTCGCAGTTGTCAGTCCTTGCAGCATGGGAGCGGTTCTGACATTCCCTGGGTAAGTGGTGTTCTTATATGTCCTGTTCAAGTCATTATATGAGACCTTATGGTACGATATTAATTTATGACTAGAGATTAGAGATGAGCGAACCGGTCCCGGTTCGGCTCGAGGCGGTTCGCCGAACGGGGGGTCTGGCTCGAGTTCGGCTCGTCGAACGTTCGACGAACCGAACTCGAGCCCATAGGAAACAATGGCAGGCAATCACAAACACAGTAAAACACCTAGAAAACACCCTGAAAGGTGTCCAAAAGGTGACAAACAACTCACAACATAACACAAACACATGGGAAAGTGACAAGGACATATACTCATGTGAAAACAAAACAGCTGGACAAGGAAAAAGAGGGAGACACACAGATATATGAGTATATGCAAAGAAACATCGATTCCATTATTGTGCAACTTGAGCCCTGCTCATTTTAGGCTTCCAATCTGGATAAATTGCCTGAGCTCGCCACGTACGCCTTGAGGATCTTGTCGTGTCCTGCAGCCAGCGTTCTCTCGGAACCTGTCTTCAGTGCTGCTGGGGGTCTGCTGGCAGATAAGCACACGTGTCTGTCCACTGACAATGTGGACCTGGCTCTCAGAGGACTTTTCTTCCCCTGGGTCAGCCAGGGGAGGCGAAAGGCACGCGTATTTTTGAGAGTGCTTCATGCAAAGCATCTTTTTCTTTGTCAAAAGGGGGGCTCAACCGATGCCAGTCAAGTGGGGTGTGTGTGGCCCAGTTAGTGGCAACGAGGGAGACTGTGGTTGGAGTCCCCTCGCTGTGTCTCTAAAAGAACCAAGATGAACAAGTCATGGCTCTCAGAGGACTTTTCTTCCCCTGGGTCAGCCAGGGGACGGGAAAGGCACGCGTATTTTTGAGAGTGCTTCATGCAAAGCATCTTTTTCTTTTTCAAAAGGGGGCTCAACCGATGCCAGTCAAGTGGGGTGTGTGTGGCCCAGTTAGTGGCAACGAGGGAGACTGTGGTTGGAGTCCCCTCGCTGTGTCTCTAAAAGAACCAAGATGAACAAGTCATGGCTCTCAGAGGACTTTTCTTCCCCTGGGTCAGCCAGGGGACGGGAAAGGCACGCGTATTTTTGAGAGTGCTTCATGCAAAGCATCTTTTTCTTTGTCAAAAGGGGGGCTCAACCGATGCCAGTCAAGTGGGGTGTGTGTGGCCCAGTTAGTGGCAACGAGGGAGACTGTGGTTGGAGTCCCCTCGCTGTGTCTCTAAAAGAACCAAGATGAACAAGTCATGGCTCTCAGAGGACTTTTCTTCCCCTGGGTCAGCCAGGGGACGGGAAAGGCACGCGTATTTTTGAGAGTGCTTCATGCAAAGCATCTTTTTCTTTTTCAAAAGGGGGCTCAACCGATGCCAGTCAAGTGGGGTGTGTGTGGCCCAGTTAGTGGCAACGAGGGAGACTGTGGTTGGAGTCCCCTCGCTGTGTCTCTAAAAGAACCAAGATGAACAAGTCATGGCTCTCAGAGGACTTTTCTTCCCCTGGGTCAGCCAGGGGACGGGAAAGGCACGCGTATTTTTGAGAGTGCTTCATGCAAAGCATCTTTTTCTTTGTCAAAAGGGGGGGTCAACCGATGCCAGTCAAGTGGGGTGTGTGTGGCCCAGTTAGTGGCAACGAGGGAGACTGTGGTTGGAGTCCCCTCGCTGTGTCTCTAAAAGAACCAAGATGAACAAGTCATGGCTCTCAGAGGACTTTTCTTCCCCTGGGTCAGCCAGGGGACGGGAAAGGCACGCGTATTTTTGAGAGTGCTTCATGCAAAGCATCTTTTTCTTTTTCAAAAGGGGGCTCAACCGATGCCAGTCAAGTGGGGTGTGTGTGGCCCAGTTAGTGGCAACGAGGGAGACTGTGGTTGGAGTCCCCTCGCTGTGTCTCTAAAAGAACCAAGATGAACAAGTCATGGCTCTCAGAGGACTTTTCTTCCCCTGGGTCAGCCAGGGGACGGGAAAGGCACGCGTATTTTTGAGAGTGCTTCATGCAAAGCATCTTTTTCTTTGTCAAAAGGGGGGCTCAACCGATGCCAGTCAAGTGGGGTGTGTGTGGCCCAGTTAGTGGCAACGAGGGAGACTGTGGTTGGAGTCCCCTCGCTGTGTCTCTAAAAGAACCAAGATGAACAAGTCATGGCTCTCAGAGGACTTTTCTTCCCCTGGGTCAGCCAGGGGACGGGAAAGGCACGCGTATTTTTGAGAGTGCTTCATGCAAAGCATCTTTTTCTTTTTCAAAAGGGGGCTCAACCGATGCCAGTCAAGTGGGGTGTGTGTGGCCCAGTTAGTGGCAACGAGGGAGACTGTGGTTGGAGTCCCCTCGCTGTGTCTCTAAAAGAACCAAGATGAACAAGTCATGGCTCTCAGAGGACTTTTCTTCCCCTGGGTCAGCCAGGGGACGGGAAAGGCACGCGTATTTTTGAGAGTGCTTCATGCAAAGCATCTTTTTCTTTGTCAAAAGGGGGGGTCAACCGATGCCAGTCAAGTGGGGTGTGTGTGGCCCAGTTAGTGGCAACGAGGGAGACTGTGGTTGGAGTCCCCTCGCTGTGTCTCTAAAAGAACCAAGATGAACAAGTCATGGCTCTCAGAGGACTTTTCTTCCCCTGGGTCAGCCAGGGGACGGGAAAGGCACGCGTATTTTTGAGAGTGCTTCATGCAAAGCATCTTTTTCTTTTTCAAAAGGGGGCTCAACCGATGCCAGTCAAGTGGGGTGTGTGTGGCCCAGTTAGTGGCAACGAGGGAGACTGTGGTTGGAGTCCCCTCGCTGTGTCTCTAAAAGAACCAAGATGAACAAGTCATGGCTCTCAGAGGACTTTTCTTCCCCTGGGTCAGCCAGGGGACGGGAAAGGCACGCGTATTTTTGAGAGTGCTTCATGCAAAGCATCTTTTTCTTTGTCAAAAGGGGGGGTCAACCGATGCCAGTCAAGTGGGGTGTGTGTGGCCCAGTTAGTGGCAACGAGGGAGACTGTGGTTGGAGTCCCCTCGCTGTGTCTCTAAAAGAACCAAGATGAACAAGTCATGGCTCTCAGAGGACTTTTCTTCCCCTGGGTCAGCCAGGGGACGGGAAAGGCACGCGTATTTTTGAGAGTGCTTCATGCAAAGCATCTTTTTCTTTGTCAAAAGGGGGGGTCAACCGATGCCAGTCAAGTGGGGTGTGTGTGGCCCAGTTAGTGGCAACGAGGGAGACTGTGGTTGGAGTCCCCTCGCTGTGTCTCTAAAAGAACCAAGATGAACAAGTCATGGCTCTCAGAGGACTTTTCTTCCCCTGGGTCAGCCAGGGGACGGGAAAGGCACGCGTATTTTTGAGAGTGCTTCATGCAAAGCATCTTTTTCTTTTTCAAAAGGGGGCTCAACCGATGCCAGTCAAGTGGGGTGTGTGTGGCCCAGTTAGTGGCAACGAGGGAGACTGTGGTTGGAGTCCCCTCGCTGTGTCTCTAAAAGAACCAAGATGAACAAGTCATGGCTCTCAGAGGACTTTTCTTCCCCTGGGTCAGCCAGGGGACGGGAAAGGCACGCGTATTTTTGAGAGTGCTTCATGCAAAGCATCTTTTTCTTTGTCAAAAGGGGGGCTCAACCGATGCCAGTCAAGTGGGGTGTGTGTGGCCCAGTTAGTGGCAACGAGGGAGACTGTGGTTGGAGTCCCCTCGCTGTGTCTCTAAAAGAACCAAGATGAACAAGTCATGGCTCTCAGAGGACTTTTCTTCCCCTGGGTCAGCCAGGGGACGGGAAAGGCACGCGTATTTTTGAGAGTGCTTCATGCAAAGCATCTTTTTCTTTTTCAAAAGGGGGCTCAACCGATGCCAGTCAAGTGGGGTGTGTGTGGCCCAGTTAGTGGCAACGAGGGAGACTGTGGTTGGAGTCCCCTCGCTGTGTCTCTAAAAGAACCAAGATGAACAAGTCATGGCTCTCAGAGGACTTTTCTTCCCCTGGGTCAGCCAGGGGACGGGAAAGGCACGCGTATTTTTGAGAGTGCTTCATGCAAAGCATCTTTTTCTTTGTCAAAAGGGGGGGTCAACCGATGCCAGTCAAGTGGGGTGTGTGTGGCCCAGTTAGTGGCAACGAGGGAGACTGTGGTTGGAGTCCCCTCGCTGTGTCTCTAAAAGAACCAAGATGAACAAGTCATGGCTCTCAGAGGACTTTTCTTCCCCTGGGTCAGCCAGGGGACGGGAAAGGCACGCGTATTTTTGAGAGTGCTTCATGCAAAGCATCTTTTTCTTTTTCAAAAGGGGGCTCAACCGATGCCAGTCAAGTGGGGTGTGTGTGGCCCAGTTAGTGGCAACGAGGGAGACTGTGGTTGGAGTCCCCTCGCTGTGTCTCTAAAAGAACCAAGATGAACAAGTCATGGCTCTCAGAGGACTTTTCTTCCCCTGGGTCAGCCAGGGGACGGGAAAGGCACGCGTATTTTTGAGAGTGCTTCATGCAAAGCATCTTTTTCTTTGTCAAAAGGGGGGGTCAACCGATGCCAGTCAAGTGGGGTGTGTGTGGCCCAGTTAGTGGCAACGAGGGAGACTGTGGTTGGAGTCCCCTCGCTGTGTCTCTAAAAGAACCAAGATGAACAAGTCATGGCTCTCAGAGGACTTTTCTTCCCCTGGGTCAGCCAGGGGACGGGAAAGGCACGCGTATTTTTGAGAGTGCTTCATGCAAAGCATCTTTTTCTTTGTCAAAAGGGGGGGTCAACCGATGCCAGTCAAGTGGGGTGTGTGTGGCCCAGTTAGTGGCAACGAGGGAGACTGTGGTTGGAGTCCCCTCGCTGTGTCTCTAAAAGAACCAAGATGAACAAGTCATGGCTCTCAGAGGACTTTTCTTCCCCTGGGTCAGCCAGGGGACGGGAAAGGCACGCGTATTTTTGAGAGTGCTTCATGCAAAGCATCTTTTTCTTTTTCAAAAGGGGGCTCAACCGATGCCAGTCAAGTGGGGTGTGTGTGGCCCAGTTAGGCACGCGTATTTTTGAGAGTGCTTCATGCAAAGCATCTTTTTCTTTGTCAAAAGGGGGGGTCAACCGATGCCAGTCAAGTGGGGTGTGTGTGGCCCAGTTAGTGGCAACGAGGGAGACTGTGGTTGGAGTCCCCTCGCTGTGTCTCTAAAAGAACCAAGATGAACAAGTCATGGCTCTCAGAGGACTTTTCTTCCCCTGGGTCAGCCAGGGGACGGGAAAGGCACGCGTATTTTTGAGAGTGCTTCATGCAAAGCATCTTTTTCTTTGTCAAAAGGGGGGGTCAACCGATGCCAGTCAAGTGGGGTGTGTGTGGCCCAGTTAGTGGCAACGAGGGAGACTGTGGTTGGAGTCCCCTCGCTGTGTCTCTAAAAGAACCAAGATGAACAAGTCATGGCTCTCAGAGGACTTTTCTTCCCCTGGGTCAGCCAGGGGACGGGAAAGGCACGCGTATTTTTGAGAGTGCTTCATGCAAAGCATCTTTTTCTTTTTCAAAAGGGGGCTCAACCGATGCCAGTCAAGTGGGGTGTGTGTGGCCCAGTTAGTGGCAACGAGGGAGACTGTGGTTGGAGTCCCCTCGCTGTGTCTCTAAAAGAACCAAGATGAACAAGTCATGGCTCTCAGAGGACTTTTCTTCCCCTGGGTCAGCCAGGGGACGGGAAAGGCACGCGTATTTTTGAGAGTGCTTCATGCAAAGCATCTTTTTCTTTTTCAAAAGGGGGCTCAACCGATGCCAGTCAAGTGGGGTGTGTGTGGCCCAGTTAGTGGCAACGAGGGAGACTGTGGTTGGAGTCCCCTCGCTGTGTTTTACATGCTTTTAGAAGGGCATGAAATGGCTTGGAGGTTGACTTTCATCATATGCAAACTGTTGGCTACCAAAATGCTGCCTTTCCAACAACTGTGGTTATAGGCAATGAGGAACATACTGATGAAGATGAGACGCAGATACCCGATTGGGATGACAACTTAAATATTCGGTCAGGGCAAGAAGAAACTCGGTCTGAGGGGTAGGGGAGTGCAAACACAACAATTGATGATTAAGTTCTAGATCACACCTACTGTCAACCCACAGTCAGACACTCGAGGAGGTCAACAGAGGCGGTGGAGGAGGATGCAACCGACGTCGAAGTAACCTGGCGCCTTCCTGGACACAGTCGGAGCACTGGTAGCACGTCTACAACTGCATCCTCAGCCACCACTCTGCCTCTGAGCATTATTCGGGGTGGATCAACAGGTCGCATGGCCTCTAAGCCTTGCCTAGCCAGGTCCTTTTTTGACATAGAAAAAGATCGCCCAAATTATGTGATCTGTAAAATTTGTCATGGTTCTCTTAGTAGAGGTCAAAACCTCAGCAGTTTGACAACTTCTTCCATGAATCGTCACATGAATAAATATCATATGGCCCGATGGGAAGCTCACCGTGCTGCAATGCGGCCTAGCGGAGCGAACCATCCACCGCCTGCCCCTTCCAGTGCATCCGCGCGCTCGTCATCTTCTAGGACTGTGGGGACAGCTGTCACACCTGTTTTTCCACCCACAACTTCCACCACTGTAACCGCAACAGGCAGTTTGCTTGGTAGGTCGTCAGTTGGTTTGGAAGGGGAAACAAGTGAGTGTGTACAGCTCTCTCAGACATCGATAGCACCAACTTTGGATGAAGGCAACATCATGTCTCCGCCTGCACTTTCCTCACAAAGCTGCATTTTTCCAGGGACACCCGACTCAACACCGTCTACACACAGCAGCCAGATCTCTGTCCCTCAGATGTGGTCAAATAAAAGGCCACTTCCTGCGACCCATGACAAAGCGAAGAGGTTGACTCTATCCCTCTGTAAGCTGTTGACTACAGAAATGCTGCCTTTCCGCCTAGTGGACACACAGGATTTTAGAGACCTTATGTCTGTCGCTGTGCCCCAGTACCAGATGCCTAGTCGCCACTACTTCTCTAAGAAAGGTGTGCCCGCGCTACACCAGCATGTCGCACACAACATCACCGCTTCCTTGAGAAACTCTGTGTGTGAACGGGTGCATTTCACCACCGATACTTGGACCAGTAAGCATGGACAGGGACGTTACATGTCGCTGACTGGCCACTGGGTAACTATGGTGATAGATGGTGAAGGGTCTGCTGCACAAGTCTTGCCGTCCCCACGACTTGTGTGTCAATCCTCTGTCTGTCCAAGTTCCGCCACTGCTTCTGCATCCTCCACCTCATCTGGGTCCTCCACCTCCGCCCCAAGCCTGCCTGGTCAGGCCACCAGCGTTCTCACTGCGCAGAAGGAATCACGCACCCCTCATTACTATGCTGGTAGCAGAGCGCAACGGCATCAGGCGGTCTTTAGCTTGACATGTCTTTGAAATAGGAGTCACACAGCGACTGAGTTGTGGGCAGCTCTGGAGACTGATTTTGATAAATGGTTGTCTCCACTCAACCTGCAGCCTGGTAAGGCCGTGTGCGACAATGCTGCAAACCTGGGTGCGGCCCTTCGCCTGGGCAAGGTGACACACGTGCCTTGTATGGCTCACGTGTTTAACCTTGTTGTCCAGCAATTTTTAACACACTATCCCGGCCTAGATGGCCTTCTGACCAGGGCACGGAAACTGTCTGCAGTGCTCACTTCCGCCGTTCAACCGCCGCACCTGAGCGACTTGCATCGCTCCAGAAGTCTTTCGGCCTGCCGGTTCATCGCCTGAAATGCGATGTGGCGACACGCTGGAATTCAACTCTCCACATGTTACAGCGACTGTGGCAGCACCGGCGAGCCCTGGTGCAATACGTCATGATGTATAGCCTGGGCCAACGAGATGCAGAAGTGGGGCAGATCACCCTGATGGAGTGATCTCAGATCAAGGACCTATGCACCCTTCTGCACAGTTTCGACATGGCGACGAATATGTTTAGCGCTGACAATGCCATTATCAGCATGACGATTACAGTCATTTACATGCTGGAGCACACGCTAAACACTATTCGTAGTCAGGGGGTGGGACAACAGGAAGGGGAGGAACTACAGGAGGATTCATATGCGCAAGACACAACAACATCACCAAGGTCCAGACGTTCATCATCACCAACGCGGCAGGCATGGGACCATGGGGGACAGGGATCAACAAGGGCGCATGGTAGCAGGTGAGATGTTGAGGAAGGTGCAGGAGGACATGAAGATATGGAGGACGAACTGTCCATGGACATGGAAGACTCAGCAGATGAGGGGGACCTTGGTCAAATTTCAGTTGAAAGAGGTTGGGGGGAGATGACAGAGGAAGAAAGAACGGTTAGCACCTCTATGCCACAAACACAGCGTGGACTTGGTGCGCATGGCTGCGCAAGACACATGAGTGCCTTCTTGTTGCACTACCTCCAACATGACCCTCGTATTGTCAAAATTAGAAGTGATGATGACTACTGGCTTGCCACACTATTAGATCCCCGGGACAAGTCCAAATTTTGTGACATAATTCCACCCATAGAAAGGGACGCACGTATGCAGGAGTATCAGCAGAAGCTGTTACTCGATCTTAGCTCGGCTTTTCAACCAAACAACCGTGCAGGTGAAGGGAGTGATTCTCCCAGTTGTAACTTGACAAACATGGGACGGCCTCGTCATCTTCAACAGTCTACCCGTACCAGTAGGACCGTATCTGGTGCTGGTAACAGCAATTTTATGGAATCTTTTCATAATTTTTTTAGACCCTCCTTTGCAAGGCCACCAGAGACAACAAGTCTGACACATAGTCAACGGATGGAGAGGATGATACAGGAGTATCTCCAAATGAACATCGATGCAATGACTTTGCAAATGGAGCCTTGCTCCTTTTGTGCTTCAAATCTAGAAAAATGTCAAGAGCTCTCCAGTTACGCCTCGAAGATTTTGTCGTGTCCAGCTGCCAGCGTTGTCTCTGAACGTGTCTTCAGTGCTGCTGGGTGTGTGCTGACAGATAAGCGCACGCGTCTGTCCAGTGACAATGTGGACAGACTGACGTTCATCAAAATGAACAAGTCATGGATCCAGAAGGAATTTACTACCCCTGTGTCATCCTGGGGAGAGTAAATGCTTGTGGATTTGGAATGTGCTTGATGCAAATCAAAACATCCTGTTTGCAACTAGGGCACAAGTGCTGCCACTGATAAGGTGTCTGTGTGGGGCCCAATTTTTGGAAAAAAAGGGAGACTCCGCTTGGAGTAACCCTTGCTTGCTGTGTTTTTTAAAAATGATACAAGATGAACAGATCTGAAGGCAAGATGAAGCCAACATCATGTCTCCGCCTGCACTTTTCTCACAAACCTGCATTTTTCCAGGGACACCCTACTCAACACCGTCTACAGACAGCAGCCAGATCTCTGTCCCTCAGATGTGGTCAAATAAAAGGCCACTTACTGCGACCCATGACAAAGCTAAGTGGTTGACTCTATCCCTCTGTAAGCTGTTGGCTACCGAAATGCTGCCTTTACGCGTAGTGGACACACAGGATTTTACAGACCTTATGTCTGTCGCTGTGCCCCAGTACCAGATGCCCAATCACCACTGCTTCTCCAAGAAAAGCATGCCCGCGCTACACCGGCATGTCGCACACAACATCACCACTTCCTTGAGAAAATCTGTGTGCGACAGGGTGCATTTCAACACAGATACTTGGACCAGTAAGCATAGACAGGGTCATTACATGTCACTGACTGGGCACTGGCAAACTATGGTGAGAGATGGAGAAGGGTCTGCTGTACAAGTCTTGCCGTCCCCACGAGTTGTTTCAATCCTTGTTCTGTATGTAGAAGTTAATACACTGCTTCTGCCTCTTCAACCTCGTGTGGGTCCTCTACCTTTGCGCAAACCCTGTGTGGTCAGGCCACCCTTCCTTGCAACTGCGCACAAGGACTACCACACACCTCCTTACTATGCTGGCAGCAGAGCTCAATGCCATCAGGCGGTCAAAGTTTTACTTTGAAATGTATGGGAAATGTGAGTCACACCGCTATTACAGAGAATAGTAGTCAGGCAGGGTCAAAACATTAATTGAGGAACAGGAACAGAATGGGACGGCCAGGACTTAATCAGAAAACAAGCAGAGGTGAAATGCGTATCGGCCAACAAGGTACATAAACAGCAAGCAGGAAAAGTAGTCAGGTAACAAGCACACAAAATCATAAAACTGAACTGGGGGTAAAATTAACCAGAGGTTCATAGCTATGTCTGGCAGTGGTCTGCAGACAGGATGGGCATAAAAAAGGGTGTGGTGTCTTCCCATTGGTTGTAGCTGAATGATGGTATTTCATCTGTGAGATACCCACCAGCTACATTCAGCCAGAGATTCTGCATCTGTCAAGGTAATGCAGCCCAGTGGGTGAGCATAACCTGCGTCCACCTGCGCCGCTGGCATCGACTACTCTCCCATCATCAGCACTATTCATGAAAGGAACACGTTGTCACCTGGCGACCGGAGTACAAATTGACGGAGCGGACTCCGTTGGTGACTTAACAGCCGTGTGCGGCAATGATGCAAACCTGGCTGCGGGCCATCCTCAGGGCAATGTGACACACGTGCCTTTTATGGCTCACGTGTTGATCCGAATTCTCCAGCAATTTTTAAAACACCATCACGGCCTACATGGCCTTGTGCAGCGGGCACGCTCGCTATGTGCTCACTTCCATCGTGCGCACACAGCAGCTCAACAACTTTCATCACTCCGGAAGTCTTAGGGTCTGGCAGTTAAACGCCGGAAATGCGATGTTCCGACACGCAGGAATTGGAATCTGCACATGTTGCAGCGTGTGTGGCAGCACCGCAGAGCCCTGCTGAAATACGGTAAGACATATAGCCTGGGATAAGTTGATCCAGAGGTGGTGCAGATCACGCTGCTGGAGTGGTGTCAGATCAAGGACCTATGCACCCTGCTACACAGTTTTGAAATGTCGACGAAGATGTTTAGCACTGGCAATGTCATTCTCAGCGTGACAATTCTGGTCATCTACATGATGGAGCACACTGTAATTATTATTCGGAGTCAGGTGTTGGGACAAGAGGAAGGGGAGGAAGTACAGGAGGAGTCATATGCGGAAGGGATAACAAGATCTACGAGGTCCAGATGGTCAGCGGCACCTATGCGGCAGTCATGGTGAGGGAGAGGGATTAACAAGGGCGCATAGTATCAGCAAAAAGTGTTGATGAAAGTGCAGGAGCCCATGAAGAAATGGAGGACGAACTGGCGATGGGCATGGAAGACTCAGCAGATGAGTGAGAGCTTGCTCACATTTCGGTTGTGCGAGGTTGTGGGTAGAGGGCAGAGGAAGGATGCACGATTCTCACCTCTCTGCCACCAACACACCAAGGACTTGGTCCTCCTGGATGCACAAGACACATGAGCGCCTTCTTGCTGCACTACCTACATGACCCTCGGATTGTATGAATTTGAAGTAATCCTGAATACTGGGTTGCCACACTGTTAGATCCCCGGTACAAGACAAAATTTGGCGAACTAATTCCTGCCATAGAAATAGACGCACGTATACAGGAGTATCTGCAGAATGTGGTACGCAATCTTAGATCTACTTTTCCACTAAACACCAGTGCTGCACAGAGTGAATCTCAACGCTTTGTCATGGATAGGAGGAAATGGTCTTTTACTTGTCCACATCGGAGGGACCGAGGGATGGCTGCTGTGCTGAGATGGCGTTGAGTACGGTGTCCCTGCACAGTTGCACTTTTGGTCATATCCCAAAATGAGTTGAAAAAGGACAGATGCTGTTGGAAAGGGGAACAGGTGTGTTGGAAAGGGGAAAAAAATTTTGGTCCGTGGATTTGGTGGTTAAACAACTGTAACATTTGCTGAAGAAACAACATCTGTTACAGTGGGACTGGCAGATTTGGATAAAGTGGTATATAATCTGTGACCGCTATATAACAAAAATTAATAAGAAAAGAAAGAGAAAGGTATATATCACCTTCAGCAGTCAGTGTCCACCGTGCTCCCAGTTGGAAAAGGAGAGGTTGGCAACTTGAAGGTTTGGTGGAGGATACAGAGCTGTGTGGCTATGAAACTAATAGTAGCCTGAACCGAGTTAGACGCCATTCGGATCTGGAGACTGTGAGCCCTGTTAGCGTCACAGGGTCCACATGCCCACCCAGCCCAGGAACTCCCTGTTAACAACACAGGGGCCATTGAGTACGCTGACCGTGTGCGTAGGGGCCACACCTGTGGACAGCAGGCGCATCAGCAGCAGCAGGCCTGTTAATGCCACTGGGCTGCACAAGCAGGACTGTTAGGACAGGAGCTGGTCTTAACCGTTCTGCGTTACCAACTGTGGTGGTGGCCTGCATCCACCACCCTATCCCTGCCTACCTCTGGCCTAAAGCCGCAATGGGTTCAACACATGGAGGTGTGCTCTTTCGGAGCATAATAGAAGACTGCGCACCTCCTTGTTGGCTCCAGCCCCTTTTATAACCTGGGTCCGCCCCAAACCAGGGTGAACCACAATGCACCTCCTGGAGACAAAAGCAGAGTGACACGTCATGAGTGGCATAACTAGCGTCCTATTTGGAAACGCAACTTCAATGATGACCTCATGGCTGCCATGACCCAAACACCTCACCAGTCATCGTCTGACCATCAATAATGCGGTGACAAGTCATAGGTGTGGGCCTCTGCAAGCCATTTGGGAGGACACCTGATGCCCTGTGGTCTATATGGGACCCCCACATCAGGGCCAGGGCCAAAGAGTTCATTACCGGACCTAGTCTCTGATGCAGGAAGTGCCTGAGCATGCTCAGTAGCATGAAATACAGTCTCTGAAAAAAGACTATCAGCTTTAGCATGGTGTCTAGGCACAAAACAGGACTTAGACCCGGCACAGAATGCAAGCACCTGTGCAAAGAGGCTTTTCACACTTAGTGTGGGAGCATGCGCTGTATCCCGAAATGAAGACTTAGCGTCAGGAATGGCACAGTCAGGCTGAGCATACTCACTAGGCGAAACACTGTAATTATGCTGCAGCTGGGGTACATCGGCACACGCATGCGCACTAGCTGCCTCTCCACACTTAGACGTGGAGGGGAAATTTGTCTTGGAGATGCTGTCTATGAACAGAAGGAAAAGCTAAAGGAAGCCTGACTTTCTATCCCTCCGAATTATGAAATGCAGCAATGAATTCCATGAGTTTGCTATAACATTAGCGTAGCTAAATGTGCATGAGGGTGTGATGTAGAGGTGCTAGAAATAGCTTGTCACCAGTGGGGCACTAATGGAATACAACAGCCAGTTCTATGATGCCACAAAATGGCAGTATTTTGTGCTATCATTATAGCTTATTAAAAACAGAGCACGAGGTTGTCATGCAGAGGTGCTGCACATAGATTTGCAGTAGTGTGAATAGACAAAAGTACAATAGCCACGTTTAGGATACAACTAGGTACAGTGAGTGTTTGCTAGTATAATGGCTGAGTTTAAAAAAGTTTGAGTGTGCAATGCAGGCAGATGTCCTGCAAATATCGTTCCAATACTGTGAATTGACAAAAGTACAATAGCCACGTTTAGGATACAACTAGGTACAGTGAGTGTTTGCTAGTATAATGGCTGAGTTTAAAAAAGTTTGAGTGTGCAATGCAGGCAGACGTGCTGCAAATAACGTTCCAATACTGTGAATAGACAAAAGTACAATAGCCACGTTTAGGATACAACTAGGTACACTGAGTGTTTGCTACTATAAATGGCTGAGTTTAAAAAAGTTTGAGTGTGCAATGCAGGCAGACGTGCTGCAAATAACGTTCCAATACTGTGAATTGACAAAAGTACAATAGCCACGTTTAGGATACAACTAGGTACACTGAGTGTTTGCTACTATAAATGGCTGAGTTTAAAAAAGTTAGAGTGTGCAATGCAGGCAGACGTGCTGCAAATATCGTTCCAATACTGTGAATAGACAAAAGTACAATAGCCACGTTTAGGATACAACTAGGTACACTGAGTGTTTGCTAGTATAATGGCTTAGTAACAATGAGTTGTAGTGTGCAATGCAGGCAGACGTGCTCTGCAAATGTCTTTGCACTAGTGGGACTATAGCAAAGTCCAATAGCCACGTTTAGGATGCCACTAGGTACACTGAGTGTTTGCTAGTAAAATTGCTTAGTTTAAAAAAGTTGGAGTGTGCAATGCAGGCAGATGTGCTCTGCTAATATCTTTGCACTAGTGGGACTATAGCAAAGTCCAATAGCCACGTATAGGATGCCACTAGGTACACTGAGTGTTTGCTAGTATAATGGCTTAGTTAAAATGAGTTTGAGTGTGCAATGCAGGCAGACGCGCTATGCAAATGTCTTTGCACTAGTGGGACTATAGCAAAGTCCAATAGCCACGTATAGGATGCCACTAGGTACACTGAGTGTTTGCTAGTATAATGGCTTGGTTTTAATGAGTTGGAGTGTGCAATGCAGGCAGACGCGCTCTGCAAATGTCTTTGCACTAGTGGGACTATAGCAAAGTCCAATAGCCACGTATAGGATGCCACTAGGTACACTGAGTGTTTGCTAGTATAATGGCTTGGTTAGAATGAGTTGTAGTGTGCAATGCAGGCAGATGTGCTCTGCTAATGTCTTTGCACTAGTGGGACTATAGCAAAGTCCAATAGCCACGTATAGGATGCCACTAGGTACACTGAGTGTTTGCTAGTATAATGGCTTAGTTAAAATGAGTTTGAGTGTGCAATGCAGGCAGACGCGCTATGCAAATGTCTTTGCACTAGTGGGACTATAGCAAAGTCCAATAGCCACGTATAGGATGCCACTAGGTACACTGAGTGTTTGCTAGTATAATGGCTTGGTTAGAATGAGTTGTAGTGTGCAATGCAGGCAGATGTGCTCTGCTAATGTCTTTGCACTAGTGGGACTATAGCAAAGTCCAATAGCCACGTATAGGATGCCACTAGGTACACTGAGTGTTTGCTAGTATAATGGCTTAGTTAAAATGAGTTTGAGTGTGCAATGCCGGCAGACGCGCTATGCAAATGTCTTTGCACTAGTGGGACTATAGCAAAGTCCAATAGCCACGTATAGGATGCCACTAGGTACACTGAGTGTTTGCTAGTATAATGGCTTGGTTTTAATGAGTTGGAGTGTGCAATGCAGGCAGACGCGCTCTGCAAATGTCTTTGCACTAGTGGGACTATAGCAAAGTCCAATAGCCACGTATAGGATGCCACTAGGTACACTGAGTGTTTGCTAGTATAATGGCTTGGTTAGAATGAGTTGTAGTGTGCAATGCAGGCAGACGCGCTCTGCAAATGTCTTTGCACTAGTGGGACTATAGCAAAGTCCAATAGCCACGTATAGGATGCCACTAGGTACACTGAGTGTTTGCTAGTATAATGGCTTGGTTAGAATGAGTTGTAGTGTGCAATGCAGGCAGACGCGCTCTGCAAATGTCTTTGCACTAGTGGGACTATAGCAAAGTCCAATAGCCACGTATAGGATGCCACTAGGTACACTGAGTGTTTGCTAGTATAATGGCTTAGTTATCAGTTGGAGTGTGCAGAGGACAAGAGGGTACAGTGGCAGGATTGTGGTGCTCTGGGTAGAGGAATGGAAGCCTGCCTTTCTATTCCCTCCTAATGGTGAAATGCAGGTAGGAAATCCCTGACCTGGGCTACACAGACGCTGTTGCTGTTTGCAGGACCTGTCACCTATGGCTCTCTGACCCTGCCGGTTGGAGCCCTTAAAAGGACTGCTATAAAGTGCTCTCCCTAAGCTGTCTAACGCTGTGTATGCAGCGCATACAGCTGTATCGGCTATAGGACTCAGGAAGACGGAGCTGCGACAGTGATGTCTGACACCAAAGACGCAGAAGGCAGATAATGGCGTCCGTGAAGATAATGTCCGGTTTTATAATGCAGGGACATGTGACATGCAGATCCTATCACACATGCCGTTGCTTCTCTGGCTCAAAGTCCACTTAGCTGTGTGTGTGTCTGGGATTGGCTGACATGCTGGCCCGCCCCACAAGACGCGCGCGCTTAGGGAAGGAAGACAAGAAAAAAAAAAAAAAAAATGGCGATCGCCATTATAGAAACAGCAGTGATCTGAAGGCGCTGTTCACGCACACTATACACTGAAATGTGATAATAGTTTGATTCACAGAGTGACTTACACTATTACAGCAGAAACCAAGCTATGATTTAGCTGTTTTTTGGCTGCTAGAACTGTTCTCGAACGTTTCTAGAACTACCGAGCTTTTGCAAAAAGCTCGAGTTCTAGTTCGATCTAGAACATGCCCCAAAATCACTCGAGCCGCGAACTGGAGAACCACGAACCACGAACCGCGCTCAACTCTACTAGAGATGAGCGAACCGGTCCCGGTTCGGCTCGAGGCGGTTCGCCGAACGGGGGGTCTGGCTCGAGTTCGGCTCGTCGAACGTTCGACGAACCGAACTCGAGCCCATAGGAAACAATGGCAGGCAATCACAAACACAGTAAAACACCTAGAAAACACCCTGAAAGGTGTCCAAAAGGTGACAAACAACTCACAACATAACACAAACACATGGGAAAGTGACAAGGACATATACTCATGTGAAAACAAAACAGCTGGACAAGGAAAAAGAGGGAGACACACAGATATATGAGTATATGCAAAGAAACATCGATTCCATTATTGTGCAACTTGAGCCCTGCTCATTTTAGGCTTCCAATCTGGATAAATTGCCTGAGCTCGCCACGTACGCCTTGAGGATCTTGTCGTGTCCTGCAGCCAGCGTTCTCTCGGAACCTGTCTTCAGTGCTGCTGGGGGTCTGCTGGCAGATAAGCACACGTGTCTGTCCACTGACAATGTGGACCTGGCTCTCAGAGGACTTTTCTTCCCCTGGGTCAGCCAGGGGAGGCGAAAGGCACGCGTATTTTTGAGAGTGCTTCATGCAAAGCATCTTTTTCTTTGTCAAAAGGGGGGCTCAACCGATGAAAGTCAAGTGGGGTGTGTGTGGCCCAGTTAGTGGCAACGAGGGAGACTGTGGTTGGAGTCCCCTCGCTGTGTCTCTAAAAGAACCAAGATGAACAAGTCATGGCTCTCAGAGGACTTTTCTTCCCCTGGGTCAGCCAGGGGACGGGAAAGGCACGCGTATTTTTGAGAGTGCTTCATGCAAAGCATCTTTTTCTTTTTCAAAAGGGGGCTCAACCGATGCCAGTCAAGTGGGGTGTGTGTGGCCCAGTTAGTGGCAACGAGGGAGACTGTGGTTGGAGTCCCCTCGCTGTGTCTCTAAAAGAACCAAGATGAACAAGTCATGGCTCTCAGAGGACTTTTCTTCCCCTGGGTCAGCCAGGGGACGGGAAAGGCACGCGTATTTTTGAGAGTGCTTCATGCAAAGCATCTTTTTCTTTGTCAAAAGGGGGGCTCAACCGATGCCAGTCAAGTGGGGTGTGTGTGGCCCAGTTAGTGGCAACGAGGGAGACTGTGGTTGGAGTCCCCTCGCTGTGTCTCTAAAAGAACCAAGATGAACAAGTCATGGCTCTCAGAGGACTTTTCTTCCCCTGGGTCAGCCAGGGGACGGGAAAGGCACGCGTATTTTTGAGAGTGCTTCATGCAAAGCATCTTTTTCTTTTTCAAAAGGGGGCTCAACCGATGCCAGTCAAGTGGGGTGTGTGTGGCCCAGTTAGTGGCAACGAGGGAGACTGTGGTTGGAGTCCCCTCGCTGTGTCTCTAAAAGAACCAAGATGAACAAGTCATGGCTCTCAGAGGACTTTTCTTCCCCTGGGTCAGCCAGGGGACGGGAAAGGCACGCGTATTTTTGAGAGTGCTTCATGCAAAGCATCTTTTTCTTTGTCAAAAGGGGGGGTCAACCGATGCCAGTCAAGTGGGGTGTGTGTGGCCCAGTTAGTGGCAACGAGGGAGACTGTGGTTGGAGTCCCCTCGCTGTGTCTCTAAAAGAACCAAGATGAACAAGTCATGGCTCTCAGAGGACTTTTCTTCCCCTGGGTCAGCCAGGGGACGGGAAAGGCACGCGTATTTTTGAGAGTGCTTCATGCAAAGCATCTTTTTCTTTGTCAAAAGGGGGGCTCAACCGATGCCAGTCAAGTGGGGTGTGTGTGGCCCAGTTAGTGGCAACGAGGGAGACTGTGGTTGGAGTCCCCTCGCTGTGTCTCTAAAAGAACCAAGATGAACAAGTCATGGCTCTCAGAGGACTTTTCTTCCCCTGGGTCAGCCAGGGGACGGGAAAGGCACGCGTATTTTTGAGAGTGCTTCATGCAAAGCATCTTTTTCTTTTTCAAAAGGGGGCTCAACCGATGCCAGTCAAGTGGGGTGTGTGTGGCCCAGTTAGTGGCAACGAGGGAGACTGTGGTTGGAGTCCCCTCGCTGTGTCTCTAAAAGAACCAAGATGAACAAGTCATGGCTCTCAGAGGACTTTTCTTCCCCTGGGTCAGCCAGGGGACGGGAAAGGCACGCGTATTTTTGAGAGTGCTTCATGCAAAGCATCTTTTTCTTTGTCAAAAGGGGGGGTCAACCGATGCCAGTCAAGTGGGGTGTGTGTGGCCCAGTTAGTGGCAACGAGGGAGACTGTGGTTGGAGTCCCCTCGCTGTGTCTCTAAAAGAACCAAGATGAACAAGTCATGGCTCTCAGAGGACTTTTCTTCCCCTGGGTCAGCCAGGGGACGGGAAAGGCACGCGTATTTTTGAGAGTGCTTCATGCAAAGCATCTTTTTCTTTTTCAAAAGGGGGCTCAACCGATGCCAGTCAAGTGGGGTGTGTGTGGCCCAGTTAGTGGCAACGAGGGAGACTGTGGTTGGAGTCCCCTCGCTGTGTCTCTAAAAGAACCAAGATGAACAAGTCATGGCTCTCAGAGGACTTTTCTTCCCCTGGGTCAGCCAGGGGACGGGAAAGGCACGCGTATTTTTGAGAGTGCTTCATGCAAAGCATCTTTTTCTTTGTCAAAAGGGGGGGTCAACCGATGCCAGTCAAGTGGGGTGTGTGTGGCCCAGTTAGTGGCAACGAGGGAGACTGTGGTTGGAGTCCCCTCGCTGTGTCTCTAAAAGAACCAAGATGAACAAGTCATGGCTCTCAGAGGACTTTTCTTCCCCTGGGTCAGCCAGGGGACGGGAAAGGCACGCGTATTTTTGAGAGTGCTTCATGCAAAGCATCTTTTTCTTTGTCAAAAGGGGGGGTCAACCGATGCCAGTCAAGTGGGGTGTGTGTGGCCCAGTTAGTGGCAACGAGGGAGACTGTGGTTGGAGTCCCCTCGCTGTGTCTCTAAAAGAACCAAGATGAACAAGTCATGGCTCTCAGAGGACTTTTCTTCCCCTGGGTCAGCCAGGGGACGGGAAAGGCACGCGTATTTTTGAGAGTGCTTCATGCAAAGCATCTTTTTCTTTTTCAAAAGGGGGCTCAACCGATGCCAGTCAAGTGGGGTGTGTGTGGCCCAGTTAGTGGCAACGAGGGAGACTGTGGTTGGAGTCCCCTCGCTGTGTCTCTAAAAGAACCAAGATGAACAAGTCATGGCTCTCAGAGGACTTTTCTTCCCCTGGGTCAGCCAGGGGACGGGAAAGGCACGCGTATTTTTGAGAGTGCTTCATGCAAAGCATCTTTTTCTTTTTCAAAAGGGGGCTCAACCGATGCCAGTCAAGTGGGGTGTGTGTGGCCCAGTTAGTGGCAACGAGGGAGACTGTGGTTGGAGTCCCCTCGCTGTGTCTCTAAAAGAACCAAGATGAACAAGTCATGGCTCTCAGAGGACTTTTCTTCCCCTGGGTCAGCCAGGGGACGGGAAAGGCACGCGTATTTTTGAGAGTGCTTCATGCAAAGCATCTTTTTCTTTGTCAAAAGGGGGGGTCAACCGATGCCAGTCAAGTGGGGTGTGTGTGGCCCAGTTAGTGGCAACGAGGGAGACTGTGGTTGGAGTCCCCTCGCTGTGTCTCTAAAAGAACCAAGATGAACAAGTCATGGCTCTCAGAGGACTTTTCTTCCCCTGGGTCAGCCAGGGGACGGGAAAGGCACGCGTATTTTTGAGAGTGCTTCATGCAAAGCATCTTTTTCTTTTTCAAAAGGGGGCTCAACCGATGCCAGTCAAGTGGGGTGTGTGTGGCCCAGTTAGTGGCAACGAGGGAGACTGTGGTTGGAGTCCCCTCGCTGTGTCTCTAAAAGAACCAAGATGAACAAGTCATGGCTCTCAGAGGACTTTTCTTCCCCTGGGTCAGCCAGGGGACGGGAAAGGCACGCGTATTTTTGAGAGTGCTTCATGCAAAGCATCTTTTTCTTTGTCAAAAGGGGGGGTCAACCGATGCCAGTCAAGTGGGGTGTGTGTGGCCCAGTTAGTGGCAACGAGGGAGACTGTGGTTGGAGTCCCCTCGCTGTGTCTCTAAAAGAACCAAGATGAACAAGTCATGGCTCTCAGAGGACTTTTCTTCCCCTGGGTCAGCCAGGGGACGGGAAAGGCACGCGTATTTTTGAGAGTGCTTCATGCAAAGCATCTTTTTCTTTGTCAAAAGGGGGGGTCAACCGATGCCAGTCAAGTGGGGTGTGTGTGGCCCAGTTAGTGGCAACGAGGGAGACTGTGGTTGGAGTCCCCTCGCTGTGTCTCTAAAAGAACCAAGATGAACAAGTCATGGCTCTCAGAGGACTTTTCTTCCCCTGGGTCAGCCAGGGGACGGGAAAGGCACGCGTATTTTTGAGAGTGCTTCATGCAAAGCATCTTTTTCTTTTTCAAAAGGGGGCTCAACCGATGCCAGTCAAGTGGGGTGTGTGTGGCCCAGTTAGTGGCAACGAGGGAGACTGTGGTTGGAGTCCCCTCGCTGTGTCTCTAAAAGAACCAAGATGAACAAGTCATGGCTCTCAGAGGACTTTTCTTCCCCTGGGTCAGCCAGGGGACGGGAAAGGCACGCGTATTTTTGAGAGTGCTTCATGCAAAGCATCTTTTTCTTTGTCAAAAGGGGGGCTCAACCGATGCCAGTCAAGTGGGGTGTGTGTGGCCCAGTTAGTGGCAACGAGGGAGACTGTGGTTGGAGTCCCCTCGCTGTGTCTCTAAAAGAACCAAGATGAACAAGTCATGGCTCTCAGAGGACTTTTCTTCCCCTGGGTCAGCCAGGGGACGGGAAAGGCACGCGTATTTTTGAGAGTGCTTCATGCAAAGCATCTTTTTCTTTTTCAAAAGGGGGCTCAACCGATGCCAGTCAAGTGGGGTGTGTGTGGCCCAGTTAGTGGCAACGAGGGAGACTGTGGTTGGAGTCCCCTCGCTGTGTCTCTAAAAGAACCAAGATGAACAAGTCATGGCTCTCAGAGGACTTTTCTTCCCCTGGGTCAGCCAGGGGACGGGAAAGGCACGCGTATTTTTGAGAGTGCTTCATGCAAAGCATCTTTTTCTTTGTCAAAAGGGGGGGTCAACCGATGCCAGTCAAGTGGGGTGTGTGTGGCCCAGTTAGTGGCAACGAGGGAGACTGTGGTTGGAGTCCCCTCGCTGTGTCTCTAAAAGAACCAAGATGAACAAGTCATGGCTCTCAGAGGACTTTTCTTCCCCTGGGTCAGCCAGGGGACGGGAAAGGCACGCGTATTTTTGAGAGTGCTTCATGCAAAGCATCTTTTTCTTTTTCAAAAGGGGGCTCAACCGATGCCAGTCAAGTGGGGTGTGTGTGGCCCAGTTAGTGGCAACGAGGGAGACTGTGGTTGGAGTCCCCTCGCTGTGTCTCTAAAAGAACCAAGATGAACAAGTCATGGCTCTCAGAGGACTTTTCTTCCCCTGGGTCAGCCAGGGGACGGGAAAGGCACGCGTATTTTTGAGAGTGCTTCATGCAAAGCATCTTTTTCTTTGTCAAAAGGGGGGGTCAACCGATGCCAGTCAAGTGGGGTGTGTGTGGCCCAGTTAGTGGCAACGAGGGAGACTGTGGTTGGAGTCCCCTCGCTGTGTCTCTAAAAGAACCAAGATGAACAAGTCATGGCTCTCAGAGGACTTTTCTTCCCCTGGGTCAGCCAGGGGACGGGAAAGGCACGCGTATTTTTGAGAGTGCTTCATGCAAAGCATCTTTTTCTTTGTCAAAAGGGGGGGTCAACCGATGCCAGTCAAGTGGGGTGTGTGTGGCCCAGTTAGTGGCAACGAGGGAGACTGTGGTTGGAGTCCCCTCGCTGTGTCTCTAAAAGAACCAAGATGAACAAGTCATGGCTCTCAGAGGACTTTTCTTCCCCTGGGTCAGCCAGGGGACGGGAAAGGCACGCGTATTTTTGAGAGTGCTTCATGCAAAGCATCTTTTTCTTTTTCAAAAGGGGGCTCAACCGATGCCAGTCAAGTGGGGTGTGTGTGGCCCAGTTAGTGGCAACGAGGGAGACTGTGGTTGGAGTCCCCTCGCTGTGTCTCTAAAAGAACCAAGATGAACAAGTCATGGCTCTCAGAGGACTTTTCTTCCCCTGGGTCAGCCAGGGGACGGGAAAGGCACGCGTATTTTTGAGAGTGCTTCATGCAAAGCATCTTTTTCTTTGTCAAAAGGGGGGGTCAACCGATGCCAGTCAAGTGGGGTGTGTGTGGCCCAGTTAGTGGCAACGAGGGAGACTGTGGTTGGAGTCCCCTCGCTGTGTCTCTAAAAGAACCAAGATGAACAAGTCATGGCTCTCAGAGGACTTTTCTTCCCCTGGGTCAGCCAGGGGACGGGAAAGGCACGCGTATTTTTGAGAGTGCTTCATGCAAAGCATCTTTTTCTTTGTCAAAAGGGGGGGTCAACCGATGCCAGTCAAGTGGGGTGTGTGTGGCCCAGTTAGTGGCAACGAGGGAGACTGTGGTTGGAGTCCCCTCGCTGTGTCTCTAAAAGAACCAAGATGAACAAGTCATGGCTCTCAGAGGACTTTTCTTCCCCTGGGTCAGCCAGGGGACGGGAAAGGCACGCGTATTTTTGAGAGTGCTTCATGCAAAGCATCTTTTTCTTTTTCAAAAGGGGGCTCAACCGATGCCAGTCAAGTGGGGTGTGTGTGGCCCAGTTAGTGGCAACGAGGGAGACTGTGGTTGGAGTCCCCTCGCTGTGTCTCTAAAAGAACCAAGATGAACAAGTCATGGCTCTCAGAGGACTTTTCTTCCCCTGGGTCAGCCAGGGGACGGGAAAGGCACGCGTATTTTTGAGAGTGCTTCATGCAAAGCATCTTTTTCTTTTTCAAAAGGGGGCTCAACCGATGCCAGTCAAGTGGGGTGTGTGTGGCCCAGTTAGTGGCAACGAGGGAGACTGTGGTTGGAGTCCCCTCGCTGTGTTTTACATGCTTTTAGAAGGGCATGAAATGGCTTGGAGGTTGACTTTCATCATATGCAAACTGTTGGCTACCAAAATGCTGCCTTTCCAACAACTGTGGTTATAGGCAATGAGGAACATACTGATGAAGATGAGACGCAGATACCCGATTGGGATGACAACTTAAATATTCGGTCAGGGCAAGAAGAAACTCGGTCTGAGGGGTAGGGGAGTGCAAACACAACAATTGATGATTAAGTTCTAGATCACACCTACTGTCAACCCACAGTCAGACACTCGAGGAGGTCAACAGAGGCGGTGGAGGAGGATGCAACCGACGTCGAAGTAACCTGGCGCCTTCCTGGACACAGTCGGAGCACTGGTAGCACGTCTACAACTGCATCCTCAGCCACCACTCTGCCTCTGAGCATTATTCGGGGTGGATCAACAGGTCGCATGGCCTCTAAGCCTTGCCTAGCCAGGTCCTTTTTTGACATAGAAAAAGATCGCCCAAATTATGTGATCTGTAAAATTTGTCATGGTTCTCTTAGTAGAGGTCAAAACCTCAGCAGTTTGACAACTTCTTCCATGAATCGTCACATGAATAAATATCATATGGCCCGATGGGAAGCTCACCGTGCTGCAATGCGGCCTAGCGGAGCGAACCATCCACCGCCTGCCCCTTCCAGTGCATCCGCGCGCTCGTCATCTTCTAGGACTGTGGGGACAGCTGTCACACCTGTTTTTCCACCCACAACTTCCACCACTGTAACCGCAACAGGCAGTTTGCTTGGTAGGTCGTCAGTTGGTTTGGAAGGGGAAACAAGTGAGTGTGTACAGCTCTCTCAGACATCGATAGCACCAACTTTGGATGAAGGCAACATCATGTCTCCGCCTGCACTTTCCTCACAAAGCTGCATTTTTCCAGGGACACCCGACTCAACACCGTCTACACACAGCAGCCAGATCTCTGTCCCTCAGATGTGGTCAAATAAAAGGCCACTTCCTGCGACCCATGACAAAGCGAAGAGGTTGACTCTATCCCTCTGTAAGCTGTTGACTACAGAAATGCTGCCTTTCCGCCTAGTGGACACACAGGATTTTAGAGACCTTATGTCTGTCGCTGTGCCCCAGTACCAGATGCCTAGTCGCCACTACTTCTCTAAGAAAGGTGTGCCCGCGCTACACCAGCATGTCGCACACAACATCACCGCTTCCTTGAGAAACTCTGTGTGTGAACGGGTGCATTTCACCACCGATACTTGGACCAGTAAGCATGGACAGGGACGTTACATGTCGCTGACTGGCCACTGGGTAACTATGGTGATAGATGGTGAAGGGTCTGCTGCACAAGTCTTGCCGTCCCCACGACTTGTGTGTCAATCCTCTGTCTGTCCAAGTTCCGCCACTGCTTCTGCATCCTCCACCTCATCTGGGTCCTCCACCTCCGCCCCAAGCCTGCCTGGTCAGGCCACCAGCGTTCTCACTGCGCAGAAGGAATCACGCACCCCTCATTACTATGCTGGTAGCAGAGCGCAACGGCATCAGGCGGTCTTTAGCTTGACATGTCTTTGAAATAGGAGTCACACAGCGACTGAGTTGTGGGCAGCTCTGGAGACTGATTTTGATAAATGGTTGTCTCCACTCAACCTGCAGCCTGGTAAGGCCGTGTGCGACAATGCTGCAAACCTGGGTGCGGCCCTTCGCCTGGGCAAGGTGACACACGTGCCTTGTATGGCTCACGTGTTTAACCTTGTTGTCCAGCAATTTTTAACACACTATCCCGGCCTAGATGGCCTTCTGACCAGGGCACGGAAACTGTCTGCAGTGCTCACTTCCGCCGTTCAACCGCCGCACCTGAGCGACTTGCATCACTCCAGAAGTCTTTCGGCCTGCCGGTTCATCGCCTGAAATGCGATGTGGCGACACGCTGGAATTCAACTCTCCACATGTTACAGCGACTGTGGCAGCACCGGCGAGCCCTGGTGTAATACGTCATGATGTATAGCCTGGGCCAACGAGATGCAGAAGTGGGGCAGATCACCCTGATGGAGTGATCTCAGATCAAGGACCTATGCACCCTTCTGCACAGTTTCGACATGGCGACGAATATGTTTAGCGCTGACAATGCCATTATCAGCATGACGATTACAGTCATTTACATGCTGGAGCACACGCTAAACACTATTCGTAGTCAGGGGGTGGGACAACAGGAAGGGGAGGAACTACAGGAGGATTCATATGCGCAAGACACAACAACATCACCAAGGTCCAGACGTTCATCATCACCAACGCGGCAGGCATGGGACCATGGGGGACAGGGATCAACAAGGGCGCATGGTAGCAGGTGAGATGTTGAGGAAGGTGCAGGAGGACATGAAGATATGGAGGACGAACTGTCCATGGACATGGAAGACTCAGCAGATGAGGGGGACCTTGGTCAAATTTCAGTTGAAAGAGGTTGGGGGGAGATGACAGAGATGACAGAGGAAGAAAGAACGGTTAGCACCTCTATGCCACAAACACAGCGTGGACTTGCTCGGCTTTTCAACCAAACAACCGTGCAGGTGAAGGGAGTGATTCTCCCAGTTGTAACTTGACAAACATGGGACGGCCTCGTCATCTTCAACAGTCTACCCGTACCAGTAGGACCGTATCTGGTGCTGGTAACAGCAATTTTATGGAATCTTTTCATAATTTTTTTAGACCCTCCTTTGCAAGGCCACCAGAGACAACAAGTCTGACACATAGTCAACGGATGGAGAGGATGATACAGGAGTATCTCCAAATGAACATCGATGCAATGACTTTGCAAATGGAGCCTTGCTCCTTTTGTGCTTCAAATCTAGAAAAATGTCAAGAGCTCTCCAGTTACGCCTCGAAGATTTTGTCGTGTCCAGCTGCCAGCGTTGTCTCTGAACGTGTCTTCAGTGCTGCTGGGTGTGTGCTGAAGATAAGCGCACGCGTCTGTCCAGTGACAATGTGGACAGACTGACGTTCATCAAAATGAACAAGTCATGGATCCAGAAGGAATTTACTACCCCTGTGTCATCCTGGGGAGAGTAAATGCTTGTGGATTTGGAATGTGCTTGATGCAAATCAAAACATCCTGTTTGCAACTAGGGCACAAGTGCTGCCACTGATAAGGTGTCTGTGTGGGGCCCAATTTTTGGAAAAAAAGGGAGACTCCGCTTGGAGTAACCCTTGCTTGCTGTGTTTTTTAAAAATGATACAAGATGAACAGATCTGAAGGCAAGATGAAGCCAACATCATGTCTCCGCCTGCACTTTTCTCACAAACCTGCATTTTTCCAGGGACACCCTACTCAACACCGTCTACAGACAGCAGCCAGATCTCTGTCTCTCAGATGTGGTCAAATAAAAGGCCACTTACTGCGACCCATGACAAAGCTAAGTGGTTGACTCTATCCCTCTGTAAGCTGTTGGCTACCGAAATGCTGCCTTTACGCGTAGTGGACACACAGGATTTTACAGACCTTATGTCTGTCGCTGTGCCCCAGTACCAGATGCCCAATCACCACTGCTTCTCCAAGAAAAGCATGCCCGCGCTACACCGGCATGTCGCACACAACATCACCACTTCCTTGAGAAAATCTGTGTGCGACAGGGTGCATTTCAACACAGATACTTGGACCAGTAAGCATAGACAGGGTCATTACATGTCACTGACTGGGCACTGGCAAACTATGGTGAGAGATGGAGAAGGGTCTGCTGTACAAGTCTTGCCGTCCCCACGAGTTGTTTCAATCCTTGTTCTGTATGTAGAAGTTAATACACTGCTTCTGCCTCTTCAACCTCGTGTGGGTCCTCTACCTTTGCGCAAACCCTGTGTGGTCAGGCCACCCTTCCTTGCAACTGCGCACAAGGACTACCACACACCTCCTTACTATGCTGGCAGCAGAGCTCAATGCCATCAGGCGGTCAAAGTTTTACTTTGAAATGTATGGGAAATGTGAGTCACACCGCTATTACAGAGAATAGTAGTCAGGCAGGGTCAAAACATTAATTGAGGAACAGGAACAGAATGGGACGGCCAGGACTTAATCAGAAAACAAGCAGAGGTGAAATGCGTATCGGCCAACAAGGTACATAAACAGCAAGCAGGAAAAGTAGTCAGGTAACAAGCACACAAAATCATAAAACTGAACTGGGGGTAAAATTAACCAGAGGTTCATAGCTATGTCTGGCAGTGGTCTGCAGACAGGATGGGCATAAAAAAGGGTGTGGTGTCTTCCCATTGGTTGTAGCTGAATGATGGTATTTCATCTGTGAGATACCCACCAGCTACATTCAGCCAGAGATTCTGCATCTGTCAAGGTAATGCAGCCCAGTGGGTGAGCATAACCTGCGTCCACCTGCGCCGCTGGCATCGACTACTCTCCCATCATCAGCACTATTCATGAAAGGAACACGTTGTCACCTGGCGACCGGAGTACAAATTGACGGAGCGGACTCCGTTGGTGACTTAACAGCCGTGTGCGGCAATGATGCAAACCTGGCTGCGGGCCATCCTCAGGGCAATGTGACACACGTGCCTTTTATGGCTCACGTGTTGATCCGAATTCTCCAGCAATTTTTAAAACACCATCACGGCCTACATGGCCTTGTGCAGCGGGCACGCTCGCTATGTGCTCACTTCCATCGTGCGCACACAGCAGCTCAACAACTTTCATCACTCCGGAAGTCTTAGGGTCTGGCAGTTAAACGCCGGAAATGCGATGTTCCGACACGCAGGAATTGGAATCTGCACATGTTGCAGCGTGTGTGGCAGCACCGCAGAGCCCTGCTGAAATACGGTAAGACATATAGCCTGGGATAAGTTGATCCAGAGGTGGTGCAGATCACGCTGCTGGAGTGGTGTCAGATCAAGGACCTATGCACCCTGCTACACAGTTTTGAAATGTCGACGAAGATGTTTAGCACTGGCAATGTCATTCTCAGCGTGACAATTCTGGTCATCTACATGATGGAGCACACTGTAATTATTATTCGGAGTCAGGTGTTGGGACAAGAGGAAGGGGAGGAAGTACAGGAGGAGTCATATGCGGAAGGGATAACAAGATCTACGAGGTCCAGATGGTCAGCGGCACCTATGCGGCAGTCATGGTGAGGGAGAGGGATTAACAAGGGCGCATAGTATCAGCAAAAAGTGTTGATGAAAGTGCAGGAGCCCATGAAGAAATGGAGGACGAACTGGCGATGGGCATGGAAGACTCAGCAGATGAGTGAGAGCTTGCTCACATTTCGGTTGTGCGAGGTTGTGGGTAGAGGGCAGAGGAAGGATGCACGATTCTCACCTCTCTGCCACCAACACACCAAGGACTTGGTCCTCCTGGATGCACAAGACACATGAGCGCCTTCTTGCTGCACTACCTACATGACCCTCGGATTGTATGAATTTGAAGTAATCCTGAATACTGGGTTGCCACACTGTTAGATCCCCGGTACAAGACAAAATTTGGCGAACTAATTCCTGCCATAGAAATAGACGCACGTATACAGGAGTATCTGCAGAATGTGGTACGCAATCTTAGATCTACTTTTCCACTAAACACCAGTGCTGCACAGAGTGAATCTCAACGCTTTGTCATGGATAGGAGGAAATGGTCTTTTACTTGTCCACATCGGAGGGACCGAGGGATGGCTGCTGTGCTGAGATGGCGTTGAGTACGGTGTCCCTGCACAGTTGCACTTTTGGTCATATCCCAAAATGAGTTGAAAAAGGACAGATGCTGTTGGAAAGGGGAACAGGTGTGTTGGAAAGGGGAAAAAAATTTTGGTCCGTGGATTTGGTGGTTAAACAACTGTAACATTTGCTGAAGAAACAACATCTGTTACAGTGGGACTGGCAGATTTGGATAAAGTGGTATATAATCTGTGACCGCTATATAACAAAAATTAATAAGAAAAGAAAGAGAAAGGTATATATCACCTTCAGCAGTCAGTGTCCACCGTGCTCCCAGTTGGAAAAGGAGAGGTTGGCAACTTGAAGGTTTGGTGGAGGATACAGAGCTGTGTGGCTATGAAACTAATAGTAGCCTGAACCGAGTTAGACGCCATTCGGATCTGGAGACTGTGAGCCCTGTTAGCGTCACAGGGTCCACATGCCCACCCAGCCCAGGAACTCCCTGTTAACAACACAGGGGCCATTGAGTACGCTGACCGTGTGCGTAGGGGCCACACCTGTGGACAGCAGGCGCATCAGCAGCAGCAGGCCTGTTAATGCCACTGGGCTGCACAAGCAGGACTGTTAGGACAGGAGCTGGTCTTAACCGTTCTGCGTTACCAACTGTGGTGGTGGCCTGCATCCACCACCCTATCCCTGCCTACCTCTGGCCTAAAGCCGCAATGGGTTCAACACATGGAGGTGTGCTCTTTCGGAGCATAATAGAAGACTGCGCACCTCCTTGTTGGCTCCAGCCCCTTTTATAACCTGGGTCCGCCCCAAACCAGGGTGAACCACAATGCACCTCCTGGAGACAAAAGCAGAGTGACACGTCATGAGTGGCATAACTAGCGTCCTATTTGGAAACGCAACTTCAATGATGACCTCATGGCTGCCATGACCCAAACACCTCACCAGTCATCGTCTGACCATCAATAATGCGGTGACAAGTCATAGGTGTGGGCCTCTGCAAGCCATTTGGGAGGACACCTGATGCCCTGTGGTCTATATGGGACCCCCACATCAGGGCCAGGGCCAAAGAGTTCATTACCGGACCTAGTCTCTGATGCAGGAAGTGCCTGAGCATGCTCAGTAGCATGAAATACAGTCTCTGAAAAAAGACTATCAGCTTTAGCATGGTGTCTAGGCACAAAACAGGACTTAGACCCGGCACAGAATGCAAGCACCTGTGCAAAGAGGCTTTTCACACTTAGTGTGGGAGCATGCGCTGTATCCCGAAATGAAGACTTAGCGTCAGGAATGGCACAGTCAGGCTGAGCATACTCACTAGGCGAAACACTGTAATTATGCTGCAGCTGGGGTACATCGGCACACGCATGCGCACTAGCTGCCTCTCCACACTTAGACGTGGAGGGGAAATTTGTCTTGGAGATGCTGTCTATGAACAGAAGGAAAAGCTAAAGGAAGCCTGACTTTCTATCCCTCCGAATTATGAAATGCAGCAATGAATTCCATGAGTTTGCTATAACATTAGCGTAGCTAAATGTGCATGAGGGTGTGATGTAGAGGTGCTAGAAATAGCTTGTCACCAGTGGGGCACTAATGGAATACAACAGCCAGTTCTATGATGCCACAAAATGGCAGTATTTTGTGCTATCATTATAGCTTATTAAAAACAGAGCACGAGGTTGTCATGCAGAGGTGCTGCACATAGATTTGCAGTAGTGTGAATAGACAAAAGTACAATAGCCACGTTTAGGATACAACTAGGTACAGTGAGTGTTTGCTAGTATAATGGCTGAGTTTAAAAAAGTTTGAGTGTGCAATGCAGGCAGATGTCCTGCAAATATCGTTCCAATACTGTGAATTGACAAAAGTACAATAGCCACGTTTAGGATACAACTAGGTACAGTGAGTGTTTGCTAGTATAATGGCTGAGTTTAAAAAAGTTTGAGTGTGCAATGCAGGCAGACGTGCTGCAAATAACGTTCCAATACTGTGAATAGACAAAAGTACAATAGCCACGTTTAGGATACAACTAGGTACACTGAGTGTTTGCTACTATAAATGGCTGAGTTTAAAAAAGTTTGAGTGTGCAATGCAGGCAGACGTGCTGCAAATATCGTTCCAATACTGTGAATTGACAAAAGTACAATAGCCACGTTTAGGATACAACTAGGTACACTGAGTGTTTGCTACTATAAATGGCTGAGTTTAAAAAAGTTAGAGTGTGCAATGCAGGCAGACGTGCTGCAAATATCGTTCCAATACTGTGAATAGACAAAAGTACAATAGCCACGTTTAGGATACAACTAGGTACACTGAGTGTTTGCTAGTATAATGGCTTAGTAACAATGAGTTGTAGTGTGCAATGCAGGCAGACGTGCTCTGCAAATGTCTTTGCACTAGTGGGACTATAGCAAAGTCCAATAGCCACGTTTAGGATGCCACTAGGTACACTGAGTGTTTGCTAGTAAAATTGCTTAGTTTAAAAAAGTTGGAGTGTGCAATGCAGGCAGATGTGCTCTGCTAATATCTTTGCACTAGTGGGACTATAGCAAAGTCCAATAGCCACGTATAGGATGCCACTAGGTACACTGAGTGTTTGCTAGTATAATGGCTTAGTTAAAATGAGTTTGAGTGTGCAATGCAGGCAGACGCGCTATGCAAATGTCTTTGCACTAGTGGGACTATAGCAAAGTCCAATAGCCACGTATAGGATGCCACTAGGTACACTGAGTGTTTGCTAGTATAATGGCTTGGTTTTAATGAGTTGGAGTGTGCAATGCAGGCAGACGCGCTCTGCAAATGTCTTTGCACTAGTGGGACTATAGCAAAGTCCAATAGCCACGTATAGGATGCCACTAGGTACACTGAGTGTTTGCTAGTATAATGGCTTGGTTAGAATGAGTTGTAGTGTGCAATGCAGGCAGATGTGCTCTGCTAATGTCTTTGCACTAGTGGGACTATAGCAAAGTCCAATAGCCACGTATAGGATGCCACTAGGTACACTGAGTGTTTGCTAGTATAATGGCTTAGTTAAAATGAGTTTGAGTGTGCAATGCAGGCAGACGCGCTATGCAAATGTCTTTGCACTAGTGGGACTATAGCAAAGTCCAATAGCCACGTATAGGATGCCACTAGGTACACTGAGTGTTTGCTAGTATAATGGCTTGGTTAGAATGAGTTGTAGTGTGCAATGCAGGCAGATGTGCTCTGCTAATGTCTTTGCACTAGTGGGACTATAGCAAAGTCCAATAGCCACGTATAGGATGCCACTAGGTACACTGAGTGTTTGCTAGTATAATGGCTTAGTTAAAATGAGTTTGAGTGTGCAATGCCGGCAGACGCGCTATGCAAATGTCTTTGCACTAGTGGGACTATAGCAAAGTCCAATAGCCACGTATAGGATGCCACTAGGTACACTGAGTGTTTGCTAGTATAATGGCTTGGTTTTAATGAGTTGGAGTGTGCAATGCAGGCAGACGCGCTCTGCAAATGTCTTTGCACTAGTGGGACTATAGCAAAGTCCAATAGCCACGTATAGGATGCCACTAGGTACACTGAGTGTTTGCTAGTATAATGGCTTGGTTAGAATGAGTTGTAGTGTGCAATGCAGGCAGACGCGCTCTGCAAATGTCTTTGCACTAGTGGGACTATAGCAAAGTCCAATAGCCACGTATAGGATGCCACTAGGTACACTGAGTGTTTGCTAGTATAATGGCTTGGTTAGAATGAGTTGTAGTGTGCAATGCAGGCAGACGCGCTCTGCAAATGTCTTTGCACTAGTGGGACTATAGCAAAGTCCAATAGCCACGTATAGGATGCCACTAGGTACACTGAGTGTTTGCTAGTATAATGGCTTAGTTATCAGTTGGAGTGTGCAGAGGACAAGAGGGTACAGTGGCAGGATTGTGGTGCTCTGGGTAGAGGAATGGAAGCCTGCCTTTCTATTCCCTCCTAATGGTGAAATGCAGGTAGGAAATCCCTGACCTGGGCTACACAGACGCTGTTGCTGTTTGCAGGACCTGTCACCTATGGCTCTCTGACCCTGCCGGTTGGAGCCCTTAAAAGGACTGCTATAAAGTGCTCTCCCTAAGCTGTCTAACGCTGTGTATGCAGCGCATACAGCTGTATCGGCTATAGGACTCAGGAAGACGGAGCTGCGACAGTGATGTCTGACACCAAAGACGCAGAAGGCAGATAATGGCGTCCGTGAAGAAAATGTCCGGTTTTATAATGCAGGGACATGTGACATGCAGATCCTATCACACATGCCGTTGCTTCTCTGGCTCAAAGTCCACTTAGCTGTGTGTGTGTCTGGGATTGGCTGACATGCTGGCCCGCCCCACAAGACGCGCGCGCTTAGGGAAGGAAGACAAGAAAAAAAAAAAAAAAAAATGGCGATCGCCATTATAGAAACAGCAGTGATCTGAAGGCGCTGTTCACGCACACTATACACTGAAATGTGATAATAGTTTGATTCACAGAGTGACTTACACTATTACAGCAGAAACCAAGCTATGATTTAGCTGTTTTTTGGCTGCTAGAACCGTTCTCGAACGTTTCTAGAACTACCGAGCTTTTGCAAAAAGCTCGAGTTCTAGTTCGATCTAGAACATGCCCCAAAATCACTCGAGCCGCGAACTGGAGAACCACGAACCACGAACCGCGCTCAACTCTATTTATGACATAGTGTAGGGACCCCCCTATAGAGATTTGCCGTGACGGGGCAGGGGGGCTCAAATCATTGATCAATAATTTGCAAAAAATCTCATTGAATTGTTACAGTAGGAATGAATTTGTGAATTTTACACTTTTTATTTTTTCATTGTTGCATGCCATTCATGAGCAGTGCTGGCTCCCCTCTTCTTTGCGTTACTGGTCAGGTGGTTGACTGCCACCATGCCGTGCACGCCCAGTGTGGTTTGCAAATTCCTTCTGTTGCCATCAAAATTCATGTTGGTGCCTGTTCACACACAGCCACCGCCCCCTGGTCCATAGGCATCATTATTTAAGCACCACCTGCCTGAGGCTGTTCCGCCCTTCATCCATGCTTGCTGGTCTGGCACTGTGAGGGCCAGTTCTGACATTGTGCTGGGGTGTGTGGTTCTGCCACACACACTGGCACCTGGGCTGCCTTTATTCACAGTTGTCAGTCCTTGCAGCATGGGAGCGGTTCTGACATTCCCTGGGTAAGTGGTGTTCTTATATGTCCTGTTCAAGTCATTATATGAGACCTTATGGTACGATATTAATTTATGACATAGTGTAGGGACCCCCCTATAGAGATTTGCCGTGACGGGGCAGGGGGGCTCAAATCATTGATCAATAATTTGCAAAAAATCTCATTGAATTGTTACAGTAGGAATGAATTTGTGAATTTTACACTTTTTATTTTTTCATTGTTGCATGCCATTCATGAGCAGTGCTGGCTCCCCTCTTCTTTGAGTCCTGGATGGAGTATGCTGAGCCTTCTAGTTCTGCAGCTGCTGTCTGCTCTTCTCCATACAGACAGACAGCAGCTGCAGAACTACAAGGATCAGCATACTCCATCCAGGACTGTATGCAGAAGTTTTTTGCCCCCTGAAAAAATTATGTGGGCTTCGCCATATTTTTGTATGCTAGCCAGGTACAGGAGGCAGGTACGGCTGCCCCAACCCCCAGTTGCCTATTTGTACCCGGCTGGGAACCAAAAATAAAGGGAAGCCCTTTTTTATTATTTCATGAATTTCATGAAATAATTAGAAAACAAATGGCGTAGGCTTCGCCCCATTTTTGTGTCCAGCCAGGTACAACTAGGCAGCTGGGGATTGGAATCCGCAGCACAGGTTGGCCTGAGCTTTCTGGGCCCCACTGCTGCGAATTGCAGTCTGCAGCCGCCTCAGAAAATGGCATTTTCATAGAAGCGCCATCTTCTGGCGCTGTATCCAACTCTTCCAGCACCTGCCTGCTATACCTGGCTAGCATACAAAAATATGGCGAAGCTCACGTCCTTTTTTTGTAGTTTTTTGGCAAAAAAAATAAAAAATGCTTCCCTGGATTTTCCATTGCCAGTGAAGGTAACACCAAGCAGTGGGGGTTAGCAGCCAGTAGCTGCTTGGATTACCCTTAGCTAGCAATACAAAAAATGCAGCGGGAGCCCATATATATTTTTTTTAATTATTTATTTAAATAACTAAAAATAAAATGAGCTTCCCTGTATTTTGATTGCTGGACATCACAGTGCTGTAAAAATAAATCTTTAAAAAAATGACATAGCGCTCCGCGGTATTTTTGATTCTCAGCGCAGATAAAGCAGACAGCTATGGGTTGCCACCCCAATCTGCCTGCCGTTACCTTGGTTGGCAATCAAAATACAGGGAAGCCCATTAATTTTTTCTATTTAAAAAATAGTTAAAAAAAAAATGACGTTGGGTCCCCCCATTTTTGATAGCCAGCTAGGGTAAAGCAGACGGCTGTAGCCTGAAAACCACAGCTGGCAGCTTTAGCGTGGTTGGGGATCCAATGTGGAGGTCCCCTCAGGCTCTTTTTTATAATTATTTTATAAATATTAATAATTACACAATAAAAGTAGGGTCCCCCCCAAATCGGATCACCAGCCAAGGTAAAGCGGACAGCTGTGGTCTGGTATTCTCAGGGTGGGAAGGTCCATAGTTATTGGGCCTTCACAGCCTAAAAATAGCAGGCCGCAGGCACCCCAGACGTGGCGCATCCACTAGATGCGCCAATCCTGGCTCTTCACCCCAGCTCATCCCGTGCCCCGGTGCAGTGGCAAACGGGGTAATAAATCGGGTTGATACTAGCTGTAAAGTCACCTGAGATCAAGCCCAGCAGTTTGTGATGTCATGGCGTCTATTAGATACCCAACATCATAAACTGTCAGTACTAACAAAAAAAAAAAAATCGACAAAAGAAATTTATTTGAAAAAACAGTCCCCAAAACATTTCCTCTTTCACCAATTTATTGTAAGAAACAAAATAAAGGGGTCCCACGACGACTCTGGACCATCTAGAATATGGGGGGGAGACACTCAGGGAACGTATCCCCCATTTTCTAGGAGTGCGGACCCTTCATGTGAGGAGTGTGGGTGCAATGAATCTGCACTCACTCTTCTCGGGTCCACAGCAGCAGAGTCCATGTCGTAATGGTTGCTACCAAAGCTGCAATGCCCTGCTCATGAGGTAAGGGCATGCCTAATCAGGAGAACTACTGTAGAAGAAGCTCTGCTCACTGGTATATAGGTGCTCAGAGGTAATAATAGATAAAATTAGTGAGTAACCTCGGCACTCTAAATCTCCCAGACTAAGTCAGTAAGTCACAACGGATAGTAATGCAAAATCACTCTTTATTGGTCCGTATTAAGAAAAAAAATGTTTTCATAAGCATATATGTTTTTGTCCAAAACAAGTTACAAATGACGTTTCGGTCTGAGCCTTCGTCAGATTGGACTTATCTGCATGTAATCATGAAAAATGACAATAATCAGTATCACATAAGAGTGAGAGAACAATAACATAAACTCGAACAATGTAGAGGTACAATTGGGATGCAGCAAAAAAATTGCAACACAGCAAGAAATGAAACACATGATACAAATGTCATAATACAGTACAAGGACAATATAGTAATGACAAATATGGGGTCAGAGTAGGCTTAGACAGCTCTGGTACGAAAGAGATGTCAATCATAAAGTAACATGTGCAGTAGGTGTAGAGCTACAGTATGCATGGCAGAGCTAATGGGTAGACCGACCATAGAAAAAGAACAGAGAAAAAGTGGAGAAAAAAGTGGAGAAAAAGTGGAGAAAAAAGTGGAGAAAAAAGTGGAGAAAAAAGTGGAGAAAAAAGTGGAGAAAAAAGTGGAGAAAAAAGTGGAGAAAAAGTGGAGAAAAAGTGGAGAAAAAATGTAGAAAAAGTGGAGAAAAAATGTAGAAAAAGTGGAGAAAAAGTGGAGAAAAAATGTAGAAAAAGTGGAGAAAAAATGGAGAAAAAGTGGAGCACCCTTTGGTGCCTTTCATGTGGCACTAAGGGGTGCTTAGCTTTTTATTTAGCCAAAAAAATGAAAAAAAAAATGACGTAGGGTTCCCCCTAGTTTTGTAGCCAGCTAGGGTAAAGCAGACGGCTGCAGCCTGCAGGCCACAGCTGGCAACCTCACCTTGGCTGGTAATCCAAAACTGAGGGCACCCCACGCTGTTTTTTTAAATTAAATAAATAATAAAAAAAAAACACGTAGGGGTCCCCCAAAACTGGATCACCAGCCAAGGTAAAGCAGACAGCTGGGGCCTGATATTCTCAGACTAGGGAGGTCCATGGTTATTGGACTCTCCCCAGCCTAAAAATAGCAGGCCGCAGCCGCCCCAGAAGTGGCGCATCCATTAGATGCGCCAATCCTGGTGCTTCGCCCCAGCTCATCCCGCGCCCTGGTGCGGTGGCAAATGGGGTAATATATGGGGTTAATACCAGATGTGTAATGTCACCTGGCATTAAGCCCTGGGGTTGGTGAGGTCAGGCGTCTATCAGATACCCGACATCACCAACCCAGTCAGTAATACAAAAAAATAGACGACAAACACATTTTTATTTGAAAAAACACTCCCCAAAACATTCCCTCTTTAACCAATTTATTAGAATGAAAAACAAATCCAGGTCTGGTGTAATCCAAGGGGTTGCCATGACGATCCACACTGTCCCAGTCAATGAAGAACAGAATGTTCCCCATTGGCTGGGAGAGCAGTGCAGTGACCTGAGCTAACATCAATGGGTCAGCCCAGGTCACTGCAGGGCATGACAAGTGCTGCTGTCAGCGAGGTACATTACCTGCGCTGATCTCCAGCACTGCCGACAGCCCCTGTCACTGAGTTCAATGACCGGAGCCTTCACACCAAGTCTCGCGAGAGGCCCGTGACGTCACCGCTAGTCAGTCTCGGGTCGGAAGCGAGAGGTGATGTGACAAGCGGCGGCCATGGAGGACAGTGACAGCGCTGAGGTCGGGATGGCGGGACTTCATCACCGCAGGTAAGCCGAGCGGGAACATGTGTGTGTGTGTGTGTGTGAGTGTATGAGTACATGCCGCGGGCAGGAGGGGGCGGAGCGAGCTGAGCGGGGAAGTGTGGGCTTCCTGCACGTAACTAGGATAAACATCGGGTTACTAACCAAAGCGCTTTGGTTGGATACCCGATGTTTATCTTGGTTACCAGCTTGTGGCAGGCTGCCAGCGATGGCTCCTGCACACTGTAGTCGTAAAAAGCCCTGCTTTTTACTGCTAGAACCGCTCTCGAACGTTTCTAGAACTATCGAGCTTTTGCAAAAAAGCTCGAGTTCTAGTTCGATCTAGAACAGCCCCCAAAATCACTCGAGCCCCGAACTGGAGAACCTCGAACCGCAAACCGCGCTCAACTCTAGTGATGACCACTACTCTATGAAACCTGATGGAAAGCTACTGTGTATTGGCCAGCAGAGCAGAATTGTTACTGACAGGGCCTTTTTATTGCTGAAGGAAAGTATTTTTGGTTAATGAAACATTTACAATTTTTATTACATATTTTACCAGTTTTATTCCTACAAAGGGATTTTGCTTAAAAGGAAGTTTACATTGAATGTGTTACTTTTTTCCACATAGTTTAGTTGCTTGCTTTTGTATTTAAAGGAACTATATATTTTGAAACAAACAGGATTTTTATAATATGGGATTATGTTTTCTGCTAAAATGGTCAATAAAAAAGAAACCCAAAATCGTAGTTCTCTTGGTGATAAAAGCCAAAAAATATTATCAGTTGGCAACAAAACAAAGAATTTCATATGTTACAGGTTGATAGCAAATTACTTCAACAGCGAAAACGGCTTGTTTTTACTGGGGATTGAACCCAAGAACGTCTGCGTGTGAAGTAGACGTGATGACCACTCCACTATGAAACCTGTGAAATCCTGCAAAGTAATGGCATTTAGAGACGAGTTTTGACCGCCAGGGGAAAAAAAAAAAATAATTTGTAGTTCTGTTTGTGATGGAAGCCAAAACATCCCATCATACGGCAACAAAACCGAGAACTTCATATATTGTGGTTGGCTAGCTATTATTTCAACACTAAGAACAGATTGGTTTCACTGGGGATTGAACCCAGGACCTTCTGCGTGTTAAGCAGACGTGATGACCACTACACTATCAAAAACCTGACGATAAGTTACTGTGTATTGGCTAGCGGAGCAGAATTGTGACTGACGGGGCCTTTTTATTGCTGAAGGAAAGTATTTT